>NW_027478590.1:185982-914358 GCF_051014685.1 Ptiloglossa arizonensis
TAGAACTTATGCTGAATAACGTATAACGTATGACGTATAACGTATACCGTATAACGTACAACGTATAACGTATGACGTATAACGTATAATGTATGACATATAATGTATAACGCATATCCTAGAACTTATGCTGAATAACGTATAACGTATAACGTATAACGTATAACGTATAACGTATAACGTATAACGTATAACGTATAACGTATAACGTATAGCGTATAACGTATAACGTAAAACGTATAACGTATAACGTATAACGTATAACGTATAACGTATAACGTATAACGTATAAAGTAAAACGTATAACGTATAACGTATAACGTATTACGTATAACGTATAACGTATAACGTATAACGTATAACGTATAACGTATAACGTATGACGTATAACGTATAACGTATAACGTATAACGTATAACGTATAACGTATAACGTATAACGTATAACGTATAACGTATAACGTATAACGTATACCGTTTAACGTATATCGTATAACGTATAACGCATAACGTATAACGTATAACGTCTAACGGACAACGTATAACGCATAACGTATAACGTACAACGTATAACGTATAACGTATAACGTATAACGTATAACGTATAACGTATAACGTATAACGTATAACGTATAACGTATAACGTATAACGTATAACGTATAACGAATAACGTATACCGTTTAACGTATATCGTATAACGTATAACGTATAACGTATAACGTATAACGTATAACGTATAACGTATAACGTATAACGTATAACGTATAACATATAATGTATAACGCATATCCCAGAACTTATGCTGAATAACGTATAACGTATAACGTATAACGTATAACGTATAACGTATAACGTATATCGTATAAAGTATATCGTATAACGTGTGACGTATAACGTGTGACGTATAACGTATAACGTATAACGTATAACGTATAACGTATAACGTATAACGTATAACGTATAACGTATAACGTATAACGTATAACGTATACCGTTTAACGTATATCGTTTAACGTATAACGCATAACGTATAACGTATAACGTCTAACGGACAACGTATAACGCATAACGTATAACGTACAACGTATAACGTATAACGTATAACGTATAACGTATAACGTATAACGTATAACGTATAACGTATAACGTATAACGTATAACGTATAACGTATAACGTATACCGTATAACGTACAACGTATAACGTATAACGTATAACGTATAACGTATAACATATAATGTATAACGCATATCCTAGAACTTATGCTGAATAACGTATAACGTATGACGTATAACGTATACCGTATAACGTACAACGTATAACGTATAACGTATAACGTATAATGTATAACATATAATGTATAACGCATATCCTAGAACTTATGCTGAATAACGTATAACGTATAACGTATAACGTATAACGTATAACGTATACCGTTTAACGTATATCGTATAACGTATAACGTATAACGTATAACGTATAACGTATAACGTATATCGTATAACGTATAACGTGCAACGTATAACGTATAACGTATAACGTATAACGTATAACGTATAACGTATAACGTATAACGTATAATTTATAACGTATAACGTGTACCGTATAAAGTATATCGTATAACGTATAACGTATAACGTATAACGTATAACGTATAACGTATAACGCATAACGTATAACGTATACCGTATAACGTACAACGTATAACGTATAACGTATAACGTATAACGTATAACGTATAACGTATAACGTATAACGTATAACGTATAAAGTAAAACGCATAACGTATAACGTATAACGTATAACGTATAACGTATAACGTATAACGTATAACGTATAACGTATAACGTATAACGTATACCGTTTAACGTATATCGTATAACGTATAACGTATAACGTATAACGTATAACGTATAACGTATAACGTATAACGTATAACGTATAACGTATAACATATAATGTATAACGCATATCCCAGAACTTATGCTGAATAACGTATAACGTATAACGTATAACGTATAACGTATAACGTATAACGTATAACGTATAACGTATATCGTATAAAGTATATCGTATAACGTGTGACGTATAACGTGTGACGTATAACGTATAACGTATAACGTATAACGTATAACGTATAACGTATAACGTATAACGTATAACGTATAACGTATAACGTATAACGTATAACGTATAACGTATAACATATAATGTATAACGCATATCCTAGAACTTATGCTGAATAACGTATAACGTATGACGTATAACGTATACCGTATAACGTACAACGTATAACGTATGACGTATAACGTATAATGTATAACATATAATGTATAACGCATATCCTAGAACTTATGCTGAATAACGTATAACGTATAACGTATAACGTATAACGTATAACGTATAACGTATAACGTATGACGTATAACGTATAACGTATAGCGTATAACGTATAACGTAAAACGTATAACGTATAACGTATAACGTATAACGTATAACGTATAACGTATAACGTATAACGTATAAAGTAAAACGTATAACGTATAACGTATAACGTATAACGTATAACGTATAACGTATAACGTATAACGTATAACGTATAACGTATAACGTATACCGTTTAACGTATATCGTATAACGTATAACGTATAACGTATAACGTATAACGTATAACGTATAACGTATAACGTATAACGTATAACGTATAACATATAATGTATAACGCATATCCCAGAACTTATGCTGAATAACGTATAACGTATAACGTATAACGTATAACGTATAACGTATAACGTATAACGTATAACGTATAACGTATAACGTATATCGTATAAAGTATATCGTATAACGTGTGACGTATAACGTGTGACGTATAACGTATAACGTATAACGTATAACGTATAACGTATAACGTATAACGTATAACGTATAACGTATAACGTATAACGTATACCGTTTAACGTATATCGTTTAACGTATAACGCATAACGTATAACGTATAACGTCTAACGGACAACGTATAACGCATAACGTATAACGTACAACGTATAACGTATAACGTATAACGTATAACGTATAACGTATAACGTATAACGTATAACGTATAACGTATACCGTTTAACGTATATCGTATAACGTATAACGTATAACGTATAACGTATAACGTATAACGTATAACGTATAACGTATAACGTATAACGTATAACGTATAACATATAATGTATAACGCATATCCCAGAACTTATGCTGAATAACGTATAACGTATAACGTATAACGTATAACGTATAACGTATAACGTATATCGTATAAAGTATATCGTATAACGTGTGACGTATAACGTGTGACGTTTAACGTATAACGTATAACGTATAACGTATAACGTATAACGTATAACGTATAACGTATAACGTATATCGTATAACGTATAACGTATAACGTATAACGTATAACGTATAACGTATAACGTATAACGTATAACGTATAACGTACAACGTATAACGTATAACGTATAACGTATAACGTATAACGTATAACGTATAACGTATAATTTATAACGTATAACGTGTACCGTATAAAGTATATCGTATAACGTATAACGTATAACGTATAACGTATAACGTATAACGTATAACGTATAACGTATAACGTATACCGTATAACGTACAACGTATAACGTATAACGTATAACGTATAACGTATAACATATAATGTATAACGCATATCCTAGAACTTATGCTGAATAACGTATAACGTATAACGTATAACGTATAACGTATAACGTATAACGTATAACGTATAACGTATAACGTATAACGTATAGCGTATAACGTATAACGTAAAACGTATAACGTATAACGTATAACGTATAAGGTATAACGTATAACGTATAACGTATAAAGTAAAACGTATAACGTATAACGTATAACGTATTACGTATAACGTATAACGTATAACGTATAACGTATAACGTATAACGTATAACATATAATGTATAACGCATATCCTAGAACTTATGCTGAATAACGTATAACGTATGACGTATAACGTATAACGTATAACGTATAATTTATAACGTATAACGTGTACCGTATAAAGTATATCGTATAACGTATAACGTATAACGTATAACGTATAACGTATAACGTATAACGTATAACGTATACCGTATAACGTACAACGTATAACGTATAACGTATAACGTATAACGTATAACATATAATGTATAACGCATATCCTAGAACTTATGCTGAATAACGTATAACGTATAACGTATAACGTATAACGTATAACGTATAACGTATAACGTATAACGTATAACGTATAACGTATAGCGTATAACGTATAACGTAAAACGTATAACGTATAACGTATAACGTATAACGTATAACGTATATCGTATAAAGTATATCGTATAACGTATAACGTATAACGTATAACGTATACCGTTTAACGTATATCGTATAACGTATAACGTATAACGTATAACGTATAACGTATAACGTATAACGTATAACGTATAACGTATAACGTATAACATATAATGTATAACGCATATCCCAGAACTTATGCTGAATAACGTATAACGTATAACGTATAACCTATAACGTATAACGTATAACGTATAACGTATATCGTATAAAGTATATCGTATAACGTGTGACGTATAACGTGTGACGTATAACGTATAACGTATAACGTATAACGTATAACGTATAACGTATAACGTATATCGTATAACGTATAACGTATAACGTATAACGTATAACGTATAACGTATAACGTATAACGTATAACGTACAACGTATAACGTATAACGTATAACGTATAACGTATAACGTATAACGTATAACGTATAATTTATAACGTATAACGTGTACCGTATAAAGTATATCGTATAACGTATAACGTATAACGTATAACGTATAACGTATAACGTATAACGTATAACGTATACCGTATAACGTACAACGTATAACGTATAACGTATAACGTATAACGTATAACATATAATGTATAACGCATATCCTAGAACTTATGCTGAATAACGTATAACGTATGACGTATAACGTATACCGTATAACGTACAACGTATAACGTATAACGTATAACGTATAATGTATAACATATAATGTATAACGCATATCCTAGAACTTATGCTGAATAACGTATAACGTATAACGTATAACGTATAACGTATAACGTATAACGTATAACGTATAACGTATAACGTATAACGTATAGCGTATAACGTATAACGTAAAACGTATAACGTATAACGTATAACGTATAACGTATAACGTATAACGTATAACGTATAACGTATAAAGTAAAACGTATAACGTATAACGTATAACGTATTACGTATAACGTATAACGTATAACGTATAACGTATAACGTATAACGTATAACATATAATGTATAACGCATATCCTAGAACTTATGCTGAATAACGTATAACGTATGACGTATAACGTATAACGTATAACGTATAATTTATAACGTATAACGTGTACCGTATAAAGTATATCGTATAACGTATAACGTATAACGTATAACGTATAACGTATAACGTATAACGTATAACGTATAACGTATACCGTATAACGTACAACGTATAACGTATAACGTATAACGTATAACGTATAACATATAATGTATAACGCATATCCTAGAACTTATGCTGAATAACGTATAACGTATAACGTATAACGTATAACGTATAACGTATAACGTATAACGTATAACGTATAACGTATAGCGTATAACGTATAACGTAAAACGTATAACGTATAACGTATAACGTATAACGTATAACGTATAACGTATAACGTATAAAGTAAAACGTATAACGTATAACGTATAACGTATTACGTATAACGTATAACGTATAACGTATAACGTATAACGTATAACGTATGACGTATAACGTATAACGTATAACGTATAACGTATAACGTACAACGTATAACGTATAACGTATAACGTATAACGTATAACGTATAACGTATACCGTTTAACGTATATCGTATAACGTATAACGCATAACGTATAACGTATAACGTCTAACGGACAACGTATAACGCATAACGTATAACGTACAACGTATAACGTATAACGTATAACGTATAACGTATAACGTATAACGTATAACGTATAACGTATAACGTATAACGTATAACGTATAACGTATAACGTATAACGTATACCGTTTAACGTATATCGTATAACGTATAACGTATAACGTATAACGTATAACGTATAACGTATAACGTATAACGTATAACGTATAACGTATAACGTATAACGTATAACATATAATGTATAACGCATATCCCAGAACTTATGCTGAATAACGTATAACGTATAACGTATAACGTATAACGTATAACGTATAACGTATATCGTATAAAGTATATCGTATAACGTGTGACGTATAACGTGTGACGTATAACGTATAACGTATAACGTATAACGTATAACGTATAACGTATAACGTATAACGTATAACGTATATCGTATAACGTATAACGTATAACGTATAACGTATAACGTATAACGTATAACGTATAACGTATAACGTACAACGTATAACGTATAACGTATAACGTATAACGTATAACGTATAACGTATAACGTATAATTTATAACGTATAACGTGTACCGTATAAAGTATATCGTATAACGTATAACGTATAACGTATAACGTATAACGTATAACGTATAACGTATAACGTATAACGTATACCGTATAACGTACAACGTATAACGTATAACGTATAACGTATAACGTATAACATATAATGTATAACGCATATCCTAGAACTTATGCTGAATAACGTATAACGTATAACGTATAACGTATAACGTATAACGTATAACGTATAACGTATAACGTATAACGTATAACGTATAGCGTATAACGTATAACGTAAAACGTATAACGTATAACGTATAACGTATAACGTATAACGTATAACGTATAACGTATAAAGTAAAACGTATAACGTATAACGTATAACGTATTACGTATAACGTATAACGTATAACGTATAACGTATAACGTATAACGTATAACATATAATGTATAACGCATATCCTAGAACTTATGCTGAATAACGTATAACGTATGACGTATAACGTATAACGTATAACGTATAATTTATAACGTATAACGTGTACCGTATAAAGTATATCGTATAACGTATAACGTATAACGTATAACGTATAACGTATAACGTATAACGTATAACGTATACCGTATAACGTCCAACGTATAACGTATAACGTATAACGTATAACGTATAACATATAATGTATAACGCATATCCTAGAACTTATGCTGAATAACGTATAACGTATAACGTATAACGTATAACGTATAACGTATAACGTATAACGTATAACGTATAACGTATAGCGTATAACGTATAACGTAAAACGTATAACGTATAACGTATAACGTATAACGTATAACGTATATCGTATAAAGTATATCGTATAACGTGTGACGTATAACGTGTGACGTATAACGTATAACGTATAACGTATAATTTATAACGTATAACGTGTACCGTATAAAGTATATCGTATAACGTATAACGTATAACGTATAACGTATAACGTATAACGTATAACGTATAACGTATACCGTATAACGTACAACGTTTAACGTATAACGTATAACGTATAACGTATAACATATAATGTATAACGCATATCCTAGAACTTATGCTGAATAACGTATAACGTATGACGTATAACGTATACCGTATAACGTACAACGTATAACGTATAACGTATAACGTATAACGTATAATGTATAACATATAATGTATAACGCATATCCTAGAACTTATGCTGAATAACGTATAACGTATGACGTATAACGTATACCGTATAACGTACAACGTATAACGTATAACGTATAACGTATAATGTATAACATATAATGTATAACGCATATCCTAGAACTTATGCTGAATAACGTATAACGTATAACGTATAACGTATAACGTATAACGTATAACGTATAACGTATAACGTATAACGTATAACGTATAACGTATAGCGTATAACGTATAACGTAAAACGTATAACGTATAACGTATAACGTATAACGTATAACGTATAACGTATAACGTATAACGTATAAAGTAAAACGTATAACGTATAACGTATAACGTATTACGTATAACGTATAACGTATAACGTATAACGTATAACGTATAACGTATAACATATAATGTATAACGCATATCCTAGAACTTATGCTGAATAACGTATAACGTATGACGTATAACGTATAACGTATAACGTATAATTTATAACGTATAACGTGTACCGTATAAAGTATATCGTATAACGTATAACGTATAACGTATAACGTATAACGTATAACGTATAACGTATAACGTATAACGTATACCGTATAACGTACAACGTATAACGTATAACGTATAACGTATAACGTATAACATATAATGTATAACGCATATCCTAGAACTTATGCTGAATAACGTATAACGTATAACGTATAACGTATAACGTATAACGTATAACGTATAACGTATAACGTATAACGTATAACGTATAGCGTATAACGTATAACGTAAAACGTATAACGTATAACGTATAACGTATAACGTATAACGTATAACGTATAACGTATAACGTATAACGTATAACGTATAGCGTATAACGTATAACGTAAAACGTATAACGTATAACGTATAACGTATAACGTATAACGTATAACGTATAACGTATAAAGTAAAACGTATAACGTATAACGTATAACGTATTACGTATAACGTATAACGTATAACGTATAACGTATAACGTATAACGTATGACGTATAACGTATAACGTATAACGTATAACGTATAACGTACAACGTATAACGTATAACGTATAACGTATAACGTATAACGTATAACGTATACCGTTTAACGTATATCGTATAACGTATAACGCATAACGTATAACGTATAACGTCTAACGGACAACGTATAACGCATAACGTATAACGTACAACGTATAACGTATAACGTATAACGTATAACGTATAACGTATAACGTATAACGTATAACGTATAACGTATAACGTATAACGTATAACGTATAACGTATAACGTATACCGTTTAACGTATATCGTATAACGTATAACGTATAACGTATAACGTATAACGTATAACGTATAACGTATAACGTATAACGTATAACGTATAACGTATAACGTATAACATATAATGTATAACGCATATCCCAGAACTTATGCTGAATAACGTATAACGTATAACGTATAACGTATAACGTATAACGTATAACGTATAACGTATACCGTATAACGTACAACGTATAACGTATAACGTATAACGTATAACGTATAACATATAATGTATAACGCATATCCTAGAACTTATGCTGAATAACGTATAACGTATAACGTATAACGTATAACGTATAACGTATAACGTATAACGTATAACGTATAACGTATAACGTATAACGTATAACGTATAGCGTATAACGTATAACGTAAAACGTATAACGTATAACGTATAACGTATAACGTATAACGTATAACGTATAACGTATAAAGTAAAACGTATAACGTATAACGTATAACGTATTACGTATAACGTATAACGTATAACGTATAACGTATAACGTATAACGTATGACGTATAACGTATGACGTATAACGTATAACGTATAACGTATAACGTATAACGTATAACGTATAACGTATAACGTATAACGTATAACGTATAACGTATAACGTATACCGTTTAACGTATATCGTATAACGTATAACGCATAACGTATAACGTATAACGTCTAACGGACAACGTATAACGCATAACGTATAACGTACAACGTATAACGTATAACGTATAACGTATAACGTATAACGTATAACGTATAACGTATAACGTATAACGTATAACGTATAACGTATAACGTATAACGTATAACGTATAACGTATAACGTATAACGTATAACGTATACCGTTTAACGTATATCGTATAACGTATAACGTATAACGTATAACGTATAACGTATAACGTATAACGTATAACATATAATGTATAACGCATATCCCAGAACTTATGCTGAATAACGTATAACGTATAACGTATAACGTATAACGTATAACGTATAACGTATATCGTATAAAGTATATCGTATAACGTGTGACGTATAACGTGTAACGTATAACGTATAACATATAATGTATAACGCATATCCTAGAACTTATGCTGAATAACGTATAACGTATAACGTATAACGTATAACGTATAACGTATAACGTATAACGTATAACGTATAACGTATAACGTATAACGTATAACGTATAACGTATAACGTATAACGTATAACGTATAACGTATAACGTATAACGTATAACGTATAACGTATAACGTATAACGTATAACGTATGACGTATAACGTATAACGTATACCGTATAAAGTATAACGTATAACGTATAACGTATGACGTATAACGTATAACGTATAACGTATAACGTATAACGTATAACGTATAACCTATAACAAATAACGTATAACGTATAACGTATAACGTATAACGTGTATCGTATAAAGTATAACGTATAACGTGTGACGTATAACGTATAACGTATAACGTATAACGTATAACGTATAACGTATAACGTATAACGTATAACGTATAACGTATAACGTATAACGTATAACGTATAACGTATAACGTATAACGTATAACGTATAACGTATATCGTATAACGTATAACGTATAACGTATAACGTAAGACGTATAACGTATAACGTATAACGTATAACGTATAACGTACAACGTATAACGTATAACGTATAACGTATAACGTATAACGCATAACATATAATGTATAACGCATATCCTAGAACTTATGCTGATTAACGTATAACGTATAACGTATAACGTATAACGTATAACGTATAACGTATAACGTATGACGTATAACGTATACCGTATAACGTACAACGTATAACGTATAACGTATAACGTACAACGTATAACGTATAATGTATAACGCATATCCTAGAACTTATGCTGAATAACGTATAACGTATAACGTATAACGTATAACATATATCGTATAAAGTATATCGTATAACGTGTGACGCATAACGTGTGACGTATAACGTATAACGTATAACGTATAACGTATAACGTATAACGTATAACGTATAACGTATAACGTATAACGTATAACGTATAACGTATAACGTATAACGTATAACGTATAACGTATAACGTATAACGTATAACGTATAACGTATAACGTATAACGTATAACGTATAACGTATAACGTATAACGTATAACGTATAACGTATAACGTATAACGTATAACGTATAACGTATAACGTATAACGTATAACGTATAACGTGTAACGTATAACGTATAACGTATAACGTGTAACGTATAACGTATAACGTATAACGTATAACGTATAACGTGTGACGTATAACGTATAACGTATAACGTGTGACGTATAACGTATAACGTATAACGTATAACGTATAACGTATAACGTATAACGTATAACGTATAACGTATAACGTATAACGTATAAAGTATAACGTATAACGTATAACGTATAACGTATAACGTATAACGTATAACGTATAACGTATAACGTATACCGTATAACGTATAACGTATAACGTATACCGTATAACGTACAACGTATAACGTATACCGTATAACGTACAACGTATAACGTATAACGTATAACGTATAACGTGTAACGTATAACGTATAACATATAATGTATAACGCATATCCTAGAACTTATGCTGAATAACGTATAACGTATAACGTATACCGTATAACGTACAACGTATAACGTATACCGTATAACGTACAACGTATAACGTATAACGTATAACGTATAACGTATAACGTATAACGTATAACGTATAACGTATAACGTATAACGTATAACGTATAACGTATAACGTATAACGTATAACGTATAACGTATAACGTATATCGTATAACGTATAACGTATAACGTATAACGTATAACGTATAACGTATAACATATAACATATAATGTATAACGCATATCCCAGAACTTATGCTGAATAACGTATAACGTATAACGTATAACGTATAACGTATAACGTATAACGTATATCGTATAAAGTATATCGTATAACGTGTGACGTATAACGTGTAACGTATAACGTATAACATATAATGTATAACGCATATCCTAGAACTTATGCTGAATAACGTATAACGTATAACGTATAACGTATAACGTATAACGTATAACGTATAACGTATAACGTATAACGTATAACGTATAACGTATAACGTATAACGTATAACGTATAACGTATAACGTATAACGTATAACGTATAACGTATAACGTATAACGTATAACGTATAACGTATGACGTATAACGTATAACGTATACCGTATAAAGTATAACGTATAACGTATAACGTATAACGTATAACGTATAACGTATAACGTATAACGTATAACGTATAACGTATAACCTATAACAAATAACGTATAACGTATAACGTATAACGTATAACGTGTATCGTATAAAGTATAACGTATAACGTGTGACGTATAACGTATAACGTATAACGTATAACGTATAACGTATAACGTATAACGTATAACGTATAACGTATAACGTATAACGTATAACGTATAACGTATAACGTATAACGTATAACGTATAACGTATAACGTATAACGTATATCGTATAACGTATAACGTATAACGTATAACGTAAAACGTATAACGTATAACGTATAACGTATAACGTATAACGTACAACGTATAACGTATAACGTATAACGTATAACGTATAACGCATAACATATAATGTATAACGCATATCCTAGAACTTATGCTGATTAACGTATAACGTATAACGTATAACGTATAACGTATAACGTATAACGTATAACGTATAACGTATGACGTATAACGTATACCGTATAACGTACAACGTATAACGTATAACGTATAACGTACAACGTATAACGTATAATGTATAACGCATATCCTAGAACTTATGCTGAATAACGTATAACGTATAACGTATAACGTATAACATATATCGTATAAAGTATATCGTATAACGTGTGACGCATAACGTGTGACGTATAACGTATAACGTATAACGTATAACGTATAACGTATAACGTATAACGTATAACGTATAACGTATAACGTATAACGTATAACGTATAACGTATAACGTATAACGTATATCGTATAACGTATAACGTATAACGTATAACGTATAACGTATAACGTATAACGTATAACGTATAACGTATAACGTATAACGTATAACGTATAACGTATAACGTATAACGTATAACGTATAACGTATAACGTATAACGTATAACGTATAACGTATAACGTATAACGTGTAACGTATAACGTATAACGTATAACGTGTAACGTATAACGTATAACGTATAACGTATAACGTATAACGTGTGACGTATAACGTATAACGTATAACGTGTGACGTATAACGTATAACGTATAACGTATAACGTATAACGTATAACGTATAACGTATAACGTATAACGTATAACGTATAACGTATAAAGTATAACGTATAACGTATAACGTATAACGTATAACGTATAACGTATAACGTATAACGTATAACGTATACCGTATAACGTATAACGTATAACGTATACCGTATAACGTACAACGTATAACGTATACCGTATAACGTACAACGTATAACGTATAACGTATAACGTATAACGTGTAACGTATAACGTATAACATATAATGTATAACGCATATCCTAGAACTTATGCTGAATAACGTATAACGTATAACGTATAACGTATAACGTATAACGTATAACGTATAACGTATAACGTATAACGTATAACGTATAACGTATAACGTATAACGTATAACGTATAACGTATAACGTATAACGTATAACGTATAACGTATAACGTATAACGTATGACGTATAACGTATGACGTATAACGTATAACGTATAACGTATAACGTATAACGTATAACGTATAACGTATAACGTATAACGTATAACGTATAACGTATAACGTATAACGTAAGAACGTATAACGTATAACGTATAACGTATAACGTATAACGTATAACGTATAACGTATAACGTATAACGTATAACGTATAACGTATAACGTATAACGTATAACGTATAACGTATAACGTATAACGTAAAAACGTATAACGTATAACGTATAACGTATAACGTATAACGTATAACGTATAACGTAAAAACGTATAACGTATAACTTATAACGTATAACGTATAACGTATAACGTATAACGTAAAAACGTATAACGTATAACGTATAACGCATAACGTATAACGTATAACGTATAACGAATAACGTATAACGTATAACGTATGACGTATAACGTATAACGTATACCGTATAAAGTATAACGTATAACGTATAACGTATAACGTATAACGTATAACGTATAACGTATAACGTATAACGTATAACGTATAACCTATAACAAATAACGTATAACGTATAACGTATAACGTATAACGTGTATCGTATAAAGTATAACGTATAACGTGTGACGTATAACGTATAACGTATAACGTATAACGTATAACGTATAACGTATAACGTATAACGTATAACGTATAACGTATAACGTATAACGTATAACGTATAACGTATAACGTATAACGTATAACGTATAACGTATAACGTATATAGTATAACGTATAACGTATAACGTATAACGTAAAACGTATAACGTATAACGTATAACGTATAACGTATAACGTACAACGTATAACGTATAACGTATAACGTATAACGTATAACGTATAACGCATAACATATAATGTATAACGCATATCCTAGAACTTATGCTGAATAACGTATAACGTATAACGTATAACGTATAACATATATCGTATAAAGTATATCGTATAACGTGTGACGCATAACGTGTGACGTATAACGTATAACGTATAACGTATAACGTATAACGTATAACGCATAACGTATAACGTATAACGTATAACGTATAACGTATAACGTATAACGTATAACGTATAACGTATAACGTATAACGTATAACGTATAACGTATAACGTATAACGTATAACGTATAACGTATAACGTATAACGTATAACGTATAACGTATAACGTATAACGTATAACGTATAACGTATAACGTATAACGTATAACGTATAACGTATAACGTATAACGTATAACGTATAACGTATAACGTATAACGTATAACGTATAACGTATAACGTATAACGTATAACGTATAACGTATAACGTATAACGTATAACGTATAACGTATAACGTATAACGTATAACGTATAACGTATAACGTATAACGTATAACGTATAACGTATAACGTATAACGTATAACGTATAACGTATAACGTATAACGTATAACGTATAACGTATAACGTATAACGTATAACGTATAACGTATAACGTATAACGTATAACGTATAACGTATAACGTATAACGTATAACGTATAACGTATAACGTATAACGTATAACGTATAACGTATAACGTATAACGTATAACGTATAACGTATAACGTATAACGTATAACGTATAACGTATAACGTATAACGTATAACGTATAACGTATAACGTATACCGTATAACGTATAACGTATAACGTATACCGTATAACGTACAACGTATAACGTATACCGTATAACGTACAACGTATAACGTATAACGTATAACGTATAACGTGTAACGTATAACGTATAACATATAATGTATAACGCATATCCTAGAACTTATGCTGAATAACGTATAACGTATAACGTATAACGTATAACGTATAACGTATAACGTATAACGTATAACGTATAACGTATAACGTATAACGTATAACGTATAACGTATAACGTATGACGTATAACGTATAACGTATAACGTATAACGTATAACGTATAACGTATAACGTATAACGTATAACGTATAACGTATAACGTATAACGTATAACGTATAACGTATAACGTATAACGTATAACGTATAACGTATAACGTATACCGTATAACGTATAACGTATAACGTATACCGTATAACGTACAACGTATAACGTATAACGTATAACGTATAACGTATAACGTATAACGTATAACGTATAACGTATAACGTATAACGTATAACGTATAACGTATAACGTATAACGTATAACGTATAACGTATAACGTATAACGTATAACGTATAACGTATAACGTATAACGTATAACGTATAACGTATAACGTATAACGTATAACGTATAACGTATAACGTATAACGTATAACGTATAACGTATAACGTATAACGTATAACGTATAACGTATAACGTATAACGTATAACGTATAACGTATAACGTATAACGTATGACGTATAACGTATAACGTATAACGTATAACGTATAACGTATAACGTATAACGTATAACGTATAACGTATAACGTATAACGTATAACGTATAACGTATAACGTATAACGTATAACGTATAACGTATAACGTATAACGTATAACGTATAACGTATAACGTATAACGTATAACGTATAACGTGTAACGTATAACGTGTAACGTATAACGTATAACGTATAACGTGTAACGTATAACGTGTAACGTATAACGTGTAACGTATAACGTATAACGTATAACGTATAACGTATAACGTGTGACGTATAACGTATAAAGTATAACGTGTGACGTATAACGTATAACGTATAACGTATAACGTATAACGTATAACGTATAACGTATAACGTATAACGTATAACGTATAACGTATAACGTATAACGTATAACGTATAACGTATAACGTATAACGTATAACGTATAACGTATAACGTATAACGTATAACGTATAACGTATAACGTATAACGTATAACGTATAACGTATAAAGTATAACGTATAACGTATAACGTGTAACGTATAACGTATACCGTATAACGTATAACGTATAAGGTATAACGTATAACGTATAACGTATAACGTATAACGTATAACGTATAACGTATAACGTATAACGTATAACGTATAACGTATAACGTATAACGTATAACGTATAACGTATAACGTATAACGTATAACGTATAACGTATAACGTATAACGTATAACGTATAACGTATAACGTATAACGTATAACGTATAACGTATAACGTATAACGTATAACGTATAACGTATAACGTATAACGTATAACGTATAACGTATAACGTATATCGTATAACGTATAACGTATAACGTATAACGTATAACGTATAACGTATAACGTATAACGTATAACGTATAACGTATAACGTATAACGTATAACGTATAACGTATAACGTATAACGTATAACGTATAACGTATAACGTATAACGTATAACGTATAACGTATAACGTATAACGTATAACGTATAACGTATAACGTATAACGTATAACGTATAACGTATACCGTATAACGTACAACGTATAACGTATAACATATAATGTATAACGCATATCCTAGAACTTATGCTGAATAACGTATAACGTATGACGTATAACGTATACCGTATAACGTACAACGTATAACGTATAACGTATAACGTATAATGTATAACATATAATGTATAACGCATATCCTAGAACTTATGCTGAATAACGTATAACGTATAACGTATAACGTATAACGTATAACGTATAACGTATAACGTATAACGTATAACGTATAACGTATAACGTATAGCGTATCACGTATAACGTATAACGTATAACGTATAACGTACAATGTATAACGTATAACGTATAACGTATAACGTATAAAGTATAACGTATAACGTATAACGTATAACGTATAACGTATAACGTATAACGTATAACGTATAACTTATAATGTATAACGTATAACGTATAACGTATACCGTATAACGTACAACGTGTAACGTATAACGTATAACGTATAACGTGTAACGTATAACGTATAACATCTAATGTATAACGCATATCCTAGAACTTATGCTGAATAACGTATAACGTGTAACGTATAACGTATAACGTATAACGTATAACGTATAACGTATAACGTATAACGTATAACGAATAGCGTATAACGTATAACGTATAACGTATAACGTATAACGTATAACGTATAACGTATAACGTATAACGTATAACGTATAACGTATAAAGTATAACGTATAACGTATAACGTATAACGTATAACGTATAACGTATAACGTATAACGTATAACGTATAACGTATAACGTATAACGTATAACGTATAACGTATAATGTATAACGTATAACGTGTACCGTATAAAGTATAACGAATAACGTATAACGTATAACGTATAACGTATAACGTATAACGTATAACGTATAACGTATAACGTATAACGTATAATGTATAACGTATACCGTATAACGTACAACGTATAACGTATAACGTATAACGTATAACGTATAACCTATAACAAATAACGTATAACGTATAACGTATAACGTATAACGTGTATCGTATAAAGTATAACGTATAACGTGTGACGTATAACGTATAACGTATAACGTATAACGTATAACGTATAACGTATAACGTATAACGTATAACGTATAACGTATAACGTATAACGTATAACGTATAACGTATAACGTATAACGTATAACGTATAACGTATAACGTATATCGTATAACGTATAACGTATAACGTATAACGTAAAACGTATAACGTATAACGTATAACGTATAACGTATAACGTACAACGTATAACGTATAACGTATAACGTATAACGTATAACGCATAACATATAATGTATAACGCATATCCTAGAACTTATGCTGATTAACGTATAACGTATAACGTATAACGTATAACGTATAACGTATAACGTATAACGTATAACGTATGACGTATAACGTATACCGTATAACGTACAACGTATAACGTATAACGTATAACGTACAACGTATAACGTATAATGTATAACGCATATCCTAGAACTTATGCTGAATAACGTATAACGTATAACGTATAACGTATAACATATATCGTATAAAGTATATCGTATAACGTGTGACGCATAACGTGTGACGTATAACGTATAACGTATAACGTATAACGTATAACGTATAACGTATAACGTATAACGTATAACGTATAACGTATAACGTATAACGTATAACGTATAACGTATAACGTATATCGTATAACGTATAACGTATAACGTATAACGTATAACGTATAACGTATAACGTATAACGTATAACGTATAACGTATAACGTATAACGTATAACGTATAACGTATAACGTATAACGTATAACGTATAACGTATAACGTATAACGTATAACGTATAACGTATAACGTGTAACGTATAACGTATAACGTATAACGTGTAACGTATAACGTATAACGTATAACGTATAACGTATAACGTGTGACGTATAACGTATAACGTATAACGTGTGACGTATAACGTATAACGTATAACGTATAACGTATAACGTATAACGTATAACGTATAACGTATAACGTATAACGTATAACGTATAAAGTATAACGTATAACGTATAACGTATAACGTATAACGTATAACGTATAACGTATAACGTATAACGTATACCGTATAACGTATAACGTATAACGTATACCGTATAACGTACAACGTATAACGTATACCGTATAACGTACAACGTATAACGTATAACGTATAACGTATAACGTGTAACGTATAACGTATAACATATAATGTATAACGCATATCCTAGAACTTATGCTGAATAACGTATAACGTATAACGTATAACGTATAACGTATAACGTATAACGTATAACGTATAACGTATAACGTATAACGTATAACGTATAACGTATAACGTATAACGTATAACGTATAACGTATAACGTATAACGTATAACGTATAACGTATAACGTATGACGTATAACGTATGACGTATAACGTATAACGTATAACGTATAACGTATAACGTATAACGTATAACGTATAACGTATAACGTATAACGTATAACGTATAACGTATAACGTAAGAACGTATAACGTATAACGTATAACGTATAACGTATAACGTATAACGTATAACGTATAACGTATAACGTATAACGTATAACGTATAACGTATAACGTATAACGTATAACGTATAACGTATAACGTAAAAACGTATAACGTATAACGTATAACGTATAACGTATAACGTATAACGTATAACGTAAAAACGTATAACGTATAACTTATAACGTATAACGTATAACGTATAACGTATAACGTAAAAACGTATAACGTATAACGTATAACGCATAACGTATAACGTATAACGTATAACGAATAACGTATAACGTATAACGTATGACGTATAACGTATAACGTATACCGTATAAAGTATAACGTATAACGTATAACGTATAACGTATAACGTATAACGTATAACGTATAACGTATAACGTATAACGTATAACCTATAACAAATAACGTATAACGTATAACGTATAACGTATAACGTGTATCGTATAAAGTATAACGTATAACGTGTGACGTATAACGTATAACGTATAACGTATAACGTATAACGTATAACGTATAACGTATAACGTATAACGTATAACGTATAACGTATAACGTATAACGTATAACGTATAACGTATAACGTATAACGTATAACGTATAACGTATATAGTATAACGTATAACGTATAACGTATAACGTAAAACGTATAACGTATAACGTATAACGTATAACGTATAACGTACAACGTATAACGTATAACGTATAACGTATAACGTATAACGTATAACGCATAACATATAATGTATAACGCATATCCTAGAACTTATGCTGAATAACGTATAACGTATAACGTATAACGTATAACATATATCGTATAAAGTATATCGTATAACGTGTGACGCATAACGTGTGACGTATAACGTATAACGTATAACGTATAACGTATAACGTATAACGCATAACGTATAACGTATAACGTATAACGTATAACGTATAACGTATAACGTATAACGTATAACGTATAACGTATAACGTATAACGTATAACGTATAACGTATAACGTATAACGTATAACGTATAACGTATAACGTATAACGTATAACGTATAACGTATAACGTATAACGTATAACGTATAACGTATAACGTATAACGTATAACGTATAACGTATAACGTATAACGTATAACGTATAACGTATAACGTATAACGTATAACGTATAACGTATAACGTATAACGTATAACGTATAACGTATAACGTATAACGTATAACGTATAACGTATAACGTATAACGTATAACGTATAACGTATAACGTATAACGTATAACGTATAACGTATAACGTATAACGTATAACGTATAACGTATAACGTATAACGTATAACGTATAACGTATAACGTATAACGTATAACGTATAACGTATAACGTATAACGTATAACGTATAACGTATAACGTATAACGTATAACGTATAACGTATAACGTATAACGTATAACGTATAACGTATAACGTATAACGTATAACGTATAACGTATAACGTATAACGTATAACGTATAACGTATAACGTATAACGTATACCGTATAACGTATAACGTATAACGTATACCGTATAACGTACAACGTATAACGTATACCGTATAACGTACAACGTATAACGTATAACGTATAACGTATAACGTGTAACGTATAACGTATAACATATAATGTATAACGCATATCCTAGAACTTATGCTGAATAACGTATAACGTATAACGTATAACGTATAACGTATAACGTATAACGTATAACGTATAACGTATAACGTATAACGTATAACGTATAACGTATAACGTATAACGTATGACGTATAACGTATAACGTATAACGTATAACGTATAACGTATAACGTATAACGTATAACGTATAACGTATAACGTATAACGTATAACGTATAACGTATAACGTATAACGTATAACGTATAACGTATAACGTATAACGTATACCGTATAACGTATAACGTATAACGTATACCGTATAACGTACAACGTATAACGTATAACGTATAACGTATAACGTATAACGTATAACGTATAACGTATAACGTATAACGTATAACGTATAACGTATAACGTATAACGTATAACGTATAACGTATAACGTATAACGTATAACGTATAACGTATAACGTATAACGTATAACGTATAACGTATAACGTATAACGTATAACGTATAACGTATAACGTATAACGTATAACGTATAACGTATAACGTATAACGTATAACGTATAACGTATAACGTATAACGTATAACGTATAACGTATAACGTATAACGTATAACGTATGACGTATAACGTATAACGTATAACGTATAACGTATAACGTATAACGTATAACGTATAACGTATAACGTATAACGTATAACGTATAACGTATAACGTATAACGTATAACGTATAACGTATAACGTATAACGTATAACGTATAACGTATAACGTATAACGTATAACGTATAACGTATAACGTGTAACGTATAACGTGTAACGTATAACGTATAACGTATAACGTGTAACGTATAACGTGTAACGTATAACGTGTAACGTATAACGTATAACGTATAACGTATAACGTATAACGTGTGACGTATAACGTATAAAGTATAACGTGTGACGTATAACGTATAACGTATAACGTATAACGTATAACGTATAACGTATAACGTATAACGTATAACGTATAACGTATAACGTATAACGTATAACGTATAACGTATAACGTATAACGTATAACGTATAACGTGTAACGTATAACGTATAACGTATAACGTATAACGTATAACGTATAACGTATAACGTATAACGTATAACGTATAACGTATAACGTATAACGTATAACGTATAACGTATAACGTATAACGTATAACGTATAACGTATAACGTATAACGTATAGCGTATAACGTATAACGTATAACGTATAACGTATAACGTATAACGTATAACGTATAACGTATAACGTATAACGTATAACGTATAACGTATAACGTATAACGAATAACGTATAACGTATAACGTATAACGTATAACGTATAACGTATACCGTATAAAGTATAACGTATAACGTATAACGTATAACGTATAACGTATAACGTATAACGTATAACGTATAACGTATAACCTATAACAAATAACGTATAACGTATAACGTATAACGTATAACGTATATCGTATAAAGTATAACGTATAACGTGTGACGTATAACGTATAACGTATAACGTATAACGTATAACGTATAACGTATAACGTATAACGTATAACGTATAACGTATAACGTATAACGTATAACGTATAACGTATATCGTATAACGTATAACGTATAACGTATAACGTATAACGTATAACGTATAACGTATAACGTATAACGTATAACGTACAACGTATAACGTATAACGTATAACGTATAACGTATAACGTATAACGTATAACATATAATGTATAACGCATATCCTAGAACTTATGCTGAATAACGTATAACGTATGACGTATAACGTATACCGTATAACGTACAACGTATAACGTATAACGTATATCGTATAACGTATAACGTATAACGTATAACGTATAACGTACAACGTATAACGTATAACGTATAACGTATAACGTATAACGTATAACGTATAACGTATAACGTATAACGTATAACGTATAACGAATAACGTATAACGTATAACGCATAACGTATAACGTATAACGTATAACGTACAACGTATAACGCATAACGTATAACGTACAACGTATAACGTACAACGTATAACGTATAACGTATAACCTATAACGTATAACGTATAACGTATAACGTATAACGTATAACGTATAACGTATAACGTATAACGTATAACGTATAACGTATACCGTATAACGTACAACGTATAACGTATAACGTATAACGTATAACGTATAACGTATAACATATAATGTATAACGCATATCCTAGAACTTATGCTGAATAACGTATAACGTATAACGTATAACGTATAACGTATAACGTATAACGTATAACGTATAACGTATAACGTATAACGTATAACGAATAACGTATAACGTATAACGCATAACGTATAACGTATAACGTATAACGTACAACGTATAACGCATAACGTATAACGTACAACGTATAACGTATAACATATAATGTATAACGCATATCCTAGAACTTATGCTGAATAACGTATAACGTATGACGTATAACGTATACCGTATAACGTACAACGTATAACGTATAACGTATAACGTATAATGTATAACATATAATGTATAACGCATATCCTAGAACTTATGCTGAATAACGTATAACGTATAACGTATAACGTATAACGTATAACGTATAACGTATAACGTATAACGTATAACGTATAACGTATAACGTATAACGTATAACGTATAACGTATAACGTATAGCGTATCACGTATAACGTATAACGTATAACGTATAACGTACAATGTATAACGTATAACGTATAACGTATAACGTATAAAGTATAACGTATAACGTATAACGTATAACGTATAACGTATAACGTATAACGTATAACGTATAACTTATAATGTATAACGTATAACGTATAACGTATACCGTATAACGTACAACGTGTAACGTATAACGTATAACGTATAACGTGTAACGTATAACGTATAACATCTAATGTATAACGCATATCCTAGAACTTATGCTGAATAACGTATAACGTATAACGTATAACGTATAACGTATAACGTATAACGTATAACGTATAACGTATAACGTATAACGAATAGCGTATAACGTATAACGTATAACGTATAACGTATAACGTATAACGTATAACGTATAACGTATAACGTATAACGTATAACGTATAAAGTATAACGTATAACGTATAACGTATAACGTATAACGTATAACGTATAACGTATAACGTATAACGTATAACGTATAACGTATAACGTATAACGTATAACGTATAACGTATAATGTATAACGTATAACGTGTACCGTATAAAGTATAACGAATAACGTATAACGTATAACGTATAACGTATAACGTATAACGTATAACGTATAACGTATAACGTATAACGTATAATGTATAACGTATACCGTATAACGTACAACGTATAACGTATAACGTATAACGTATAACGTATAACATATAATGTATAACGCATATCCTAGAACTTATGCTGAATAACGTATAACGTATGCCGTATAACGTATACCGTATAACGTACAACGTACAACGTATAACGTATAACGTATAATGTATAACATATAATGTATAACGCATATCCTAGAACTTATGCTGAATAACGTATAACGTATAACGTATAACGTATAACGTATAACGTATAACGTATAACGTATAACGTATAACGTATAACGTATAACGGATAGCGTATAACGTATAACGTATAACGTATAACGTATAACGTATAACGTATAACGTATAACGTATAACGTATAACGTATAACGTATAAAGTATAACGTATAACGTATAACGTATAACGTATAACGTATAACGTATAACGTATAACGTATAACGTATAACGTATAACGTATAACGTATAACGTATAACGTATAACGTATAACGTATAACGTATAACGTATAACGTATAACGTGTAACGTATAACGTATAACGTATAACGTATAACGTATAACGTATAACGTATAACGTATAACGTATAACGTATAACGTATAACGTATAACGTATAACGTATAACGTATAACGTATAACGTATAACGTATAACGTATAACGTATAACGTATAGCGTATAACGTATAACGTATAACGTATAACGTATAACGTATAACGTATAACGTATAACGTATAACGTATAACGTATAACGTATAACGTATAACGTATAACGAATAACGTATAACGTATAACGTATAACGTATAACGTATAACGTATACCGTATAAAGTATAACGTATAACGTATAACGTATAACGTATAACGTATAACGTATAACGTATAACGTATAACGTATAACCTATAACAAATAACGTATAACGTATAACGTATAACGTATAACGTATATCGTATAAAGTATAACGTATAACGTGTGACGTATAACGTATAACGTATAACGTATAACGTATAACGTATAACGTATAACGTATAACGTATAACGTATAACGTATAACGTATAACGTATAACGTATAACGTATATCGTATAACGTATAACGTATAACGTATAACGTATAACGTATAACGTATAACGTATAACGTATAACGTATAACGTACAACGTATAACGTATAACGTATAACGTATAACGTATAACGTATAACGTATAACATATAATGTATAACGCATATCCTAGAACTTATGCTGAATAACGTATAACGTATGACGTATAACGTATACCGTATAACGTACAACGTATAACGTATAACGTATATCGTATAACGTATAACGTATAACGTATAACGTATAACGTACAACGTATAACGTATAACGTATAACGTATAACGTATAACGTATAACGTATAACGTATAACGTATAACGTATAACGTATAAACGAATAACGTATAACGTATAACGCATAACGTATAACGTATAACGTATAACGTACAACGTATAACGCATAACGTATAACGTACAACGTATAACGTACAACGTATAACGTATAACGTATAACCTATAACGTATAACGTATAACGTATAACGTATAACGTATAACGTATAACGTATAACGTATAACGTATAACGTATAACGTATACCGTATAACGTACAACGTATAACGTATAACGTATAACGTATAACGTATAACGTATAACATATAATGTATAACGCATATCCTAGAACTTATGCTGAATAACGTATAACGTATGACGTATAACGTATACCGTATAACGTACAACGTATAACGTATAACGTATAACGTATAATGTATAACATATATTGTATAACGCATATCCTAGAACTTATGCTGAATAACGTATAACGTATAACGTATAACGTATAACGTATAACGTATAACGTATAACGTATAACGTATAACGTATAACGTATAACGTATAACGTATAACGTATAACGTATAACGTATAACGTATAACGTATAACGTATAACGTATAACGTATAACGTATAACGCATAACGTATAACGTATAACGTATAACGTATAACGTATAACGTATAAAGTATAACGTATAACGTATAACGTATAACGTATAACGTATAACGTATAACGTATAACGTATAACGTATAACGTATAACCTATAACAAGTAACGTATAACGTATAACGTATAACGTATAACGTATAACGTATAACGTATAACGTATAACGTATAACGTATAACGTATAACGTATAACGTATAACGTATAACGTATAACGTATAACGTATAACGTATAACGTATAACGTATAACGTATAACGTATAACGTATAACGTATAACGTATATCGTATAACGTATAACGTATAACGTATAACGTATAACGTATAACGTATAACGTATAACGTATAACGTATAACGTATAACGTATAACGTATAACGTATAACGTATAACGTATAACGTATAACGTATAACGTATAACATATAATGTATAACGCATATCCTAGAACTTATGCTGAATAACGTATAACGTATAACGTATAACGTATAACGTATAACGTATAACGTATAACGTATAACGTATAACGTATAGCGTATAACGTATAACGTATAACGTATAACGTATAACGTATAATGTATAACGTATAACGTGTAACGTATAACGTATAACGTATAATGTATAACGTATAACGTGTACCGTATAAAGTATAACGTATAACGTATAACGTATAACGTATAACGTATAACGTATAACGTATAACGTATAACGTATAACGTATAACGTATAACGTATAATGTATAACGTATAACGTGTACCGTATAAAGTATAACGAATAACGTATAACGTATAACGTATAACGTATAACGTATAACGTATAACGTATAACGTATAACGTATAACGTATAACGTATAACGTATAACGTATACCGTATAACGTACAACGTATAACGTATAACGTATAACGTATAACGTATAACATATAATGTATAACGCATATCCTAGAACTTATGCTGAATAACGTATAACGTATGACGTATAACGTATACCGTATAACGTACAACGTACAACGTATAACGTATAACGTATAATGCATAACATATAATGTATAACGCATATCCTAGAACTTATGCTGAATAACGTATAACGTATAACGTATAACGTATAACGTATAACGTATAACGTATAACGTATAACGTATAACGTATAACGTATAACGTATAGCGTATAACGTATAACGTATAACGTATAACGTATAACGTATAGCGTATAACGTATAACGTATAACGTATAACGTATAACGTATAACGTATAACGTATAACGTATAACGTATAACGTATAACGTATAACGTATAAAGTATAACGTATAACGTATAACGTATAACGTATAACGTATAACGTATAACGTATAACGTATAACGTATAACGTATAACGTATAACGTATAACGTATAACGTATAACGTATAACGTATAACGTATAACGTATAACGTATAACGTATAACGTATAACGTATAACGTATAACGTATAACGTATAACGTATAACGTATAACGTATAACGTATAACGTATAACGTATAACGTATAACGTATAACGTATAACGTATAACGTATAACGTATAACGTATAACGTATAACGTATAACGTATAACGTATAACGTATAACGTATAACGTATAACGTATAACGTATAACGTATAACGTATAACGTATAACGTATAACGTATAACGTATAACGTATAACGTATAACGTATAACGTATAACGTATAACGTATAACGTATAACGTATACCGTATAACGTACAACGTATAACGTACAACGTATAACGTATAACGTACAACGTATAACGTATAACGTACAACGTATAACGTACAACGTATAACGTATAACGTATAACGTATAACGTATAACGTATAACGTATAACGTATAACGTATAACGTATAACGTATAACGTATAACGTATAACGTATAACGTATAACGTATAACGTATAACGTATAACGTATAACGTATAACGTATAACGTATAACGTATAACGTATAACGTATAACGTATAACGTATAACGTATAACGTATAACGTATAACGTATAACGTATAACGTATAACGTATAACGTATAACGTATAACGTATAACGTATAACGTATAACGTATAACGTATAACGTATAACGTATAACGTATAACGTATAACGTATAACGTATAACGTATAACGTATAACGTATAACGTATAACGTATAACGTATAACGTATAACGTATAACGTATAACGTATAACGTATAACGTATAACGTATAATGTAAAAACGTATAACGTATAACGTATAACGTATAACGTATAACGTATAACGTATAACGAATAACGTATAACGTATAACGTATAACGTATAACGTATAACGTATACCGTATAAAGTATAACGTATAACGTATAACGTATAACGTATAACGTATAACGTATAACGTATAACGTATAGCGTATAACGTATAACGTATAACGTATAACGTATAACGTATAACGTATAACGTATAACGTATAACGTATAACGTATAACGTATAACGTATAACGTATAACGTATAACGTATAACGTATAACGTATAACGTATAACGTATAACGTATAACGTATAACGTATAACGTATAACGTATAACGTATAACGTATAACGTATAACGTATAACATATAATGTATAAAGCATATCCCAGAACTTATGCTGAATAACGTATAACGTATAACGTATAACGTATAACGTATAACGTATATCGTATAAAGTATAACGTATAACGTATAACGTATAACGTATAACGTATAATGTATAACATATAATGTATAACGCATATCCTAGAACTTATGCTGAATAACGTATAACGTATAACGTATAACGTATAACGTATAACGTATAACGTATAACGTATAACGTATAACGTATAACGTATAGCGTATAACGTATAACGTATAACGTATAACGTATAACGTGTAATGTATAACGTATAACGTATAACGTATAACGTATAAAGTATAATGTATAACGTATAACGTATAACGTATAACGTATAACGTATAACGCATAACGTATAACGTATAACGTATAATGTATAACGTATAACGTATAACGTATACCGTATAACGTACAACGTATAACGTATAACGTATAACGTATAACGTGTAACGTATAACGTATAACATATAATGTATAACGCATATCCTAGAACTTATGCTGATTAACGTATAACGTATAACGTAAAACGTATAACGTATAACGTAAAACGTATAACGTATAACGTATAACGTATAACGTATAACGTATAACGTATAACGTATAACGTATAACGTATAACGTATAACGTATAACGTATAACGTATAACGTATAACGTATAACGTATAACGTATAACGTATAACGTATAACATATAATGTATAAAGCATATCCCAGAACTTATGCTGAATAACGTATAACGTATAACGTATAACGTATAACGTATAACGTATAACGTATAACGTATAACGTATAACGTATAATGTATAACGTATAACGTATAACGTATAACGTATAAAGTATAATGTATAACGTATAACGTATAACGTATAACGTATAACGTATAACGTATAACGTATAACGTATAACGTATAACGTATAACGTATAACGTATAACGTATAACGTATAACGTATACCGTATAACGTACAACGTATAACGTATAACGTATAACGTATAACGTATAACGTATAACGTATAACGTATAACGTATACCGTATAACGTAAAACGTATAACGTATAACGTATAACGTATAACGTATAACATATAATGTATATCGCATATCCTAGAACTTATGCTGAATAACGTATAACGTATGACGTATAACGTATACCGTATAACGTACAACGTATAACGTATAACGTATAACATATAATGTATAACATATAATGTATAACGCATATCCTAGAACTTATGCTGAATAACGTATAACGTATAACGTATAACGTATGACGTATAACGTATAACGTATAACGTATAACGTATAACGTATAACGTATAACGTATAACGTATAACGTATAACGTATAACGTATAACGTATAACGTATAACGTATAACGTATAACGTATAACGTATAACGTATAACGTATAACGTAAAAACGTATAACGTATAACGTATAACGTATAACGTATAACGTATAACGTATAACGAATAACGTATAACGTATAACGTATAACGTATAACGTATAACGTATACCGTATAAAGTATAACGTATAACGTATAACGTATAACGTATAACGTATAACGTATAACGTATAACGTATAGCGTATAACGTATAACGTATAACGTATAACGTATAACGTATAACGTATAACGTATAACGTATAACGTATAACGTATAACGTATAACGTATAACGTATAACGTATAACGTATAACGTATAACGTATAACGTATAACGTATAACGTATAACGTATAACGTATAACGTATAACGTATAACGTATAACGTATAACGTATAACGTATAACGTATAACGTATAACGTATAACGTATAACGTATAACGTATAACGTATAACGTATAAAGTATAACGTATAACGTATAACGTATAACGTATAACGTATAACGTATAACGTATAACGTATAACGTATAACGTATAACGTATAGCGTATAACGTATAACGTATAACGTATAACGTATAACGTATAACGTATGACGTATAACGTATAACGTATAACGTATAACGTATAACGTATAACGTATAACGTATAACGTATAACGTATAACGTATAACGTATAACGTATAACGTATAACGTATAACGTATAACGTATAACGCATAACGTATAACGCATAACGTATAACGCATAACGTATAACGTATACCGTATAACGTATACCGTATAACGTACAACGTATAACGTATAACGTATAACGTATAACGTATAACGTATAACGTATAACATATAATGTATAACGCATATCCTAGAACTTATGCTGAATAACGTATAACGTATAACGTATAACGTATAACGTATAACGTATAACGTATAACGTATAACGTATAACGTATAACGTATAACGTATAACGTATAACGTATAACGTATAACGTATAACGTATAACGTATAACGCATAACGTATAACGTATAACGTATAACGTATAACGTATAACGTATAACGTATAACGTATAACGTATAACGTATAACGTATACCGTATAACGTATACCGTATAAAGTATAACGTATAACGTATAACGTATAACGTATAACGTATAACGTATAACGTATAACGTATAACGTATAACGTATAACGTATAACGTATAACGTATAACGTATAACCTATAACAAATAACGTATAACGTATAACGTATAACGTATAACGTATATCGTATAAAGTATAACGTATAACGTGTGACGTATAACGTATAACGTATAACGTATAACGTATAACGTATAACGTATAACGTATAACGTATAACGTATAACGTATAACGTATAACGTATAACGTATAACGTATAACGTATAACGTATAACGTATAACGTATAACGTATAACGTATAACGTATAACGTATAACGTATAACGTATAACGTATAACGTATAACGTATAACGAATAACGTATAACGTATAACGTATAACGTATAACGTATAACGTATACCGTATAAAGTATAACGTATAACGTATAACGTATAACGTATAACGTATAACGTATAACGTATAACGTATAACGTATAACGTATAACGTATAACGTATATCGTATAACGTATAACGTATAACGTATAACGTATAACGTATAACGTATAACGTATAACGTATAACGTATAACGTATAACGTATAACGTATAGCGTATAACGTATAACGTATAACGTATAACGTATAACGTATAACGTATGACGTATAACGTATAACGTATAACGTATAACGTATAACGTATAACGTATAACGTATAACGTATAACGTATAACGTATAACGTATAACGTATAACGTATAACGTATAACGTATAACGTATAACGTATAACGTATAACGTATAACGTATAACGCATAACGTATAACGCATAACGTATACCGTATAACGTATACCGTATAACGTACAACGTATAACGTATAACGTATAACGTATAACGTATAACGTATAACGTATAACATATAATGTATAACGCATATCCTAGAACTTATGCTGAATAACGTATAACGTATAACGTATAACGTATAACGTATAACGTATAACGTATAACGTATAACGTATAACGTATAACGTATAACGTATAACGTATAACGTATAACGTATAACGTATAACGTATAACGTATAACGTATAACGTATAACGTATAACGTATAACGTATAACGTATAACGTATAACGTATAACGTATAACGTATAACGTATAACGTATAACGTATAACGTATAACGTATAACGTATAACGTATAACGTATAACGTATAACGTATAACGTATAACGTATAACGTATAACGTATAACGTATAACGTATAACGTATAACGTATAACGTATGACGTATAACGTAAAAACGTATAACGTATAACGTATAACGTATAACGTATAACGTATAACGTATAACGTATAACGAATAACGTATAACGTATAACGTATAACGTATAACGTATAACGTATACCGTATAACGTATACCGTATAAAGTATAACGTATAACGTATAACGTATAACGTATAACGTATAACGTATAACGTATAACGTATAACGTATAACGTATAACGTATAACGTATAACCTATAACAAATAACGTATAACGTATAACGTATAACGTATATCGTATAAAGTATAACGTATAACGTGTGACGTATAACGTATAACGTATAACGTATAACGTATAACGTATAACGTATAACGTATAACGTATAACGTATAACGTATAACGTATAACGTATAACGTATAACGTATAACGTATAACGTATAACCTATAACGTATAACGTATAACGTATAACGTATAACGTATAACGTATAACGCATAACGTATAACGCATAACGTATAACGTATAACGTATAACGTATAACGTATAACCTATAACAAATAACGTATAACGTATAACGTATAACGTATAACGTATAACGTATAACCTATAACGTATAACGTATAACGTATAACGTATAACGTATAACGTATAACGCATAACGTATAACGCATAACGTATAACGTATAACGTATAACGTATAACGTATAACCTATAACAAATAACGTATAACGTATAACGTATAACGTATAACGTATAACGTATAACGTATAACGTATAACGTATAACGTATAACGTATAACGTATAACGTATAACGTATAACGTATAACGTATAACGTATAACGTATAACGTATAACGTATAACGTATAACGTATAACGTATAACGTATAACGTATAACGTATAACGTATAACGTATAACGTATAACGTATAACGTATAACGTATAACGTATAACGTATAACGTATAACGTATAACGTATAACGTATAACGTATAACGTATAACGTATAACGTATAACGTATAACGTATAACGTATAACGTATAACGTATAACGTATAACGTATAACGTATAACGTATAACGTATAACGTATAACGTATAACGTATAACGTATAACGTATAACGTATAACGTATAACGTATAACGTATAACGTATGACGTATAACGTATAACGTATAACGTACAACGTATAACGTATAACGTATAACGTATAACGTATAACGTATAACGTATAACCTATAATGTATAACGCATATCCTAGAACTTATGCTGAATAACGTATAACGTATAACGTATAACGTATAACGTATAACGTATAACGTATAACGTATAACGTATAACGTATAACGTATAACGTATAACGTATAACGTATAACGTATAACGTATAACGTATAACGTATAACGTATAACGTATAACGTATAACGTATAACGTATAACGTATAACGTATAACGTATAACGTATAACGTATAACGTATAACGTATAACGTATAACGTATAACGTATAACGTATAACGTATAACGTATAACGTATAACGTATAACGTATAACGTATAACGTATAACGTATAACGTATAACGTATAACGTATAACGTATAACGTATAACGTATAACGTATAACGTATAACGTATAACGTATAACGTATAACGTATAACGCATAACGCATAACGCATAACGCATAACGTATAACGTATACCGTATAACGTATACCGTATAACGTACAACGTATAACGTATAACGTATAACGTATAACGTATAACGTATAACATATAATGTATAACGCATATCCTAGAACTTATGCTGAATAACGTATAACGTATAACGTATAACGTATAACGTATAACGTATAACGTATAACGTATAACGTATAACGTATAACGTATAACATATAATGTATAACGCATATCCTAGAACTTATGCTGAATAACGTATAACGTATAACGTATAACGTATAACGTATAACGTATAACGTATAACGTATAACGTATAACGTATAACGTATAACGTATAACGTATAACGTATAACGTATAACGTATAACGTATAACGTATAACGTATAACGTATAACGTATAACGTATAACGTATAACGTATAACGTATAACGTATAACGTATAACGTATAACGTATAACGTATAACGTATAACGTATAACGTATAACGTATAACGTATAACGTATAACGTATAACGTATAACGTATAACGTATAACGTATAACGTATAACGTATAACGTATAACGTATAACGTATAACGTATAACGTATAACGTATAACGTATAACGTATAACGTATAACGTATAACGCATAACGTATAACGCATAACGTATAACGTATACCGTATAACGTATACCGTATAACGTACAACGTATAACGTATAACGTATAACGTATAACGTATAACGTATAACGTATAACGTATAACGTATAACGTATAACGTATAACGTATAACGTATAACGTATAACGTATAACGTACAACGTATAACGTATAACGTATAACGTATAACGTATAACGTATAACGTATAACATATAATGTATAACGCATATCCTAGAACTTATGCTGAATAACGTATAACGTATAACGTATAACGTATAACGTATAACGTATAGCGTATAACGTATAACGTATAACGTATAACGTATAACGTATAACGTATGACGTATAACGTATAACGTATAACGTGTAACGTATATCGTATAAAGTATAACGTATAACGTGTGACGTATAACGTATAACGTATAACGTATAACGTATAACGTATAACGTATAACGTATAACGTATAACGTATAACGTATAACGTATAACGTATAACGTATAACGTATAACGTATAACGTATAACGTATAACGTATAACGTATAACGTATAACGTATAACGTATAACGTATAACGTATAACGTATAACGTATAACGTATAACGTATAACGTATAACGTATAACGTATAACGTATAACGTATAACGTATAACGTATAACGTATAACGTATAACGTATAACGTATAACGTATAACGTATAACGTATAACGTATAACGTATAACGTATAACGTATAACGTATAACGTATAACGTATAACGTATAACGTATAACGTATAACGTATAACGTATAACGTATAACGTATAACGTATAACGTATAACGTATAACGTATAACGTATAACGTATAACGTATAACGTATAACGTATAACGTATAGCGTATAACGTATAACGTATAACGTATAACGTATAACGTATAACGTATGACGTATAACGTATAACGTATAACGTGTAACGTATATCGTATAAAGTATAACGTATAACGTGTGACGTATAACGTATAACGTATAACGTATAACGTATAACGTATAACGTATAACGTATAACGTATAACGTATAACGTATAACGTATAACGTATAACGTATAACGTATAACGTATAACGTATAACGTATAACGTATAACGTATAACGTATAACGTATAACGTATAACGTATAACGTATAACGTATAACGTATAACGTATAACGCATAACGTATAACGCATAACGTATAACGTATAACGTATAACGTATAAAGTATAACGTATAACGTATAACGTATAACGTATAACGTAGAACGTATAACGTATAACGTATAACGTATAACCTATAACAAATAACGTATAACGTATAATGTATAACGTATAACCTATAACAAATAACGTATAACGTATAACGTATAACGTATAACGTATAACGTATAACGTATAACGTATAACGTATAACGTATAACGTATAACGTATAACGTATAACGTATAACGTATAACGTATAACGTATAACGTATAACGTATAACGTATAACGTATAACGTATAACGTATAACGTATAACGTATAACGTATAACGTATAACGTATAACGTATAACGTATAACGTATAACGTATAACGTATAACGTATAACGTATAACGTATAACGTATAACGTATAACGTATAACGTATAACGTATAACGTATAACGTATAACGTATAACGTATAACGTATAACGTATAACGTATAACGTATAACGTATAACGTATAACGTATAACGTATAACGTATAACGTATAACGTATAACGTATAACGTATAACGTATAACGTATAACGTATAACGTATAACGTATAACGTATAACGTATAACGTATAACGTATAACGTATAACGTATAACGTATAACGTATAACGTATAACGTATAACGTACAACGTATAACGTATAACGTATAACGTATAACGTATAACGTATAACGTATAACATATAATGTATAACGCATATCCTAGAACTTATGCTGAATAACGTATAACGTATAACGTATAACGTATAACGTATAACGTATAACGTATAACGTATAACGTATAACGTATAACGTATAACGTATAACGTATAACGTATAACGTATAACGTATAACGTATAACGTATAACGTATAACGTATAACGTATAACGTATAACGTATAACGTATAACGTATAACGTATAACGTATAACGTATAACGTATAACGTATAACGTATAACGTATAACGTATAACGTATAACGTATAACGTATAACGTATAACGTATAACGTATAACGTATAACGTATAACGTATAACGTATAACGTATAACGTATAACGTATAACGTATGACGTATAACGTAAAAACGTATAACGTATAACGTATAACGTATAACGTATAACGTATAACGTATAACGTATAACGAATAACGTATAACGTATAACGTATAACGTATAACGTATAACGTATACCGTATAACGTATACCGTATAAAGTATAACGTATAACGTATAACGTATAACGTATAACGTATAACGTATAACGTATAACGTATAACGTATAACGTATAACGTATAACGTATAACCTATAACAAATAACGTATAACGTATAACGTATAACGTATATCGTATAAAGTATAACGTATAACGTGTGACGTATAACGTATAACGTATAACGTATAACGTATAACGTATAACGTATAACGTATAACGTATAACGTATAACGTATAACGTATAACGTATAACGTATAACGTATAACGTATAACGTATAACGTATAACGTATAACGTATAACGTATAACGTATAACGTATAACGTATAACGTATAACGTATAACGTATAACGTATAACGCATAACGTATAACGCATAACGTATAACGTATAACGTATAACGTATAAAGTATAACGTATAACGTATAACGTATAACGTATAACGTATAACGTATAACGTATAACGTATAACGTATAACGTATAACGTATAACCTATAACAAATAACGTATAACGTATAATGTATAACGTATAACCTATAACAAATAACGTATAACGTATAACGTATAACGTATAACGTATAACGTATAACGTATAACGTATAACGTATAACGTATAACGTATAACGTATAACGTATAACGTATAACGTATAACGTATAACGCATAACGTATAACGCATAACGTATAACGTATACCGTATAACGTATACCGTATAACGTACAACGTATAACGTATAACGTATAACGTATAACGTATAACGTATAACGTATAACATATAATGTATAACGCATATCCTAGAACTTATGCTGAATAACGTATAACGTATAACGTATAACGTATAACGTATAACGTATAACGTATAACGTATAACGTATAACGTATAACGTATAACGTATAACGTATAACGTATAACGTATAACGTATAACGTATAACGTATAACGTATAACGTATAACGTATAACGTATAACGTATAACGTATAACGTATAACGTATAACGTATAACGTATAACGTATAACGTATAACGTATAACGTATAACGTATAACGTATAACGTATAACGTATAACGTATAACGTATAACGTATAACGTATAACGTATAACGTATAACGTATAACGTATAACGTATGACGTATAACGTAAAAACGTATAACGTATAACGTATAACGTATAACGTATAACGTATAACGTATAACGTATAACGAATAACGTATAACGTATAACGTATAACGTATAACGTATAACGTATACCGTATAACGTATACCGTATAAAGTATAACGTATAACGTATAACGTATAACGTATAACGTATAACGTACAACGTATAACGTATAACGTATAACGTATAACGTATAACGTATAACCTATAACAAATAACGTATAACGTATAACGTATAACGTATATCGTATAAAGTATAACGTATAACGTGTGACGTATAACGTATAACGTATAACGTATAACGTATAACGTATAACGTATAACGTATAACGTATAACGTATAACGTATAACGTATAACGTATAACGTATAACGTATAACGCATAACGTATAACGCATAACGTATAACGTATAACGTATAACGCATAACGTATAACGTATAACGTATAACGTATAACGTATAACGTATAACCTATAACAAATAACGTATAACGTATAACGTATAACGTATAACCTATAACAAATAACGTATAACGTATAACGTATAACGTATAACGTATAACGTATAACGTATAACGTATAACGTATAACGTATAACGTATAACGTATAACGTATAACGTATAACGTATAACGTATAACGTATAACGTATAACGTATAACGTATAACGTATAACGTATAACGTATAACGTATAACGTATAACGTATAACGTATAACGTATAACGTATAACGTATAACGTATAACGTATAACGTATAACGTATAACGTATAACGTATAACGTATAACGTATAACGTATAACGTATAACGTATAACGTATAACGTATAACGTATAACGTATAACGTATAACGAATAACGTATTACGTATAACGTATAACGTATAGCGTATAACGTATAACGTATAACGTATAACGTATAACGTATAACGTATAACGTATAACGTATAACGTATAACGTATAACGTATAACGTATAACGTATAACGTATAACGTATAACGTATAACGTATAACGTATAACGTATAACGTATAACGTATAACGTATAACGTATAACGTATAACGTATAACGTATAACGTATAACGTATAACGTATAACGTATAACGTATAACGTATAACGTATAACGTATAACGTATAACGTATAACGTATAACGTATAACGTATAACGTATAACGTATAACGTATAACGTATAACGTATAACGTATAACGTATAACGTATAACGTATAACGTATAACGTATAACGTATAACGTATAACGTATAACGTATAACGTATAACGTATAACGTATAACGTATAACGTATAACGTATAACGTATAACGTATAACGTATAACGTATAACGTATAGCGTATAACGTATAGCGTATAACGTATAACGTATAACGTATAACGTATGACGTATAACGTATGACGTATAACGTGTAACGTATAACGTGTAACGTATATCGTATAAAGTATAACGTATAACGTGTGACGTATAACGTATAACGTATAACGTATAACGTATAACGTATAACGTATAACGTATAACGTATAACGTATAACGTATAACGTATAACGTATAACGTATAACGTATAACGTATAACGTATAACGTATAACGTATAACGTATAACGTATAACGTATAACGTATAACGTATAACGTATAACGTATAACGTATAACGTATAACGTATAACGTATAACGTATAACGTATAACGTATAACGTATAACGTATAACGTATAACGTATAACGTATAACGTATAACGCATAACGTATAACGCATAACGTATAACGTATAACGTATAACGTATAAAGTATAACGTATAACGTATAACGTATAACGTATAACGTATAACGTATAACGTATAACGTATAACGTATAACCTATAACAAATAACGTATAACGTATAATGTATAACGTATAACCTATAACAAATAACGTATAACGTATAACGTATAACGTATAACGTATAACGTATAACGTATAACGTATAACGTATAACGTATAACGTATAACGTATAACGTATAACGTATAACGTATAACGTATAACGTATAACGTATAACGTATAACGTATAACGTATAACGTATAACGTATAACGTATAACGTATAACGTATAACGTATAACGTATAACGTATAACGTATAACGTATAACGTATAACGTATAACGTATAACGTATAACGTATAACGTATAACGTATAACGTATAACGTATAACGTATAACGTATAACGTATAACGTATAACGTATAACGTATAACGTATAACGTATAACGTATAACGTATAACGTATAACGTATAACGTATAACGTATAACGTATAACGTATAACGTATAACGTATAACGTATAACGTATAACGTATAACGTATAACGTATAACGTATAACGTATAACGTATAACGTATAACGTATAACGTATAACGTATAACGTATAACGTATAACGTATAACGTATAACGTATAACGTATAACGTACAACGTATAACGTATAACGTATAACGTATAACGTATAACGTATAACGTATAACATATAATGTATAACGCATATCCTAGAACTTATGCTGAATAACGTATAACGTATAACGTATAACGTATAACGTATAACGTATAACGTATAACGTATAACGTATAACGTATAACGTATAACGTATAACGTATAACGTATAACGTATAACGTATAACGTATAACGTATAACGTATAACGTATAACGTATAACGTATAACGTATAACGTATAACGTATAACGTATAACGTATAACGTATAACGTATAACGTATAACGTATAACGTATAACGTATAACGTATAACGTATAACGTATAACCTATAACAAATAACGTATAACGTATAACGTATAACGTATAACGTATATCGTATAAAGTATAACGTATAACGTGTGACGTATAACGTATAACGTATAACGTATAACGTATAACGTATAACGTATAACGTATAACGTATAACGTATAACGTATAACGTATAACGTATAACGTATAACGTATATCGTATAACGTATAACGTATAACGTATAACGTATAACTTATAACGTATAACGTATAACGTATAACGTATAACGTACAACGTATAACGTATAACGTATAACGTATAACGTATAACGTATAACATATAATGTATAACGCATATCCTAGAACTTATGCTGAATAACGTATAGCGTATGACGTATAACGTATACCGTATAACGTACAACGTATAACGTATAACGTATATCGTATAACGTATAACGTATAACGTATAACGTATAACGTATAACGCATAACGTATAACGTATAACGTATAACGTACAACGTATAACGCATAACGTATAACGTACAACGTATAACGTACAACGTATAAGGCATAACGTATAACCTATAACGTATAACGTATAACGTATAACGTATAACGTATAACGTATAACGTATAACGTATAACGTATAACGTATAACGTATAACGTATACCGTATAACGTACAACGTATAACGTATAACGTATAACGCATAACGTATAACGTATAACATATAATGTATAACGCATATCCTAGAACTTATGCTGAATAACGTATAACGTATGACGTATAACGTATACCGTATAACGTACAACGTATAACGTATAACGTATAACGTATAATGTATAACATATAATGTATAACGCATATCCTAGAACTTATGCTGAATAACGTATAACGTATAACGTATAACGTATAACGTATAACGTATAACGTATAACGTATAACGTATAGCGTATAACGTATAACGTATAACGTATAACGTATAACGTATAATGTATAACGTATAACGTATAACGTATAACGTATAAAGTATAATGTATAACGTATAACGTATAACGTATAACGTATAACGTATAACGTATAACGTATAACGTATAACGTATAACGTATAACGTATAACGTATAACGTATACCGTATAACGTACAACGTATAACGTATAACGTACAACGTATAACGTGTAACGTATAACGTATAACATATAATGTATAACGCATATCCTAGAACTTATGCTGAATAACGTATAACGTATAACGTAAAACGTATAACGTATAACGTAAAACGTATAACGTATAACGTATAACGTATAACGTATAACGTATAACGTATAACGTATAACGTATAACGTATAACGTATAACGTATAACGTATAACGTATAACGTATAACGTATAACGTATAACGTATAACGTATAACGTATAACATATAATGTATAAAGCATATCCCAGAACTTATGCTGAATAACGTATAACGTATAACGTATAACGTATAACGTATAACGTATAACGTATATCGTATAAAGTATAACGTATAACGTATAACGTATAACGTATAACGTATAATGTATAACGTATAACGTGTACCGTATAAAGTATAACGTATAACGTATAACGTATAACGTATAACGTATAACGTATAACGTATAACGTATAACGTATAACGTATAACGTATAACGTATAACGTATAACGTATAACGTATACCGTATAACGTACAACGTATAACGTATAACGTATAACGTATAACGTATAACGTATAACATATAATGTATAACGCATATCCTAGAACTTATGCTGAATACCGTATAACGTATGACGTATAACGTATACCGTATAACGTACAACGTATAACGTATAACGTATAACGTATAACGTATAATGTATAACATATAATGTATAACGCATATCCTAGAACTTATGCTGAATAACGTATAACGTATAACGTAAAACGTATAACGTATAACGTATAACGTATAACGTATAACGTATAACGTATAACGTATAACGTATAACGTATAACGTATAACGTATAACGTATAACGTATAACGTATAACGTATAACGTATAACGTATAACGTATAACGTATAACGTATAACATATAATGTATAAAGCATATCCCAGAACTTATGCTGAATAACGTATAACGTATAACGTATAACGTATAACGTATAACGTATAACGTATAACGTATAACGTATAATGTATAACGTATAACGTATAACGTACAACGTATAAAGTATAATGTATAACGTATAACGTATAACGTATAACGTATAACGTATAACGTATAACGTATAACGTATAACGTATAACGTATAACGTATAACGTATAACGTATACCGTATAACGTACAACGTATAACGTATAACGTATAACGTATAACGTATAACGTATAACGTATAACGTATAACGTATAACGTATACCGTATAACGTAAAACGTATAACGTATAACGTATAACGTATAACGTATAACATATAATGTATAACGCATATCCTAGAACTTATGCTGAATAACGTATAACGTATGACGTATAACGTATACCGTATAACGTACAACGTATAACGTATAACGTATAACATATAATGTATAACATATAATGTATAACGCATATCCTAGAACTTATGCTGAATAACGTATAACGTATAACGTATAACGTATGACGTATAACGTATAACGAATAACGTATTACGTATAACGTATAACGTATAGCGTATAACGTATAACGTATAACGTATAACGTATAACGTATAACGTATAACGTATAACGTATAACGTATAACGTATAACGTATAACGTATAACGTATAACGTATAACGTATAACGTATAACGTATAACGTATAACGTATATCGTATAAAGTATAACGTATAACGTGTGACGTATAACGTATAACGTATAACGTATAACGTATAACGTATAACGTATACCGTATAAAGTATAACGTATAACGTATAACGTATAACGTATAACGTATAACGTATAACGTATAACGTATAACGTATAGCGTATAACGTATAACGTATAACGTATAACGTATAACGTATAATGTATAACGTATAACGTATAACGTATAACGTATAAAGTATAATGTATAACGTATAACGTATAACGTATAACGTATAACGTATAACGTATAACGTATAACGTATAACGTATAACGTATAACGTATAACGTATAACGTATACCGTATAACGTACAACGTATAACGTATAACGTACAACGTATAACGTGTAACGTATAACGTATAACATATAATGTATAACGCATATCCTAGAACTTATGCTGAATAACGTATAACGTATAACGTAAAACGTATAACGTATAACGTATAACGTATAACGTATAACGTATAACGTATAACGTATAACGTATAACGTATAACGTATAACGTATAACGTATAACGTATAACGTATAACGTATAACGTATAACGTATAACGTATAACGTATAACGTATAACATATAATGTATAAAGCATATCCCAGAACTTATGCTGAATAACGTATAACGTATAACGTATAACGTATAACGTATAACGTATAACGTATATCGTATAAAGTATAACGTATAACGTATAACGTATAACGTATAACGTATAATGTATAACGTATAACGTGTACCGTATAAAGTATAACGTATAACGTATAACGTATAACGTATAACGTATAACGTATAACGTATAACGTATAACGTATAACGTATAACGTATAACGTATAACGTATAACGTATAACGTATACCGTATAACGTACAACGTATAACGTATAACGTATAACGTATAACGTATAACGTATAACATATAATGTATAACGCATATCCTAGAACTTATGCTGAATAACGTATAACGTATGACGTATAACGTATACCGTATAACGTACAACGTATAACGTATAACGTATAACGTATAACGTATAACGTATAACGTATAATGTATAACATATAATGTATAACGCATATCCTAGAACTTATGCTGAATAACGTATAACGTATAACGTAAAACGTATAACGTATAACGTATAACGTATAACGTATAACGTATAACATATAACGTATAACGTATAACGTATAACGTATAACGTATAACGTATAACGTATAACGTATAACGTATAACGTATAACGTATAACGTATAACGTATAACGTATAACATATAATGTATAAAGCATATCCCAGAACTTATGCTGAATAACGTATAACGTATAACGTATAACGTATAACGTATAACGTATAACGTATAACGTATAACGTATAATGTATAACGTATAACGTATAACGTACAACGTATAAAGTATAATGTATAACGTATAACGTATAACGTATAACGTATAACGTATAACGTATAACGTATAACGTATAACGTATAACGTATAACGTATAACGTATAACGTATACCGTATAACGTACAACGTATAACGTATAACGTATAACGTATAACGTATAACGTATAACGTATAACGTATAACGTATAACGTATACCGTATAACGTAAAACGTATAACGTATAACGTATAACGTATAACGTATAACATATAATGTATAACGCATATCCTAGAACTTATGCTGAATAACGTATAACGTATGACGTATAACGTATACCGTATAACGTACAACGTATAACGTATAACGTATAACATATAATGTATAACATATAATGTATAACGCATATCCTAGAACTTATGCTGAATAACGTATAACGTATAACGTATAACGTATGACGTATAACGTATAACGTATAACGTATAACGTATAACGTATAACGTATAACGTATAACGTATAACGTATACCGTTTAACGTATACCGTATAACGTATAACGTATAACGTATAACGTATAACGTATAACGTATAACGTATAACGTATAACGTATAACGTATAACGTATAACGTATAACGTATAACGTATAACGTATAACGTATAACGTATAACGTATAACGTATAACGTATAACGTATAACGTATAACGTATAACGTATAACGTATAACGTATAACGAATAACGTATTACGTATAACGTATAACGTATAGCGTATAACGTATAACGTATAACGTATAACGTATAACGTATAACGTATAACGTATAACGTATAACGTATAACGTATAACGTATAACGTATAACGTATAACGTATAACGTATAACGTATAACGTATAACGTATAACGTATATCGTATAAAGTATAACGTATAACGTGTGACGTATAACGTATAACGTATAACGTATAACGTATAACGTATAACGTATACCGTATAAAGTATAACGTATAACGTATAACGTATAACGTATAACGTATAACGTATAACGTATAACGTATAACGTATAACCTATAACAAATAACGTATAACGTATAACGTATAACGTATAACGTATATCGTATAAAGTATAACGTATAACGTGTGACGTATAACGTATAACGTATAACGTATAACGTATAACGTATAACGTATAACGTATAACGTATAACGTATAACGTATAACGTATAACGTATAACGTATAACGTATAACGTATATCGTATAACGTATAACGTATAACGTATAACGTATAACGTATAACGTATAACGTATAACGTATAACGTATAACGTACAACGTATAACGTATAACGTATAACGTATAACGTATAACGTATAACATATAATGTATAACGCATATCCTAGAACTTATGCTGAATAACGTATAACGTATGACGTATAACGTATACCGTATAACGTACAACGTATAACGTATAACGTATATCGTATAACGTATAACGTATAACGTATAACGTATAACGTATAACGTATTACGTATAACGTATAACGTATAACGTATAACGTATAACGTATAACGTATAACGTATAACGTATAACGTATAACGTATAACGAATAACGTATAACGTATAACGCATAACGTATAACGTATAACGTATAACGTACAACGTATAACGCATAACGTATAACGTACAACGTATAACGTACAACGTATAACGTATAACGTATAACCTATAACGTATAACGTATAACGTATAACGTATAACGTATAACGTATAACGTATAACGTATAACGTATAACGTATAACGTATAACGTATACCGTATAACGTACAACGTATAACGTATAACGTATAACGTATAACGTATAACGTATAACATATAATGTATAACGCATATCCTAGAACTTATGCTGAATAACGCATAACGTATGACGTATAACGTATACCGTATAACGTACAACGTATAACGTATAACGTATAACGTATAATGTATAACTTATGCTGAATAACGTATAACGTATAACGTATAACGTATGACGTATAACGTATACCGTATAACGTACAACGTATAACGTATAACGTATATCGTATAACGTATAACGTATAACGTATAACGTATAACGTATAACGTATTACGTATAACGTATAACGTATAACGTATAACGTATAACGTATAACGTATAACGTATAACGTATAACGTATAACGTATAACGAATAACGTATAACGTATAACGCATAACGTATAACGTATAACGTATAACGTACAACGTATAACGCATAACGTATAACGTACAACGTATAACGTACAACGTATAACGTATAACGTATAACCTATAACGTATAACGTACAACGTATAACGTATAACGTATAACGTATAACGTATAACGTATAACGTATAACGTATAACGTATAACGTATACCGTATAACGTACAACGTATAACGTATAACGTATAACGTATAACGTATAACGTATAACATATAATGTATAACGCATATCCTAGAACTTATGCTGAATAACGTATAACGTATGACGTATAACGTATACCGTATAACGTACAACGTATAACGTATAACGTATAACGTATAATGTATAACATATAATGTATAACGCATATCCTAGAACTTATGCTGAATAACGTATAACGTATAACGTATAACGTATAACGTATAACGTATAACGTATAACGTATAACGTATAGCGTATAACGTATAACGTATAACGTATAACGTATAACGTATAACGTATAACGTATAACGTATAACGTATAACGTATAACGTATAACGTATAACGTATAACGTATAACGTATAACGTATAACGTATAACGTATAACGTATAACGTATAACGTATAACGTATAACGTATAACGTATAACGTATAACGTATAGCGTATAACGTATAACGTATAACGTATGACGTATAACGTATAACGTATAACGTATAACGTATAACGTATAACGTATAAAGTATAACGTATAACGTATAACGTATAACGTATAACGTATAACGTATAACGTATAACGTATAACGTATAACGTATAACGTATAGCGTATAACGTATAACGTATAACGTATAACGTATAACGTATAACGTATGACGTATTACGTATAACGTATAACGTATAACGTATAACGTATAACGTATAACGTATAACGTATAACGTATAACGTATAACGTATAACGTATAACGTATAACGTATAACGTATACCGTATAACGTATACCGTATAACGTATAACGTATAACGTATAACGTATAACGTATAACGTATAACGTATAACGTATAACGTATAACGTATAACGTATAACGTATAACGTATAACGTATAACGTATAACGTATAACGTATAACGTATAACGTATAACGTATAACGTATAACGTATAACGTATAACGTATAACGTATAACGTATAACGTATAACGTGTAACGTATAACGTATAACGTATAACGTATAGCGTATAACGTATAACGTATAACGTATAACGTATAACGTATAACGTATAACGTATAACGTATAACGTATAACGTATAACGTATAACGTATAACGTATAACGTATAACGTATAACGTATAACGTATAACCTATAACAAATAACGTATAACGTATAACGTATAACGTATATCGTATAAAGTATAACGTATAACGTGTGACGTATAACGTATAACGTATAACGTATAACGTATAACGTATAACGTATAACGTATAACGTATAACGTATAACGTATAACGTATAACGTATAACGTATAACGTATAACGTATAACGTATAACGTATAACGTATAACGTATAACGTATAACGTATAACGTATAACGTATAACGTATAACGTATAACGTATAACGTATAACGTATAACGTATAACGTATAACGTATAACGTATAACGTATAACGTATAACGTATAACGTATAACGTATAACGTATAACGTATAACGTATAACGTATAACGTATAACGTATAACGTATAACGTATAACGTATAACGTATAACGTATAACGTATATCGTATAAAGTATAACGTATAACGTGTGACGTATAACGTATAACGTATAACGTATAACGTATAACGTATAACGTATAACGTATAACGTATAACGTATAACGTATAACGTATAACGTATAACGTATAACGTATATCGTATAACGTATAACGTATAACGTATAACGTATAACGTATAACGTATAACGTATAACGTATAACGTATAACGTACAACGTATAACGTATAACGTATAACGTATAACGTATAACGTATAACATATAATGTATAACGCATATCCTAGAACTTATGCTGAATAACGTATAACGTATGACGTATAACGTATACCGTATAACGTACAACGTATAACGTATAACGTATATCGTATAACGTATAACGTATAACGTATAACGTATAACGTATAACGTATTACGTATAACGTATAACGTATAACGTATAACGTATAACGTATAACGTATAACGTATAACGTATAACGTATAACGTATAACGAATAACGTATAACGTATAACGCATAACGTATAACGTATAACGTATAACGTACAACGTATAACGCATAACGTATAACGTACAACGTATAACGTACAACGTATAACGTATAACGTATAACCTATAACGTATAACGTATAACGTATAACGTATAACGTATAACGTATAACGTATAACGTATAACGTATAACGTATAACGTATAACGTATACCGTATAACGTACAACGTATAACGTATAACGTATAACGTATAACGTATAACGTATAACATATAATGTATAACGCATATCCTAGAACTTATGCTGAATAACGCATAACGTATGACGTATAACGTATACCGTATAACGTACAACGTATAACGTATAACGTATAACGTATAATGTATAACATATAATGTATAACGCATATCCTAGAACTTATGCTGAATAACGTATAACGTATAACGTATAACGTATGACGTATAACGTATACCGTATAACGTACAACGTATAACGTATAACGTATATCGTATAACGTATAACGTATAACGTATAACGTATAACGTATAACGTATTACGTATAACGTATAACGTATAACGTATAACGTATAACGTATAACGTATAACGTATAACGTATAACGTATAACGTATAACGAATAACGTATAACGTATAACGCATAACGTATAACGTATAACGTATAACGTACAACGTATAACGCATAACGTATAACGTACAACGTATAACGTACAACGTATAACGTATAACGTATAACCTATAACGTATAACGTACAACGTATAACGTATAACGTATAACGTATAACGTATAACGTATAACGTATAACGTATAACGTATAACGTATACCGTATAACGTACAACGTATAACGTATAACGTATAACGTATAACGTATAACGTATAACATATAATGTATAACGCATATCCTAGAACTTATGCTGAATAACGTATAACGTATGACGTATAACGTATACCGTATAACGTACAACGTATAACGTATAACGTATAACGTATAATGTATAACATATAATGTATAACGCATATCCTAGAACTTATGCTGAATAACGTATAACGTATAACGTATAACGTATAACGTATAACGTATAACGTATAACGTATAACGTATAGCGTATAACGTATAACGTATAACGTATAACGTATAACGTATAACGTATAACGTATAACGTATAACGTATAACGTATAACGTATAACGTATAACGTATAACGTATAACGTATAACGTATAACGTATAACGTATAACGTATAACGTATAACGTATAACGTATAACGTATAACGTATAGCGTATAACGTATAACGTATAACGTATGACGTATAACGTATAACGCATAACGTATAACGCATAACGTATAACGTATAAAGTATAACGTATAACGTATAACGTATAACGTATAACGTATAACGTATAACGTATAACGTATAACGTATAACGTATAACGTATAGCGTATAACGTATAACGTATAACGTATAACGTATAACGTATAACGTATGACGTATTACGTATAACGTATAACGTATAACGTATAACGTATAACGTATAACGTATAACGTATAACGTATAACGTATAACGTATAACGTATAACGTATAACGTATACCGTATAACGTATACCGTATAACGTATAACGTATAACGTATAACGTATAACGTATAACGTATAACGTATAACGTATAACGTATAACGTATAACGTATAACGTATAACGTATAACGTATAACGTATAACGTATAACGTATAACGTATAACGTATAACGTATAACGTATAACGTATAACGTATAACGTATAACGTATAACGTATAACGTATAACGTGTAACGTATAACGTATAACGTATAACGTATAGCGTATAACGTATAACGTATAACGTATAACGTATAACGTATAACGTATAACGTATAACGTATAACGTATAACGTATAACGTATAACGTATAACGTATAACGTATAACGTATAACGTATAACGTATAACCTATAACAAATAACGTATAACGTATAACGTATAACGTATATCGTATAAAGTATAACGTATAACGTGTGACGTATAACGTATAACGTATAACGTATAACGTATAACGTATAACGTATAACGTATAACGTATAACGTATAACGTATAACGTATAACGTATAACGTATAACGTATAACGTATAACGTATAACGTATAACGTATAACGTATAACGTATAACGTATAACGTATAACGTATAACGTATAACGTATAACGTATAACGTATAACGTATAACGTATAACGTATAACGTATAACGTATAACGTATAACGTATAACGTATAACGTATAACGTATAACGTATAACGTATAACGTATAACGTATAACGTATAACGTATAACGTATAACGTATAACGTATAACGTATAACGTATAACGTATAACGTATAACGTATAACGTATAACGTATAACGCATAACGTATAACGCATAACGTATAACGTATAACGTATAACGTATAAAGTATAACGTATAACGTATAACGTATAACGTATAACGTATAACGTATAACGTATAACGTATAACGTATAACGTATAACCTATAACAAATAACGTATAACGTATAATGTATAACGTATAACCTATAACAAATAACGTATAACGTATAACGTATAACGTATAACGTATAACGTATAACGTATAACGTATAACGTATAACGTATAACGTATAACGTATAACGTATAACGTATAACGTATAACGTATAACGTATAACGTATAACGTATAACGTATAACGTATAACGTATAACGTATAACGTATAACGTATAACGTATAACGTATAACGTATAACGTATAACGTATAACGTATAACGTATAACGTATAACGTATAACGTATAACGTATAACGTATAACGTATAACGTATAACGTATAACGTATAACGTATAACGTATAACGTATAACGTATAACGTATAACGTATAACGTATAACGTATAACGTACAACGTATAACGTATAACGTATAACGTATAACGTATAACGTATAACGTATAACATATAATGTATAACGCATATCCTAGAACTTATGCTGAATAACGTATAACGTATAACGTATAACGTATAACGTATAACGTATAACGTATAACGTATAACGTATAACGTATAACGTATAACGTATAACGTATAACGTATAACGTATAACGTATAACGTATAACGTATAACGTATAACGTATAACGTATAACGTATAACGTATAACGTATAACGTATAACGTATAACGTATAACGTATAACGTATAACGTATAACGTATAACGTATAACGTATAACGTATAACGTATAACGTATAACGTATAACGTATAACGTATAACGTATAACGTATAACGTATACCGTATAACGTACAACGTATAACGTATAACGTATAACGTATAACGTATAACGTATAACGTATAACGTATAACGTATAACGTATAACGTATACCGTATAACGTAAAACGTATAACGTATAACGTATAACGTATAACGTATAACATATAATGTATAACGCATATCCTAGAACTTATGCTGAATAACGTATAACGTATGACGTATAACGTATACCGTATAACGTACGACGTATAACGTATAACGTATAACATATAATGTATAACATATAATGTATAACGCATATCCTAGAACTTATGCTGAATAACGTATAACGTATAACGTATAACGTATGACGTATAACGTATAACGTATAACGTATAACGTATAACGTATAACGTATAACGTATAACGTATAACGTATAACGTATAACGTATAACGTATAACGTATAACGTATAACGTATAACGTATAACGTATAACGTATAACGTATAACGTATAACGTATAACGTATTACGTATAACGTATAACGTATAACGTGTAACGTATAACGTATAACGTATAACGTATAACGTATAACGTATAACGTATAACGTATAACGTATAACGTATAGCGTATAACGTATAACGTATAACGTATGACGTATAACGTATAACGTATAACGTATAACGTATAACGTATAACGTATAAAGTATAACGTATAACGTATAACGTATAACGTATAACGTATAACGTATAACGTATAACGTATAACGTATAACGTATAACGTATAACGTATAGCGTATAACGTATAACGTATAACGTATAACGTATAACGTATAACGTATGACGTATTACGTATAACGTATAACGTATAACGTATAACGTATAACGTATAACGTATAACGTATAACGTATAACGTATAACGTATAACGTATAACGTATAACGTATAACGTATAACGTATAACGTATAACGTATAACGTATAACGTACAACGTATAACGTATAACGTATAACGTACAACGTATAACGTACAACGTATAACGTATAACGTATAACGTATAACGTATAACGTATAACGTATAACGTATAACGTATAACGTATAACGTATAACGTATAACGTATAACGTATAACGTATAACGTATAACGTATAACGTATAACATATAATGTATAACGCATATCCTAGAACTTATGCTGAATAACGTATAACGTATAACGTATAACGTATAACGTATAACGTATAACGTATAACGTATAACGTATAACGTATAACGTATAACGTATAACCTATAACAAATAACGTATAACGTATAACGTATAACGTATAACGTATATCGTATAAAGTATAACGTATAACGTGTGACGTATAACGTATAACGTATAACGTATAACGTGTAACGTATAACGTATAACGTATAACGTATAACGTATAACGTATAACGTATAACGTATAACGTATAACGTATAACGTATAACGTATAACGTATAATGTATGACGTATAACGTATACCGTATAACGTACAACGTATAACGTATAACGTATAACGTATAATGTATAACATATAATGTATAACGCATATCCTAGAACTTATGCTGAATAACGTATAACGTATAACGTATAACGTATAACGTATAACGTATAACGTATAACGTATAACGTATAGCGTATAACGTATAACGTATAACGTATAACGTATAACGTATAACGTATAACGTATAACGTATAACGTATAACGTATAACGTATAACGTATAACGTATAACGTGTAACGTATAACGTATAACGTATAACGTATAACGTATAACGTATAACGTATAACGTATAACGTATAACGTATAGCGTATAACGTATAACGTATAACGTATGACGTATAACGTATAACGTATAACGTATAACGTATAACGTATAACGTATAAAGTATAACGTATAACGTATAACGTATAACGTATAACGTATAACGTATAACGTATAACGTATAACGTATAACGTATAACGTATAGCGTATAACGTATAACGTATAACGTATAACGTATAACGTATAACGTATGACGTATTACGTATAACGTATAACGTATAACGTATAACGTATAACGTATAACGTATAACGTATAACGTATAACGTATAACGTATAACGTATAACGTATAACGTATAACGTATAGCGTATAACGTATAACGTATAACGTATAACGTATAACATATAATGTATAACGCATATCCTAGAACTTATGCTGAATAACGTATAACGTATAACGTATAACGTATAACGTATAACGTATAACGTATAACGTATAACGTATAACGTATAACGTATAACCTATAACAAATAACGTATAACGTGTAACGTATAACGTATAACGTATATCGTATAAAGTATAACGTATATCGTGTGACGTATAACGTATAACGTATAACGTATAACGTATAACGTATAACGTATAACGTATAACGTATAACGTATAACGTATAACGTATAACGTATAACGTATAACGTATAACGTATATCGTATAACGTATAACGTATAACGTATAACGTATAACGTATAACGTATAACGTATAACGTATAACGTATAACGTACAACGTATAACGTATAACGTATAACGTATAACGTATAACGTATAACATATAATGTATAACGCATATCCTAGAACTTATGCTGAATAACGTATAACGTATGACGTATAACGTATACCGTATAACGTACAACGTATAACGTATAACGTATATCGTATAACGTATAACGTATAACGTATAACGTATAACGTATAACGTATTACGTATAACGTATAACGTATAACGTATAACGTATAACGTATAACGTATAACGTATAACGTATAACGTATAACGTATAACGTATAACGTATAACGTATAACGTATAACGTATAACGTATAACGTATATCGTATAACGTATAACGTATAACGTATAACGTATAACGTATAACGTATAACGTATAACGTATAACGTATAACGTACAACGTATAACGTATAACGTATAACGTATAACGTATAAAGTATAACATATAATGTATAACGCATATCCTAGAACTTATGCTGAATAACGTATAACGTATGACGTATAACGTATACCGTATAACGTACAACGTATAACGTATAACGTATATCGTATAACGTATAACGTATAACGTATAACGTATAACGTATAACGTATTACGTATAACGTATAACGTATAACGTATAACGTATAACATATAATGTATAACGCATATCCTAGAACTTATGCTGAATAACGTATAACGTATAACGTATAACGTATAACGTATAACGTATAACGTATGACGTATAACGTATAACGTATAACGTATAACGTATAACGTATAACGTATAAAGTATAACGTATAACGTATAACGTATAACGTATAACGTATAACGTATAACGTATAACGTATAACGTATAACGTATAACGTATAGCGTATAACGTATAACGTATAACGTATAACGTATAACGTATAACGTATGACGTATTACGTATAACGTATAACGTATAACGTATAACGTATAACGTATAACGTATAACGTATAACGTATAACGTATAACGTATAACGTATAACGTATAACGTATAACGTATAGCGTATAACGTATAACGTATAACGTATAACGTATAACATATAATGTATAACGCATATCCTAGAACTTATGCTGAATAACGTATAACGTATAACGTATAACGTATAACGTATAACGTATAACGTATAACGTATAACGTATAACGTATAACGTATAACCTATAACAAATAACGTATAACGTGTAACGTATAACGTATAACGTATATCGTATAAAGTATAACGTATATCGTGTGACGTATAACGTATAACGTATAACGTATAACGTATAACGTATAACGTATAACGTATAACGTATAACGTATAACGTATAACGTATAACGTATAACGTATAACGTATAACGTATATCGTATAACGTATAACGTATAACGTATAACGTATAACGTATAACGTATAACGTATAACGTATAACGTATAACGTACAACGTATAACGTATAACGTATAACGTATAACGTATAACGTATAACATATAATGTATAACGCATATCCTAGAACTTATGCTGAATAACGTATAACGTATGACGTATAACGTATACCGTATAACGTACAACGTATAACGTATAACGTATATCGTATAACGTATAACGTATAACGTATAACGTATAACGTATAACGTATTACGTATAACGTATAACGTATAACGTATAACGTATAACGTATAACGTATAACGTATAACGTATAACGTATAACGTATAACGTATAACGTATAACGTATAACGTATAACGTATAACGTATAACGTATAACGTATAACGTATAACGTATAACGTATAACGTATAACGTATGACGTATAACGTAAAAACGTATAACGTATAACGTATAACGTATAACGTATAACGTATAACGTATAACGAATAACGTATAACGTATAACGTATAACGTATAACGTATAACGTACACCGTATAACATATACCGTATAAAGTATAACGTATAACGTATAACGTATAACGTATAACGTATAACGTATAACGTATAACGTATAACGTATAACGTATAACGTATAACGTATAACCTATAACAAATAACGTATAACGTATAACGTATAACGTATATCGTATAAAGTATAACGTATAACGTGTGACGTATAACGTATAACGTATAACGTATAACGTATAACGTATAACGTATAACGTATAACGTATAACGTATAACGTATAACGTATAACGTATAACGTATAACGTATAACGTATAACGTATAACGTATAACGTATAACGTATAACGTATAACGTATAACGTATAACGTATAACGTATAACGTATAACGTATAACGCATAACGTATAACGCATAACGTATAACGTATAACGTATAACGTATAAAGTATAACGTATAACGTATAACGTATAACGTATAACGTATAACGTATAACGTATAACGTATAACGTATAACGTATAACCTATAACAAATAACGTATAACGTATAATGTATAACGTATAACCTATAACAAATAACGTATAACGTATAACGTATAACGTATAACGTATAACGTATAACGTATAACGTATAACGTATAACGTATAACGTATAACGTATAACGTATAACGTATAACGTATAACGTATAACGTATAACGTATAACGTATAACGTATAACGTATAACGTATAACGTATAACGTATAACGTATAACGTATAACGTATAACGTATAACGTATAACGTATAACGTATAACGTATAACGTATAACGTATAACGTATAACGTATAACGTATAACGTATAACGTATAACGTATAACGTATAACGTATAACGTATAACGTATAACGTATAACGTATAACGTATAACGTATAACGTACAACGTATAACGTATAACGTATAACGTATAACGTATAACGTATAACGTATAACATATAATGTATAACGCATATCCTAGAACTTATGCTGAATAACGTATAACGTATAACGTATAACGTATAACGTATAACGTATAACGTATAACGTATAACGTATAACGTATAACGTATAACGTATAACGTATAACGTATAACGTATAACGTATAACGTATAACGTATAACGTATAACGTATAACGTATAACGTATAACGTATAACGTATAACGTATAACGTATAACGTATAACGTATAACGTATAACGTATAACGTATAACGTATAACGTATAACGTATAACGTATAACGTATAACGTATAACGTATAACGTATAACGTATACCGTATAACGTACAACGTATAACGTATAACGTATAACGTATAACGTATAACGTATAACGTATAACGTATAACGTATAACGTATAACGTATAACGTATACCGTATAACGTAAAACGTATAACGTATAACGTATAACGTATAACGTATAACATATAATGTATAACGCATATCCTAGAACTTATGCTGAATAACGTATAACGTATGACGTATAACGTATACCGTATAACGTACAACGTATAACGTATAACGTATAACATATAATGTATAACATATAATGTATAACGCTGATCCTAGAACTTATGCTGAATAACGTATAACGTATAACGTATAACGTATGACGTATAACGTATAACGTATAACGTATAACGTATAACGTATAACGTATAACGTATAACGTATAACGTATAACGTATAACGTATAACGTATAACGTATAACGTATAACGTATAACGTATAACGTATAACGTATTACGTATAACGTATAACGTATAACGTGTAACGTATAACGTATAACGTATAACGTATAACGTATAACGTATAACGTATAACGTATAACGTATAACGTATAGCGTATAACGTATAACGTATAACGTATGACGTATAACGTATAACGTATAACGTATAACGTATAACGTATAACGTATAAAGTATAACGTATAACGTATAACGTATAACGTATAACGTATAACGTATAACGTATAACGTATAACGTATAACGTATAACGTATAGCGTATAACGTATAACGTATAACGTATAACGTATAACGTATAACGTATGACGTATTACGTATAACGTATAACGTATAACGTATAACGTATAACGTATAACGTATAACGTATAACGTATAACGTATAACGTATAACGTATAACGTATAACGTATAACGTATATCGTATAACGTATAACGTATAACGTATAACGTATAACGTATAACGTATAACGTATAACGTATAACGTATACCGTATAACGTATACCGTATAACGTACAACGTATAACGTATAACGTATAACGTATAACGTATAACGTATAACGTATAACGTATAACATATAATGTATAACGCATATCCTAGAACTTATGCTGAATAACGTATAACGTATAACGTATAACGTATAACGTATAACGTATAACGTATAACGTATAACGTATAACGTATAACGTATAACCTATAACAAATAACGTATAACGTATAACGTATAACGTATAACGTATATCGTATAAAGTATAACGTATAACGTGTGACGTATAACGTATAACGTATAACGTATAACGTATAACGTATAACGTATAACGTATAACGTATAACGTATAACGTATAACGTATAACGTATAACGTATAACGTATAACGTATATCGTATAACGTATAACGTATAACGTATAACGTATAACGTATAACGTATAACGTATAACGTATAACGTATAACGTACAACGTATAACGTATAACGTATAACGTATAACGTATAACGTATAACATATAATGTATAACGCATATCCTAGAACTTATGCTGAATAACGTATAACGTATGACGTATAACGTATACCGTATAACGTACAACGTATAACGTATAACGTATATCGTATAACGTATAACGTATAACGTATAACGTATAACGTATAACGTATTACGTATAACGTATAACGTATAACGTATAACGTATAACGTATAACGTATAACGTATAACGTATAACGTATAACGTATAACGTATAACGTATAACGTATAACGTATAACGTATAACGTATAACGTATAACGTATAACGTATAACGTATAACGTATAACGTATAACGTATGACGTATAACGTAAAAACGTATAACGTATAACGTATAACGTATAACGTATAACGTATAACGTATAACGAATAACGTATAACGTATAACGTATAACGTATAACGTATAACGTATACCGTATAACGTATACCGTATAAAGTATAACGTATAACGTATAACGTATAACGTATAACGTATAACGTATAACGTATAACGTATAACGTATAACGTATAACGTATAACGTATAACCTATAACAAATAACGTATAACGTATAACGTATAACGTATATCGTATAAAGTATAACGTATAACGTGTGACGTATAACGTATAACGTATAACGTATAACGTATAACGTATAACGTATAACGTATAACGTATAACGTATAACGTATAACGTATAACGTATAACGTATAACGTATAACGTATAACGTATAACGTATAACGTATAACGTATAACGTATAACGTATAACGTATAACGTATAACGTATAACGTATAACGCATAACGTATAACGCATAACGTATAACGTATAACGTATAACGTATAAAGTATAACGTATAACGTATAACGTATAACGTATAACGTATAACGTATAACGTATAACGTATAACGTATAACGTATAACCTATAACAAATAACGTATAACGTATAATGTATAACGTATAACCTATAACAAATAACGTATAACGTATAACGTATAACGTATAACGTATAACGTATAACGTATAACGTATAACGTATAACGTATAACATATAATGTATAACGCATATCCTAGAACTTATGCTGAATAACGTATAACGTATGACGTATAACGTATACCGTATAACGTACAACGTATAACGTATAACGTATAACATATAATGTATAACATATAATGTATAACGCATATCCTAGAACTTATGCTGAATAACGTATAACGTATAACGTATAACGTATGACGTATAACGTATAACGTATAACGTATAACGTATAACGTATAACGTATAACGTATAACGTATAACGTATAACGTATAACGTATAACGTATAACGTATAACGTATAACGTATAACGTATAACGTATAACGTATAACGTATAACGTATAACGTATAACGAATAACGTATTACGTATAACGTATAACGTATAGCGTATAACGTATAACGTATAACGTATAACGTATAACGTATAACGTATAACGTATAACGTATAACGTATAACGTATATCGTATAAAGTATAACGTATAACGTATAACGTATAACGTATAACGTATAACGTATAACGTATAACGTATAACGTATAACGTATAACGTATAACGTATAACGTATAACGTATAACGTATAACGTATAACGTATAACGTATAACGTATAACGTATAACGTATAACGTATAACGTATAACGTATAACGTATAACGTATAACGTATGACGTATAACGTAAAAACGTATAACGTATAACGTATAACGTATAACGTATAACGTATAACGTATAACGAATAACGTATAACGTATAACGTATAACGTATAACGTATAACGTATACCGTATAACGTATACCGTATAAAGTATAACGTATAACGTATAACGTATAACGTATAACGTATAACGTATAACGTATAACGTATAACGTATAACGTATAACGTATAACGTATAACCTATAACAAATAACGTATAACGTATAACGTATAACGTATATCGTATAAAGTATAACGTATAACGTGTGACGTATAACGTATAACGTATAACGTATAACGTATAACGTATAACGTATAACGTATAACGTATAACGTATAACGTATAACGTATAACGTATAACGTATAACGTATAACGTATAACGTATAACGTATAACGTATAACGTATAACGTATAACGTATAACGTATAACGTATAACGTATAACGTATAACGCATAACGTATAACGCATAACGTATAACGTATAACGTATAACGTATAAAGTATAACGTATAACGTATAACGTATAACGTATAACGTATAACGTATAACGTATAACGTATAACGTATAACCTATAACAAATAACGTATAACGTATAATGTATAACGTATAACCTATAACAAATAACGTATAACGTATAACGTATAACGTATAACGTATAACGTATAACGTATAACGTATAACGTATAACGTATAACGTATAACGTATAACGTATAACGTATAACGTATAACGTATAACGTATAACGTATAACGTATAACGTATAACGTATAACGTATAACGTATAACGTATAACGTATAACGTATAACGTATAACGTATAACGTATAACGTATAACGTATAACGTATAACGTATAACGTATAACGTATAACGTATAACGTATAACGTATAACGTATAACGTATAACGTATAACGTATAACGTATAACGTATAACGTATAACGTATAACGTATAACGTATAACGTATAACGTATAACGTATAACGTATAACGTATAACGTATAACGTATAACGTATAACGTATAACGTATAACGTATAACGTATAACGTATAACGTATAACGTATAACGTATAACGTATAACGTATAACGTATAACGTATAACGTATAACGTATAACGTATAACGTATAACGTATAACGCATAACGTATAACGCATAACGTATAACGTATACCGTATAACGTATACCGTATAACGTACAACGTATAACGTATAACGTATAACGTATAACGTATAACGTATAACGTATAACATATAATGTATAACGCATATCCTAGAACTTATGCTGAATAACGTATAACGTATAACGTATAACGTATAACGTATAACGTATAACGTATAACGTATAACGTATAACGTATAACGTATAAGGTATAACGTATAACGTATAACGTATAACGTATAACGCATAACGTATAACGTATAACGTATAACGTATAACGTATAACGTATAACGTATAACGTATAACGTATAACGTATAACGTATAACGTATAACGTATAACGTATGACGTATAACGTAAAAACGTATAACGTATAACGTATAACGTATAACGTATAACGTATAACGAATAACGTATAACGTATAACGTATAACGTATAACGTATAACGTATAACGTATAACGTATACCGTATAACGTATACCGTATAAAGTATAACGTATAACGTATAACGTATAACGTATAACGTATAACGTATAACGTATAACGTATAACGTATAACGTATAACGTATAACGTATAACGTATAACCTATAACAAATAACGTATAACGTATAACGTATAACGTATAACGTATATCGTATAAAGTATAACGTATAACGTGTGACGTATAACGTATAACGTATAACGTATAACGTATAACGTATAACGTATAACGTATAACGTATAACGTATAACGTATAACGTATAACGTATAACGTATAACGTATAACGTATAACGTATAACGTATAACGTATAACGTATAACGTATAACGTATAACGCATAACGTATAACGCATAACGTATAACGTATAAAGTATAACGTATAACGTATAACGTATAACGTATAACGTATAACGTATAACGTATAACGTATAACGTATAACGTATAAAGTATAATGTATAACGTATAACGTATAACGTATAACGTATAACGTATAACGTATAACGTATAACGTATAACGTATAACGTATAACGTATAACGTATAACGTATAACGTATAACGTATAACGTATAACGTATAACGTATAACGTATACCGTATAACGTACAACGTATAACGTATAACGTATAACGTATAACGTATAACGTATAACATATAATGTATAACGCATATCCTAGAACTTATGCTGAATAACGTATAACGTATGACGTATAACGTATACCGTATAACGTACAACGTATAACGTATAACGTATAACGTATAACGTATAATGTATAACATATAATGTATAACGCATATCCTAGAACTTATGCTGAATAACGTATAACGTATAACGTAAAACGTATAACGTATAACGTATAACGTATAACGTATAACGTATAACGTATAACGTATAACGTATAACGTATAACGTATAACGTATAACGTATAACGTATAACGTATAACGTATAACGTATAACGTATAACGTATAACGTATAACGTATAACATATAATGTATAAAGCATATCCCAGAACTTATGCTGAATAACGTATAACGTATAACGTATAACGTATAACGTATAACGTATAACGTATAACGTATAACGTATAACGTATAACGTATAACGTATAACGTATAACGTATAACGTATAACGCATAACGTATAACGCATAACGTATAACGTATAAAGTATAACGTATAACGTATAACGTATAACGTATAACGTATAACGTATAACGTATAACGTATAACGTATAACGTATAACGTATAACGTATAACGTATAACGTATACCGTATAACGTATACCGTATAACGTATAACGTATAACGTATAACGTATAACGTATAACGTATAACGTATGACGTATTACGTATAACGTATAACGTATAACGTATAACGTATATCGTATAACGTATAACGTATAACGTATAACGTATAACGTATAACGTATAACGTATAACGTATAACGTATACCGTATAACGTATACCGTATAACGTACAACGTATAACGTATAACGTATAACGTATAACGTATAACGTATAACGTATAACGTATAACATATAATGTATAAAGCATATCCCAGAACTTATGCTGAATAACGTATAACGTATAACGTATAACGTATAACGTATAACGTATAACGTATAACGTATAACGTATAACGTATAACGTATAACGTATAACGTATAACGTATAACGTATAACGTATAACGTATAACGTATAACGTATAACGTATAACGTATAACGTATAACGTATAACGTATAACATATAATGTATAAAGCATATCCCAGAACTTATGCTGAATAACGTATAACGTATAACGTATAACGTATAACGTATAACGTATAACGTATAACGTATAACGTATAACGTATAACGTATAACGTATAACGTATAACGTATAACGTATAACGCATAACGTATAACGCATAACGTATAACGTATAAAGTATAACGTATAACGTATAACGTATAACGTATAACGTATAACGTATAACGTATAACGTATAACGTATAACGTATAACGTATAACGTATAAAGTATAATGTATAACGTATAACGTATAACGTATAACGTATAACGTATAACGTATAACGTATAACGTATAACGTATAACGTATAACGTATAACGTATAACGTATAACGTATAACGTATAACGTATAACGTATACCGTATAACGTACAACGTATAACGTATAACGTATAACGTATAACGTATAACGTATAACATATAATGTATAACGCATATCCTAGAACTTATGCTGAATAACGTATAACGTATGACGTATAACGTATACCGTATAACGTACAACGTATAACGTATAACGTATATCGTATAACGTATAACGTATAACGTATAACGTATAACGTATAACGTATTACGTATAACGTATAACGTATAACGTATAACGTATAACGTATAACGTATAACGTATAACGTATAACGTATAACGTATAACGTATAACGTATAATGTATAACATATAATGTATAACGCATATCCTAGAACTTATGCTGAATAACGTATAACGTATAACGTAAAACGTATAACGTATAACGTATAACGTATAACGTATAACGTATAACGTATAACGTATTACGTATAACGTATAACGTATAACGTGTAACGTATAACGTATAACGTATAACGTATAACGTATAACGTATAACGTATAACGTATAACGTATAACGTATAGCGTATAACGTATAACGTATAACGTATGACGTATAACGTATAACGTATAACGTATAACGTATAACGTATAACGTATAAAGTATAACGTATAACGTATAACGTATAACGTATAACGTATAACGTATAACGTATAACGTATAACGTATAACGTATAACGTATAACGTATATCGTATAACGTATAACGTATACCGTATAACGTACAACGTATAACGTATAACGTATAACATATAATGTATAACATATAATGTATAACGCATATCCTAGAACTTATGCTGAATAACGTATAACGTATAACGTATAACGTATGACGTATAACGTATAACGTATAACGTATAACGTATAACGTATAACGTATAACGTATAACGTATAACGTATAACGTATACCGTTTAACGTATACCGTATAACGTATAACGTATAACGTATAACGTATAACGTATAACGTATAACGTATAACGTATAACGTATAACGTATAACGTATAACGTATAACGTATAACGTATAACGTATAACGTATAACGTATAACGTATAACGTATAACGTATAACGTATAACGTATAACGTATAACGAATAACGTATTACGTATAACGTATAACGTATAGCGTATAACGTATAACGTATAACGTATAACGTATAACGTATAACGTATAACGTATAACGTATAACGTATAACGTATAACGTATAACGTATAACGTATAACGTATAACGTATAACGTATAACGTATAACGTATAACGTATATCGTATAAAGTATAACGTATAACGTGTGACGTATAACGTATAACGTATAACGTATAACGTATAACGTATAACGTATACCGTATAAAGTATAACGTATAACGTATAACGTATAACGTATAACGTATAACGTATAACGTATAACGTATAACGTATAACCTATAACAAATAACGTATAACGTATAACGTATAACGTATAACGTATATCGTATAAAGTATAACGTATAACGTGTGACGTATAACGTATAACGTATAACGTATAACGTATAACGTATAACGTATAACGTATAACGTATAACGTATAACGTATAACGTATAACGTATAACGTATAACGTATATCGTATAACGTATAACGTATAACGTATAACGTATAACGTATAACGTATAACGTATAACGTATAACGTATAACGTACAACGTATAACGTATAACGTATAACGTATAACGTATAACGTATAACATATAATGTATAACGCATATCCTAGAACTTATGCTGAATAACGTATAACGTATGACGTATAACGTATACCGTATAACGTACAACGTATAACGTATAACGTATATCGTATAACGTATAACGTATAACGTATAACGTATAACGTATAACGTATTACGTATAACGTATAACGTATAACGTATAACGTATAACGTATAACGTATAACGTATAACGTATAACGTATAACGTATAACGAATAACGTATAACGTATAACGCATAACGTATAACGTATAACGTATAACGTACAACGTATAACGCATAACGTATAACGTACAACGTATAACGTACAACGTATAACGTATAACGTATAACCTATAACGTATAACGTATAACGTATAACGTATAACGTATAACGTATAACGTATAACGTATAACGTAAACGTATAACGTATAACGTATACCGTATAACGTACAACGTATAACGTATAACGTATAACGTATAACGTATAACGTATAACATATAATGTATAACGCATATCCTAGAACTTATGCTGAATAACGTATAACGTATGACGTATAACGTATACCGTATAACGTACAACGTATAACGTATAACGTATAACGTATAATGTATAACATATAATGTATAACGCATATCCTAGAACTTATGCTGAATAACGTATAACGTATAACGTATAACGTATAACGTATAACGTATAACGTATAACGTATAACGTATAACGTATAGCGTATAACGTATAACGTATAACGTATAACGTGTAACGTATAACGTATAACGTATAACGTATAACGTATAACGTATAACGTATAACGTATAACGTATAACGTATAACGTATAACGTATAACGTATAACGTATAACGTATAACGTATAACGTATAACGTATAACGTATAACGTATAACGTATAACGTATAGCGTATAACGTATAACGTATAACGTATGACGTATAACGTATAACGTATAACGTATAACGTATAACGTATAACGTATAAAGTATAACGTATAACGTATAACGTATAACGTATAACGTATAACGTATAACGTATAACGTATAACGTATAACGTATAACGTATAGCGTATAACGTATAACGTATAACGTATAACGTATAACGTATAATGTATGACGTATTACGTATAACGTATAACGTATAACGTATAACGTATAACGTATAACGTATAACGTATAACGTATAACGTATAACGTATAACGTATAACGTATAACGTATAACGTATAACGTATAACGTATAACGTATAACGTATAACGTATAACGTATAACGTATAACGTATAACGTATAACGTATACCGTATAACGTATACCGTATAACGTACAACGTATAACGTATAACGTATAACGTATAACGTATAACGTATAACGTATAACATATAATGTATAACGCATATCCTAGAACTTATGCTGAATAACGTATAACGTATAACGTATAACGTATAACGTATAACGTATAACGTATAACGTATAACGTATAACGTATAACGTATAACGTATAACCTATAACAAATAACGTATAACGTATAACGTATAACGTATAACGTATATCGTATAAAGTATAACGTATAACGTGTGACGTATAACGTATAACGTATAACGTATAACGTATAACGTATAACGTATAACGTATAACGTATAACGTATAACGTATAACGTATAACGTATAACGTATAACGTATAACGTATATCGTATAACGTATAACGTATAACGTATAACGTATAACGTATAACGTATAACGTATAACGTATAACGTATAACGTACAACGTATAACGTATAACGTATAACGTATAACGTATAACGTATAACATATAATGTATAACGCATATCCTAGAACTTATGCTGAATAACGTATAACGTATGACGTATAACGTATACCGTATAACGTACAACGTATAACGTATAACGTATATCGTATAACGTATAACGTATAACGTATAACGTATAACGTATAACGTATTACGTATAACGTATAACGTATAACGTATAACGTATAACGTATAACGTATAACGTATAACGTATAGCGTATAACGTATAACGAATAACGTATAACGTATAACGCATAACGTATAACGTATAACGTATAACGTACAACGTATAACGCATAACGTATAACGTACAACGTATAACGTACAACGTATAACGTATAACGTATAACCTATAACGTATAACGTATAACGTATAACGTATAACGTATAACGTATAACGTATAACGTATAACGTATAACGTATAACGTATAACGTATACCGTATAACGTACAACGTATAACGTATAACGTATAACGTATAACGTATAACGTATAACGTATAACATATAATGTATAACGCATATCCTAGAACTTATGCTGAATAACGTATAACGTATGACGTATAACGTATACCGTATAACGTACAACGTATAACGTATAACGTATAACGTATAATGTATAACATATAATGTATAACGCATATCCTAGAACTTATGCTGAATAACGTATAACGTATAACGTATAACGTATAACGTATAACGTATAACGTATAACGTATAACGTATAGCGTATAACGTATAACGTATAACGTATAACGTATAACGTATAACGTATAACGTATAACGTATAACGTATAACGTATAACGTATAACGTATAACGTATAACGTATAACGTATAACGTATAACGTATAACGTATAACGTATAACGTATAACGTATAACGTATAACGTATAACGTATAGCGTATAACGTATAACGTATAACGTATGACGTATAACGTATAACGTATAACGTATAACGTATAACGTATAACGTATAAAGTATAACGTATAACGTATAACGTATAACGTATAACGTATAACGTATAACGTATAACGTATAACGTATAACGTATAACGTATAGCGTATAACGTATAACGTATAACGTATAACGTATAACGTATAACGTATAACGTATGACGTATTACGTATAACGTATAACGTATAACGTATAACGTATAACGTATAACGTATAACGTATAACGTATAACGTATAACGTATAACGTATAACGTATAACGTATAACGTATAACGTATAACGTATAACGTATAACGTATAACGTATAACGTATAACGTATAACGTATAACGTATACCGTATAACGTATACCGTATAACGTACAACGTATAACGTATAACGTATAACGTATAACGTATAACGTATAACGTATAACGTATAACGTATAACATATAATGTATAACGCATATCCTAGAACTTATGCTGAATAACGTATAACGTATAACGTATAACGTATAACGTATAACGTATAACCTATAACGTATAACGTATAACGTATAACGTATAACCTATAACAAATAACGTATAACGTATAACGTATAACGTATAACGTATATCGTATAAAGTATAACGTATAACGTGTGACGTATAACGTATAACGTATAACGTATAACGTATAACGTATAACGTATAACGTATAACGTATAACGTATAACGTATAACGTATAACGTATAACGTATAACGTATAACGTATATCGTATAACGTATAACGTATAACGTATAACGTATAACGTATAACGTATAACGTATAACGTATAACGTATAACGTACAACGTATAACGTATAACGTATAACGTATAACGTATAACGTATAACGTATGACATATAATGTATAACGCATATCCTAGAACTTATGCTGAATAACGTATAACGTATGACGTATAACGTATACCGTATAACGTACAACGTATAACGTATAACGTATATCGTATAACGTATAACGTATAACGTATAACGTATAACGTATAACGTATTACGTATAACGTATAACGTATAACGTATAACGTATAACGTATAACGTATAACGTATAACGTATAACGTATAACGTATAACGAATAACGTATAACGTATAACGCATAACGTATAACGTATAACGTATAACGTACAACGTATAACGCATAACGTATAACGTACAACGTATAACGTACAACGTATAACGTATAACGTATAACCTATAACGTATAACGTATAACCTATAACGTATAACGTATAACGTATAACGTATAACGTATAACGTATAACGTATAACGTATAACGTATAACGTATACCGTATAACGTACAACGTATAACGTATAACGTATAACGTATAACGTATAATGTATAACATATAATGTATAACGCATATCCTAGAACTTATGCTGAATAACGTATAACGTATAACGTATAACGTATAACGTATAACGTATAACGTATAACGTATAACGTATAACGTATAACGTATAACGTATAACATATAATGTATAACGCATATCCTAGAACTTATGCTGAATAACGTATAACGTATAACGTATAACGTATACCGTATAACGTAAAACGTATAACGTATAACGTATAACGTATAACGTATAACATATAATGTATAACGCATATCCTAGAACTTATGCTGAATAACGTATAACGTATGACGTATAACGTATACCGTATAACGTACAACGTATAACGTATAACGTATAACATATAATGTATAACATATAATGTATAACGCATATCCTAGAACTTATGCTGAATAACGTATAACGTATAACGTATAACGTATGACGTATAACGTATAACGTATAACGTATAACGTATAACGTATAACGTATAACGTATAACGTATAACGTATAACGTATACCGTTTAACGTATACCGTATAACGTATAACGTATAACGTATAACGTATAACGTATAACGTATAACGTATAACGTATAACGTATAACGTATAACGTATAACGTATAACGTATAACGTATAACGTATAACGTATAACGTATAACGTATAACGTATAACGTATAACGTATAACGTATAACGTATAACGTATAACGTATAACGAATAACGTATTACGTATAACGTATAACGTATAGCGTATAACGTATAACGTATAACGTATAACGTATAACGTATAACGTATAACGTATAACGTATAACGTATAACGTATAACGTATAACGTATAACGTATAACGTATAACGTATAACGTATAACGTATAACGTATAACGTATATCGTATAAAGTATAACGTATAACGTGTGACGTATAACGTATAACGTATAACGTATAACGTATAACGTATAACGTATACCGTATAAAGTATAACGTATAACGTATAACGTATAACGTATAACGTATAACGTATAACGTATAACGTATAACGTATAACCTATAACAAATAACGTATAACGTATAACGTATAACGTATAACGTATATCGTATAAAGTATAACGTATAACGTGTGACGTATAACGTATAACGTATAACGTATAACGTATAACGTATAACGTATAACGTATAACGTATAACGTATAACGTATAACGTATAACGTATAACGTATAACGTATATCGTATAACGTATAACGTATAACGTATAACGTATAACGTATAACGTATAACGTATAACGTATAACGTATAACGTACAACGTATAACGTATAACGTATAACGTATAACGTATAACGTATAACATATAATGTATAACGCATATCCTAGAACTTATGCTGAATAACGTATAACGTATGACGTATAACGTATACCGTATAACGTACAACGTATAACGTATAACGTATATCGTATAACGTATAACGTATAACGTATAACGTATAACGTATAACGTATTACGTATAACGTATAACGTATAACGTATAACGTATAACGTATAACGTATAACGTATAACGTATAACGTATAACGTATAACGAATAACGTATAACGTATAACGCATAACGTATAACGTATAACGTATAACGTACAACGTATAACGCATAACGTATAACGTACAACGTATAACGTACAACGTATAACGTATAACGTATAACCTATAACGTATAACGTATAACGTATAACGTATAACGTATAACGTATAACGTATAACGTATAACGTAAACGTATAACGTATAACGTATACCGTATAACGTACAACGTATAACGTATAACGTATAACGTATAACGTATAACGTATAACATATAATGTATAACGCATATCCTAGAACTTATGCTGAATAACGTATAACGTATGACGTATAACGTATACCGTATAACGTACAACGTATAACGTATAACGTATAACGTATAATGTATAACATATAATGTATAACGCATATCCTAGAACTTATGCTGAATAACGTATAACGTATAACGTATAACGTATAACGTATAACGTATAACGTATAACGTATAACGTATAACGTATAGCGTATAACGTATAACGTATAACGTATAACGTATAACGTATAACGTATAACGTATAACGTATAACGTATAACGTATAACGTATAACGTATAACGTATAACGTATAACGTATAACGTATAACGTATAACGTATAACGTATAACGTATAACGTATAACGTATAACGTATAACGTATAGCGTATAACGTATAACGTATAACGTATGACGTATAACGTATAACGTATAACGTATAACGTATAACGTATAACGTATAAAGTATAACGTATAACGTATAACGTATAACGTATAACGTATAACGTATAACGTATAACGTATAACGTATAACGTATAACGTATAGCGTATAACGTATAACGTATAACGTATAACGTATAACGTATAACGTATGACGTATTACGTATAACGTATAACGTATAACGTATAACGTATAACGTATAACGTATAACGTATAACGTATAACGTATAACGTATAACGTATAACGTATAACGTATAACGTATAACGTATAACGTATAACGTATAACGTATAACGTATAACGTATAACGTATAACGTATAACGTATAACGTATACCGTATAACGTATACCGTATAACGTACAACGTATAACGTATAACGTATAACGTATAACGTATAACGTATAACGTATAACATATAATGTATAACGCATATCCTAGAACTTATGCTGAATAACGTATAACGTATAACGTATAACGTATAACGTATAACGTATAACGTATAACGTATAACGTATAACGTATAACGTATAACGTATAACCTATAACAAATAACGTATAACGTATAACGTATAACGTATAACGTATATCGTATAAAGTATAACGTATAACGTGTGACGTATAACGTATAACGTATAACGTATAACGTATAACGTATAACGTATAACGTATAACGTATAACGTATAACGTATAACGTATAACGTATAACGTATAACGTATAACGTATATCGTATAACGTATAACGTATAACGTATAACGTATAACGTATAACGTATAACGTATAACGTATAACGTATAACGTACAACGTATAACGTATAACGTATAACGTATAACGTATAACGTATAACATATAATGTATAACGCATATCCTAGAACTTATGCTGAATAACGTATAACGTATGACGTATAACGTATACCGTATAACGTACAACGTATAACGTATAACGTATATCGTATAACGTATAACGTATAACGTATAACGTATAACGTATAACGTATTACGTATAACGTATAACGTATAACGTATAACGTATAACGTATAACGTATAACGTATAACGTATAGCGTATAACGTATAACGAATAACGTATAACGTATAACGCATAACGTATAACGTATAACGTATAACGTACAACGTATAACGCATAACGTATAACGTACAACGTATAACGTACAACGTATAACGTATAACGTATAACCTATAACGTATAACGTATAACGTATAACGTATAACGTATAACGTATAACGTATAACGTATAACGTATAACGTATAACGTATAACGTATACCGTATAACGTACAACGTATAACGTATAACGTATAACGTATAACGTATAACGTATAACGTATAACATATAATGTATAACGCATATCCTAGAACTTATGCTGAATAACGTATAACGTATGACGTATAACGTATACCGTATAACGTACAACGTATAACGTATAACGTATAACGTATAATGTATAACATATAATGTATAACGCATATCCTAGAACTTATGCTGAATAACGTATAACGTATAACGTATAACGTATAACGTATAACGTATAACGTATAACGTATACCGTTTAACGTATACCGTATAACGTATAACGTATAACGTATAACGTATAACGTATAACGTATAACGTATAACGTATAACGTATAACGTATAACGTATAACGTATAACGTATAACGTATAACGTATAACGTATAACGTATAACGTATAACGTATAACGTATAACGTATAACGTATAACGTATAACGTATAACGTATAACGTATAACGAATAACGTATTACGTATAACGTATAACGTATAGCGTATAACGTATAACGTATAACGTATAACGTATAACGTATAACGTATAACGTATAACGTATAACGTATAACGTATAACGTATAACGTATAACGTATAACGTATAACGTATAACGTATAACGTATAACGTATAACGTATATCGTATAAAGTATAACGTATAACGTGTGACGTATAACGTATAACGTATAACGTATAACGTATAACGTATAACGTATACCGTATAAAGTATAACGTATAACGTATAACGTATAACGTATAACGTATAACGTATAACGTATAACGTATAACGTATAACCTATAACAAATAACGTATAACGTATAACGTATAACGTATAACGTATATCGTATAAAGTATAACGTATAACGTGTGACGTATAACGTATAACGTATAACGTATAACGTATAACGTATAACGTATAACGTATAACGTATAACGTATAACGTATAACGTATAACGTATAACGTATAACGTATATCGTATAACGTATAACGTATAACGTATAACGTATAACGTATAACGTATAACGTATAACGTATAACGTATAACGTACAACGTATAACGTATAACGTATAACGTATAACGTATAACGTATAACATATAATGTATAACGCATATCCTAGAACTTATGCTGAATAACGTATAACGTATGACGTATAACGTATACCGTATAACGTACAACGTATAACGTATAACGTATATCGTATAACGTATAACGTATAACGTATAACGTATAACGTATAACGTATTACGTATAACGTATAACGTATAACGTATAACGTATAACGTATAACGTATAACGTATAACGTATAACGTATAACGTATAACGAATAACGTATAACGTATAACGCATAACGTATAACGTATAACGTATAACGTACAACGTATAACGCATAACGTATAACGTACAACGTATAACGTACAACGTATAACGTATAACGTATAACCTATAACGTATAACGTATAACGTATAACGTATAACGTATAACGTATAACGTATAACGTATAACGTAAACGTATAACGTATAACGTATACCGTATAACGTACAACGTATTACGTATAACGTATAACGTATAACGTATAACGTATAACATATAATGTATAACGCATATCCTAGAACTTATGCTGAATAACGTATAACGTATGACGTATAACGTATACCGTATAACGTACAACGTATAACGTATAACGTATAACGTATAATGTATAACATATAATGTATAACGCATATCCTAGAACTTATGCTGAATAACGTATAACGTATAACGTATAACGTATAACGTATAACGTATAACGTATAACGTATAACGTATAACGTATAGCGTATAACGTATAACGTATAACGTATAACGTATAACGTATAACGTATAACGTATAACGTATAACGTATAACGTATAACGTATAACGTATAACGTATAACGTATAACGTATAACGTATAACGTATAACGTATAACGTATAACGTATAACGTATAACGTATAACGTATAACGTATAGCGTATAACGTATAACGTATAACGTATGACGTATAACGTATAACGTATAACGTATAACGTATAACGTATAACGTATAAAGTATAACGTATAACGTATAACGTATAACGTATAACGTATAACGTATAACGTATAACGTATAACGTATAACGTATAACGTATAGCGTATAACGTATAACGTATAACGTATAACGTATAACGTATAACGTATGACGTATTACGTATAACGTATAACGTATAACGTATAACGTATAACGTATAACGTATAACGTATAACGTATAACGTATAACGTATAACGTATAACGTATAACGTATAACGTATAACGTATAACGTATAACGTATAACGTATAACGTATAACGTATAACGTATAACGTATAACGTATAACGTATAACGTATACCGTATAACGTATACCGTATAACGTACAACGTATAACGTATAACGTATAACGTATAACGTATAACGTATAACGTATAACATATAATGTATAACGCATATCCTAGAACTTATGCTGAATAACGTATAACGTATAACGTATAACGTATAACGTATAACGTATAACGTATAACGTATAACGTATAACGTATAACGTATAACGTATAACGTATAACGTATAACGTATAACGTATAACGTATAGCGTATAACGTATAACGTATAACGTATAACGTATAACGTATAACGTATAACGTATAACGTATAACGTATAACGTATAACGTATAACGTATAACGTATAACGTATAACGTATAACGTATAACGTATAACGTATAACGTATATCGTATAAAGTATAACGTATAACGTGTGACGTATAACGTATAACGTATAACGTATAACGTATAACGTATAACGTATACCGTATAAAGTATAACGTATAACGTATAACGTATAACGTATAACGTATAACGTATAACGTATAACGTATAACGTATAACCTATAACAAATAACGTATAACGTATAACGTATAACGTATAACGTATATCGTATAAAGTATAACGTATAACGTGTGACGTATAACGTATAACGTATAACGTATAACGTATAACGTATAACGTATAACGTATAACGTATAACGTATAACGTATAACGTATAACGTATAACGTATAACGTATATCGTATAACGTATAACGTATAACGTATAACGTATAACGTATAACGTATAACGTATAACGTATAACGTATAACGTACAACGTATAACGTATAACGTATAACGTATAACGTATAACGTATAACATATAATGTATAACGCATATCCTAGAACTTATGCTGAATAACGTATAACGTATGACGTATAACGTATACCGTATAACGTACAACGTATAACGTATAACGTATATCGTATAACGTATAACGTATAACGTATAACGTATAACGTATAACGTATTACGTATAACGTATAACGTATAACGTATAACGTATAACGTATAACGTATAACGTATAACGTATAACGTATAACGTATAACGAATAACGTATAACGTATAACGCATAACGTATAACGTATAACGTATAACGTACAACGTATAACGCATAACGTATAACGTACAACGTATAACGTACAACGTATAACGTATAACGTATAACCTATAACGTATAACGTATAACGTATAACGTATAACGTATAACGTATAACGTATAACGTATAACGTAAACGTATAACGTATAACGTATACCGTATAACGTACAACGTATTACGTATAACGTATAACGTATAACGTATAACGTATAACATATAATGTATAACGCATATCCTAGAACTTATGCTGAATAACGTATAACGTATGACGTATAACGTATACCGTATAACGTACAACGTATAACGTATAACGTATAACGTATAATGTATAACATATAATGTATAACGCATATCCTAGAACTTATGCTGAATAACGTATAACGTATAACGTATAACGTATAACGTATAACGTATAACGTATAACGTATAACGTATAACGTATAGCGTATAACGTATAACGTATAACGTATAACGTATAACGTATAACGTATAACGTATAACGTATAACGTATAACGTATAACGTATAACGTATAACGTATAACGTATAACGTATAACGTATAACGTATAACGTATAACGTATAACGTATAACGTATAACGTATAACGTATAACGTATAACGTATAACGTATAGCGTATAACGTATAACGTATAACGTATGACGTATAACGTATAACGTATAACGTATAACGTATAACGTATAACGTATAAAGTATAACGTATAACGTATAACGTATAACGTATAACGTATAACGTATAACGTATAACGTATAACGTATAACGTATAACGTATAGCGTATAACGTATAACGTATAACGTATAACGTATAACGTATAACGTATGACGTATTACGTATAACGTATAACGTATAACGTATAACGTATAACGTATAACGTATAACGTATAACGTATAACGTATAACGTATAACGTATAACGTATAACGTATAACGTATAACGTATAACGTATAACGTATAACGTATAACGTATAACGTATAACGTATAACGTATAACGTATAACGTATAACGTATACCGTATAACGTATACCGTATAACGTACAACGTATAACGTATAACGTATAACGTATAACGTATAACGTATAACGTATAACATATAATGTATAACGCATATCCTAGAACTTATGCTGAATAACGTATAACGTATAACGTATAACGTATAACGTATAACGTATAACGTATAACGTATAACGTATAACGTATAACGTATAACGTATAACGTATAACCTATAACAAATAACGTATAACGTATAACGTATAACGTATAACGTATATCGTATAAAGTATAACGTATAACGTGTGACGTATAACGTATAACGTATAACGTATAACGTATAACGTATAACGTATAACGTATAACGTATAACGTATAACGTATAACGTATAACGTATAACGTATAACGTATAACGTATATCGTATAACGTATAACGTATAACGTATAACGTATAACGTATAACGTATAACGTATAACGTATAACGTATAACGTACAACGTATAACGTATAACGTATAACGTATAACGTATAACGTATAACATATAATGTATAACGCATATCCTAGAACTTATGCTGAATAACGTATAACGTATGACGTATAACGTATACCGTATAACGTACAACGTATAACGTATAACGTATATCGTATAACGTATAACGTATAACGTATAACGTATAACGTATAACGTATTACGTATAACGTATAACGTATAACGTATAACGTATAACGTATAACGTATAACGTATAACGTATAGCGTATAACGTATAACGAATAACGTATAACGTATAACGCATAACGTATAACGTATAACGTATAACGTACAACGTATAACGCATAACGTATAACGTACAACGTATAACGTACAACGTATAACGTATAACGTATAACCTATAACGTATAACGTATAACGTATAACGTATAACGTATAACGTATAACGTATAACGTATAACGTATAACGTATAACGTATAACGTATACCGTATAACGTACAACGTATAACGTATAACGTATAACGTATAACGTATAACGTATAACGTATAACATATAATGTATAACGCATATCCTAGAACTTATGCTGAATAACGTATAACGTATGACGTATAACGTATACCGTATAACGTACAACGTATAACGTATAACGTATAACGTATAATGTATAACATATAATGTATAACGCATATCCTAGAACTTATGCTGAATAACGTATAACGTATAACGTATAACGTATAACGTATAACGTATAACGTATAACGTATAACGTATAGCGTATAACGTATAACGTATAACGTATAACGTATAACGTATAACGTATAACGTATAACGTATAACGTATAACGTATAACGTATAACGTATAACGTATAACGTATAACGTATAACGTATAACGTATAACGTATAACGTATAACGTATAACGTATAACGTATAACGTATAACGTATAGCGTATAACGTATAACGTATAACGTATGACGTATAACGTATAACGTATAACGTATAACGTATAACGTATAACGTATAAAGTATAACGTATAACGTATAACGTATAACGTATAACGTATAACGTATAACGTATAACGTATAACGTATAACGTATAACGTATAGCGTATAACGTATAACGTATAACGTATAACGTATAACGTATAACGTATAACGTATGACGTATTACGTATAACGTATAACGTATAACGTATAACGTATAACGTATAACGTATAACGTATAACGTATAACGTATAACGTATAACGTATAACGTATAACGTATAACGTATAACGTATAACGTATAACGTATAACGTATAACGTATAACGTATAACGTATAACGTATAACGTATAACGTATACCGTATAACGTATACCGTATAACGTACAACGTATAACGTATAACGTATAACGTATAACGTATAACGTATAACGTATAACGTATAACGTATAACATATAATGTATAACGCATATCCTAGAACTTATGCTGAATAACGTATAACGTATAACGTATAACGTATAACGTATAACGTATAACCTATAACGTATAACGTATAACGTATAACGTATAACCTATAACAAATAACGTATAACGTATAACGTATAACGTATAACGTATATCGTATAAAGTATAACGTATAACGTGTGACGTATAACGTATAACGTATAACGTATAACGTATAACGTATAACGTATAACGTATAACGTATAACGTATAACGTATAACGTATAACGTATAACGTATAACGTATAACGTATATCGTATAACGTATAACGTATAACGTATAACGTATAACGTATAACGTATAACGTATAACGTATAACGTATAACGTACAACGTATAACGTATAACGTATAACGTATAACGTATAACGTATAACGTATGACATATAATGTATAACGCATATCCTAGAACTTATGCTGAATAACGTATAACGTATGACGTATAACGTATACCGTATAACGTACAACGTATAACGTATAACGTATATCGTATAACGTATAACGTATAACGTATAACGTATAACGTATAACGTATTACGTATAACGTATAACGTATAACGTATAACGTATAACGTATAACGTATAACGTATAACGTATAACGTATAACGTATAACGAATAACGTATAACGTATAACGCATAACGTATAACGTATAACGTATAACGTACAACGTATAACGCATAACGTATAACGTACAACGTATAACGTACAACGTATAACGTATAACGTATAACCTATAACGTATAACGTATAACCTATAACGTATAACGTATAACGTATAACGTATAACGTATAACGTATAACGTATAACGTATAACGTATAACGTATACCGTATAACGTACAACGTATAACGTATAACGTATAACGTATAACGTATAATGTATAACATATAATGTATAACGCATATCCTAGAACTTATGCTGAATAACGTATAACGTATAACGTATAACGTATAACGTATAACGTATAACGTATAACGTATAACGTATAGCGTATAACGTATAACGTATAACGTATAACGTATAACGTATAACGTATAACGTATAATGTATAACGTATAACGTATAACGTATAACGTATAACGTATAACGTATAACGTATAACGTATAACGTATAACGTATAACGTATAACGTATAACGTATAACGTATAACGTATAACGTATAACGTATAACGTATAACGTATGACGTATAACGTATAACGTATAACGTATAACGTATAACGTATAACGTATAAAGTATAACGTATAACGTATAACGTATAACGTATAACGTATAACGTATAACGTATAACGTATAACGTATAACGTATAACGTATAGCGTATAACGTATAACGTATAACGTATAACGTATAACGTATAACGTATGACGTATTACGTATAACGTATAACGTATAACGTATAACGTATAACGTATAACGTATAACGTATAACGTATAACGTATAACGTATAACGTATAACGTATAACGTATAACGTATAACGTATAACGTATAACGTATAACGTATAACGTATAACGTATACCGTATAACGTATACCGTATAACGTACAACGTATAACGTATAACGTATAACGTATAACGTATAACGTATAGCGTATAACGTATAACATATAATGTATAACGCATATCCTAGAACTTATGCTGAATAACGTATAACGTATAACGTATAACGTATAACGTATAACGTATAACATATAACGTGTAACGTATAACGTATAACGTATAACGTATAACGTATAACGTATAACGTATAACGTATAACGTATAACGTATAACGTATAACGTATAACGTATAACGTATAACGTATGACGTATAACGTAAAAACGTATAACGTATAACGTATAACGTATAACGTATAACGTATAACGTATAACGAATAACGTATAACGTATAACGTATAACGTATAACGTATAACGTATACCGTATAAAGTATAACGTATAACGTATAACGTATAACGTATAACGTATAACGTATAACGTATAACGTATAACGTATAACGTATAACGTATAACGTATAACGTATAACGTATAACGTATAACGTATAGCGTATAACGTATAACGTATAACGTATAACGTATAACGTATAACGTATGACGTATTACGTATAACGTATAACGTATAACGTATAACGTATAACGTATAACGTATAACGTATAACGTATAACGTATAACGTATAACGTATAACGTATAACGTATAACGTATAACGTATAACGTATAACGTATAACGTATAACGTATAACGTATAACGTATAACGTATAACGTATAACGTATAACGTATAACGTATAACGTATAACGTATAACGTATAACGTATAACGTATAACGTATAACGTATAACGTATAACGTATAACGTATAACGTATAACGTGTAACGTGTAACGTATAACGTATAACGTATAACGTATAACGTATAACGTATAACGTATAACGTATAACGTATAACGTATAACGTATAACGTATAACGTATAACGTATAACGTATAACGTATAACGTATAACGTATAACGTATAACGTATAACGTATAACGTATAACGTATAACGTATAACGTATAACGTATAACGTAAAAACGTATAACGTATAACGTATAACGTATAACGTATAACGTATAACGTATAACGAATAACGTATAACGTATAACGTATAACGTATAACGTATAACGTATAAAGTATAACGTATAACGTATAACGTATAACGTATAACGTATAACGTATAACGTATAACGTATAACCTATAACAAATAACGTATAGCGTATAACGTATAACGTATAACGTATATCGTATAAAGTATAACGTATAACGTGTGACGTATAACGTATAACGTATAACGTATAACGTATAACGTATAACGTACAACGTATAACGTATAACGTATAACGTATAACGTATAACGTATAACGTATAACGTATAACGTATAACGTATAACGTATATCGTATAACGTATAACGTATAACGTATAACGTATAACGTATAACGTATAACGTATAACGTATAACGTATAACGTACAACGTATAACGTATAACGTATAACGTATAACGTATAACGTATAACATATAATGTATAACGCATATCCTAGAGCTTATGCTGAATAACGTATAACGTATGACGTATAACGTATACCGTATAACGTACAACGTATAACGTATAACGTATATCGTATAACGTATAACGTATAACGTATAACGTATAACGTATAACGTATAACGTATAACGTATAACGTATAACGTATAACGTATAACGTATAACGTATAACGTATAACGTATAACGTATAACGCATAACGTATAACGTATAACGTATAACGTACAACGTATAACGCATAACGTATAACGTACAACGTATAACGTATAACGTATATCGTATAACGTATAACGTATAACGTATAACGTATAACGTATAACGTATAACGTATAACGTATAACGTATAACGTATAACGTATAACGTATAACGTATAACGTATAACGTATAACGTATAACGTATAACGTATAACGTATAACGAATAACGTATAACGTATAACGCATAACGTATAACGTATAACGTATAACGTACAACGTATAACGCATAACGTATAACGTACAACGTATAACGTACAACGTATAACGTATAACGTACAACGTATAACGTATAACGTGTAACCTATAACGTATAACGTATAACGTATAACGTATAACGTATAACGTATAACGTATAACGTCTAACGTATAACGTATAACGTATAACGTATAACGTATACCGTATAACGTACAACGTATAACGTATAACGTATAACGTATAACGTATAACGTATAACATATAATGTATAACGCATATCCTAGAACTTATGCTGAATAACGTATAACGTATGACGTATAACGTATACCGTATAACGTACAACGTATAACGTATAACGTATAACGTGTAATGTATAACATATAATGTATAACGCATATCCTAGAACTTATGCTGAATAACGTATAACGTATAACGTATAACGTATAACGTATAACGTATAACGTATAACGTATAACGTATAACGTATAGCGTATAACGTATAACGTATAACGTATAACGTATAACGTATAATGTATAACGTATAACGTATAACGTGTAACGTATAAAGTATAATGTATAACGTATAACGTATAACGTATAACGTATAACGTATAACAAATAACGTATAACGTATAACGTATAACGTATAACGTATAAAGTATAACGTATACCGTATAACGTACAACGTATAACGTATAACGTATAACGTATAACGTGTAACGTATAACGTATAACATATAATGTATAACGCATATCCTAGAACTTATGCTGAATAACGTATAACGTATAACGTAAAACGTATAACGTATAACGTATAACGTATAACGTATAACGTATAACGTATAACGTATAACGTATAACGTATAACGTATAACGTATAACGTATAACGTATAACGTATAACGTATAACGTATAACGTATAACGTATAACGTATAACGTATAACGTATAACGTATAACGTATAACGTATAACATATAATGTATAACGCATATCCCAGAACTTATGCTGAATAACGTATAACGTATAACGTATAACGTATAACGTATAACGTATAACGTATAACGTATATCGTATAAAGTATAACGTATAACGTATAACGTATAACGTATAACGTATAATGTATAACGTATAACGTGTACCGTATAAAGTATAACGTATAACGTATAACGTATAACGTATAACGTATATCGTATAAAGTATAACGTATAACGTATAACGTATAACGTATAACGTATAATGTATAACGTATAACGTGTACCGTATAAAGTATAACGTATAACGTATAACGTATAACGTATAACGTATAACGTTTAACGTATAACGTATAACGTATAACGTATAACGTATAACGTATAACGTATAACGTATACCGTATAACGTACAACGTATAACGTATAACGTATAACGTATAACGTATAACATATAATGTATAACGCATATCCTAGAACTTATGCTGAATAACGTATAACGTATGACGTATAACGTATACCGTATAACGTACAACGTATAACGTATAACGTATAACGTATAATGTATAACATATAATGTATAACGCATATCCTAGAACTTATGCTGAATAACGTATAACGTATAACGTATAACGTATAACGTATAACGTATAACGTATAACGTATAACGTATAACGTATAACGAATAACGTATAACGTATAACGTATAACGTATAACGTATAACGTATAAAGTATAACGTATAACGTATAACGTATAACGTATAACGTATAACGTATAACGTATAACGTATAACCTATAACAAATAACGTATAGCGTATAACGTATAACGTATAACGTATATCGTATAAAGTATAACGTATAACGTGTGACGTATAACGTATAACGTATAACGTATAACGTATAACGTATAACGTACAACGTATAACGTATAACGTATAACGTATAACGTATAACGTATAACGTATAACGTATAACGTATAACGTATAACGTATATCGTATAACGTATAACGTATAACGTATAACGTATAACGTATAACGTATAACGTATAACGTATAACGTATAACGTACAACGTATAACGTATAACGTATAACGTATAACGTATAACGTATAACATATAATGTATAACGCATATCCTAGAGCTTATGCTGAATAACGTATAACGTATGACGTATAACGTATACCGTATAACGTACAACGTATAACGTATAACGTATATCGTATAACGTATAACGTATAACGTATAACGTATAACGTATAACGTATAACGTATAACGTATAACGTATAACGTATAACGTATAACGTATAACGTATAACGTATAACGTATAACGTATAACGCATAACGTATAACGTATAACGTATAACGTACAACGTATAACGCATAACGTATAACGTACAACGTATAACGTATAACGTATATCGTATAACGTATAACGTATAACGTATAACGTATAACGTATAACGTATAACGTATAACGTATAACGTATAACGTATAACGTATAACGTATAACGTATAACGTATAACGTATAACGTATAACGTATAACGTATAACGAATAACGTATAACGTATAACGCATAACGTATAACGTATAACGTATAACGTACAACGTATAACGCATAACGTATAACGTACAACGTATAACGTACAACGTATAACGTATAACGTACAACGTATAACGTATAACGTGTAACCTATAACGTATAACGTATAACGTATAACGTATAACGTATAACGTATAACGTATAACGTCTAACGTATAACGTATAACGTATAACGTATAACGTATACCGTATAACGTACAACGTATAACGTATAACGTATAACGTATAACGTATAACGTATAACATATAATGTATAACGCATATCCTAGAACTTATGCTGAATAACGTATAACGTATGACGTATAACGTATACCGTATAACGTACAACGTATAACGTATAACGTATAACGTGTAATGTATAACATATAATGTATAACGCATATCCTAGAACTTATGCTGAATAACGTATAACGTATAACGTATAACGTATAACGTATAACGTATAACGTATAACGTATAACGTATAACGTATAACGTATAGCGTATAACGTATAACGTATAACGTATAACGTATAACGTATAATGTATAACGTATAACGTATAACGTGTAACGTATAAAGTATAATGTATAACGTATAACGTATAACGTATAACGTATAACGTATAACAAATAACGTATAACGTATAACGTATAACGTATAACGTATAACGTATAACGTATACCGTATAACGTACAACGTATAACGTATAACGTATAACGTATAACGTGTAACGTATAACGTATAACATATAATGTATAACGCATATCCTAGAACTTATGCTGAATAACGTATAACGTATAACGTAAAACGTATAACGTATAACGTATAACGTATAACGTATAACGTATAACGTATAACGTATAACGTATAACGTATAACGTATAACGTATAACGTATAACGTATAACGTATAACGTATAACGTATAACGTATAACGTATAACGTATAACGTATAACGTATAACGTATAACGTATAACGTATAACATATAATGTATAACGCATATCCCAGAACTTATGCTGAATAACGTATAACGTATAACGTATAACGTATAACGTATAACGTATAACGTATATCGTATAAAGTATAACGTATAACGTATAACGTATAACGTATAACGTATAATGTATAACGTATAACGTGTACCGTATAAAGTATAACGTATAACGTATAACGTATAACGTATAACGTATAACGTTTAACGTATAACGTATAACGTATAACGTATAACGTATAACGTATAACGTATAACGTATACCGTATAACGTACAACGTATAACGTATAACGTATAACGTATAACGTATAACATATAATGTATAACGCATATCCTAGAACTTATGCTGAATAACGTATAACGTATGACGTATAACGTATACCGTATAACGTACAACGTATAACGTATAACGTATAACGTATAATGTATAACATATAATGTATAACGCATATCCTAGAACATATGCTGAATAACGTATAACGTATAACGTATAACGTATAACGTATAACGTATAACGTATAACGTATAACGTATAACGTATAACGTATAACGTATAGCGTATAACGTATAACGTATAACGTATAACGTATAACGTATAACGTATAACGTATAACGTATAACGTATAACGTATAACGTATAACGTATAACGTTTGCGTATAACGTATAACGTATAACGTATAACGTATAACGTATAACGTATAACGTATAACGTATAACGTATGACGTATGACGTATAACGTATAAAGTATAACGTATAACGTATAACGTATAACGTATAACGTATAACGTATAACGTATAACGTATAACGTATAACGTATAACGTATAACGTATAACGTATAACGTATAACGTATAATGTATAACGTATAACGTGTACCGTATAAAGTAAAACGTATAACGTATAACGTATAACGTATAACGTATAACGTATAACGTATAACGTATAACGTATAACGTATAACGTATAACGTATAACGTATAACGTATAACGTATAACGTATAACGTATAACGTATACCGTATAACGTAAAACGTATAACGTATAACGTATAACGTATAACGTATAACGTATAACATATAATGTATAACGCATATCCTAGAACTTATGCTGAATAACGTATAACGTATGACGTATAACGTATACCGTATAACGTACAACGTATAACGTATAACGTATAACATATAATGTATAACATATAATGTATAACGCATATCCTAGAACTTATGCTGAATAACGTATAACGTATAACGTATAACGTATAACGTATAACGTATAACGTATAACGTATAACGTATAACGTATAACGTATAACGTATAACGTATAACGTATAACGTATACCGTTTAGCGTATACCGTATAACGTATAACGTATAACGTATAACGTATAACGTATAACGTATAACGTATAACGTATAACGTATAACGTATAACGTATAACGTATAACGTATAACGTATAACGTATAACGTATAACGTATAACGTATAACGTATAACGTATAACGTATAACGTATAACGTATAACGAATAACGTATTACGTATAACGTATAACGTATAGCGTATAACGTATAACGTATAACGTATAACGTATAACGTATAACGTATAACGTATAACGTATAACGTATAACGTATAACGTATAACGTATAACGTATAACGTATAACGTATAACGTATAACGTATAACGTATAAGGTATAACGTATAACGTATAACGTATAACGTATGACGTATACCGTATAAGGTACAACGTATAACGTATAACGTATAACGTATAACGTATAACGTATAACGTATAACATATAATGTATAACGCATATCCTAGAACTTATGCTGAATAACGTATAACGTATAACGTATAACGTATAACGTATAACGTATAACGTATAACGTATAACGTATAACGTATAACGTATAACGTATAACGTATAACGTATAACGTATAACGTATAACGTAAAACGTATAACGTATAACGTATAACGTATAACGTATAACGTATAACGTATAACGTATAACGTATAACGTAAAAACGTATAACGTATAACGTATAACGTATAACGTATAACGTATAACGTATAACGTATAACGAATAACGTATAACGTATAACGTATAACATATAACGTATAACGTATACCGTATAAAGTATAACGTATAACGTATAACGTATAACGTATAACGTATAACGCATAACGCATAACGTATAACGTATAACCTATAACAAATAACGTATAACGTATAACGTATAACGTATAACGTATAACGTATAACGTATATCGTATAAAGTATAACGTATAACGTGTGACGTATAACGTATAACGTATAACGTATAACGTATAACGTATAACGTATAACGTATAACGTATAACGTATAACGTATAACGTATAACGTATAACGTATAACGTATAACGTATAACGTATAACATATATTGTATAACGCATATCCTAGAACTTATGCCGTATAACGTATAATGTATAACGTATAACGTATAACTTTTAACGTATAACGTATAACGTATAACGTATAACGTATAACGTATAACGTATAACGTATAACGTATAACGTATAACGTATAACGTATAACGTATAACGTATAACGTATAACGTATAACGTATAACGTATAACGTATAACGTATAACGTATAACGTATAACGTATAACGTATAACGTATAACGTATAACGTATAACGTATAACGTATAACGTATAACGTATAACGTATAACGTATAACGTATAACGTATAACGTATAACGTATAACGTATAACGTATAACGTATAACGTATGACGTATACCGTATAACGTACAACGTACAACGTATAACGTATAACGTATAACGTGTAACGTATAACGTATAACGTATAACATATAATGTATAACGCATATCCTAGAACTTATGCTGAATAACGTATAACGTATAACGTATAACGTATAACGTATAACGTATAACGTATACCGTATAACGTACAACGTATAACGTATAACGTATAACGTATAATGTATAACATATAATGTATAACGCATATCCTAGAACTTATGCTGAATAACGTATAACGTATAACGTATAACGTATAACGTATAACGTATAACGTATAACGTATAACGTATAACGTATAACGTATAACGTATAACGTATAACGTATAACGTATAACGTATAACGTATAACGTATAACGTATAACGTATAACGTATAACGTATAACGTATAACGTATAACGTATAACGTATAACGTATAACGTATAACGTATAACGTATAACGTATAACATATAATGTATAACGCATATCCTAGAACTTCTGCTGAATAACGTATAACGTATGACGTATAACGTATAACGGATAACGTATAACGTATAACGTATAACGTATAACGAATAACGTATAACGTATAACGTATAACGTATAACGTATAACATATATTGTATAACGCATATCCTAGAACTTATGCCGTATAACGTATAATGTATAACGTATAACGTATAACTTTTAACGTATAACGTATAACGTATAACGTATAACGTATAACGTATAACGTATAACGTATAACGTATAACGTATAACGTATAACGTATAACGTATAACGTATAACGTATAACGTATAACGTATAACGTATAACGTATAACGTATAACGTATAACGTATAACGTATAACGTATAACGTATAACGTATAACGTATAACGTATAACGTATGACGTATGACGTATACCGTATAACGTACAACGTATAACGTATAACGTATAACGTATAACGTATAACGTATAACGTATAACATATAATGTATAACGCATATCCTAGAACTTATGCTGAATAACGTATAACGTATAACGTATAACGTATAACGTATAACGTATAACGTATACCGTATTACGTACAACGTATAACGTATAACGTATAACGTATAATGTATAACATATAATGTATAACGCATATCCTAGAACTTATGCTGAATAACGTATAACGTATAACGTATAACGTATAACGTATAACGTATAACGTATAACGTATAACGTATAACGTATAACGTATAACGTATAACGTATAACGTATAACGTATAACGTATAACGTATAACGTATAACGTATAACGTATAACGTATAACGTATAACGTATAACGTATAACGTATAACGTATAACGTATAACGTATAACGTATAACGTATAACATATAATGTATAACGCATATCCTAGAACTTCTGCTGAATAACGTATAACGTATGACGTATAACGTATAACGTATAACGTATAACGTATAACGTATAACGTATAACGTATAACGTATAACGTATAACGTATAACGTATAACGTATAATGTATAACGTATAACGTGTACCGTATAAAGTATAACGTATAACGTATAACGTATAACGTATAACGTATAACTTTTAACGTATAACGTATAACGTATAACGTATAACGTATAACGTATAACGTATAACGTATAACGTATATCGTATAACGTATAACGTATAACGTATAACGTATAACGTATAACGTATAACGTATAACGTATAACGTATAACGTATAACGTATAACGTATAACGTATAACGTATAACGTATAACGTATAACGTATAACGTATAACGTATAACGTATAACGTATAACGTATAACGTATGACGTATACCGTATAACGTACAACGTATAACGTATAACGTATAACGTATAACGTATAACGTATAACGTATAACATATAATGTATAACGCATATCCTAGAACTTATGCTGAATAACGTATAACGTATAACGTATAACGTATAACGTATAACGTATAACGTATAACGTATACCGTATAACGTACAACGTATAACGTATAACGTATAACGTATAATGTATAACATATAATGTATAACGCATATCCTAGAACTTATGCTGAATAACGTATAACGTATAACGTATAACGTATAACGTATAACGTATAACGTATAACGTATAACGTATAACGTATAACGTATAACGTATAACGTATAACGTATAACGTATAACGTATAACGTATAACGTATAACGTATAACGTATAACGTATAACGTATAACGTATAACGTATAACGTATAACGTATAACGTATAACGTATAACGTATAACGTATAACGTAGAACGTATAACGTATAACGTATAACGTATAACGTAGAACGTATAACGTATAACGTATAACGTATAACGTATAACGTATAACGTATAACGTATAACGTATAACGTATAACGTATAACGTATAACGTATAACGTATAACGTATAACGCATAACGTATAACGTATAACGTATAACGTATAACGTATAACGTATAACATATAATGTATAACGCATATCCTAGAACTTATGCTGAATAACGTATAACGTATAACGTATAACGTATAACGTATAATGTATAACGTATACCGTATAACGTACAACGTATAACGTATAACGTATAACGTATAACGTATAATGTATAACATATAATGTATAACGCATATCCTAGAACTTATGCTGAATAACGTATAACGTATAACGTATAACGTATAACGTATAACGTATAACGTATAACGTATAACGTATAACGTATAACGTATAACGTATAACGTATAACGTATAACGTATAACATATATTGTATAACGCATATCCTAGAACTTATGCCGTATAACGTATAATGTATAACGTATAACGTATAACTTTTAACGTATAACGTATAACGTATAACGTATAACGTATAACGTATAACGTATAACGTATAACGTATAACGTATAACGTATAACGTATAACGTATAACGTATAACGTATAACGTATAACGTATAACGTATAACGTATAACGTATAACGTATAACGTATAACGTATAACGTATAACGTATAACGTATAACGTATAACGTATAACGTATAACGTATAACGTATAACGTATAACGTATAACGTATAACGTATGACGTATACCGTATAACGTACAACGTATAACGTATAACGTATAACGTATAACGTATAACGTATAACGTATAACATATAATGTATAACGCATATCCTAGAACTTATGCTGAATAACGTATAACGTATAACGTATAACGTATAACGTATAACGTATAACGTATAACGTATACCGTATAACGTACAACGTATAACGTATAACGTATAACGTATAATGTATAACATATAATGTATAACGCATATCCTAGAACTTATGCTGAATAACGTATAACGTATAACGTATAACGTATAACGTATAACGTATAACGTATAACGTATAACGTATAACGTATAACGTATAACGTATAACGTATAACGTATAACGTATAACGTATAACGTATAACGTATAACGTATAACGTATAACGTATAACGTATAACGTATAACGTATAACGTATAACGTATAACGTATAACGTATAACGTATAACGTATAACGTATAACGTATAACGTATAACGTATAACGTATAACGTATAACGTATAACGTATAACGTATAACGTATAACGTATAACGTATAACGTATAACGTATAACGTATAACGTATAACGTATAACGTATAACGTATAACGTATAACGTATAACGTATAACGTATAACGTATAACGTATAACGTATAACGTATAACGCATAACGTATAACGTATAACGTATGACGTATAACGTATATCGTATAAAGTATATCGTATAACGTGTGACGTATAACGTATAACGTATAACGTATAACGTATAACGTATAACGTATAACGTATAACGTATAACGTATAACGTATAACGTATAACGTATAACGTATAACGTATAACGTATAACGTATAACGTATAACGTATAACGTATAACGTATAACGTATAACATATAATGTATAACGCATATCCTAGAACTTCTGCTGAATAACGTATAACGTATGACGTATAACGTATAACGTATAACGTATAACGTATAACGTATAACGTATAACGTATAACGTATAACGTATAACGTATAACGTATAACGTATAACGTATAATGTATAACGTATAACGTGTACCGTATAAAGTATAACGTATAACGTATAACGTATAACGTATAACGTATAACGTATAACGTATAACGTATAACGTATAACGTATAACGTATAACGTATAACGTATAACGTATAACGTATAACGTATAACGTATAACGTATAACGTATACCGTATAACGTACAACGTATAACGTATAACGTATAACGTATAACGTATAACGTATAACGTATAACGTATAACGTATAACGTATAACGTATAACGTATAACGTATAACGTATAACGTATAACGTATAACGTATAACGTATAACGTATAACGTATAACGTATAACGTATAACGTATAACGTATAAAGTATAACGCATAACCTAGAACGTATACCGTATAACGTATAATGTATGACGTATAACGAATAACGTATATCGTATAACGCATAACGTATAAGGCATAACGTATAACGTGTAACGTATGATGCATAGCCTATACTGTATAACGTATAACGTATAACGTATAACGTATAACGTATAACGTATAACGTATAACGTATAACGTATAACGTATAACGTATAACGTATAACGTATAACGTATAACGTATAACGTATAACGTATAACGTATAACGTATAACGTATAACGTATAACGTATAACGTATAACGTATAACGTATAACGTATAACGTATAACGTATAACGTATAACGTATAACGTATAACGTATAACTTATAACGTATAACGTATAAAGTATAACGCATAACCTAGAACGTATACCGTATAACGTATAATGTATGACGTATAACGAATAACGTATATCGTATAACGCATAACGTATAACGCATAACGTATAACGTGTAACGTATGATGCATAGCCTATACTGTATAACGTATAACGTATAACGTATAACGTATAACGTATAACGTATAACGTATAACGTATAACGTATAACGTATAACGTATAACGTAAAACGTATAACGTATAACGTATAACGTATAACGTAAAACGTATAACGTATAACGTATAACGTATAACGTAAAACGTATAACGTATAACGTATAACGTATAACGTATAACGAATAACGTATAACGTATAACGTATAATGTATAACGTATAACGTATAACGTATAACGTATAACGTATAACGTATAACGTATAACGTATAACGTATAACGTATAACGTAAAACGTATAACGTATAACGTATAACGTATAACGTATAACGTATAACGTATAACGTATAACGTATAACGTAAAAACGTATAACGTATAACGTATAACGTATAACGTATAACGTATAACGTATAACGTATAACGTATAACGTAAAACGTATAACGTATAACGTATAACGTATAACGTATAACGTATAACGTATAACGTATAACGTATAACGTAAAAACGTATAACGTATAACGTATAACGTATAACGTATAACGTATAACGTATAACGTATAACGTATAACGCATAACGTATAACGTATAACGTATAACGTATAACGTATAACGTATAACGTATAACGTATAACGTATAACGTATGACGTATACCGTATAACGTACAACGTATAACGTATAACGTATAACGTATAACGTATAACGTATAACGTATAACATATAATTTATAACGCATATCCTAGAACTTATGCTGAATAACGTATAACGTATAACGTATAACGTATAACGTATAACGTATAACGTATACCGTATAACGTACAACGTATAACGTATAACGTATAACGTATAACGTATAACGTATAACGTATAACGTATAACGTATAACGTATAACGTATAACGTATAACGTATAACGTATAAAGTATAACGCATAACCTAGAACGTATACCGTATAACGTATAATGTATGACGTATAACGAATAACGTATATCGTATAACGCATAACGTATAACGCATAACGTATAACGTGTAACGTATGATGCATAGCCTATACTGTATAACGTATAACGTATAACGTATAACGTATAACGTATAACGTATAACGTATAACGTATAACGTATAACGTATAACGTATAACGTAAAACGTATAACGTATAACGTATAACGTATAACGTAAAACGTATAACGTATAACGTATAACGTATAACGTAAAACGTATAACGTATAACGTATAACGTATAACGTATAACGAATAACGTATAACGTATAACGTATAATGTATAACGTATAACGTATAACGTATAACGTATAACGTATAACGTATAACGTATAACGTATAACGTATAACGTATAACGTAAAACGTATAACGTATAACGTATAACGTATAACGTATAACGTATAACGTATAACGTATAACGTATAACGTAAAAACGTATAACGTATAACGTATAACGTATAACGTATAACGTATAACGTATAACGTATAACGTATAACGTAAAACGTATAACGTATAACGTATAACGTATAACGTATAACGTATAACGTATAACGTATAACGTATAACGTAAAAACGTATAACGTATAACGTATAACGTATAACGTATAACGTATAACGTATAACGTATAACGTATAACGCATAACGTATAACGTATAACGTATAACGTATAACGTATAACGTATAACGTATATAGTAAAGCGTATAACGTATAACGTATATCGTAAAGCGTATAACGTATATCGCATAACGTATAACGTGTAACGTATAACGTGTAACGTATAACGTATAACGTATAACGTATAACGTATAACGTATAACGTATAACGTATAACGTATAACATATATTGTATAACGCATATCCTAGAACTTATGCCGTATAACGTATAATGTATAACGTATAACGTATAACTTTTAACGTATAACGTATAACGTATAACGTATAACGTATAACGTATAACGTATAACGTATAACGTATAACGTATAACGTATAACGTATAACGTATAACGTATAACGTATAACGTATAACGTATAACGTATAACGTATAACGTATAACGTATAACGTATAACGTATAACGTATAACGTATAACGTATGACGTATACCGTATAACGTACAACGTATAACGTATAACGTATAACGTATAACGTATAACGTATAACGTATAACATATAATGTATAACGCATATCCTAGAACTTATGCTGAATAACGTATAACGTATAACGTATAACGTATAACGTATAACGTATAACGTATACCGTATAACGTACAACGTATAACGTATAACGTATAACGTATAATGTATAACATATAATGTATAACGCGTATCCTAGAACTTATGCTGAATAACGTATAACGTATAACGTATAACGTATAACGTATAACGTATAACGTATAACGTATAACGTATAACGTATAACGTATAACGTATAACGTATAAAGTATAACGCATAACCTAGAACGTATACCGTATAACGTATAATGTATGACGTATAACGAATAACGTATGTCGTATAACGCATAACGTATAACGCATAACGTATAACGTCTAACGTATGATGCATAGCCTATACTGTATAACGTATAACGTATAACGTGTAACGTGTAACGTGTAACGTGTAACGTGTAACGTGTAACGTGTAACGTGTAACGTGTAACGTGTAACGTATAACGAATAACGTATAACGTATAACGTATAACGTATAACGTATATCGTATAACGTATAACGTATAACGTATAACGTATAACGTATAACGTATAACGTATAACGTATAACGTATAACGTATAACGTATAACGTATAACGTATAACGTATAACGTATAACGTATAACGTATAACGTATAACGTATAACGTATAACGTATAACGTGTAACGTGTAACGTGTAACGTGTAACGTGTAACGTGTAACGTGTAACGTGTAACGTGTAACGTGTAACGTGTAACGTGTAACGTGTAACGTGTAACGTGTAACGTGTAACGTGTAACGTGTAACGTGTAACGTGTAACGTGTAACGTGTAACGTGTAACGTGTAACGTGTAACGTGTAACGTGTAACGTGTAACGTGTAACGTGTAACGTGTAACGTGTAACGTGTAACGTGTAACGTGTAACGTGTAACGTGTAACGTGTAACGTGTAACGTGTAACGTGTAACGTGTAACGTGTAACGTGTAACGTGTAACGTGTAACGTGTAACGTGTAACGTGTAACGTGTAACGTGTAACGTGTAACGTGTAACGTGTAACGTGTAACGTGTAACGTGTAACGTGTAACGTGTAACGTGTAACGTGTAACGTGTAACGTGTAACGTGTAACGTGTAACGTGTAACGTGTAACGTGTAACGTGTAACGTGTAACGTGTAACGTGTAACGTGTAACGTGTAACGTGTAACGTGTAACGTGTAACGTGTAACGTGTAACGTGTAACGTGTAACGTGTAACGTGTAACGTGTAACGTGTAACGTGTAACGTGTAACGTGTAACGTGTAACGTGTATCGTAAAGCGTATAACGTATAACGTATAACGTATAACGTATAACGTATAACGTATAACGTATAACGTATAACGTATAACGTATAACGTATAACGTATAACGTATAACGTATAACGTATAACGTATAACGTATATAGTAAAGCGTATAACGTATAACGTATATCGTAAAGCGTATAACGTATATCGCATAACGTATAACGTGTAACGTATAACGTGTAACGTATAACGTATAACGTATAACGTATAACGTATAACGTATAACGTATATCGTATAACGTATAACGTATAACGTATAACGTATAACGTATAACGTATAACGTATAACGTATAACGTATAACGTATAACGTATAACGTATAACGTATAACTTATAACGGATAACGTATAACGTATAACGTATAACGTATAACGTATAACGTATAACGTATAACGTATAACGTATAACGTATAACGTATAACGTATAACGTATAACGTATAACGTATAACATATAACGTATATAGTAAAGCGTATAAGGTATAACGTATATCGTAAAGCGTATAACGTATATCGTATAACGTATAACGTATAACGTATAACGTATAGCGTATAACTTATAAGGCATAACCTAGAACGTATACCGTATAACGTATAATGTATAACGTATAACATATAACGTATAACGTATAACGTATATCGTATAACGTATAACGTATAACGTATAACGTATAACGTATAACGTATAACGTATAACGTATAAAGTATAACGTATAACGTATAACGTATAACGTATAACTTATAACGGATAACGTATAACGTATAAAGTATAACGTATAACGTATAACGTATAACGTATAACGTATAACGTATAACGTATAACGTATAACGTATAACGTATAACGTATAACGTATAACGTATAACATATAACGTATATAGTAAAGCGTATAAGGTATAACGTATATCGTAAAGCGTATAACGTATATCGTATAACGTATAACGTATAACGTATAACGTATAGCGTATAACTTATAAGGCATAACCTAGAACGTATACCGTATAACGTATAATGTATGACGTATAACGAATAACGTATAACGTATAACGTATAACGAATAACGTATAACGTATAACGTATAACGTATAACGTATATCGTATAACGTATAACGTATAACGTATATCGTATAACGTATAACGTATAACGTATAACGTATAACGTATAACATATAACGTATATAGTAAAGCGTATAAGGTATAACGTATATCGTAAAGCGTATAACGTATATCGTATAACGTATAACGTATAACGTATAACGTATAGCGTATAACTTATAAGGCATAACCTAGAACGTATAACGTATAACGTATAACGTATAACGTATAACGTATAACGTATAACGTATAACGTATAACGTATAACGTATAACGTATAACGTATAACGTATAACGTATAACGTATAACGTATAACGTATAACGTATAACGTATAACGTATAACGTATAACGTATAACGTATAACGTATAACGTATAACGTATAACGTATAACGTATAACGTATAACGTATAACGTATAACGTATAACGTATAACGTATAACGTATAACGTATAACGTATAACGTATAACGTATAACGTATAACGTATAACGTATAACGTATAACGTATAACGTATAACGTATAACGTATAACGTATAACGTATAAAGTATAACGCATAACCTAGAACGTATACCGTATAACGTATAATGTATGACGTATAACGAATAACGTATATCGTATAAAGCATAACGTATAACGCATAACGTATAACGTGTAACGTATGATGCATAGCCTATACTGTATAACGTATAACGTATAACGTATAACGTATAACGTATAACGTATAACGTATAACGTATAACGTATAACGTAAAACGTATAACGTATAACGTATAACGTATAACGTATAACGTATAACGTATAACGTATAACGCATAACGTATAACGTATAACGTATAACGTATAACGTATAACGTATAACGTATAACGTATAACGTATAACGTATAACGTATAACGTATAACGTATAACGTATAAAGTATAACGCATAACCTAGAACGTATACCGTATAACGTATAATGTATGACGTATAACGAATAACGTATATCGTATAACGCATAACGTATAACGCATAACGTATAACGTGTAACGTATGATGCATAGCCTATACTGTATAACGTATAACGTATAACGTATAACGTATAACGTATAACGTATAACGTATAACGTATAACGTATAACGTATAACGTATAACTTATAACGTATAACGTATAACGTATAACGTATAACGTATATCGTATAACGTATAACGTATAACGTATAACGTATAACGTATAACGTATAACGTATAACGTATAACGTATAACGTATAACGTATAACGTATAACGTATAACTTATAACGGATAACGTATAACGTATAACGTATAACGTATAACGTATAACGTATAACGTATAACGTATAACGTATAACGTATAACGTATAACGTATAACGTATAACGTATAACGTATAACGTATAACGTATAACATATAACGTATATAGTAAAGCGTATAAGGTATAACGTATATCGTAAAGCGTATAACGTATATCGTATAACGTATAACGTATAACGTATAACGTATAGCGTATAACTTATAAGGCATAACCTAGAACGTATACCGTATAACGTATAATGTATGACGTATAACGAATAACGTATAACGTATAACGCATAACGTATAACGCATATCGTATAACGTATAACGTATAACGTATAACGTATAACGTATAACGTATAACGTAGAACGTATAACGAATAACGTAGAACGTATAACGAATAACGTATAACGTATAACGTATAACGTATAACGTATATCGTATAACGTATAACGTATAACGTATAACGTATAACGTATAACGTATAACGTATAACGTATAACGTATAACGTATAACGTATAACGTATAACGTATAACGTATAACGTATAACGTATAACGTATAACGTATAACGTATAACGTATAACGTATAACGTAAAACGTATAACGTATAACGTATAACGTATAACGTATAACGTATAACGTATAACGTATAACGTATAACGTATAACGTATAACGTATAACGTATAACGTATAACGTATAACGTATAACGTATAACGTATAACGTATAACGTATAACGTATAACGTATAACGTATAACGTATAACGTATAACGTATAACGTATAACGTATAACGTATAACGTATAACGTATAACGTATAACGTATAACGTATAACGTATAACGTATAACGTATAACGTATGACGTATACCGTATAACGTACAACGTATAACGTATAACGTATAACGTATAACGTATAACGTATAACGTATAACATATAATGTATAACGCATATCCTAGAACTTATGCTGAATAACGTATAACGTATAACGTATAACGTATAACGTATAACGTATAACGTATACCGTATAACGTACAACGTATAACGTATAACGTATAACGTATAATGTATAACATATAATGTATAACGCATATCCTAGAACTTATGCTGAATAACGTATAACGTATAACGTATAACGTATAACGTATAACGTATAACGTATAACGTATAACGTATAACGTATAACGTATAACGTATAACGTATAAAGTATAACGCATAACCTAGAACGTATACCGTATAACGTATAATGTATGACGTATAACGAATAACGTATGTCGTATAACGCATAACGTATAACGCATAACGTATAACGTCTAACGTATGATGCATAGCCTATACTGTATAACGTATAACGTGTAACGTGTAACGTGTAACGTGTAACGTGTAACGTGTAACGTGTAACGTGTAACGTGTAACGTGTAACGTGTAACGTGTAACGTGTAACGTGTAACGTGTAACGTGTAACGTGTAACGTGTAACGTGTAACGTGTAACGTGTAACGTGTAACGTGTAACGTGTAACGTGTAACGTGTAACGTGTAACGTGTAACGTGTAACGTGTAACGTGTAACGTGTAACGTGTAACGTGTAACGTGTAACGTGTAACGTGTAACGTGTAACGTGTAACGTGTAACGTGTAACGTGTAACGTGTAACGTGTAACGTGTAACGTGTAACGTGTAACGTGTAACGTGTAACGTGTAACGTGTAACGTGTAACGTGTAACGTGTAACGTGTAACGTGTAACGTGTAACGTGTAACGTGTAACGTGTAACGTGTATCGTAAAGCGTATAACGTATAACGTATAACGTATAACGTATAACGTATAACGTATAACGTATAACGTATAACGTATAACGTATAACGTATAACGTATAACGTATAACGTATAACGTATAACGTATAACGTATATAGTAAAGCGTATAACGTATAACGTATATCGTAAAGCGTATAACGTATATCGCATAACGTATAACGTGTAACGTATAACGTGTAACGTATAACGTATAACGTATAACATATAACGTATAACGTATAACGTATATCGTATAACGTATAACGTATAACGTATAACGTATAACGTATAACGTATAACGTATAACGTATAACGTATAACGTATAACGTATAACGTATAACGTATAACTTATAACGGATAACGTATAACGTATAACGTATAACGTATAACGTATAACGTATAACGTATAACGTATAACGTATAACGTATAACGTATAACGTATAACGTATAACGTATAACGTATAACATATAACGTATATAGTAAAGCGTATAAGGTATAACGTATATCGTAAAGCGTATAACGTATATCGTATAACGTATAACGTATAACGTATAACGTATAGCGTATAACTTATAAGGCATAACCTAGAACGTATACCGTATAACGTATAATGTATAACGTATAACATATAACGTATAACGTATAACGTATATCGTATAACGTATAACGTATAACGTATAACGTATAACGTATAACGTATAACGTATAACGTATAACGTATAAAGTATAACGTATAACGTATAACGTATAACGTATAACTTATAACGGATAACGTATAACGTATAACGTATAACGTATAACGTATAACGTATAACGTATAACGTATAACGTATAACGTATAACGTATAACGTATAACGTATAACGTATAACGTATAACGTATAACGTATAACATATAACGTATATAGTAAAGCGTATAAGGTATAACGTGTAACGTATGATGCATAGCCTATACTGTATAACGTATAACGTATAACGTATAACGTATAACGTATAACGTATAACGTATAACGTATAACGTATAACGTATAACGTATAACTTATAACGTATAACGTATAACGTATAACGTATAACGTATATCGTATAACGTATAACGTATAACGTATAACGTATAACGTATAACGTATAACGTATAACGTATAACGTATAACGTATAACGTATAACGTATAACGTATAACTTATAACGGATAACGTATAACGTATAACGTATAACGTATAACGTATAACGTATAACGTATAACGTATAACGTATAACGTATAACGTATAACGTATAACGTATAACGTATAACGTATAACGTATAACATATAACGTATATAGTAAAGCGTATAAGGTATAACGTATATCGTAAAGCGTATAACGTATATCGTATAACGTATAACGTATAACGTATAACGTATAGCGTATAACTTATAAGGCATAACCTAGAACGTATACCGTATAACGTATAATGTATGACGTATAACGAATAACGTATAACGTATAACGCATAACGTATAACGCATAACGTATAACGTATAACGTATAACGTATAACGTATAACGTATAACGTATAACGTAGAACGTATAACGAATAACGTAGAACGTATAACGAATAACGTATAACGTATAACGTATAACGTATAACGTATATCGTATAACGTATAACGTATAACGTATAACGTATAACGTATAACGTATAACGTATAACGTATAACGTATAACGTATAACGTATAACGTATAACGTATAACGTATAACGTATAACGTATAACGTATAACGTATAACGTATAACGTATAACGTATAACGTAAAACGTATAACGTATAACGTATAACGTATAACGTATAACGTATAACGTATAACGTATAACGTATAACGTATAACGTATAACGTATAACGTATAACGTATAACGTATAACGTATAACGTATAACGTATAACGTATAACGTATACCGTATAACGTACAACGTATAACGTATAACGTATAACGTATAATGTATAACATATAATGTATAACGCATATCCTAGAACTTATGCTGAATAACGTATAACGTATAACGTATAACGTATAACGTATAACGTATAACGTATAACGTATAACGTATAACGTATAACGTATAACGTATAACGTATAAAGTATAACGCATAACCTAGAACGTATACCGTATAACGTATAATGTATGACGTATAACGAATAACGTATGTCGTATAACGCATAACGTATAACGCATAACGTATAACGTCTAACGTATGATGCATAGCCTATACTGTATAACGTATAACGTGTAACGTGTAACGTGTAACGTGTAACGTGTAACGTGTAACGTGTAACGTGTAACGTGTAACGTGTAACGTGTAACGTGTAACGTGTAACGTGTAACGTGTAACGTGTAACGTGTAACGTGTAACGTGTAACGTGTAACGTGTAACGTGTAACGTGTAACGTGTAACGTGTAACGTGTAACGTGTAACGTGTAACGTGTAACGTGTAACGTGTAACGTGTAACGTGTAACGTGTAACGTGTAACGTGTAACGTGTAACGTGTAACGTGTAACGTGTAACGTGTAACGTGTAACGTGTAACGTGTAACGTGTAACGTGTAACGTGTAACGTGTAACGTGTAACGTGTAACGTGTAACGTGTAACGTGTAACGTGTAACGTGTAACGTGTAACGTGTAACGTGTAACGTGTAACGTGTAACGTGTAACGTGTAACGTGTATCGTAAAGCGTATAACGTATAACGTATAACGTATAACGTATAACGTATAACGTATAACGTATAACGTATAACGTATAACGTATAACGTATAACGTATAACGTATAACGTATAACGTATAACGTATAACGTATATAGTAAAGCGTATAACGTATAACGTATATCGTAAAGCGTATAACGTATATCGCATAACGTATAACGTGTAACGTATAACGTGTAACGTATAACGTATAACGTATAACATATAACGTATAACGTATAACGTATATCGTATAACGTATAACGTATAACGTATAACGTATAACGTATAACGTATAACGTATAACGTATAACGTATAACGTATAACGTATAACGTATAACGTATAACTTATAACGGATAACGTATAACGTATAACGTATAACGTATAACGTATAACGTATAACGTATAACGTATAACGTATAACGTATAACGTATAACGTATAACGTATAACGTATAACGTATAACATATAACGTATATAGTAAAGCGTATAAGGTATAACGTATATCGTAAAGCGTATAACGTATATCGTATAACGTATAACGTATAACGTATAACGTATAGCGTATAACTTATAAGGCATAACCTAGAACGTATACCGTATAACGTATAATGTATAACGTATAACATATAACGTATAACGTATAACGTATATCGTATAACGTATAACGTATAACGTATAACGTATAACGTATAACGTATAACGTATAACGTATAACGTATAAAGTATAACGTATAACGTATAACGTATAACGTATAACTTATAACGGATAACGTATAACGTATAACGTATAACGTATAACGTATAACGTATAACGTATAACGTATAACGTATAACGTATAACGTATAACGTATAACGTATAACGTATAACGTATAACGTATAACGTATAACATATAACGTATATAGTAAAGCGTATAAGGTATAACGTGTAACGTATGATGCATAGCCTATACTGTATAACGTATAACGTATAACGTATAACGTATAACGTATAACGTATAACGTATAACGTATAACGTATAACGTATAACGTATAACTTATAACGTATAACGTATAACGTATAACGTATAACGTATATCGTATAACGTATAACGTATAACGTATAACGTATAACGTATAACGTATAACGTATAACGTATAACGTATAACGTATAACGTATAACGTATAACGTATAACTTATAACGGATAACGTATAACGTATAACGTATAACGTATAACGTATAACGTATAACGTATAACGTATAACGTATAACGTATAACGTATAACGTATAACGTATAACGTATAACGTATAACGTATAACATATAACGTATATAGTAAAGCGTATAAGGTATAACGTATATCGTAAAGCGTATAACGTATATCGTATAACGTATAACGTATAACGTATAACGTATAGCGTATAACTTATAAGGCATAACCTAGAACGTATACCGTATAACGTATAATGTATGACGTATAACGAATAACGTATAACGTATAACGCATAACGTATAACGCATAACGTATAACGTATAACGTATAACGTATAACGTATAACGTATAACGTATAACGTAGAACGTATAACGAATAACGTAGAACGTATAACGAATAACGTATAACGTATAACGTATAACGTATAACGTATATCGTATAACGTATAACGTATAACGTATAACGTATAACGTATAACGTATAACGTATAACGTATAACGTATAACGTATAACGTATAACGTATAACGTATAACGTATAACGTATAACGTATAACGTATAACGTATAACGTATAACGTATAACGTATAACGTAAAACGTATAACGTATAACGTATAACGTATAACGTATAACGTATAACGTATAACGTATAACGTATAACGTATAACGTATAACGTATAACGTATAACGTATAACGTATAACGTATAACGTATAACGTATAACGTATAACGTATAACGTATAACGTATAACGTATAACGTATAACGTATAACGTATAACGTATAACGTATAACGTATAACGTATAACGTATAACGTATAACGTATAACGTATAACGTATAACGTATAACGTATAACGTATGACGTATACCGTATAACGTACAACGTATAACGTATAACGTATAACGTATAACGTATAACGTATAACGTATAACATATAATGTATAACGCATATCCTAGAACTTATGCTGAATAACGTATAACGTATAACGTATAACGTATAACGTATAACGTATAACGTATACCGTATAACGTACAACGTATAACGTATAACGTATAACGTATAATGTATAACATATAATGTATAACGCATATCCTAGAACTTATGCTGAATAACGTATAACGTATAACGTATAACGTATAACGTATAACGTATAACGTATAACGTATAACGTATAACGTATAACGTATAACGTATAAAGTATAACGCATAACCTAGAACGTATACCGTATAACGTATAATGTATGACGTATAACGAATAACGTATGTCGTATAACGCATAACGTATAACGCATAACCTATAACGTCTAACGTATGATGCATAGCCTATACTGTATAACGTATAACGTATAACGTGTAACGTGTAACGTGTAACGTGTAACGTGTAACGTGTAACGTGTAACGTGTAACGTGTAACGTGTAACGTGTAACGTGTAACGTGTAACGTGTAACGTGTAACGTGTAACGTGTAACGTGTAACGTGTAACGTGTAACGTGTAACGTGTAACGTGTAACGTGTAACGTGTAACGTGTAACGTGTAACGTGTAACGTGTAACGTGTAACGTGTAACGTGTAACGTGTAACGTGTAACGTGTAACGTGTAACGTGTAACGTGTAACGTGTAACGTGTAACGTGTAACGTGTAACGTGTAACGTGTAACGTGTAACGTGTAACGTGTAACGTGTAACGTGTAACGTGTAACGTGTAACGTGTAACGTGTAACGTGTAACGTGTAACGTGTAACGTGTAACGTGTATCGTAAAGCGTATAACGTATAACGTATAACGTATAACGTATAACGTATAACGTATAACGTATAACGTATAACGTATAACGTATAACGTATAACGTATAACGTATAACGTATAACGTATAACGTATATAGTAAAGCGTATAACGTATAACGTATATCGTAAAGCGTATAACGTATATCGCATAACGTATAACGTGTAACGTATAACGTGTAACGTATAACGTATAACGTATAACATATAACGTATAACGTATAACGTATATCGTATAACGTATAACGTATAACGTATAACGTATAACGTATAACGTATAACGTATAACGTATAACGTATAACGTATAACGTATAACGTATAACGTATAACTTATAACGGATAACGTATAACGTATAACGTATAACGTATAACGTATAACGTATAACGTATAACGTATAACGTCTAACGTATAACGTATAACGTATAACGTATAACGTATAACGTATAACATATAACGTATATAGTAAAGCGTATAAGGTATAACGTATATCGTAAAGCGTATAACGTATATCGTATAACGTATAACGTATAACGTATAACGTATAGCGTATAACTTATAAGGCATAACCTAGAACGTATACCGTATAACGTATAATGTATAACGTATAACATATAACGTATAACGTATAACGTATATCGTATAACGTATAACGTATAACGTATAACGTATAACGTATAACGTATAACGTATAACGTATAAAGTATAACGTATAACGTATAACGTATAACGTATAACTTATAACGGATAACGTATAACGTATAACGTATAACGTATAACGTATAACGAATAACGTATAACGTATAACGTATAACGTATAACGTATAACGTATAACGTATAACGTATAACGTATAACGTATAACATATAACGTATATAGTAAAGCGTATAAGGTATAACGTATATCGTAAGGCGTATAACGTATATCGTATAACGTATAACGTATAACGTATAACGTATAGCGTATAACTTATAAGGCATAACCTAGAACGTATACCGTATAACGTATAATGTATGACGTATAACGAATAACGTATAACGTATAACGCATAACGTATAACGCATAACGTATAACGTATAACGTATAACGTATAACGTATAACGTATAACGTATAACGTATAACGTAGAACGTATAACGAATAACGTATAACGTATAACGAATAACGTATAACGTATAACGTATAACGTATAACGTATATCGTATAACGTATAACGTATAACGTATATCGTATAACGTATAACGTATAACGTATAACGTATAACGTATAACATATAACGTATATAGTAAAGCGTATAAGGTATAACGTATATCGTAAAGCGTATAACGTATATCGTATAACGTATAACGTATAACGTATAACGTATAGCGTATAACTTATAAGGCATAACCTAGAACGTATACCGTATAACGTATAATGTATGACGTATAACGAATAACGTATAACGTATAACGCATAACGTATAACGCATAACGTATAACGTATAACGTATAACGTATAACGTATAACGTATAACGTATAACGTATAACGTAGAACGTATAACGAATAACGTATAACGTATAACGAATAACGTATAACGTATAACGTATAACGTATAACGTATATCGTATAACGTATAACGTATAACGTATATCGTATAACGTATAACGTATAACGTATAACGTATAACGTATAACGTATAACGTATAACGTATAACGTATAACGTATAACGTATAACGTATAACGTATAACGTATAACGTATAACGTATAACGTAAAACGTATAACGTATAACGTATAACGTACAACGTATAACGTATAACGTATAACGTATAACGTATAACGTATAACGTATAACGTATAACGTATAACGTATAACGTATAACGTATAACGTATAACGTATAACGTATAACGTATAACGTATAACGTATAACGTATAACGTATAACGTATAACGTATAACGTATAATGTATAACGTATAACGTATATCGTATAACGTATAACGTATAACGTATAACGTATAACGTATAACGTATAACGTATAACGTATAACGTATAACGTATAACGTATAACGTATAACGTATAACGTATAACGTATAACGTATAACGTATAACGTATAACGTATAACGTATAACGTATAACGTATAACGTATAACGTATAACGAATAACGTATATCGTATAACGCATAACGTATAACGCATAACGTATAACGTGTAACGTATGATGCATAGCCTATACTGTATAACGTATAACGTATAACGTATAACGTATAACGTATAACGTATAACGTATAACGTATAACTTATAACGTATAACGTATAACGTATAACGTATAACGTATATCGTATAACGTATAACGTATAACGTATAACGTATAACGTAAAACGTATAACGTATAACGTATAACGTATAACGTATAACGTATAACGTATAACGTATAACGTATAACGTATAACGTATAACGTATAACGTATAACGTATAACGTATAACGTATAACGTGTAACGTATAACGTGTAACGTATAACGTATAACGTATAACGTATAACGTATAACGTATAACGTATAACGTATAACGTATAACGTATAACGTATAACGTATAACGTATAACGTATAACGTATAACGTATAACGTATAACGTATAACGTATAACGTATAACGTATAACGTATAACGTATAACGTATAACGTATAACGTATAACGTATAACGTATAACGTATAACGTATAACGTATAACGTATAACGTATAACGTATAACGTATAACGTATAACGTATAACGTATAACGTATAACGTATATCGTATAACGTATAACGTATAACGTATAACGTATAACTTATAAGGCATAACCTAGAACGTATACCGTATAACGTATAATGTATGACGTATAACGAATAACGTATAACGTATAACGCATAACGTATAACGCATAACGTATAACGTATAACGTATAACGTATAACGTATAACGTATAACGTATAACGTATAACGTATAACGTATAACGTATAACGTATAACGTATAACGTATAACGTATAACGTATAACGTATAACGTATAACGTATAACGTTTAACGTATAACGTATAACGTATAACGTATAACGTATAAAGTATAACGCATAACCTAGAACGTATACCGTATAACGTATAATGTATGACGTATAACGAATAACGTATATCGTATAACGCATAACGTATAACGCATAACGTATAACGTGTAACGTATGATGCATAGCCTATACTGTATAACTTATAACGTATAACGTATAACGTATAACGTATAACGTATAACGTATAACGTATGACGTATAACGTATAACGTATAACGTATAACGTATAACGTATAACGTATAACGTATAACGTATAACGTATAACGTATAACGTATAACGTATAACGTATAACGTATAACGTATAACGTATAACGTATAACGTATAACGTATAACGTATAACGTATAACGTATAACGTATAACGTATAACGTATAACGTATAACGTATAACGTATAACGTATAACGTATAACGTATAACGTATAACGTATAACGTATAACGTATAACGTATAACGTATAACGTATAACGTATAACGTATAACGTATAACGTATAACGTATAACGTATAACGTATAACGTATAACGTATAACGTATAACGTATAACGTATAACGTATAACGTATAACGTATAACGTATAACGTATAACGTATAACGTATAACGTATAACGTATAACGTATAACGTATATCGTATAACGTATAACGTATAACGTATAACGTATAACTTATAAGGCATAACCTAGAACGTATACCGTATAACGTATAATGTATGACGTATAACGAATAACGTATAACGTATAACGCATAACGTATAACGCATAACGTATAACGTATAACGTATAACGTATAACGTATAACGTATAACGTATAACGTATAACGTATAACGTATAACGTATAACGTATAACGTATAACGTATAACGTATAACGTATAACGTATAACGTATAACGTATAACGTATAACGTATAACGTATAACGTATAACGTATAACGTATAAAGTATAACGCATAACCTAGAACGTATACCGTATAACGTATAATGTATGACGTATAACGAATAACGTATATCGTATAACGCATAACGTATAACGCATAACGTATAACGTGTAACGTATGATGCATAGCCTATACTGTATAACGTATAACGTATAACGTATAACGTATAACGTATAAAGTATAACGTATAACGTATGACGTATAACGTATAACGTATAACGTATAACGTATAACGTATAACGTATAACGTATAACGTATAACGTATAACGTATAACGTATAACGTATAACGTATAACGTATAACGTATAACGTATAACGTATAACGTATAACGTATAACGTATAACGTATAACGTATAACGTATAACGTATAACGTATAACGTATAACGTATAACGTATAACGTATAACGTATAACGTATAACGTATAACGTATAACGTATAACGTATAACGTATAACGTATAACGTATAACGTATAACGTATAACGTATAACGTATAACGTATAACGTATAACGTATAACGTATAACGTATAACGTATAACGTATAACGTATAACGTATAACGTATAACGTATAACGTATAACGTATAACGTATAACGTATAACGTATAACGTATAACGTATAACGTATAACGTATAACGTATAACGTATAACGTATAACGTATAACGTATAACGTATAACGTATAACGTATAACGTATAACGTATAACGTATAACGTATAACGTATAACGTATAACGTATAACGTATAACGTATAACGTATAACGTATAACGTATAACGTATAACGTATAACGTATAACGTATAACGTATAACGTATAACGTATAACGTATAACGTATAACGTATAACGTATAACGTATAACGTATAACGTATAACGTATAACGTATAACGTATAACGTATAACGTATAACGTATAACGTATAACGTATAACGTATAACGTATAACGTATAACGTATAACGTATAACGTATAACGTATAACGTATAACGTATAACGTATAACGTATAACGTATAACGTATAACGTATAACGTATAACGTATAACGTATAACGTATAACGTATAACGTATAACGTATAACGTATAACGTATAACGTATAACGTATAACGTATAACGTATAACGTATAACGTATAACGTATAACGTATAACGTATAACGTATAACGTATAACGTATAACGTATAACGTATAACGTATAACGTATAACGTATAACGTATAACGTATAACGTATAACGTATAACCTAGAACGTATAACGTATAACGTATAACGTATAACGTATAACGTATAACGTATAACGTATAACGTATAACCTAGAACGTATAACGTATAACGTATAACGTATAACGTATAACGTATAACGTATAACGTATAACCTAGAACGTATAACGTATAACGTATAACGTATAACGTATAACGTATAACGTATAACGTATCACGTATAACGTATAACGTATAACGTATAAAGTATAACGCATAACCTAGAACGTATACCGTATAACGTATAATGTATGACGTATAACGAATAACGTATATCGTATATCGTATAACGCATAACGTATAACGCATAACGTATAACTAGTAACGTATGATGCATAGCCTATACTGTATAACGTATAACGGATAACGTATAACGTATAACGTATAACGTATAACGTATAACGTATAACGTATAACGTATAACGTATATCGTATATCGTATAACGCATAACGTATAACGCATAACGTATAACTAGTAACGTATGATGCATAGCCTATACTGTATAACGTATAACGTGTAACGTGTAACGTGTAACGTGTAACGTGTAACGTGTAACGTGTAACGTGTAACGTGTAACGTGTAACGTGTAACGTGTAACGTGTAACGTGTAACGTGTAACGTGTAACGTGTAACGTGTAACGTGTAACGTGTAACGTGTAACGTGTAACGTGTAACGTGTAACGTGTAACGTGTAACGTGTAACGTGTAACGTGTAACGTGTAACGTGTAACGTGTAACGTGTAACGTGTAACGTGTAACGTGTAACGTGTAACGTGTAACGTGTAACCTGTAACGTGTAACGTGTAACGTGTAACGTGTAACGTGTAACGTGTAACGTGTAACGTGTAACGTGTAACGTGTAACGTGTAACGTGTAACGTGTAACGTGTAACGTGTAACGTGTAACGTGTAACGTGTAACGTGTAACGTGTAACGTGTAACGTGTAACGTGTAACGTGTAACGTGTAACGTGTAACGTGTAACGTGTAACGTGTAACGTGTAACGTGTAACGTGTAACGTGTAACGTGTAACGTGTAACGTGTAACGTGTAACGTGTAACGTGTAACGTGTAACGTGTAACGTGTAACGTGTAACGTGTAACGTGTAACGTGTAACGTGTAACGTGTAACGTGTAACGTGTAACGTGTAACGTGTAACGTGTAACGTGTAACGTGTAACGTGTAACGTGTAACGTGTAACGTGTAACGTGTAACGTGTAACGTGTAACGTGTAACGTGTAACGTGTAACGTGTAACGTGTAACGTGTAACGTGTAACGTGTAACGTGTAACGTGTAACGTGTAACGTGTAACGTGTAACGTGTAACGTGTAACGTGTAACGTGTAACGTGTAACGTGTAACGTGTAACGTGTAACGTGTAACGTGTAACGTGTAACGTGTAACGTGTAACGTGTAACGTGTAACGTGTAACGTGTAACGTGTAACGTGTAACGTGTAACGTGTAACGTGTAACGTGTAACGTGTAACGTGTAACGTGTAACGTGTAACGTGTAACGTGTAACGTGTAACGTGTAACGTGTAACGTGTAACGTGTAACGTGTAACGTGTAACGTGTAACGTGTAACGTGTAACGTGTAACGTGTAACGTGTAACGTGTAACGTGTAACGTGTAACGTGTAACGTGTAACGTGTAACGTGTAACGTGTAACGTGTAACGTGTAACGTGTAACGTGTAACGTGTAACGTGTAACGTGTAACGTGTAACGTGTAACGTGTAACGTGTAACGTGTAACGTGTAACGTGTAACGTGTAACGTGTAACGTGTAACGTGTAACGTGTAACGTGTAACGTGTAACGTGTAACGTGTAACGTATAACGTATAACGTATAACGTATAACGTATAACGTATATAGTAAAGCGTATAACGTATAACGTATATCGTAAAGCGTGTAACGTATAACGTATATCGTAAAGCGTGTAACGTATATCGCGTAACGTATAACGTGTAACGTATAACATATAACGTATAACGTATAACGTATATCGTATAACGTATAACGTATAAGATATAACGTATAACGTATAACGTATAACGTATATCGTATAACGTATAACGTATAACGTATAACGTATAACGTATAACGTGTAACGTATAACGTATAACGTATAACGTGTAACGTATAACGTGTAACGTATAACGTATAACGTATAACGTGTAACGTGTAACGTGTAACGTATAACGTATAACGTATAACGTATAACGTATAACGTATAACGTATAACGTATAACGTATAACGAATAACGTATAACGTATAACGTATAACGTATAACGTATAACGTATAACGTATATAGTAAAGCGTATAACGTATAACGTATATCGTAAAGCGTATAACGTATATCGCATAACGTATAACGTGTAACGTATAACGTATAACGTATAACGTATAACGTACAACGTTTAACGTATAACGTGTATCGTAAAGCGTATAACGTATAACGTATATCGTATAACGTATAACGTATAACGTATAACGTATAACGTATAACGTGTAACGTATAACGTATAACGTATAACGTGTAACGTATAACGTGTAACGTATAACGTGTAACGTATAACGTGTAACGTATAACGTGTAACGTATAACGTATAACGTATAACGTATAACGTATAACGTATAACGTATAACGTATAACGTATAACGTATAACGTATAACGTATAACGTATAACGTATAACGTATAACGTATAACGTATAACGTATAACGTATAACGTATAACGTATAACGTATAACGTATAACGTATAACGTATAACGTATAACGTATAACGTATAACGTATAACGTATAACGTATAACGTATAACGTATAACGTATAACGTATAACGTATAACGTATAACGTATAACGTATAACGTATAACGTATAACGTATAACGTATAACGTATAACGTATAACGTATAACGTATAACGTATAACGTATAACGTATAACGTATAACGTATAACGTATAACGTATAACGTATAACGTATAACGTATAACGTATAACGAATAACGTATAACGTATAACGTATAACGTATAACGTATAACGTATAACGTATAACGTATAACGTATAACGTATAACGTATAACGTATAACGTATAACGTATAACGTATAACCTAGAACGTATAACGTATAACGTATAACGTATAACCTAGAACGTATAACGTATAACGTATAACGTATAACGTATAACGTATAACGTATAACGTATAACGTATAACCTAGAACGTATAACGTATAACGTATAACGTATAACGTATAACGTATAACGTATAACGTATAACCTAGAACGTATAACGTATAACGTATAACGTATAACGTATAACGTATAACGTATAACGTATAACGTATAACGTATAACGTATAACGTATAACGTATAACGTATAACCTAGAACGTATAACGTATAACGTATAACGTATAACGTATAACGTATAACGTATAACGTATCACGTATAACGTATAACGTATAACGTATAAAGTATAACGCATAACCTAGAACGTATACCGTATAACGTATAATGTATGACGTATAACGAATAACGTATATCGTATATCGTATAACGCATAACGTATAACGCATAACGTATAACTAGTAACGTATGATGCATAGCCTATACTGTATAACGTATAACGGATAACGTATAACGTATAACGTATAACGTATAACGTATAACGTATAACGTATAACGTATAACGTATAACGTATAACGTATAACGTATAACGTATAACGTATATCGTATAACGTATAACGTATAACGTATAATGTATAACGTATAACGTATAACGTATAACGTATAACGTATAACGTATAACGTATAACGTATAACGTATAACGTATAACGTATAACGTATAACGTATAACGTATAACGCATAACCTAGAACGTATACCGTATAACGTATAATGTATGACGTATAACGAATAACGTATATCGTATATCGTATAACGCATAACGTATAACGCATAACGTATAACTAGTAACGTATGATGCATAGCCTATACTGTATAACGTATAACGTGTAACGTGTAACGTGTAACGTGTAACGTGTAACGTGTAACGTGTAACGTGTAACGTGTAACGTGTAACGTGTAACGTGTAACGTGTAACGTGTAACGTATAACGTGTAACGTATAACGTATAACGTATAACGTATAACGTATAACGTATAACGTATAACGTATAACGTATAACGTATAACGTATAACGTATAACGTATAACGTATAACGTATAACGTATAACGTATAACGTATAACGTATAACGTATAACGTATAACGTATAACGTATAACGTATAACGTATAACGTATAACGTATAACGTATAACGTATAACGTATAACGTATAACGTATAACGTATAACGTATAACGTATAACGTATAACGTATAACGTATAACGTATAACGTATAACGTATAACGTATAACGTATAACGTATAACGTATAACGTATAACGTATAACGTATAACGTATAACGTATAACGTATAACGTATAACGTATAACGTATAACGTATAACGTATAACGTATAACGTATAACGTATAACGTATAACGTATAACGTATAACGTATAACGTATAACGTATAACGTATAACGTATAACGTATAACGTATAACGTATAACGTATAACGTATAACGTATAACGTATAACGTATAACGTATAACGTATAACGTATAACGTATAACGTATAACGTATAACCTAGAACGTATAACGTATAACGTATAACGTATAACCTAGAACGTATAACGTATAACGTATAACGTATAACGTATAACGTATAACGTATAACGTATAACGTATAACGTATAACGTATAACCTAGAACGTATAACGTATAACGTATAACGTATAACGTATAACGTATAACGTATAACGTATAACCTAGAACGTATAACGTATAACGTATAACGTATAACGTATAACGTATAACGTATAACGTATAACGTATAACGTATAACGTATAACGTATAACGTATAACGTATAACCTAGAACGTATAACGTATAACGTATAACGTATAACGTATAACGTATAACGTATAACGTATCACGTATAACGTATAACGTATAACGTATAAAGTATAACGCATAACCTAGAACGTATACCGTATAACGTATAATGTATGACGTATAACGAATAACGTATATCGTATATCGTATAACGCATAACGTATAACGCATAACGTATAACTAGTAACGTATGATGCATAGCCTATACTGTATAACGTATAACGGATAACGTATAACGTATAACGTATAACGTATAACGTATAACGTATAACGTATAACGTATAACGTATAACGTATAACGTATAACGTATAACGTATAACGTATATCGTATAACGTATAACGTATAACGTATAATGTATAACGTATAACGTATAACGTATAACGTATAACGTATAACGTATAACGTATAACGTATAACGTATAACGTATAACGTATAACGTATAACGTATAACGTATAACGCATAACCTAGAACGTATACCGTATAACGTATAATGTATGACGTATAACGAATAACGTATATCGTATATCGTATAACGCATAACGTATAACGCATAACGTATAACTAGTAACGTATGATGCATAGCCTATACTGTATAACGTATAACGTGTAACGTGTAACGTGTAACGTGTAACGTGTAACGTGTAACGTGTAACGTGTAACGTGTAACGTGTAACGTGTAACGTGTAACGTGTAACGTGTAACGTGTAACGTGTAACGTGTAACGTGTAACGTGTAACGTGTAACGTGTAACGTGTAACGTGTAACGTGTAACGTGTAACGTGTAACGTGTAACGTGTAACGTGTAACGTGTAACGTGTAACGTGTAACGTGTAACGTGTAACGTGTAACGTGTAACGTGTAACGTGTAACGTGTAACGTGTAACGTGTAACGTGTAACGTGTAACGTGTAACGTGTAACGTGTAACGTGTAACGTGTAACGTGTAACGTGTAACGTGTAACGTGTAACGTGTAACGTGTAACGTGTAACGTGTAACGTGTAACGTGTAACGTGTAACGTGTAACGTGTAACGTGTAACGTGTAACGTGTAACGTGTAACGTGTAACGTGTAACGTGTAACGTGTAACGTGTAACGTGTAACGTGTAACGTGTAACGTGTAACGTGTAACGTGTAACGTGTAACGTGTAACGTGTAACGTGTAACGTGTAACGTGTAACGTGTAACGTGTAACGTGTAACGTGTAACGTGTAACGTGTAACGTGTAACGTGTAACGTGTAACGTGTAACGTGTAACGTGTAACGTGTAACGTGTAACGTGTAACGTGTAACGTGTAACGTGTAACGTATAACGTATAACGTATAACGTATATAGTAAAGCGTATAACGTATAACGTATATCGTAAAGCGTGTAACGTATAACGTATATCGTAAAGCGTGTAACGTATATCGCGTAACGTATAACGTGTAACGTATAACATATAACGTATAACGTATAACGTATATCGTATAACGTATAACGTATAAGATATAACGTATAACGTATAACGTATAACGTATATCGTATAACGTATAACGTATAACGTATAACGTATAACGTATAACGTGTAACGTATAACGTATAACGTATAACGTGTAACGTATAACGTGTAACGTATAACGTATAACGTATAACGTGTAACGTGTAACGTGTAACGTATAACGTATAACGTATAACGTATAACGTATAACGTATAACGTATAACGTATAACGTATAACGAATAACGTATAACGTATAACGTATAACGTATAACGTATAACGTATAACGTATATAGTAAAGCGTATAACGTATAACGTATATCGTAAAGCGTATAACGTATATCGCATAACGTATAACGTGTAACGTATAACGTATAACGTATAACGTATAACGTACAACGTTTAACGTATAACGTGTATCGTAAAGCGTATAACGTATAACGTATATCGTATAACGTATAACGTATAACGTATAACGTATAACGTATAACGTGTAACGTATAACGTATAACGTATAACGTGTAACGTATAACGTGTAACGTATAACGTATAACGTATAACGTGTAACGTATAACGTATAACGTATAACGTATAACGTATAACGTATAACGTATAACGTATAACGTATAACGTATAACGTATAACGTATAACGTATAACGTATAACGTATAACGTATAACGTATAACGTATAACGTATAACGTATAACGTATAACGTATAACGTATAACGTATAACGTATAACGTATAACGTATAACGTATAACGTATAACGTATAACGTATAACGTATAACGTATAACGTATAACGTATAACGTATAACGTATAACGTATAACGTATAACGTATAACGTATAACGTATAACGTATAACGTATAACGTATAACGTATAACGTATAACGTATAACGTATAACGTATAACGTATAACGTATAACGTATAACGTATAACGTATAACGTATAACGTATAACGTATAACGTATAACGTATAACGTATAACGTATAACGTATAACGTATAACGTATAACGTATAACGTATAACGTATAACGTATAACGTATAACGTATAACGTATAACGTATAACGTATAACGTATAACGTATAACGTATAACGTATAACCTAGAACGTATAACGTATAACGTATAACGTATAACCTAGAACGTATAACGTATAACGTATAACGTATAACGTATAACGTATAACGTATAACGTATAACGTATAACGTATAACCTAGAACGTATAACGTATAACGTATAACGTATAACGTATAACGTATAACGTATAACGTATATAGTAAAGCGTATAACGTATAACGTATATCGTAAAGCGTATAACGTATATCGCATAACGTATAACGTGTAACGTATAACGTATAACGTATAACGTATAACGTACAACGTTTAACGTATAACGTGTATCGTAAAGCGTATAACGTATAACGTATATCGTATAACGTATAACGTATAACGTATATCGTATAACGTATAACGTATATCGTATAACGTATACCGTATAACGTATAACGTATAACGTATAACGTATAACGCATAAAGTATAACGTGTAACGTATGATGCATAGCCTATACTGTATAACGTATTACGTATAACGTTTAACGTGTAACGTATAACGTATAACGTATAACGTATAACGTATAACGTTTAACGTGTAACGTATAACGTATAACGTATAACGTACAACGTTTAACGTATAACGTGTATCGTAAAGCGTATAACGTATAACGTATAACGTATAACGTGTAACGTATAACGTATAACGTTTAACATATAACGTATAACGTATAACGTATATCGTATAACGTATAACGTATAACGTATAACGTATAACGTATAACGTATAACGTATAACGTATAACGTATAACGTATAACGTATAACGTATAACGTATATCGTATAACGTATATCGTATAACGTATAACGTATAACGTATAACGTATAACGCAAAACGTATAACGTGTAACGTATGATGCATAGCCTATACTGTATAACGTATAACGTATAACGTTTAACGTGTAACGTATAACGTATAACGTATAACGTACAACGTTTAACGTATAACGTGTATCGTAAAGCGTATAACGTATAACGTATAACGTATAACGTGTAACGTATAACGTATAACGTATAACATATAACGTATAACGTATAACGTATATCGTATAACGTATAACGTATAACGTATAACGTATAACGTATAACGTATAACGTATAACGTATAACGTATAACGTATAACGTATAACGTATAACGTATAACGTATAACGTATAACATATAAGGCATAACCTAGAAGGTATACCGTATAACGTATAATCTATGACGTATAACGAATAACGTATAACGTATAACGCATAACGTATAACGTGTAACGTATGATGCATAGCCAATACTGTTTAACGTATAACGTATAACGTATAACGTATAACGTATAACGTATAACGTGTAACGTATAACGTGTAACGTATAACGTATAACGTATAACGTATAACGTATAACGTATAACGTATAACGTATAACGTATAACGTATAACGTGTAACGTGTAACGTGTAACGTGTAACGTGTATCGTATAACGTATAACGTATAACGTATAACGTATAACGTATAACGTATAACGTATATCGTATAACGTCTAACGTATAACGTATAACGTATAACGTATAACGTATAACGTATAACGTATAACGTATAACGTATATCGTATAACGTATAACGTATAACGTATAACGTATAACGTATTACGTACAACGTTTAACGTATAACGTGTATCGTAAAGCGTATAACGTATAACGTATAACGTATAACGTGTAACGCATAACGTATAACGTATAACGTATAACGTATAACGTATAACGTATATCGTATAACGTATAACGTATAACGTATAACGTATAACGTATAACGTATAACGTATAACGTATAACGTATAACGTATAACGTATAACGTATAACGTATATCGTATAACGTATATCGTATAACGTATAACGTATAACGTATAACGTATAACGCAAAACGTATAACGTGTAACGTATGATGCATAGCCTATACTGTATAACGTATAACGTATAACGTTTAACGTGTAACGTGTAACGTATAACGTATAACGTATAACGTACAACGTTTAACGTATAACGTGTATCGTAAAGCGTATAACGTATAACGTATAACGTATAACGTGTAACGTATAACGTATAACGTATAACATATAACGTATAACGTATAACGTATATCGTATAACGTATAACGTATAACGTATAACGTATAACGTATAACGTATAACGTATAACGTATAACGTATAACGTATAACGTATAACGTATAACGTATAACGTATAACGTATAACATATAAGGCATAACCTAGAAGGTATACCGTATAACGTATAATCTATGACGTATAACGAATAACGTATAACGTATAACGCATAACGTATAACGTGTAACGTATGATGCATAGCCAATACTGTTTAACGTATAACGTATAACGTATAACGTATAACGTATAACGTATAACGTGTAACGTATAACGTGTAACGTATAACGTATAACGTATAACGTATAACGTATAACGTATAACGTATAACGTGTAACGTGTAACGTGTAACGTGTAACGTGTAACGTGTAACGTATAACGTATAACGTATAACGTATAACGTATAACGTATAACGTATAACGTATAACGTATAACGTGTAACGTATAACGTATAACGTGTAACGTGTAACGTGTAACGTGTAACGTGTAACGTGTAACGTGTAACGTGTAACGTGTAACGTGTAACGTGTAACGTGTAACGTGTAACGTGTAACGTGTAACGTGTAACGTGTAACGTGTAACGTGTAACGTGTAACGTGTAACGTGTAACGTGTAACGTGTAACGTGTAACGTGTAACGTGTAACGTGTAACGTGTAACGTGTAACGTGTAACGTGTAACGTGTAACGTGTAACGTGTAACGTGTAACGTGTAACGTGTAACGTGTAACGTGTAACGTGTAACGTGTAACGTGTAACGTGTAACGTGTAACGTGTAACGTGTAACGTGTAACGTGTAACGTATAACGTATAACGTATAACGTATATAGTAAAGCGTATAACGTATAACGTATATCGTAAAGCGTGTAACGTATAACGTATATCGTAAAGCGTGTAACGTATATCGCGTAACGTATAACGTGTAACGTATAACATATAACGTATAACGTATAACGTATATCGTATAACGTATAACGTATAAGATATAACGTATAACGTATAACGTATAACGTATATCGTATAACGTATAACGTATAACGTATAACGTATAACGTATAACGTGTAACGTATAACGTATAACGTATAACGTGTAACGTATAACGTGTAACGTATAACGTATAACGTATAACGTGTAACGTGTAACGTGTAACGTATAACGTATAACGTATAACGTATAACGTATAACGTATAACGTATAACGTATAACGTATAACGAATAACGTATAACGTATAACGTATAACGTATAACGTATAACGTATAACGTATATAGTAAAGCGTATAACGTATAACGTATATCGTAAAGCGTATAACGTATATCGCATAACGTATAACGTGTAACGTATAACGTATAACGTATAACGTATAACGTACAACGTTTAACGTATAACGTGTATCGTAAAGCGTATAACGTATAACGTATATCGTATAACGTATAACGTATAACGTATAACGTATAACGTATAACGTGTAACGTATAACGTATAACGTATAACGTGTAACGTATAACGTGTAACGTATAACGTATAACGTATAACGTGTAACGTATAACGTATAACGTATAACGTATAACGTATAACGTATAACGTATAACGTATAACGTATAACGTATAACGTATAACGTATAACGTATAACGTATAACGTATAACGTATAACGTATAACGTATAACGTATAACGTATAACGTATAACGTATAACGTATAACGTATAACGTATAACGTATAACGTATAACGTATAACGTATAACGTATAACGTATAACGTATAACGTATAACGTATAACGTATAACGTATAACGTATAACGTATAACGTATAACGTATAACGTATAACGTATAACGTATAACGTATAACGTATAACGTATAACGTATAACGTATAACGTATAACGTATAACGTATAACGTATAACGTATAACGTATAACGTATAACGTATAACGTATAACGTATAACGTATAACGTATAACGTATAACGTATAACGTATAACGTATAACGTATAACGTATAACGTATAACGTATAACGTATAACGTATAACGTATAACGTATAACGTATAACGTATAACGTATAACGTATAACGTATAACGTATAACGTATAACGTATAACGTATAACGTATAACGTATAACGTATAACCTAGAACGTATAACGTATAACGTATAACGTATAACCTAGAACGTATAACGTATAACGTATAACGTATAACGTATAACGTATAACGTATAACGTATAACGTATAACGTATAACCTAGAACGTATAACGTATAACGTATAACGTATAACGTATAACGTATAACGTATAACGTATAACGTATATAGTAAAGCGTATAACGTATAACGTAAAGCGTATAACGTATATCGCATAACGTATAACGTGTAACGTATAACGTATAACGTATAACGTATAACGTACAACGTTTAACGTATAACGTGTATCGTAAAGCGTATAACGTATAACGTATATCGTATAACGTATAACGTATAACGTATATCGTATAACGTATAACGTATATCGTATAACGTATACCGTATAACGTATAACGTATAACGTATAACGTATAACGCATAAAGTATAACGTGTAACGTATGATGCATAGCCTATACTGTATAACGTATTACGTATAACGTTTAACGTGTAACGTATAACGTATAACGTATAACGTATAACGTATAACGTTTAACGTGTAACGTATAACGTATAACGTATAACGTACAACGTTTAACGTATAACGTGTATCGTAAAGCGTATAACGTATAACGTATAACGTATAACGTGTAACGTATAACGTATAACGTTTAACATATAACGTATAACGTATAACGTATATCGTATAACGTATAACGTATAACGTATAACGTATAACGTATAACGTATAACGTATAACGTATAACGTATAACGTATAACGTATAACGTATAACGTATATCGTATAACGTATATCGTATAACGTATAACGTATAACGTATAACGTATAACGCAAAACGTATAACGTGTAACGTATGATGCATAGCCTATACTGTATAACGTATAACGTATAACGTTTAACGTGTAACGTATAACGTATAACGTATAACGTACAACGTTTAACGTATAACGTGTATCGTAAAGCGTATAACGTATAACGTATAACGTATAACGTGTAACGTATAACGTATAACGTATAACATATAACGTATAACGTATAACGTATATCGTATAACGTATAACGTATAACGTATAACGTATAACGTATAACGTATAACGTATAACGTATAACGTATAACGTATAACGTATAACGTATAACGTATAACGTATAACGTATAACATATAAGGCATAACCTAGAAGGTATACCGTATAACGTATAATCTATGACGTATAACGAATAACGTATAACGTATAACGCATAACGTATAACGTGTAACGTATGATGCATAGCCAATACTGTTTAACGTATAACGTATAACGTATAACGTATAACGTATAACGTATAACGTGTAACGTATAACGTGTAACGTATAACGTATAACGTATAACGTATAACGTATAACGTATAACGTATAACGTATAACGTATAACGTATAACGTGTAACGTGTAACGTGTAACGTGTAACGTGTATCGTATAACGTATAACGTATAACGTATAACGTATAACGTATAACGTATAACGTATATCGTATAACGTCTAACGTATAACGTATAACGTATAACGTATAACGTATAACGTATAACGTATAACGTATAACGTATATCGTATAACGTATAACGTATAACGTATAACGTATAACGTATTACGTACAACGTTTAACGTATAACGTGTATCGTAAAGCGTATAACGTATAACGTATAACGTATAACGTGTAACGCATAACGTATAACGTATAACGTATAACGTATAACGTATAACGTATATCGTATAACGTATAACGTATAACGTATAACGTATAACGTATAACGTATAACGTATAACGTATAACGTATAACGTATAACGTATAACGTATAACGTATATCGTATAACGTATATCGTATAACGTATAACGTATAACGTATAACGTATAACGCAAAACGTATAACGTGTAACGTATGATGCATAGCCTATACTGTATAACGTATAACGTATAACGTTTAACGTGTAACGTGTAACGTATAACGTATAACGTATAACGTACAACGTTTAACGTATAACGTGTATCGTAAAGCGTATAACGTATAACGTATAACGTATAACGTGTAACGTATAACGTATAACGTATAACATATAACGTATAACGTATAACGTATAACGTATAACGTATAACGTATAACGTATAACTTATAACGTATAACGTATAACGTATAACGTATAACGTATAACGTATAACGTATAACGTATAACGTATAATGTATAACGTATAACGTATAACGTATAACGTATAACGTATAACGTATAACGTATAACGTATAACGTATAACGTATAACGTATAACTTATAACGTATAACGTATAACGTATAACGTATAACGTATAACGTATAACGTATAACGTATAACGTATAATGTATAACGTATAACGTATAACGTATAACGTATAACGTATAACGTATAACGTATACCGTATAACGTGTAACGTGTAACGTGTAACGTGTAACGTGTAACGTGTAACGTATAACGTATAACGTATAACGTATAACGTATAACGTATAACGTATAACGTATATAGTAAAGCGTATAACGTATAACGTATATCGTAAAGCGTATAACGTATAACGTATAACGTATAACGTATAACGTATAACGTATAACGTATAACGTATAACGTATAACGTATAACGTATAACGTATAACGTATAACGTATAACGTATAACGTATAACGTATAACGTATAACGTATAACGTATAACGTATAACGTATAACGTATATCGTATAACGTATAACGTATAACGTATAACGTATAACGTATAACGTATAACGTATAACGTATAACGTATAACGTATAACGTATAACGTATAACGTATAACGTATAACGTATAACGTATTACGTACAACGTTTAACGTATAACGTGTATCGTAAAGCGTATAACGTATAACGTATAACGTATAACGTGTAACGCATAACGTATAACGTATAACGTATAACATATAACGTATAACGTATAACGTATATCGTATAACGTATAACGTATAACGTATAACGTATAACGTGTAACGTGTAACGTGTAACGTATAACGTATAACGTATAACGTATAACGTATAACGTTTAACGTGTAACGTATAACGTATAACGTATAACGTACAACGTTTAACGTATAACGTGTATCGTAAAGCGTATAACGTATAACGTATAACGTATAACGTGTAACGTATAACGTATAACGTTTAACATATAACGTATAACGTATAACGTATATCGTATAACGTATAACGTATAACGTATAACGTATAACGTATATCGTATAACGTATAACGTATAACGTATATCGTATAACGTATAACGTATATCGTATAACGTATACCGTATAACGTATAACGTATAACGTATAACGTATAACGCATAAAGTATAACGTATAACGTATAACGTATAACGTATAACGTATAACGTATAACGTATAACGTATAACGTATAACGTATAACGTATAACGTATAACGTATATCGTATAACGTATAACGTATAACGTATATCGTATAACGTATAACGTATATCGTATAACGTATACCGTATAACGTATAACGTATAACGTATAACGTATAACGCATAAAGTATAACGTGTAACGTATGATGCATAGCCTATACTGTATAACGTATTACGTATAACGTTTAACGTGTAACGTATAACGTATAACGTATAACGTATAACGTATAACGTTTAACGTGTAACGTATAACGTATAACGTATAACGTACAACGTTTAACGTATAACGTGTATCGTAAAGCGTATAACGTATAACGTATAACGTATAACGTGTAACGTATAACGTATAACGTTTAACATATAACGTATAACGTATAACGTATATCGTATAACGTATAACGTATAACGTATAACGTATAACGTATAACGTATAACGTATAACGTATAACGTATAACGTATAACATATAAGGCATAACCTAGAAGGTATACCGTATAACGTATAATCTATGACGTATAACGAATAACGTATAACGTATAACGCATAACGTATAACGTGTAACGTATGATGCATAGCCAATACTGTTTAACGTATAACGTATAACGTATAACGTATAACGTATAACGTATAACGTGTAACGTATAACGTGTAACGTATAACGTATAACGTATAACGTATAACGTATAACGTATAACGTATAGCGTATAACGTATAACGTATAACGTGTAACGTGTAACGTGTAACGTGTAACGTGTAACGTATAACGTATAACGTATAACGTATAACGTATAACGTATAACGTATAACGTATATCGTATAACGTCTAACGTATAACGTATAACGTATAACGTATAACGTATAACGTATAACGTATAACGTATAACGTATATCGTATAACGTATAACGTATAACGTATAACGTATAACGTATTACGTACAACGTTTAACGTATAACGTGTATCGTAAAGCGTATAACGTATAACGTATAACGTATAACGTGTAACGCATAACGTATAACGCATAACGTATAACGTATAACGTATAACGTATATCGTATAACGTATAACGTATAACGTATAACGTATAACGTATAACGTATAACGTATAACGTATAACGTATAACGTATAACGTATAACGTATAACGTATAACGTATAACGTATATCGTATAACGTATATCGTATAACGTATAACGTATAACGTATAACGTATAACGCAAAACGTATAACGTGTAACGTATGATGCATAGCCTATACTGTATAACGTATAACGTATAACGTTTAACGTGTAACGTATAACGTATAACGTATAACGTACAACGTTTAACGTATAACGTGTATCGTAAAGCGTATAACGTATAACGTATAACGTATAACGTGTAACGTATAACGTATAACGTATAACATATAACGTATAACGTATAACGTATATCGTATAACGTATAACGTATAACGTATAACGTATAACGTATAACGTATAACGTATAACGTATAACGTATAACGTATAACGTATAACGTATAACGTATAACGTATAACGTATAACATATAAGGCATAACCTAGAAGGTATACCGTATAACGTATAATCTATGACGTATAACGAATAACGTATAACGTATAACGCATAACGTATAACGTGTAACGTATGATGCATAGCCAATACTGTTTAACGTATAACGTATAACGTATAACGTATAACGTATAACGTATAACGTGTAACGTATAACGTGTAACGTATAACGTATAACGTATAACGTATAACGTATAACGTATAACGTATAACGTATAACGTATAACGTATAACGTATAACGTATAACGTGTAACGTGTAACGTGTAACGTGTAACGTGTAACGTATAACGTATAACGTATAACGTATAACGTATAACGTATAACGTATAACGTATAACGTATAACGTATAACGTATAACGTATAACGTATAACGTATAACGTATAACGTATAACGTATAACGTATAACGTATAACGTATAACGTATAACGTATAACGTATATCGTATAACGTCTAACGTATAACGTATAACGTATAACGTATAACGTATAACGTATAACGTGTAACGTGTAACGTGTAACGTGTAACGTGTAACGTATAACGTATAACGTATAACGTATAACGTATAACGTATAACGTATAACGTATAACGTATAACGTATAACGTATAACGTATAACGTATAACGTATAACGTATAACGTATAACGTATAACGTATAACGTATAACGTATAACGTATAACGTATAACGTATAACGTATATCGTATAACGTCTAACGTATAACGTATAACGTATAACGTATAACGTATAACGTATAACGTATAACGTATAACGTATATCGTATAACGTATAACGTATAACGTATAACGTATAACGTATTACGTACAACGTTTAACGTATAACGTGTATCGTAAAGCGTATAACGTATAACGTATAACGTATAACGTGTAACGCATAACGTATAACGTATAACGTATAACATATAACGTATAACGTATAACGTATATCGTATAACGTATAACGTATAACGTATAACGTATAACGTGTAACGTGTAACGTGTAACGTATAACGTATAACGTATAACGTATAACGTATAACGTATAACGTATTACGTATAACGTATAACGTATAACGTATAACGTATAACGTATAACGTATAACGTATAACGTATAACTTATAACGTATAACGTATAACGTATATCGTATAACGTATAACGTATAACGTATAACGTATAACGTATAACGTACAACGTTTAACGTATAACGTGTATCGTAAAGCGTATAACGTATAACGTATAACGTATAACGTGTAACGTATAACGTATAACGTATAACATATAACGTATAACGTATAACGTATATCGTATAACGTATAACGTATAATGTATAACGTATAACGTATAACGTATAACGTATAACGTATAACGTATAACGTATAACGTATACCGTATAACGTGTAACGTGTAACGTGTAACGTGTAACGTGTAACGTGTAACGTATAACGTATAACGTATAACGTATAACGTATAACGTATAACGTATAACGTATATAGTAAAGCGTATAACGTATAACGTATATCGTAAAGCGTATAACGTATAACGTATAACGTATAACGTATAACGTATAACGTATAACGTATAACGTATAACGTATAACGTATAACGTATAACGTATAACGTATAACGTATAACGTATAACGTATAACGTATAACGTATAACGTATAACGTATAACGTATAACGTATATCGTATAACGTATAACGTATAACGTATAACGTATAACGTATAACGTATAACGTATAACGTATAACGTATAACGTATATCGTATAACGTATAACGTATAACGTATAACGTATAACGTATTACGTACAACGTTTAACGTATAACGTGTATCGTAAAGCGTATAACGTATAACGTATAACGTATAACGTGTAACGCATAACGTATAACGTATAACGTATAACATATAACGTATAACGTATAACGTATATCGTATAACGTATAACGTATAACGTATAACGTATAACGTGTAACGTGTAACGTGTAACGTATAACGTATAACGTATAACGTATAACGTATAACGTATAACGTATTACGTATAACGTATAACGTATAACGTATAACGTATAACGTATAACGTATAACGTATAACGTATAACTTATAACGTATAACGTATAACGTATAACGTATAACGTATAACGTATAACGTATAACGTATAACGTATAATGTATAACGTATAACGTATAACGTATAACGTATAACGTATAACGTATAACGTATAACGTATACCGTATAACGTGTAACGTGTAACGTGTAACGTGTAACGTGTAACGTGTAACGTATAACGTATAACGTATAACGTATAACGTATAACGTATAACGTATAACGTATATAGTAAAGCGTATAACGTATAACGTATATCGTAAAGCGTATAACGTATAACGTATAACGTATAACGTATAACGTATAACGTATAACGTATAACGTATAACGTATAACGTATAACGTATAACGTATAACGTATAACGTATAACGTATAACGTATAACGTATAACGTATAACGTATAACGTGTAACGTATAACGTATATCGTATAACGTATAACGTATAACGTATAACGTATAACGTATAACGTATAACGTATAACGTATAACGTATAACGTATAACGTATAACGTATAACGTATAACGTATAACGTATAACGTATAACGTATAACGTATTACGTACAACGTTTAACGTATAACGTGTATCGTAAAGCGTATAACGTATAACGTATAACGTATAACGTGTAACGCATAACGTATAACGTATAACGTATAACATATAACGTATAACGTATAACGTATATCGTATAACGTATAACGTATAACGTATAACGTATAACGTGTAACGTGTAACGTGTAACGTATAACGTATAACGTATAACGTATAACGTATAACGTTTAACGTGTAACGTATAACGTATAACGTATAACGTACAACGTTTAACGTATAACGTGTATCGTAAAGCGTATAACGTATAACGTATAACGTATAACGTGTAACGTATAACGTATAACGTTTAACATATAACGTATAACGTATAACGTATATCGTATAACGTATAACGTATAACGTATAACGTATAACGTATATCGTATAACGTATAACGTATAACGTATATCGTATAACGTATAACGTATATCGTATAACGTATACCGTATAACGTATAACGTATAACGTATAACGTATAACGCATAAAGTATAACGTATAACGTATAACGTATAACGTATAACGTATAACGTATAACGTATAACGTATAACGTATAACGTATAACGTATATCGTATAACGTATAACGTATAACGTATATCGTATACCGTATAACGTATATCGTATAACGTATACCGTATAACGTATAACGTATAACGTATAACGTATAACGCATAAAGTATAACGTGTAACGTATGATGCATAGCCTATACTGTATAACGTATTACGTATAACGTTTAACGTGTAACGTATAACGTATAACGTATAACGTATAACGTATAACGTTTAACGTGTAACGTATAACGTATAACGTATAACGTACAACGTTTAACGTATAACGTGTATCGTAAAGCGTATAACGTATAACGTATAACGTATAACGTGTAACGTATAACGTATAACGTTTAACATATAACGTATAACGTATAACGTATATCGTATAACGTATAACGTATAACGTATAACGTATAACGTATAACGTATAACGTATAACGTATAACGTATAACGTATAACATATAAGGCATAACCTAGAAGGTATACCGTATAACGTATAATCTATGACGTATAACGAATAACGTATAACGTATAACGCATAACGTATAACGTGTAACGTATGATGCATAGCCAATACTGTTTAACGTATAACGTATAACGTATAACGTATAACGTATAACGTATAACGTGTAACGTATAACGTGTAACGTATAACGTATAACGTATAACGTATAACGTATAACGTATAACGTATAACGTATAACGTATAACGTATAACGTGTAACGTGTAACGTGTAACGTGTAACGTGTAACGTATAACGTATAACGTATAACGTATAACGTATAACGTATAACGTATAACGTATATCGTATAACGTCTAACGTATAACGTATAACGTATAACGTATAACGTATAACGTATAACGTATAACGTATAACGTATATCGTATAACGTATAACGTATAACGTATAACGTATAACGTATTACGTACAACGTTTAACGTATAACGTGTATCGTAAAGCGTATAACGTATATCGTATAACGTATAACGTGTAACGCATAACGTATAACGTATAACGTATAACGTATAACGTATAACGTATATCGTATAACGTATAACGTATAACGTATAACGTATAACGTATAACGTATAACGTATAACGTATAACGTATAACGTATAACGTATAACGTATAACGTATATCGTATAACGTATATCGTATAACGTATAACGTATAACGTATAACGTATAACGCAAAACGTATAACGTGTAACGTATGATGCATAGCCTATACTGTATAACGTATAACGTATAACGTTTAACGTGTAACGTATAACGTATAACGTATAACGTACAACGTTTAACGTATAACGTGTATCGTAAAGCGTATAACGTATAACGTATAACGTATAACGTGTAACGTATAACGTATAACGTATAACATATAACGTATAACGTATAACGTATATCGTATAACGTATAACGTATAACGTATAACGTATAACGTATAACGTATAACGTATAACGTATAACGTATAACGTATAACGTATAACGTATAACGTATAACGTATAACGTATAACATATAAGGCATAACCTAGAAGGTATACCGTATAACGTATAATCTATGACGTATAACGAATAACGTATAACGTATAACGCATAACGTATAACGTGTAACGTATGATGCATAGCCAATACTGTTTAACGTATAACGTATAACGTATAACGTATAACGTATAACGTATAACGTGTAACGTATAACGTGTAACGTATAACGTATAACGTATAACGTATAACGTATAACGTATAACGTATAACGTATAACGTATAACGTATAACGTGTAACGTGTAACGTGTAACGTGTAACGTGTAACGTATAACGTATAACGTATAACGTATAACGTATAACGTATAACGTATAACGTATAACGTATAACGTATAACGTATAACGTATAACGTATAACGTATAACGTATAACGTATAACGTATAACGTATAACGTATAACGTATAACGTATAACGTATAACGTATAACGTATAACGTATAACGTATATCGTATAACGTCTAACGTATAACGTATAACGTATAACGTATAACGTATAACGTATAACGTATAACGTATAACGTATATCGTATAACGTATAACGTATAACGTATGACGTATAACGTATTACGTACAACGTTTAACGTATAACGTGTATCGTAAAGCGTATAACGTATAACGTATAACGTATAACGTGTAACGCATAACGTATAACGTATAACGTATAACATATAACGTATAACGTATAACGTATATCGTATAACGTATAACGTATAACGTATAACGTATAACGTGTAACGTGTAACGTGTAACGTATAACGTATAACGTATAACGTATAACGTATAACGTATAACGTATTACGTATAACGTATAACGTATAACGTATAACGTATAACGTATAACGTATAACGTATAACGTATAACTTATAACGTATAACGTATAACGTATATCGTATAACGTATAACGTATAACGTATAACGTATAACGTATAACGTACAACGTTTAACGTATAACGTGTATCGTAAAGCGTATAACGTATAACGTATAACGTATAACGTGTAACGTATAACGTATAACGTATAACATATAACGTATAACGTATAACGTATATCGTATAACGTATAACGTATAATGTATAACGTATAACGTATAACGTATAACGTATAACGTATAACGTATAACGTATAACGTATACCGTATAACGTGTAACGTGTAACGTATAACGTATAACGTATAACGTATAACGTATAACGTATAACGTATAACGTATAACGTATAACGTATAACGTATAACGTATATCGTATAACGTATAACGTATAACGTATAACGTATAACGTATAACGTATAACGTATAACGTATATCGTATAACGTATAACGTATAACGTATAACGTATAACGTATTACGTACAACGTTTAACGTATAACGTGTATCGTAAAGCGTATAACGTATAACGTATAACGTATAACGTGTAACGCATAACGTATAACGTATAACGTATAACATATAACGTATAACGTATAACGTATATCGTATAACGTATAACGTATAACGTATAACGTATAACGTGTAACGTGTAACGTGTAACGTATAACGTATAACGTATAACGTATAACGTATAACGTATAACGTATTACGTATAACGTATAACGTATAACGTATAACGTATAACGTATAACGTATAACGTATAACGTATAACTTATAACGTATAACGTATAACGTATAACGTATAACGTATAACGTATAACGTATAACGTATAACGTATAATGTATAACGTATAACGTATAACGTATAACGTATAACGTATAACGTATAACGTATAACGTATACCGTATAACGTGTAACGTGTAACGTGTAACGTGTAACGTGTAACGTGTAACGTATAACGTATAACGTATAACGTATAACGTATAACGTATAACGTATAACGTATATAGTAAAGCGTATAACGTATAACGTATATCGTAAAGCGTATAACGTATAACGTATAACGTATAACGTATAACGTATAACGTATAACGTATAACGTATAACGTATAACGTATAACGTATAACGTATAACGTATAACGTATAACGTATAACGTATAACGTATAACGTATAACGTATAACGTATAACGTATAACGTATATCGTATAACGTATAACGTATAACGTATAACGTATAACGTATAACGTATAACGTATAACGTATAACGTATAACGTATAACGTATAACGTATAACGTATAACGTATAACGTATAACGTATAACGTATTACGTACAACGTTTAACGTATAACGTGTATCGTAAAGCGTATAACGTATAACGTATAACGTATAACGTGTAACGCATAACGTATAACGTATAACGTATAACATATAACGTATAACGTATAACGTATATCGTATAACGTATAACGTATAACGTATAACGTATAACGTGTAACGTGTAACGTGTAACGTATAACGTATAACGTATAACGTATAACGTATAACGTATAACGTATTACGTATAACGTATAACGTATAACGTATAACGTATAACGTATAACGTATAACGTATAACGTATAACGTATAACGTATAACTTATAACGTATAACGTATAACGTATATCGTATAACGTATAACGTATAACGTATAACGTATAACGTATAACGTACAACGTTTAACGTATAACGTGTATCGTAAAGCGTATAACGTATAACGTATAACGTATAACGTGTAACGTATAACGTATAACGTATAACATATAACGTATAACGTATAACGTATATCGTATAACGTATAACGTATAATGTATAACGTATAACGTATAACGTATAACGTATAACGTATAACGTATAACGTATACCGTATAACGTGTAACGTGTAACGTGTAACGTGTAACGTGTAACGTGTAACGTATAACGTATAACGTATAACGTATAACGTATAACGTATAACGTATAACGTATAACGTATAACGTATAACGTATAACGTATAACGTATAACGTATAACGTATAACGTATAACGTATAACGTATAACGTATAACGTATAACGTATAACGTATAACGTATAACGTATAACGTATAACGTATAACGTATAACGTATAACGTATAACGTATAACGTATAACGTATAACGTATAACGTATAACGTATAACGTATAACGTATAACGTATAACGTATAACGTATAACGTATAACGTATAACGTATAACGTATAACGTATTACGTACAACGTTTAACGTATAACGTGTATCGTAAAGCGTATAACGTATAACGTATAACGTATAACGTGTAACGCATAACGTATAACGTATAACGTACAACATATAACGTATAACGTATAACGTATATCGTATAACGTATAACGTATAACGTATAACGTATAACGTGTAACGTGTAACGTGTAACGTATAACGTATAACGTATAACGTATAACGTATAACGTATAACGTATTACGTATAACGTATAACGTATAACGTATAACGTATAACGTATAACGTATAACGTATAACGTATAACGTATAACGTATAACTTATAACGTATAACGTATAACGTATATCGTATAACGTATAACGTATAACGTATAACGTATAACGTATAACGTACAACGTTTAACGTATAACGTGTATCGTAAAGCGTATAACGTATAACGTATAACGTATAACGTGTAACGTATAACGTATAACGTATAACATATAACGTATAACGTATAACGTATATCGTATAACGTATAACGTATAATGTATAACGTATAACGTATAACGTATAACGTATAACGTATAACGTATAACGTATAACGTATAACGTATACCGTATAACGTGTAACGTGTAACGTGTAACGTGTAACGTGTAACGTGTAACGTGTAACGTATAACGTATAACGTATAACGTATAACGTATAACGTATAACGTATAACGTATAACGTATAACGTATAACGTATAACGTATAACGTATAACGTATAACGTATAACGTATAACGTATAACGTATAACGTATAACGTATAACGTATAACGTATAACGTATAACGTATAACGTATAACGTATAACGTATAACGTATAACGTATAACGTATAACGTATAACGTATAACGTATAACGTATAACGTATAACGTATAACGTATAACGTATAACGTATAACGTATAACGTATAACGTATAACGTATAACGTATAACGTATAACGTATAACGTATAACGTATAACGTATAACGTATAACGTATAACGTATAACGTATAACGTATAACGTGTAACGTGTAACGTGTAACGTATAACGTATAACGTATAACGTATAACGTATAACGTATAACGTATAACGTATATAGTAAAGCGTATAACGTATAACGTATATCGTAAAGCGTATAACGTATATCGCATAACGTATAACGTGTAACGTATAACGTGTAACGTATAACGTATAACGTATAACATATAACGTATAACGTATAACGTATAACGTATAACGTATAACGTATAACGTATAACGTATAACGTATAACGTATAACGTATAACTTATAAGGCATAACCTAGAACGTATACCGTATAACGTATAATCTATGACGTATAACGAATAACGTATAACGTATAACGCATAACGCATAACGTGTAACGTATGATGCATAGCCAATACTGTTTAACGTATAACGTATAACGTATAACGTATAACGTATAACGTATAACGTATAACGTATAACGTATAACGTATAACGTATAACGAATAACGTATAACGTATAACGTATAACGTATAACGTATAACGTATAACGTATAACGTATAACGTATAACGTATAACGTATAACGTATATCGTATAACGTATAACGTATAACGTATAACGTATAACTTATAAGGCATAACCTAGAACGTATACCGTATAACGTATAATGTATGACGTATAACGAATAACGTATAACGTATAACGCATAACGTATAACGCATAACGTATAACGTATAACGTATAACGTATAACGTATAACGTATAACGTATAACGTATAACGTATAACGTATAACGTATAACGTATAACGTATAACGTATAACGTATAACGTATAACGTATAACGTATAACGTATAACGTATAACGTATAACGTATAACGTATAACGTATAACGTATAAAGTATAACGCATAACCTAGAACGTATACCGTATAACGTATAATGTATGACGTATAACGAAAAACGTATATCGTATAACGCATAACGTATAACGCATAACGTATAACGTGTAACGTATGATGCATAGCCTATACTGTATAACGTATAACGTATAACGTATAACGTATAACGTATAACGTAAAACGTATAACGTATAACGTATAACGTATAACGTATAACGTATAACGTATAACGTATAACGTATAACGTATAACGTATAACGTATAACGTATAACGTATAACGTATAACGTATAACGTATAACGTATAACGTATAACGTATAACGTATAACGTATAACGTATAACGTATAACGTATAACGTATAACGTATAACGTATAACGTATAACGTATAACGTATAACGTATAACGTATAACGTATAACGTATAACGTATATAGTAAAGCGTATAACGTATAACGTATATCGTAAAGCGTATAACGTATAACGTATAACGTATAACGTATAACGTATAACGTATAACGTATAACGTATAACGTATAACGTATAACGTATAACGTATAACGTATAACGTATAACGTATAACGTATAACGTATAACGTATAACGTATAACGTATAACGTATAACGTATAACGTATATCGTATAACGTATAACGTATAACGTATAACGTATAACGTATAACGTATAACGTATAACGTATAACGTATAACGTATAACGTATAACGTATAACGTATAACGTATAACGTATAACGTATTACGTACAACGTTTAACGTATAACGTGTATCGTAAAGCGTATAACGTATAACGTATAACGTATAACGTGTAACGCATAACGTATAACGTATAACGTATAACATATAACGTATAACGTATAACGTATATCGTATAACGTATAACGTATAACGTATAACGTATAACGTGTAACGTGTAACGTGTAACGTATAACGTATAACGTATAACGTATAACGTATAACGTATAACGTATTACGTATAACGTATAACGTATAACGTATAACGTATAACGTATAACGTATAACGTATAACGTATAACGTATAACGTATAACTTATAACGTATAACGTATAACGTATATCGTATAACGTATAACGTATAACGTATAACGTATAACGTATAACGTACAACGTTTAACGTATAACGTGTATCGTAAACCGTATAACGTATAACGTATAACGTATAACGTGTAACGTATAACGTATAACGTATAACATATAACGTATAACGTATAACGTATATCGTATAACGTATAACGTATAATGTATAACGTATAACGTATAACGTATAACGTATAACGTATAACGTATAACGTATACCGTATAACGTGTAACGTGTAACGTGTAACGTGTAACGTGTAACGTGTAACGTATAACGTATAACGTATAACGTATAACGTATAACGTATAACGTATAACGTATAACGTATAACGTATAACGTATAACGTATAACGTATAACGTATAACGTATAACGTATAACGTATAACGTATAACGTATAACGTATAACGTATAACGTATAACGTATAACGTATAACGTATAACGAATAACGTATAACGTATAACGTATAACGTATAACGTATAACGTATAACGTATAACGTATAACGTATAACGTATAACGTATAACGTATAACGTATAACGTATAACGTATAACGTATAACGTATAACGTATAACGTATAACGTATAACGTATAACGTGTAACGTATAACGTATAACGTATAACGTGTAACGTGTAACGTGTAACGTATAACGTATAACGTATAACGTATAACGTATAACGTATATAGTAAAGCGTATAACGTATAACGTATATCGTAAAGCGTATAACGTATATCGCATAACGTATAACGTGTAACGTATAACGTGTAACGTATAACGTATAACGTATAACATATAACGTATAACGTATAACGTATATCGTATAACGTATAACGTATAACGTATAACGTGTAACGTATAACGTGTAACGTATAATGTATAACGTATAACATATAACGTATAACATATAACGTATATCGTATAACGTATAACGTATAACGTATAACGTATAACGTATAATGTATAACGTATAACGTATAACGTATAACGTATAACGTATAACGTATAACGTATAACGTATAACGTATAACGTATAACGTATAACGTATAACGTATAACTTATAAGGCATAACCTAGAACGTATACCGTATAACGTATAATCTATGACGTATAACGAATAACGTATAACGTATAACGCATAACGCATAACGTGTAACGTATGATGCATAGCCAATACTGTTTAACGTATAACGTATAACGTATAACGTATAACGTATAACGTATAACGTATAACGTATAACGTATAACGTATAACGTATAACGTATAACGAATAACGTATAACGTATAACGTATAACGTATAACGTATAACGTATAACGTATAACGTATAACGTATAACGTATAACGTATAACGTATATCGTATAACGTATAACGTATAACGTATAACGTATAACTTATAAGGCATAACCTAGAACGTATACCGTATAACGTATAATGTATGACGTATGACGTATAACGAATAACGTATAACGTATAACGCATAACGTATAACGCATAACGTATAACGTATAACGTATAACGTATAACGTATAACGTATAACGTATAACGTATAACGTATAACGTATAACGTATAACGTATAACGTATAACGTATAACGTATAACGTATAACGTATAACGTATAACGTATAACGTATAACGTATAACGTATAACGTATAACGTATAACGTATAAAGTATAACGCATAACCTAGAACGTATACCGTATAACGTATAATGTATGACGTATAACGAAAAACGTATATCGTATAACGCATAACGTATAACGCATAACGTATAACGTGTAACGTATGATGCATAGCCTATACTGTATAACGTATAACGTATAACGTATAACGTATAACGTATAACGTAAAACGTATAACGTATAACGTATAACGTATAACGTATAACGTATAACGTATAACGTATAACGTATAACGTATAACGTATAACGTATAACGTATAACGTATAACGTATAACGTATAACGTATAACGTATAACGTATAACGTATAACGTATAACGTATAACGTATAACGTATAACGTATAACGTATAACGTATAACGTATAACGTATAACGTATAACGTATAACGTATAACGTATAACGTATAACGTATAACGTATAACGTATAACGTATAACGTATAACGTATAACGTATAACGTATAACGTATAACGTATAACGTATAACGTATAACGTATAACGTATAACGTATAACGTATAACGTATAACGTATAACGTATAACGTATAACGTATAACGTATAACGTATAACGTATAACGTATATCGTATAACGTATAACGTATAACGTATAACGTATAACTTATAAGGCATAACCTAGAACGTATACCGTATAACGTATAATGTATGACGTATAACGAATAACGTATAACGTATAACGCATAACGTATAACGCATAACGTATAACGTATAACGTATAACGTATAACGTATAACGTATAACGTATAACGTATAACGTATAACGTATAACGTATAACGTATAACGTATAACGTATAACGTATAACGTATAACGTATAACGTATAACGTATAACGTATAACGTATAACGTATAACGTATAACGTATAACGTATAAAGTATAACGCATAACCTAGAACGTATACCGTATAACGTATAATGTATGACGTATAACGAATAACGTATATCGTATAACGCATAACGTATAACGCATAACGTATAACGTGTAACGTATGATGCATAGCCTATACTGTATAACGTATAACGGATAACGTATAACGTATAACGTATAACGTATAACGTATAACGTATAACGTATAACGTATAACGTATAACGTATAACGTATAACGTATAACGTATAACGTATAACGTATAACGTATAACGTATAACGTATAACCTATAACGTATTACGTATAACGTATAACGTATAACGTATAACGTATAACGTATAACGTATAACGTATAACGTATAACGTATAACGTATAACGTATAACGTATAACGTATAACGTATAACGTATAACGTATAACGTATAACGTATAACGTATAACGTATAACGTATGACGTATAACGTATAACGTATAACGTATAACGTATAACGTATAACGTATAACGTATAACGTATAACGTATAACGTATAACGTATAACGTATAACGTATAACGTATAACGTATAACGTATAACGTATAACGTATAACGTATAACGTATAACGTATAACGTATAACGTATAACGTATAACGTATAACGTATAACGTATAACGTATAACGTATAACGTATAACGTATAACGTATAACGTATAACGTATAACGTACAACGTATAACGTATAACGCATAACGTATAACGTATAACGTATAACGTATAACGTATAACGTATAACGTATAACGTATAACGTATAACGTATAACGTATAACGTATAACGTATAAAGTATAACGCATAACCTAGAACGTATACCGTATAACGTATAATGTATGACGTATAACGAATAACGTATATCGTATAACGCATAACGTATAACGCATAACGTATAACGTGTAACGTATGATGCATAGCCTATACTGTATAACGTATAACGTATAACGTATAACGTATAACGTATAACGTATAACGTAAAACGTATAACGTATAACGTATAACGTATAACGTATAACGTATAACGTATAACGTATAACGTATAACGTATAACGTATAACGTATAGCGTATAACGTATAACGTATAACGTATAACGTATAACGTATAACGTATAACGTATAACGTATAACGTATAACGTATAACGTATAACGTATAACGTATAACGTATAACGTATAACGTATAACGTATAACGTATAACGTATAACGTATAACGTATAACGTATAACGTATAACGTATAACGTATAACGTATAACGTATAACGTATAACGTATAACGTATAACGTATAACGTATAACGTATAACGTATAACGTATAACGTATAACGTATAAAGTATAACGCATAACCTAGAACGTATACCGTATAACGTATAATGTATGACGTATAACGAATAACGTATATCGTATAACGCATAACGTATAACGCATAACGTATAACGTGTAACGTATGATGCATAGCCTATACTGTATAACGTATAACGTATAACGTATAACGTATAACGTAAAACGTATAACGTATAACGTATAACGTATAACGTATAACGTATAACGTATAACGTATAACGTATAACGTATAACGTATAACGTATAACGTATAACGTATAACGTATAACGTATAACGTATAACGTATAACGTATAACGTATAACGTATAACGTATAACGTATAACGTATAACGTATAACGTATAACGTATAACGTATAACGTATAACGTATAACGTATAACGTATAACGTATAACGTATAACGTATAACGTATAACGTATAACGTATAACGTATAACGTATAACGTATAACGTATAACGTATAACGTATAACGTATAACGTATAACGTATAACGTATAACGTATAACGTATAACGTATAACGTATAACGTATAACGTATAACGTATAACGTATAACGTATAACGTATAACGTATAACGTATAACGTATAACGTATAACGTATAACGTATAACGTATAACGTATAACGTATAACGTATAACGTATAACGTATAACGTATAACGTATAACGTATAACGTATAACGTATAACGTATAACGTATAACGTATAAAGTATAACGCATAACCTAGAACGTATACCGTATAACGTATAATGTATGACGTATAACGAATAACGTATATCGTATAACGCATAACGTATAATGCATAACGTATAACGTGTAACGTATGATGCATAGCCTATACTGTATAACGTATAACGTATAACGTATAACGTATAACGTATAACGTAAAACGTATAACGTATAACGTATAACGTATAACGTATAACGTATAACGTATAACGTATAACGTATAACGTATAACGTATAACGTATAACGTATACCGTATAACGTATAACGTATAACGTATAACGTATAACGTATAACGTATAACGTATAACGTATAACGTATAACGTATAACGTATAACGTATAACGTATAACGTATAACGTATAACGTATAACGTATAACGTATAACGTATAACGTATAACGTATAACGTATAACGTATAACGTATAACGTATAACGTATAACGTATAACGTATAACGTATAACGTATAACGTATAACGTATAACGTATAACGTATAACGTATAACGTATAACGTATAACGTATAACGTATAACGTATAAAGTATAACGCATACCCTAGAACGTATACCGTATAACGTATAATGTATGACGTATAACGAATAACGTATATCGTATAACGCATAACGTATAACGCATAACGTATAACGTGTAACGTATGACGCATAGCCTATACTGTATAACGTATAACGTATAACGTATAGCGTATAACGTAAAACGTATAACGTATAACGTATAACGTATAACGTATAACGTATAACGTATAACGTATAACGTATAACGTATAACGTATAACGTATAACGTATAACGTATAACGTATAACGTATAACGTATAACGTATAACGTATAACGTATAACGTATAACGTATAACGTATAACGTATAACGTATAACGTATAACGTATAACGTATAACGTATAACGTATAACGTTTAACGTATAACGTATAACGTATAACGTATAACGTATAACGTATAACGTATAACGTATAACGTATAACGTATAACGTATAACGTATAACGTATAACGTATAACGTATAACGTATAACGTATAACGTATAACGTATAACGTATAACGTATAACGTATAACGTATAACGTATAACGTATAACGTATAACGTATAACGTATAACGTATAACGTATAACGTATAACGTATAACGTATAACGTATAACGTATAACGTATAACGTATAACGTATAACGTATAACGTATAACGTATAACGTATAACGTATAACGTATAACGTATAACGTATAACGTATAACGTATAACGTATAAAGTATAACGTATAACGTATAACGTATAACGTATAACGTATAACGTATAACGTATAACGTATAACGTATAACGTATAACGTATAACGTATAACGTATAACGTATAACGTATAACGTATAACGTATAACGTATAACGTATAACGTATAACGTATAACGTATAACGTATAACGTATAACGTATAACGTATAACGTATAACGTATAACGTATAACGTATAACGTATAACGTATAACGTATAACGTATAACGTATAACGTATAACGTATAACGTATAACGTATAACGTATAACGTATAACGTATAACGTATAACGTATAACGTATAACGTATAACGTATAACGTATAACGTATAACGTATAACGTATAACGTATAACGTATAACGTATAACGTATAACGTATAACGTATCACGTATAACGTATAACGTATAACGTATAACGTATAACGTATAACGTATAACGTATCACGTATAACGTATAACGTATAACGTATAAAGTATAACGCATAACCTAGAACGTATACCGTATAACGTATAATGTATGACGTATAACGAATAACGTATATCGTATATCGTATAACGCATAACGTATAACGCATAACGTATAACTAGTAACGTATGATGCATAGCCTATACTGTATAACGTATAACGGATAACGTATAACGTATAACGTATAACGTATAACGTATAACGTATAACGTATAACGTATAACGTATAACGTATAACGTATAACGTATAACGTATAACGTATAACGTATATCGTATAACGTATAACGTATAACGTATAATGTATAACGTATAACGTATAACGTATAACGTATAACGTATAACGTATAACGTATAACGTATAACGTATAACGTATAACGTATAACGTATAACGTATAACGTATAACGCATAACCTAGAACGTATACCGTATAACGTATAATGTATGACGTATAACGAATAACGTATATCGTATATCGTATAACGCATAACGTATAACGCATAACGTATAACTAGTAACGTATGATGCATAGCCTATACTGTATAACGTATAACGGATAACGTATAACGTATAACGTATAACGTATAACGTATAACGTATAACGTATAACGTATAACGTATAACGTATAACGTATAACGTATAACGTATAACGTATAACGTATAACGTATAACGTATAACGTATAACGTATAACGTATAACGTATAACGTATAACGTATAACGTATAACGTATAACGTATAACGTATAACGTATAACGTATAACGTATAACGTATAACGTATAACGTATAACGTATAACGTATAACGTATAACGTATAACGTATAACGTATAACGTATAACGTATAACGTATAACGTATAACGTATAACGTATAACGTATAACGTATAACGTATAACGTATAACGTATAACGTATAACGTATAACGTATAACGTATAACGTATAACGTATAACGTATCACGTATAACGTATAACGTATAACGTATAACGTATAACGTATAACGTATAACGTATCACGTATAACGTATAACGTATAACGTATAAAGTATAACGCATAACCTAGAACGTATACCGTATAACGTATAATGTATGACGTATAACGAATAACGTATATCGTATATCGTATAACGCATAACGTATAACGCATAACGTATAACTAGTAACGTATGATGCATAGCCTATACTGTATAACGTATAACGGATAACGTATAACGTATAACGTATAACGTATAACGTATAACGTATAACGTATAACGTATAACGTATAACGTATAACGTATAACGTATAACGTATAACGTATAACGTATAACGTATAACGTATATCGTATAACGTATAACGTATAACGTATAATGTATAACGTATAACGTATAACGTATAACGTATAACGTATAACGTATAACGTATAACGTATAACGTATAACGTATAACGTATAACGTATAACGTATAACGTATAACGCATAACCTAGAACGTATACCGTATAACGTATAATGTATGACGTATAACGAATAACGTATATCGTATATCGTATAACGCATAACGTATAACGCATAACGTATAACTAGTAACGTATGATGCATAGCGTATACTGTATAACGTATAACGGATAACGTATAACGTATAACGTATAACGTATAACGTATAACGCATAACGTATAACGTATAACGTATAACGTATAACGTATAACGTATAACGTATAACGTATAACGTATAACGTATAACGTATAACGTATAACGTATAACGTATAACGTATAACGTATAACGTATAACGTATAACGTATAACGTATAACGTATAACGTATAACGTATAACGTATAACGTATAACGTATAACGTATAACGTATAACGTATAACGTATAACGTATAACGTATAACGTATAACGTATAACGTATAACGTATAACGTATAACGTATAACGTATAACGTATAACGTATAACGTATAACGTATAACGTATAACGTATAACGTATAACGTATAACGTATAACGTATAACGTATAACGTATAACGTATAACGTATAACGTATAACGTATAACGTATAACGTATAACGTATAACGTATAACGTATAACGTATAACGTATAACGTATAACGTATAACGTATAACGTATAACGTATAACGTATAACGTATAACGTATAACGTATAACGTATAACGTATAACGTATAACGTATAACGTATAACGTATAACGTATAACGTATTACGTATAACGTATAACGTATAACGTATAACGTATAACGTATAACGTATAACGTATAACGTATAACGTATAACGTATAACGTATAACGTATAACGTATAACGTATAACGTATCACGTATAACGTATAACGTATAACGTATAACGTATAACGTATAACGTATAACGTATCACGTATAACGTATAACGTATAACGTATAACGTATAACGTATAACGTATAACGTATAACGTATAACGTATAACGTATAACGTATAACGTATAACGTATAACGTATAACGTATCACGTATAACGTATAACGTATAACGTATAAAGTAAAACGCATAACCTAGAACGTATACCGTATAACGTATAATGTATGACGTATAACCAATAACGTATATCGTATATCGTATAACGCATAACGTATAACGCATAACGTATAACTAGTAACGTATGATGCATAGCCTATACTGTATAACGTATAACGGATAACGTATAACGTATAACGTATAACGTATAACGTATAACGTATAACGTATAACGTATAACGTATAACGTATAACGTATAACGTATAACGTATAACGTATATCGTATAACGTATAACGTATAACGTATAATGTATAACGTATAACGTATAACGTATAACGTATAACGTATAACGTATAACGTATAACGTATAACGTATAACGTATAACGTATAACGTATAACGTATAACGTATAACGCATAACCTAGAACGTATACCGTATAACGTATAATGTATGACGTATAACGAATAACGTATATCGTATATCGTATAACGCATAACGTATAACGCATAACGTATAACTAGTAACGTATGATGCATAGCCTATACTGTATAACGTATAACGTGTAACGTGTAACGTGTAACGTGTAACGTGTAACGTGTAACGTGTAACGTGTAACGTGTAACGTGTAACGTGTAACGTGTAACGTGTAACGTGTAACGTGTAACGTGTAACGTGTAACGTGTAACGTGTAACGTGTAACGTGTAACGTGTAACGTGTAACGTGTAACGTGTAACGTGTAACGTGTAACGTGTAACGTGTAACGTGTAACGTGTAACGTGTAACGTGTAACGTGTAACGTGTAACGTGTAACGTGTAACGTGTAACGTGTAACGTGTAACGTGTAACGTGTAACGTGTAACGTGTAACGTGTAACGTGTAACGTGTAACGTGTAACGTGTAACGTGTAACGTATAACGTATAACGTATAACGTGTAACGTATAACGTATATAGTAAAGCGTGTAACGTATAACGTATATCGTAAAGCGTGTAACGTATAACGTATATCGTAAAGCGTGTAACGTATATCGCGTAACGTATAACGTGTAACGTATAACATATAACGTATAACGTATAACGTATATCGTATAACGTATAACGTATAACGTATATCGTATAACGTGTAACGTATAAGATATAACGTATAACGTATAACGTATAACGTATATCGTATAACGTATAACGTATAACGTATAACGTATAACGTATAACGTGTAACGTATAACGTATAACGTATAACGTGCAACGTATAACGTGTAACGTATAACGTATAACGTATAACGTGTAACGTGTAACGTGTAACGTATAACGTATAACGTATAACGTATAACGTATAACGTATAACGTATAACGTATAACGTATAACGAATAACGTATAACGTATAACGTATAACGTATAACGTATAACGTATAACGTATATAGTAAAGCGTATAACGTATAACGTATATCGTAAAGCGTATAACGTATATCGCATAACGTATAACGTGTAACGTATAACGTGTAACGTATAACGTATAACGTATAACATATTACGTATAACATATAACGTATATCGTATAACGTATAACGTATAACGTATAACGTATAACGTATAACGTAAAACGTTTAACGTATAACGTGTATCGTAAAGCGTATAACGTATAACGTATAACGTATAACGTATAACGTATAACGTATATCGTATAACGTATAACGTATAACGTATAACGTATAACTTATAAGGCATAACCTAGAACGTATACCGTATAACGTATAATGTATGACGTATAACGAATAACGTATAACGTATAACGCATAACGTATAACGCATAACGTATAACGTATAACGTATAACGTATAACGTATAACGTATAACGTATAACGTATAACGTATAACGTATAACGTATAACGTATAACGTATAACGTATAACGTATAACGTATAACGTATAAAGTATAACGCATAACCTAGAACGTATACCGTATAACGTATAATGTATGACGTATAACGAATAACGTATATCGTATAACGCATAACGTATAACGCATAACGTATAACGTGTAACGTATGATGCATAGCCTATACTGTATAACGTATAACGTATAACGTATAACGTATAACGTATAACGTAAAACGTATAACGTATAACGTATAACGTATAACGTATAACGTATAACGTATAACGTATAACGTATAACGTATAACGTATAACGTATAACGTATAACGTATAACGTATAACGTATAACGTATAACGTATAACGTATAACGTATAACGTATAACGTATAACGTATAACGTATAACGTATAACGTATAACGTATAACGTATAACGTATAACGTATAACGTATAACGTATAACGTATAACGTATAACGTATAACGTATAACGTATAACGTATAACGTATAACGTATAACGTATAACGTATAACGTATAACGTATAACGTATAACGTATAACGTATAACGTATAACGTATAACGTATAACGTATAACGTATAACGTATAACGTATAACGTATAACGTATAACGTATAACGTATAACGTATAACGTATAACGTATAACGTATAACGTATAACGTATAACGTATAACGTATAAAGTATAACGCATAACCTAGAACGTATACCGTATAACGTATAATGTATGACGTATAACGAATAACGTATATCGTATAACGCATAACGTATAACGCATAACGTATAACGTGTAACGTATGATGCATAGCCTATACTGTATAACGTATAACGTATAACGTATAACGTATAACGTAAAACGTATAACGTATAACGTATAACGTATAACGTATAACGTATAACGTATAACGTATAACGTATAACGTATAACGTATAACGTATAACGTATAACGTATAACGTATAACGTATAACGTATAACGTATAACGTATAACGTATAACGTATAACGTATAACGTATAACGTATAACGTATAACGTATAACGTATAACGTATAACGTATAACGTATAACGTATAACGTATAACGTATAACGTATAACGTATAACGTATAACGTATAACGTATAACGTATAACGTATAACGTATAACGTATAACGTATAACGTATAACGTATAACGTATAACGTATAACGTATAACGTATAACGTATAACGTATAACGTATAACGTATAACGTATAACGTATAACGTATAACGTATAACGTATAACGTATAACGTATAACGTATAACGTATAACGTATAACGTATAACGTATAACGTATAACGTATAACGTATAACGTATAACGTATAACGTATAACGTATAACGTATAACGTATAACGTATAACGTATAACGTATAACGTATAACGTATAACGTATAACGTATAACGTATAACGTATAACGTATAACGTATAACGTATAACGTATAACGTATAACGTATAACGTATAACGTATAACGTATAACGTATAACGTATAACGTATAACGTATAACGTATAACGTATAACGTATAACGTATAACGTATAACGTATAACGTATAACGTATAACGTATAACGTATAACGTATAACGTATAACGTATAACGTATAACGTATAACGTATAACGTATAACGTATAACGTATAACGTATAACGTATAACGTATAACGTATAACGTATAACGTATAACGTATAACGTATAACGTATAACGTATAACGTATAACGTATAACGTATAACGTATAACGTATAACGTATAACGTATAACGTATAACGTATAACGTATAACGTATATCGTATAACGTATAACGTATAACGTATAACGTATAACGTATAACGTATAACGTATAACGTATAACGTATAACGTATAACGTATAACGTATAACGTATAACGTATAACGTATAACGTATAACGTATAACGTATAACGTATAACGTATAACGTATAACGTATAACGTATAACGTATAACGTATAACGTATAACGTATAACGTATAACGTATAACGTATAACGTATAACGTATAACGTATAACGTATAACGTATAAAGTATAACGCATAACCTAGAACGTATACCGTAAAACGTATAATGTATGACGTATAACGAATAACGTATATCGTATAACGCATAACGTATAACGCATAACGTATAACGTGTAACGTATGATGCATAGCCTATACTGTATAACGTATAACGTATAACGTGTAACGTGTAACGTGTAACGTGTAACGTGTAACGTGTAACGTGTAACGTGTAACGTGTAACGTGTAACGTGTAACGTGTAACGTGTAACGTGTAACGTGTAACGTGTAACGTGTAACGTGTAACGTGTAACGTGTAACGTGTAACGTGTAACGTGTAACGTGTAACGTGTAACGTGTAACGTGTAACGTGTAACGTGTAACGTGTAACGTGTAACGTGTAACGTGTAACGTGTAACGTGTAACGTGTAACGTGTAACGTGTAACGTGTAACGTGTAACGTGTAACGTGTAACGTGTAACGTGTAACGTGTAACGTGTAACGTGTAACGTGTAACGTGTAACGTGTAACGTGTAACGTGTAACGTGTAACGTGTAACGTGTAACGTGTAACGTGTAACGTGTAACGTGTAACGTGTAACGTGTAACGTGTAACGTGTAACGTGTAACGTGTAACGTGTAACGTGTAACGTGTAACGTGTAACGTGTAACGTGTAACGTGTAACGTGTAACGTGTAACGTGTAACGTGTAACGTGTAACGTGTAACGTGTAACGTGTAACGTGTAACGTGTAACGTGTAACGTGTAACGTGTAACGTGTAACGTGTAACGTGTAACGTGTAACGTGTAACGTGTAACGTGTAACGTGTAACGTGTAACGTGTAACGTGTAACGTGTAACGTGTAACGTGTAACGTGTAACGTGTAACGTGTAACGTGTAACGTGTAACGTGTAACGTGTAACGTGTAACGTGTAACGTGTAACGTGTAACGTGTAACGTGTAACGTGTAACGTGTAACGTGTAACGTGTAACGTGTAACGTGTAACGTGTAACGTGTAACGTGTAACGTGTAACGTGTAACGTGTAACGTGTAACGTGTAACGTGTAACGTGTAACGTGTAACGTGTAACGTGTAACGTGTAACGTGTAACGTGTAACGTGTAACGTGTAACGTGTAACGTGTAACGTGTAACGTGTAACGTGTAACGTGTAACGTGTAACGTGTAACGTGTAACGTGTAACGTGTAACGTGTAACGTGTAACGTGTAACGTGTAACGTGTAACGTGTAACGTGTAACGTGTAACGTGTAACGTGTAACGTGTAACGTGTAACGTGTAACGTGTAACGTGTAACGTGTAACGTGTAACGTGTAACGTGTAACGTGTAACGTGTAACGTGTAACGTGTAACGTGTAACGTGTAACGTGTAACGTGTAACGTGTAACGTGTAACGTGTAACGTGTAACGTGTAACGTGTAACGTGTAACGTGTAACGTGTAACGTGTAACGTGTAACGTGTAACGTGTAACGTGTAACGTGTAACGTGTAACGTGTAACGTGTAACGTGTAACGTGTAACGTGTAACGTGTAACGTGTAACGTGTAACGTGTAACGTGTAACGTGTAACGTGTAACGTGTAACGTGTAACGTGTAACGTGTAACGTGTAACGTGTAACGTGTAACGTGTAACGTGTAACGTGTAACGTGTAACGTGTAACGTGTAACGTGTAACGTGTAACGTGTAACGTGTAACGTGTAACGTGTAACGTGTAACGTGTAACGTGTAACGTGTAACGTGTAACGTGTAACGTGTAACGTGTAACGTGTAACGTGTAACGTGTAACGTGTAACGTGTAACGTGTAACGTGTAACGTGTAACGTGTAACGTGTAACGTGTAACGTGTAACGTGTAACGTGTAACGTGTAACGTGTAACGTGTAACGTGTAACGTGTAACGTGTAACGTGTAACGTGTAACGTGTAACGTGTAACGTGTAACGTGTAACGTGTAACGTGTAACGTGTAACGTGTAACGTGTAACGTGTAACGTGTAACGTGTAACGTGTAACGTGTAACGTGTAACGTGTAACGTGTAACGTGTAACGTGTAACGTGTAACGTGTAACGTGTAACGTGTAACGTGTAACGTGTAACGTGTAACGTGTAACGTGTAACGTGTAACGTATAACGTATAACGTATAACGTGTAACGTATAACGTATATAGTAAAGCGTGTAACGTATAACGTATATCGTAAAGCGTGTAACGTATAACGTATATCGTAAAGCGTGTAACGTATATCGCGTAACGTATAACGTGTAACGTATAACATATAACGTATAACGTATAACGTATATCGTATAACGTGTAACGTATAAGATATAACGTATAACGTATAACGTATAACGTATATCGTATAACGTATAACATATAACGTATAACGTATAACGTATAACGTGTAACGTATAACGTATAACGTATAACGTGCAACGTATAACGTGTAACGTATAACGTATAACGTATAACGTGTAACGTGTAACGTGTAACGTATAACGTATAACGTATAACGTATAACGTATAACGTATAACGTATAACGTATAACGTATAACGAATAACGTATAACGTATAACGTATAACGTATAACGTATAACGTATAACGTATATAGTAAAGCGTATAACGTATAACGTATATCGTAAAGCGTATAACGTATATCGCATAACGTATAACGTGTAACGTATAACGTGTAACGTATAACGTATAACGTATAACATATTACGTATAACATATAACGTATATCGTATAACGTATAACGTATAACGTATAACGTATAACGTATAACGTACAACGTTTAACGTATAACGTGTATCGTAAAGCGTATAACGTATAACGTATAACGTATAACGTGTAACGTATAACGTATAACGTATAACATATAACGTATAACGTATAACGTATATCGTATAACGTATAACGTATAACGTATAACGTATAACGTATAACGTATAACGTATAAAGTATAACGTATAACGTATAACGTATACCGTATAACGTATAACGTATAACGTATAACTTATTACCTATAACATATAACGTATAACGTATAACGTATAACGTAGATCGTAAAGCGTGTAAAGTATATCGTATAACGTATAACGTATAACGTATAACGTATAACGTATAACGTATAACGTATAACTTATAACGTATAACGTATAACGTATATCGTATAACGTATAACGTATAACGTATAACGTATAACGTATAACGTACAACGTTTAACGTATAACGTGTATCGTAAAGCGTATAACGTATAACGTATAACGTATAACGTATAACGTATAACGTAGATCGTAAAGCGTGTAAAGTATATCGTATAACGTATAACGTATAACGTATAACGTTTAACGTATAACGTATAACGTATAACGTATAACGTATAACGTATAACGTATAACGTATAACGTATAACGTATAACGTATAACGTATAACGTATAACGTATAACGTATAACGTATAACGTATAACGTATATAGTAAAGCGTATAACGTATAACGTATATCGTAAAGCGTATAACGTATATCGCATAACGCATAACGTGTAACGTATAACGTGTAACGTATAACGTATAACGTATAACATATGACGTATAAGGTATAACGTATATCGTATAACGTATAACGTATAACGTATAACGTATAACGTATAACGTATAACGTATAACGTATATAGTAAAGCGTATAACGTATAACGTATATCGTAAAGCGTATAACGTATAACGTATAACGTATAACGTATAACGTATAACGTATAACGTATAACGTATAACGTATAACGTATAACGTATAACGTATAACGTATAACGTATAACGTATAACGTATAACGTATAACGTATAACGTATAACGTATAACGTATAACGTATATAGTAAAGCGTATAACGTGTAACGTATATCGTAAAGCGTATAACGTATATCGCATAACGTATAACGTGTAACGTATAACGTGTAACGTATAACGTATAACGTATAACATATAACGTATAACGTATAACGTATATCGTATAACGTATAACGTATAACGTATAACGTATAACGTATAACGTATAACGTATAACGTATAACGTATAACGTATAACGTATAACTTATAAGGCATAACCTAGAACGTATAACGTATAACGTATAACGTATAACGTATATCGTATAACGTATATCGTATAACGTATAACGTATAACGTATAACGTATAACGCATAACGTATAACGTGTAACGTATGATGCATAGCCTATACTGTATAACGTATAACGTATAACATATAACGTATAACGTATAACGTATATCGTATAACGTATAACGTATAACGTATAACGTATAACGTATAACGTATAACGTATAACGTATAACGTGTAACGTATAACGTATAACGTATAACGTATAACGTATAACGTATAACGTATAACGTGTAACGTATAACGTATAACGTATAACGTATAACGTATATCGTATAACGTATAACGTATATCGTATAACGTATACCGTATAACGTATAACGTATAACGTATAACGTATAACGCATAAAGTATAACGTGTAACGTATGATGCATAGCCTATACTGTATAACGTATTACGTATAACGTTTAACGTGTAACGTATAACGTATAACGTATAACGTATAACGTATAACGTTTAACGTGTAACGTATAACGTATAACGTATAACGTACAACGTTTAACGTATAACGTGTATCGTAAAGCGTATAACGTATAACGTATAACGTATAACGTGTAACGTATAACGTATAACGTTTAACATATAACGTATAACGTATAACGTATATCGTATAACGTATAACGTATAACGTATAACGTATAACGTATAACGTATAACGTATAACGTATAACGTATAACGTATAACGTATAACGTATAACGTATATCGTATAACGTATATCGTATAACGTATAACGTATAACGTATAACGTATAACGCAAAACGTATAACGTGTAACGTATGATGCATAGCCTATACTGTATAACGTATAACGTATAACGTTTAACGTGTAACGTATAACGTATAACGTATAACGTACAACGTTTAACGTATAACGTGTATCGTAAAGCGTATAACGTATAACGTATAACGTATAACGTGTAACGTATAACGTATAACGTATAACATATAACGTATAACGTATAACGTATATCGTATAACGTATAACGTATAACGTATAACGTATAACGTATAACGTATAACGTATAACGTATAACGTATAACGTATAACGTATAACGTATAACGTATAACGTATAACATATAAGGCATAACCTAGAAGGTATACCGTATAACGTATAATCTATGACGTATAACGAATAACGTATAACGTATAACGCATAACGTATAACGTGTAACGTATGATGCATAGCCAATACTGTTTAACGTATAACGTATAACGTATAACGTATAACGTATAACGTATAACGTGTAACGTATAACGTGTAACGTATAACGTATAACGTATAACGTATAACGTATAACGTATAACGTATAACGTATAACGTATAACGTATAACGTGTAACGTGTAACGTGTAACGTGTAACGTGTAACGTATAACGTATAACGTATAACGTATAACGTATAACGTATAACGTATAACGTATAACGTATAACGTATAACGTATAACGTATAACGTATAACGTATAACGTATAACGTATAACGTATAACGTATAACGTATAACGTATAACGTACAACGTATAACGTATAACGTATAACGTATAACGTATATCGTATAACGTATAACGTATAACGTATAACGTATAACGTATAACGTATAACGTATAACGTATAACGTATAACGTATAACGTATATCGTATAACGTATAACGTATAACGTATAACGTATAACGTATTACGTACAACGTTTAACGTATAACGTGTATCGTAAAGCGTATAACGTATAACGTATAACGTATAACGTGTAACGCATAACGTATAACGTATAACGTATAACATATAACGTATAACGTATAACGTATATCGTATAACGTATAACGTATAACGTATAACGTATAACGTGTAACGTGTAACGTGTAACGTATAACGTATAACGTATAACGTATAACGTATAACGTATAACGTATTACGTATAACGTATAACGTATAACGTATAACGTATAACGTATAACGTATAACTTATAACGTATAACGTATAACGTATATCGTATAACGTATAACGTATAACGTATAACGTATAACGTATAACGTACAACGTTTAACGTATAACGTGTATCGTAAAGCGTATAACGTATAACGTATAACGTATAACGTGTAACGTATAACGTATAACGTATAACGTATAACATATAACGTATAACGTATAACGTATAACTTATAACGTATAACGTATAACGTATATCGTATAACGTATAACGTATAACGTATAACGTATAACGTATAACGTACAACGTTTAACGTATAACGTGTATCGTAAAGCGTATAACGTATAACGTATAACGTATAACGTGTAACGTATAACGTATAACGTATAACATATAACGTATAACGTATAACGTATATCGTATAACGTATAACGTATAATGTATAACGTATAACGTATAACGTATAACGTATAACGTATAACGTATAACGTATAACGTATACCGTATAACGTGTAACGTGTAACGTGTAACGTGTAACGTGTAACGTGTAACGTATAACGTATAACGTATAACGTATAACGTATAACGTATAACGTATAACGTATATAGTAAAGCGTATAACGTATAACGTATATCGTAAAGCGTATAACGTATATCGCATAACGTATAACGTGTAACGTATAACGTGTAACGTATAACGTATAACGTATAACATATAACGTATAACGTATAACGTATATCGTATAACGTATAACGTATAACGTATAACGTGTAACGTATAACGTGTAACGTATAATGTATAACGTATAACATATAACGTATAACATATAACGTATATCGTATAACGTATAACGTATAACGTATAACGTATAACGTATAATGTATAACGTATAACGTATAACGTATAACGTATAACGTATAACGTATAACGTATAACGTATAACGTATAACGTATAACGTATAACGTATAACGTATAACGTATAACGTATAACGTATAACGTATAACGTATAACGTATAACGTATAACGTATAACGTATAACGTATAACGTATAACGTATAACGTATAAAGTATAACGCATAACCTAGAACGTATACCGTATAACGTATAATGTATGACGTATAACGAATAACGTATATCGTATAACGCATAACGTATAACGCATAACGTATAACGTGTAACGTATGATGCATAGCCTATACTGTATAACGTATAACGTATAACGTATAACGTATAACGTAAAACGTATAGCGTATAACGTATAACGTATAACGTATAACGTATAACGTATAACGTATAACGTATAACGTATAACGTATAACGTATAACGTATAACGTATAACGTATAACGTATAACGTATAACGTATAACGTATAACGTATAACGTATAACGTATAACGTATAACGTATAACGTATAACGTATAACGTATTACGTATAACGTATAACGTATAACGTATAACGTATAACGTATAACGTATAACGTATAACGTATAACGTATAACGTATAACGTATAACGTATAACGTATAACGTATAACGTATAACGTATAACGTATAACGTATAACGTATAACGTATAACGTATAACGTATAACGTATGACGTATAACGTATAACGTATAACGTATAACGTATAACGTATAACGTATAACGTATAACGTATAACGTATAACGTATAACGTATAACGTATAACGTATAACGTATAACGTATAACGTATAACGTATAACGTATAACGTATAACGTATAACGTATAACGTATAACGTATAACGTATAACGTATAACGTATAACGTATAACGTATAACGTATAACGTAAAACGTATAACGTATAACGTATAACGTATAAAGTATAACGCATAACCTAGAACGTATACCGTATAACGTATAACGTATGACGTATAACGAATAACGTATATCGTATAACGCATAACGTATAACGCATAACGTATAACGTGTAACGTATGATGCATAGCCTATACTGTATAACGTATAACGTATAACGTATAACGTATAACGTAAAACGTATAACGTATAACGTATAACGTATAACGTATAACGTATAACGTATAACGTATAACGTATAACGTATAACGTATAACGTATAACGTATAACGTATAACGTATAACGTATAACGTATAACGTATAACGTATAACGTATAACGTATAACGTATAACGTATAACGTATAACGTATAACGTATAACGTATAACGTATAACGTATAACGTATAACGTATAACGTATAACGTATAACGTATAACGTATAACGTATAACGTATAACGTATAACGTATAACGTATAACGTATAACGTATAACGTATAACGTATAACGTATAACGTATAACGTATAACGTATAACGTATAACGTATAACGTATAACGTATAACGTATAACGTATAACGTATAACGTATAACGTATAACGTATAACGTATAACGTATAACGTATAACGTATAACGTATAACGTATAACGTATAACGTATAACGTATAACGTATAACGTATAACGTATAACGTATAACGTATAACGTATAACGTATAACGTATAACGTATAACGTATAACGTATAACGTATAACGTATAACGTATAACGTATAACGTATAACGTATAACGTATAACGTATAACGTATAACGTATAACGTATAACGTATAACGTATAACGTATAACGTATAACGTATAACGTATAACGTATAACGTATAACGTATAACGTATAACGTATAACGTATAACGTATAACGTATAACGTATAACGTATAACGTATAACGTATAACGTATAACGTATAACGTATAACGTATAACGTATAACGTATAACGTATAACGTATAACGTATAACGTATAACGTATAACGTATAACGTATAACGTATAACGTATAACGTATAACGTATAAAGTATAACGCATAACCTAGAACGTATACCGTATAACGTATAATGTATGACGTATAACGAATAACGTATATCGTATAACGCATAACGTATAACGCATAACGTATAACGTGTAACGTATGATGCATAGCCTATACTGTATAACGTATAACGTATAACGTATAACGTATAACGTAAAACGTATAACGTATAACGTATAACGTATAACGTATAACGTATAACGTATAACGTATAACGTATAACGTATAACGTATAACGTATAACGTATAACGTATAACGTATAACGTATAACGTATAACGTATAACGTATAACGTATAACGTATAACGTATAACGTATAACGTATAACGTATAACGTATAACGTATAACGTATAACGTATAACGTATAACGTATAACGTATAACGTATAACGTATAACGTATAACGTATAACGTATAACGTATAACGTATAACGTATAACGTATAACGTATAACGTATAACGTATAACGTATAACGTATAACGTATAACGTATAACGTATAACGTATAACGTATAACGTATAACGTATAACGTATAACGTATAACGTATAACGTATAACGTATAACGTATAACGTATAACGTATAACGTATAACGTATAACGTATAACGTATAACGTATAACGTATAACGTATAACGTATAACGTATAACGTATAACGTATAACGTATAACGTATAACGTATAACGTATAACGTATAACGTATAAAGTATAACGCATAACCTAGAACGTATACCGTATAACGTATAATGTATGACGTATAACGAATAACGTATATCGTATAACGCATAACGTATAACGCATAACGTATAACGTGTAACGTATGATGCATAGCCTATACTGTATAACGTATAACGTATAACGTATAACGTATAACGTAAAACGTATAACGTATAACGTATAACGTATAACGTATAACGTATATCGTATAACGTATAACGTATAACGTATAACGTATAACTTATAAGGCATAACCTAGAACGTATACCGTATAACGTATAATGTATGACGTATAACGAATAACGTATAACGTATAACGCATAACGTATAACGCATAACGTATAACGTATAACGTATAACGTATAACGTATAACGTATAACGTATAACGTATAACGTATAACGTATAACGTATAACGTATAACGTATAACGTATAACGTATAACGTATAACGTATAACGTATAACGTATAACGTATAACGTATAACGTATAACGTATAACGTATAAAGTATAACGCATAACCTAGAACGTATACCGTATAACGTATAATGTATGACGTATAACGAATAACGTATATCGTATAACGCATAACGTATAACGCATAACGTATAACGTGTAACGTATGATGCATAGCCTATACTGTATAACGTATAACGTATAACGTATAACGTATAACGTATAACGTAAAACGTATAACGTATAACGTATAACGTATAACGTATAACGTATAACGTATAACGTATAACGTATAACGTATAACGTATAACGTATAACGTATAACGTATAACGTATAACGTATAACGTATAACGTATAACGTATAACGTATAACGTATAACGTATAACGTATAACGTATAACGTATAACGTATAACGTATAACGTATAACGTATAACGTATAACGTATAACGTATAACGTATAACGTATAACGTATAACGTATAACGTATAACGTATAACGTATAACGTATAACGTATAACGTATAACGTATAACGTATAACGTATAACGTATAACGTATAACGTATAACGTATAACGTATAACGTATAACGTATAACGTATAACGTATAACGTATAACGTATAACGTATAACGTATAACGTATAACGTATAACGTATAACGTATAACGTATAACGTATAACGTATAACGTATAACGTATAACGTATAACGTATAACGTATAACGTATAACGTATAACGTATAACGTATAACGTATAACGTATAACGTATAACGTATATCGTATAACGTATAACGTATAACGTATAACGTATAACTTATAAGGCATAACCTAGAACGTATACCGTATAACGTATAATGTATGACGTATAACGAATAACGTATAACGTATAACGCATAACGTATAACGCATAACGTATAACGTATAACGTATAACGTATAACGTATAACGTATAACGTATAACGTATAACGTATAACGTATAACGTATAACGTATAACGTATAACGTATAACGTATAAAGTATAACGCATAACCTAGAACGTATACCGTATAACGTATAATGTATGACGTATAACGTATAACGTATAACGTATAACGTATAACGTATAACGTATAACGTATAACGTATAACGTATAACGTATAACGTATAACGTATAACGTATAACGTATAACGTATAACGTATAACGTATAACGTATAACGTATAACGTATAACGTATAACGTATAACGTATAACGTATAACGTATAACGTATAACGTATAACGTATAACGTATATCGTATAACGCATAACGTATAACGCATAACGTATAACGTGTAACGTATGATGCATAGCCTATACTGTATAACGTATAACGTATAACGTATAACGTATAACGTAAAACGTATAACGTATAACGTATAACGTATAACGTATAACGTATAACGTATAACGTATAACGTATAACGTATAAGGTATAACGTATAACGTATAACGTATAACGTATAACGTATAACGTATAACGTATAACGTATAACGTATAACGTATAACGTATAACGTATAACGTATAACGTATAACGTATAACGTATAACGTATAACGTATAACGTATAACGTATAACGTATAACGTATAACGTATAACGTATAACGTATAACGTATAACGTATAACGTATAACGTATAACGTATAACGTATAACGTATAACGTATAACGTATAACGTATAACGTATAACGTATAAAGTATAACGCATAACCTAGAACGTATACCGTATAACGTATAATCTATGACGTATAACGAATAACGTATAACGTATAACGCATAACGCATAACGTGTAACGTATGATGCATAGCCAATACTGTTTAACGTATAACGTATAACGTATAACGTATAACGTATAACGTATAACGTATAACGTATAACGTATAACGTATAACGTATAACGTATAACGAATAACGTATAACGTATAACGTATAACGTATAACGTATAACGTATAACGTATAACGTATAACGTATAACGTATAACGTATATCGTATAACGTATAACGTATAACGTATAACGTATAACTTATAAGGCATAACCTAGAACGTATACCGTATAACGTATAATGTATGACGTATAACGAATAACGTATAACGTATAACGCATAACGTATAACGCATAACGTATAACGTATAACGTATAACGTATAACGTATAACGTATAACGTATAACGTATAACGTATAACGTATAACGTATAACGTATAACGTATAACGTATAACGTATAACGTATAACGTATAACGTATAACGTATAACGTATAACGTATAACGTATAACGTATAACGTATAAAGTATAACGCATAACCTAGAACGTATACCGTATAACGTATAATGTATGACGTATAACGAATAACGTATATCGTATAACGCATAACGTATAACGCATAACGTATAACGTGTAACGTATGATGCATAGCCTATACTGTATAACGTATAACGTATAACGTATAACGTATAACGTATAACGTAAAACGTATAACGTATAACGTATAACGTATAACGTATAACGTATAACGTATAACGTATAACGTATAACGTATAACGTATAACGTATAACGTATAACGTATAACGTATAACGTATAACGTTAAACGTATAACGTATAACGTATAACGTATAACGTATAACGTATAACGTATAACGTATAACGTATAACGTATAACGTATAACGTATAACGTATAACGTATAACGTATAACGTATAACGTATAACGTATAACGTATAACGTATAACGTATAACGTATAACGTATAACGTATAACGTATAACGTATAACGTATAACGTATAACGTATAACGTATAACGTATAACGTATAACGTATAACGTATAACGTATAACGTATAACGTATAACGTATAACGTATAACGTATAACGTATAACGTATAACGTATAACGTATAACGTATAACGTATAACGTATAACGTATAACGTATAACGTATAACGTATAACGTATAACGTATAAAGTATAACGCATAACCTAGAACGTATACCGTATAACGTATAATGTATGACGTATAACGAATAACGTATATCGTATAACGCATAACGTATAACGCATAACGTATAACGTGTAACGTATGATGCATAGCCTATACTGTATAACGTATAACGGATAACGTATAACGTATAACGTATAACGTATAACGTATAACGTATAACGTATAACGTATAACGTATAACGTATAACGTATAACGTATAACGTATAACGTATAACGTATAACGTATAACGTATAACGTATAACGTATAACGTATAACGTATAACGTATAACGTATAACGTATAACGTATAACGTATAACGTATAACGTATAACGTATAACGTATAACGTATAACGTATAACGTATAACGTATAACGTATATCGTATAACGTATAACGTATAACGTATAACGTATAACTTATAAGGCATAACCTAGAACGTATACCGTATAACGTATAATGTATGACGTATAACGAATAACGTATAACGTATAACGCATAACGTATAACGCATAACGTATAACGTATAACGTATAACGTATAACGTATAACGTATAACGTATAACGTATAACGTATAACGTATAACGTATAACGTATAACGTATAACGTATAACGTATAACGTATAACGTATAACGTATAACGTATAACGTATAACGTATAACGTATAACGTATAACGTATAACGTATAAAGTATAACGCATAACCTAGAACGTATACCGTATAACGTATAATGTATGACGTATAACGAATAACGTATATCGTATAACGCATAACGTATAACGCATAACGTATAACGTGTAACGTATGATGCATAGCCTATACTGTATAACGTATAACGGATAACGTATAACGTATAACGTATAACGTATAACGTATAACGTATAACGTATAACGTATAACGTATAACGTATAACGTATAACGTATAACGTATAACGTATAACGTATAACGTATAACGTATAACGTATAACGTATAACGTATAACGTATAACGTATAACGTATAACGTATAACGTATAACGTATAACGTATAACGTATAACGTATAACGTATAACGTATAACGTATAACGTATGACGTATAACGTATAACGTATAACGTATAACGTATAACGTATAACGTATAACGTATAACGTATAACGTATAACGTATAACGTATAACGTATAACGTATAACGTATAACGTATAACGTATAACGTATAACGTATAACGTATAACGTATAACGTATAACGTATAACGTATAACGTATAACGTATAACGTATAACGTATAACGTATAACGTATAACGTATAACGTATAACGTATAAAGTATAACGCATAACCTAGAACGTATACCGTATAACGTATAATGTATGACGTATAACGAATAACGTATATCGTATAACGCATAACGTATAACGCATAACGTATAACGTGTAACGTATGATGCATAGCCTATACTGTATAACGTATAACGTATAACGTATAACGTATAACGTATAACGTATAACGTAAAACGTATAACGTATAACGTATAACGTATAACGTATAACGTATAACGTATAACGTATAACGTATAACGTATAACGTATAACGTATAACGTATAACGTATAACGTATAACGTATAACGTATAACGTATAACGTATAACGTATAACGTATAACGTATAACGTATAACGTATAACGTATAACGTATAACGTATAACGTATAACGTATAACGTATAACGTATAACGTATAACGTATAACGTATAACGTATAACGTATAACGTATAACGTATAACGTATAACGTATAACGTATAACGTATAACGTATAACGTATAACGTATAACGTATAACGTATAACGTATAACGTATAACGTATAACGTATAAAGTATAACGCATAACCTAGAACGTATACCGTATAACGTATAATGTATGACGTATAACGAATAACGTATATCGTATAACGCATAACGTATAACGCATAACGTATAACGTGTAACGTATGATGCATAGCCTATACTGTATAACGTATAACGTATAACGTATAACGTATAACGTAAAACGTATAACGTATAACGTATAACGTATAACGTATAACGTATAACGTATAACGTATAACGTATAACGTATAACGTATAACGTATAACGTATAACGTATAACGTATAACGTATAACGTATAATGTATGACGTATAACGAATAACGTATAACGTATAACGCATAACGTATAACGCATAACGTATAACGTATAACGTATAACGTATAACGTATAACGTATAACGTATAACGTATAACGTATAACGTATAACGTATAACGTATAACGTATAACGTATAACGTATAACGTATAACGTATAACGTATAACGTATAACGTATAACGTATAACGTATAACGTATAACGTATAACGTATAACGTATAACGTATAACGTATAACGTATAACGTATAAAGTATAACGCATAACCTAGAACGTATACCGTATAACGTATAATGTATGACGTATAACGAATAACGTATATCGTATAACGCATAACGTATAACGCATAACGTATAACGTGTAACGTATGATGCATAGCCTATACTGTATAACGTATAACGGATAACGTATAACGTATAACGTATAACGTATAACGTATAACGTATAACGTATAACGTATAACGTATAACGTATAACGTATAACGTATAACGTATAACGTATAACGTATAACGTATAACGTATAACGTATAACGTATAACGTATAACGTATAACGTATAACGTATAACGTATAACGTATAACGTATAACGTATAACGTATAACGTATAACGTATAACGTATAACGTATAACGTATAACGTATAACGTATAACGTATAACGTATAACGTATAACGTATAACGTATAACGTATAACGTATAACGTATGACGTATGACGTATAACGTATAACGTATAACGTATAACGTATAACGTATAACGTATAACGTATAACGTATAACGTATAACGTATAACGTATAACGTATAACGTATAACGTATAACGTATAACGTATGACGTATAACGTATAACGTATAACGTATAACGTATAACGTATAACGTATAACGTATAACGAATAACGTATAACGTATAACGTATAACGTATAACGTATAACGTATAACGTATATAGTAAAGCGTATAACGTATAACGTATATCGTAAAGCGTATAACGTATATAGCATAACGTATAACGTGTAACGTATAACGCGTAACGTATAACGTATAACGTATAACATATTACGTATAACATATAACGTATATCGTATAACGTATAACGTATAACGTATAACGTATAACGTATAACGTACAACGTTTAACGTATAACGTGTATCGTAAAGCGTATAACGTATAACGTATAACGTATAACGTGTAACGTATAACGTATAACGTATAACATATAAGGTATAACGTATAACGTATATCGTATAACGTATAACGTATAACGTATAACGTATAACGTATAACGTATAACGTATAACGTATAACGTATAACGTATAACGTATACCGTATAACGTATAACGTATAACGTATAACGTATAACCTATAACATATAACGTATAACGTATAACGTATAACGTAGATCGTAAAGCGTGTAAAGTATATCGTATAACGTATAACGTATAACGTATAACGTATAACGTATAACGTATAACTTATAACGTATAACGTATAACGTATATCGTATAACGTATAACGTATAACGTATAACGTATAACGTATAACGTACAACGTTTAACGTATAACGTGTATCGTAAAGCGTATAACGTATAACGTATAACGTATAACGTATAACGTATAACGTAGATCGTAAAGCGTGTAAAGTATATCGTATAACGTATAACGTATAACGTATAACGTTTAACGTATAACGTATAACGTAAAACGTATAACGTATAACGTATAACGTATAACGTATAACGTATAACGTATATAGTAAAGCGTATAACGTGTAACGTATATCGTAAAGCGTATAACGTATATCGCATAACGTATAACGTATAACGTATAACGTATAACGTATAACGTATAACGTATAACGTATAACGTATAACGTATAACGTATAACGTATAACGTATAACGTATATAGTAAAGCGTATAACGTGTAACGTATATCGTAAAGCGTATAACGTATATCGCATAACGTATAACGTGTAACGTATAACGTGTAACGTATAACGTATAACGTATAACATATAACGTATAACGTATAACGTATATCGTATAACGTATAACGTATAACGTATAACGTATAACGTATAACGTATAACGTATAACGTATAACGTATAACGTATAACGTATAACTTATAAGGCATAACCTAGAACGTATAACGTATAACGTATAACGTATAACGTATAACGTATATCGTATAACGTATATCGTATAACGTATAACGTATAACGTATAACGTATAACGCATAACGTATAACGTGTAACGTATGATGCATAGCCTATACTGTATAACGTATAACGTATAACGTTTAACGTGTAACGTATAACGTACAACGTATAACGTACAACGTTTAACGTATAACGTGTATCGTAAAGCGTATAACGTATAACGTATAACGTATAACGTGTAACGTATAACGTATAACGTATAACATATAACGTATAACGTATAACGTATATCGTATAACGTATAACGTATAACGTATAACGTATAACGTATAACGTATAACGTATAACGTATAACCTATAACGTATAACGTATAACGTATAACGTATAACGTATAACGTATAACGTATAACGTATAACGTATAACGTATAACGTATAACGTATAACGTATAACGTATATAGTAAAGCGTATAACGTAAAGCGTATATCGAAAAGCGTATAACGTATATCGCATAACGTATAACGTGTAACGTATAACGTGTAACGTATAACGTATAACGTATAACGTATATCGTATAACGTATAACGTATAACGTATAACGTATAACGTATAACGTATAACGTATAACGTGTAACGTATGATGCATAGCCTATACTGTATAACGTATAACGTATAACGTTTAACGTGTAACGTATAACGTATAACGTATAACGTACAACGTTTAACGTATAACGTGTATCGTAAAGCGTATAACGTATAACGTATAACGTATAACGTATAACGTATAATGTATAACGTATAACGTATAACGTATAACGTGTAACGTATAACGTATAACGTGTAACGTATAACGTATAACGTATAACGTGTAACCTGTAACGTATAACGTATAACGTATAACGTATAACGTATAACGTGTAACGTATATCGTATAACGTATATCGTATAACGTATAACGTATAATGTATAACGTATAACGCATAACGTATAACGTGTAACGTATGATGCATAGCCTATACTGTATAACGTATAACGTATAACGTTTAACGTGTAACGTATAACGTATAACGTATAACGTACAACGTTTAACGTATAACGTGTATCGTAAAGCGTATAACGTATAACGTATAACGTATAACGTGTAACGTATAACGTATAACGTATAACATATAACGTATAACGTATAACGTATAACGTATAACGTATAACGTATAACGTATAACGTATAACGTATACCGTATAACGTATAACGTATAACGTATAACGTATAACGTATAACGTATAACGTATAACGTATAACGTATAACGTATAACGAATAACGTATAACGTATAACGTATAACGTATAACGTATAACGTATAACGTATAACGTATAACGTATATCGTATAACGTATATAGTAAAGCGTATAACGTATAACGTATATCGTAAAGCGTATAACGTATATCGCATAACGTATAACGTGTAACGTATAACGTGTAACGTATAACGTATAACGTATAACGTATAACGTATAACGTATAACGTATAACGTATAACGTATAACGTATAACGTATAACGTATAACGTATAACGTATAACGAATAACGTATAACGTATAACGTATAACGTATAACGTATAACGTATAACGTATAACGTATAACGTATATCGTATAACGTATATAGTAAAGCGTATAACGTATAACGTATATCGTAAAGCGTATAACGTATATCGCATAACGTATAACGTGTAACGTATAACGTGTAACGTATAACATATAACGTATAACATATAACGTATAACGTATAACGTATATCGTATAACGTATAACGTATAACGTATAACGTATAACGTATAACGTATAACGTATAACGTATAACGTATAACTTATAAGGCATAACCTAGAACGTATACCGTATAACGTATAATGTATGACGTATAACGTATAACGTATAACGTATAACGTATAACGTATAACGTGTAACGTATAACGTATAACGTATAACGTATAACGTATAACGTATAACGTGTAACGTATAACGTATAACGTTTAACATATAACGTATAACGTATAACGTATATCGTATAACGTATAACGTATAACGTATAACGTATAACGTATAACGTATAACGTATAACGTATAACGTATAACGTATAACGTATAACGTATATCGTATAACGTATATCGTATAACGTATAACGTATAACGTATAACGTATAACGCAAAACGTATAACGTGTAACGTATGATGCATAGCCTATACTGTATAACGTATAACGTATAACGTTTAACGTGTAACGTATAACGTATAACGTATAACGTACAACGTTTAACGTATAACGTGTATCGTAAAGCGTATAACGTATAACGTATAACGTATAACGTGTAACGTATAACGTATAACGTATAACATATAACGTATAACGTATAACGTATATCGTATAACGTATAACGTATAACGTATAACGTATAACGTATAACGTATAACGTATAACGTATAACGTATAACGTATAACGTATAACGTATAACGTATAACGTATAACATATAAGGCATAACCTAGAAGGTATACCGTATAACGTATAATCTATGACGTATAACGAATAACGTATAACGTATAACGCATAACGTATAACGTGTAACGTATGATGCATAGCCAATACTGTTTAACGTATAACGTATAACGTATAACGTATAACGTATAACGTATAACGTGTAACGTATAACGTGTAACGTATAACGTATAACGTATAACGTATAACGTATAACGTATAACGTATAACGTATAACGTATAACGTATAACGTGTAACGTATAACGTGTAACGTATAACGTGTAACTTGTAACGTGTAACGTATAACGTATAACGTATAACGTATAACGTATAACGTATAACGTATAACGTATAACGTATAACGTATAACGTATAACGTATAACGTATAACGTATAACGTATAACGTATAACGTATAACGTATAACGTATAACGTATAACGTATTACGTATAACGTATAACGTATAACGTATAACGTATAACGTATAACGTATAACGTATATCGTATAACGTATAACGTATAACGTATAACGTATAACGTATAACGTATAACGTATAACGTATAACGTATAACGTATAACGTATAACGTATAACGTAACGTGTGACGTGTAACGTGTGACGTGTAACGTGTGACGTGTAACGTGTGACGTGTAACGTGTGACGTGTAACGTGTGACGTGTAACGTGTGACGTGTAACGTGTGACGTGTAACGTGTGACGTGTAACGTGTGACGTGTAACGTGTGACGTGTAACGTGTGACGTGTAACGTGTGACGTGTAACGTGTGACGTGTAACGTGTGACGTGTAACGTGTGACGTGTAACGTGTGACGTGTAACGTGTGACGTGTAACGTGTGACGTGTAACGTGTGACGTGTAACGTGTGACGTGTAACGTGTGACGTGTAACGTGTGACGTGTAACGTGTGACGTGTAACGTGTGACGTGTAACGTGTGACGTGTAACGTGTGACGTGTAACGTGTGACGTGTAACGTGTGACGTGTAACGTGTGACGTGTAACGTGTGACGTGTAACGTGTGACGTGTAACGTGTGACGTGTAACGTGTGACGTGTAACGTGTGACGTGTAACGTGTGACGTGTAACGTGTGACGTGTAACGTGTGACGTGTAACGTGTGACGTGTAACGTGTGACGTGTAACGTGTGACGTGTAACGTGTGACGTGTAACGTGTGACGTGTAACGTGTGACGTGTAACGTGTGACGTGTAACGTGTGACGTGTAACGTGTGACGTGTAACGTGTGACGTGTAACGTGTGACGTGTAACGTGTGACGTGTAACGTGTGACGTGTAACGTGTGACGTGTAACGTGTGACGTGTAACGTGTGACGTGTAACGTGTGACGTGTAACGTGTGACGTGTAACGTGTGACGTGTAACGTGTGACGTGTAACGTGTGACGTGTAACGTGTGACGTGTAACGTGTGACGTGTAACGTGTGACGTGTAACGTGTGACGTGTAACGTGTGACGTGTAACGTGTGACGTGTAACGTGTGACGTGTAACGCGTGACGTGTAACGCGTGACGTGTAACGCGTGACGTGTAACGTGTGACGTGTAACGTGTGACGTGTAACGTGTGACGTGTAACGCGTGACGTGTAACGTGTGACGTGTAACGCGTGACGTGTAACGTGTGACGTGTAACGTGTGACGTGTAACGTGTGACGTGTAACGTGTGACGTGTAACGTGTGACGTGTAACGTGTGACGTGTAACGTGTGACGTGTAACGTGTGACGTGTAACGTGTGACGTGTAACGTGTGACGTGTAACGTGTGACGTGTAACGTGTGACGTGTAACGTGTAACGTATAACGTATAACGTATAACGTATAACGTATAACGTATAACGTATAACGTATAACGTATAACGTATAACGTATAACCTATAACGTATAACGTATATAGTAAAGCGTATAACGTATAACGTATATCGAAAAGCGTATAACGTATATCGCATAACGTATAACGTGTAACGTATAACGTGTAACGTATAACGTATAACGTATAACATATAACGTATAACGTATAACGTATATCGTATAACGTATAACGTATAACGTATAACGTATAACGTATAACGTATAACGTATAACGTATAACGTATAACGTATAACGTATTACGTATAACTTATAAGGCATAACCTAGAACGTATACCGTATAACGTATAACGTGTAACGTGTAACGTGTAACGTGTAACGTGTAACGTGTAACGTATAACGTATAACGTATAACGTATAACGTATAACGTATAACGTATAACGTATATAGTAAAGCGTATAACGTATAACGTATATCGTAAAGCGTATAACGTATATCGCATAACGTATAACGTGTAACGTATAACGTGTAACGTATAACGTATAACGTATAACGTATAACGTATATCGCATAACGTATAACGTATAACGTATAACGTATAACAAATAACGTATAACGTATAACGTATAACGTATAACGTATAACTTATAAGGCATAACCTAGAACGTATACCGTATAACGTATAATGTATGACGTATAACGTATAACGTATAACGAATAACGTATAACGAATAACGTGTAACGTATAACGTATAACGTATAACGTGTAACGTATGATGCATAGCCTATACTGTATAACGTATAACGTATAACGTCTAACGTGTAACGTATAACGTATAACGTATAACGTACAACGTTTAACGTATAACGTGTATCGTAAAGCGTATAACGTATAACGTATAACGTATAACGTATAACGTATAACGTATAACGTATAACGTATAACGTATAAAGTATAACGTAGATCGTAAAGCGTGTAAAGTATATCGTATAACGTATAACGTATAACGTATAACGTATAACGTATAACGTATAACGTATAACGTATAACGTATAACGTATAACGTATAACGTATAACGTATAACGTATAACGTATAACGTATAACGTATAACGTATAACGTATAACGTATAACGAATAACGTATAACGTATAACGTATAACGTATAACGTATAACGTATAACGTATAACGTATAACGTATAACGTATAACGTATAACGTATATCGTATAACGTATATAGTAAAGCGTATAACGTATAACGTATATCGTAAAGCGTATAACGTATATCGCATAACGTATAACGTGTAACGTATAACGTGTAACGTATAACATATAACGTATAACATATAACGTATAACGTATAACGTATATCGTATAACGTATAACGTATAACGTATAACGTATAACGTATAACGTATAACGTATAACGTATAACGTATAACTTATAAGGCATAACCTAGAACGTATACCGTATAACGTATAATGTATGACGTATAACGTATAACGTATAACGTATAACGTATAACGTATATCGTATAACGTATATCGTATAACGTATAACGTATAACGTATAACGTATAACGCAAAACGTATAACGTGTAACGTATGATGCATAGCCTATACTGTATAACGTATAACGTATAACGTTTAACGTGTAACGTATAACGTATAACGTATAACGTACAACGTTTAACGTATAACGTGTATCGTAAAGCGTATAACGTATAACGTATAACGTATAACGTGTAACGTATAACGTATAACGTATAACATATAACGTATAACGTATAACGTATATCGTATAACGTATAACGTATAACGTATAACGTATAACGTATAACGTATAACGTATAACGTATAACGTATAACGTATAACGTATAACGTATAACGTATAACGTATAACGTATAACATATAAGGCATAACCTAGAAGGTATACCGTATAACGTATAATCTATGACGTATAACGAATAACGTATAACGTATAACGCATAACGTATAACGTGTAACGTATGATGCATAGCCAATACTGTTTAACGTATAACGTATAACGTATAACGTATAACGTATAACGTATAACGTGTAACGTATAACGTGTAACGTATAACGTATAACGTATAACGTATAACGTATAACGTATAACGTATAACGTATAACGTGTAACGTATAACGTGTAACGTATAACGTGTAACTTGTAACGTGTAACGTATAACGTATAACGTATAACGTATAACGTATAACGTATAACGTATAACGTATAACGTATAACGTATAACGTATAACGTATAACGTATAACGTATAACGTATAACGTATAACGTATAACGTATAACGTATAACGTATAACGTATAACGTATAACGTATATCGTATAACGTATAACGTATAACGTATAACGTATAACGTATAACGTATAACGTATAACGTATAACGTATAACGTATAACGTATAACGTATAACGTAACGTGTGACGTGTAACGTGTGACGTGTAACGTGTGACGTGTAACGTGTGACGTGTAACGTGTGACGTGTAACGTGTGACGTGTAACGTGTGACGTGTAACGTGTGACGTGTAACGTGTGACGTGTAACGTGTGACGTGTAACGTGTGACGTGTAACGTGTGACGTGTAACGTGTGACGTGTAACGTGTGACGTGTAACGTGTGACGTGTAACGTGTGACGTGTAACGTGTGACGTGTAACGTGTGACGTGTAACGTGTGACGTGTAACGTGTGACGTGTAACGTGTGACGTGTAACGTGTGACGTGTAACGTGTGACGTGTAACGTGTGACGTGTAACGTGTGACGTGTAACGTGTGACGTGTAACGTGTGACGTGTAACGTGTGACGTGTAACGTGTGACGTGTAACGTGTGACGTGTAACGTGTGACGTGTAACGTGTGACGTGTAACGTGTGACGTGTAACGTGTGACGTGTAACGTGTGACGTGTAACGTGTGACGTGTAACGTGTGACGTGTAACGTGTGACGTGTAACGTGTGACGTGTAACGTGTGACGTGTAACGTGTGACGTGTAACGTGTGACGTGTAACGTGTGACGTGTAACGTGTGACGTGTAACGTGTGACGTGTAACGTGTGACGTGTAACGTGTGACGTGTAACGTGTGACGTGTAACGCGTGACGTGTAACGCGTGACGTGTAACGCGTGACGTGTAACGCGTGACGTGTAACGTGTGACGTGTAACGTGTGACGTGTAACGTGTGACGTGTAACGTGTGACGTGTAACGTGTGACGTGTAACGTGTGACGTGTAACGTGTGACGTGTAACGTGTGACGTGTAACGTGTGACGTGTAACGTGTGACGTGTAACGTGTGACGTGTAACGTGTGACGTGTAACGTGTGACGTGTAACGTGTGACGTGTAACGTGTGACGTGTAACGTGTGACGTGTAACGTGTAACGTATAACGTATAACGTATAACGTATAACGTATAACGTATAACGTATAACGTATATAGTAAAGCGTATAACGTATAACGTATATCGTAAAGCGTATAACGTATATCGCATAACGTATAACGTGTAACGTATAACGTGTAACGTATAACGTATAACGTATAACATATAACGTATAACGTATAACGTATATCGTATAACGTATAACGTATAACGTATAACGTGTAACGTATAACGTGTAACGTATAATGTATAACGTATAACATATAACGTATAACATATAACGTATATCGTATAACGTATAACGTATAACGTATAACGTATAACGTATAATGTATAACGTATAACGTATAACGTATAACGTATAACGTATAACGTATAACGTATAACGTATAACGTATAACGTATAACGTATAACGTATAACTTATAAGGCATAACCTAGAACGTATACCGTATAACGTATAATCTATGACGTATAACGAATAACGTATAACGTATAACGCATAACGCATAACGTGTAACGTATGATGCATAGCCAATACTGTTTAACGTATAACGTATAACGTATAACGTATAACGTATAACGTATAACGTATAACGTATAACGCATAACGCATAACGTGTAACGTATGATGCATAGCCAATACTGTTTAACGTATAACGTATAACGTATAACGTATAACGTATAACGTATAACGTATAACGTATAACGTGTAACGTATAACGTATAACGTATAACGTATAACGTATAACGTATAACGTATAACGTATAACGTGTAACGTATAACGTGTAACGTATAACGTATAACGTATAACGTATAACGTATAACGTATAACGTATAACGTATAACGTATAACGTATACCGTATAACGTATAACGTATAACCTATAACATATAACGTATAACGTATAAAGTATAACGTAGATCGTAAAGCGTGTAAAGTATATCGTATAACGTATAACGTATAACGTATAACGTATAACGTATAACGTATAACGTATAACGTATAACGTATAACGTATAACGTATAACGTATAACGTATAACGTATAACGAATAACGTATAACGTATAACGTATAACGTATAACGTATAACGTATAACGTATAACGTATAACGTATAACGTATAACGTAACGTGTGACGTGTAACGTGTGACGTGTAACGTGTGACGTGTAACGTGTGACGTGTAACGTGTGACGTGTAACGTGTGACGTGTAACGTGTGACGTGTAACGTGTGACGTGTAACGTGTGACGTGTAACGTGTGACGTGTAACGTGTGACGTGTAACGTGTGACGTGTAACGTGTGACGTGTAACGTGTGACGTGTAACGTGTGACGTGTAACGTGTGACGTGTAACGTGTGACGTGTAACGTGTGACGTGTAACGTGTGACGTGTAACGTGTGACGTGTAACGTGTGACGTGTAACGTGTGACGTGTAACGTGTGACGTGTAACGTGTGACGTGTAACGTGTGACGTGTAACGTGTGACGTGTAACGTGTGACGTGTAACGTGTGACGTGTAACGTGTGACGTGTAACGTGTGACGTGTAACGTGTGACGTGTAACGTGTGACGTGTAACGTGTGACGTGTAACGTGTGACGTGTAACGTGTGACGTGTAACGTGTGACGTGTAACGTGTGACGTGTAACGTGTGACGTGTAACGTGTGACGTGTAACGTGTGACGTGTAACGTGTGACGTGTAACGTGTGACGTGTAACGTGTGACGTGTAACGTGTGACGTGTAACGTGTGACGTGTAACGTGTGACGTGTAACGTGTGACGTGTAACGTGTGACGTGTAACGTGTGACGTGTAACGTGTGACGTGTAACGTGTGACGTGTAACGTGTGACGTGTAACGTGTGACGTGTAACGTGTGACGTGTAACGTGTGACGTGTAACGTGTGACGTGTAACGTGTGACGTGTAACGTGTGACGTGTAACGTGTGACGTGTAACGTGTGACGTGTAACGTGTGACGTGTAACGTGTGACGTGTAACGTGTGACGTGTAACGTGTGACGTGTAACGTGTGACGTGTAACGTGTGACGTGTAACGTGTGACGTGTAACGTGTGACGTGTAACGTGTGACGTGTAACGTGTGACGTGTAACGTGTGACGTGTAACGTGTGACGTGTAACGTGTGACGTGTAACGTGTGACGTGTAACGTGTGACGTGTAACGTGTGACGTGTAACGTGTGACGTGTAACGTGTGACGTGTAACGTGTGACGTGTAACGTGTGACGTGTAACGTGTGACGTGTAACGTGTGACGTGTAACGTGTGACGTGTAACGTGTGACGTGTAACGTGTGACGTGTAACGTGTGACGTGTAACGTGTGACGTGTAACGTGTGACGTGTAACGTGTGACGTGTAACGTGTGACGTGTAACGTGTGACGTGTAACGTGTGACGTGTAACGTGTGACGTGTAACGTGTGACGTGTAACGTGTGACGTGTGACGTGTGACGTGTGACGTGTGACGTGTGACGTGTAACGTGTGACGTGTGACGTGTGACGTGTAACGTGTGACGTGTAACGTGTGACGTGTAACGTGTGACGTGTAACGTGTGACGTGTAACGTGTGACGTGTAACGTGTGACGTGTAACGTGTGACGTGTAACGTGTGACGTGTAACGTGTGACGTGTAACGTGTGACGTGTAACGTGTGACGTGTAACGTGTGACGTGTAACGTGTGACGTGTAACGTGTGACGTGTAACGTGTGACGTGTAACGTGTGACGTGTAACGTGTGACGTGTAACGTGTGACGTGTAACGTGTGACGTGTAACGTGTGACGTGTAACGTGTGACGTGTAACGTGTGACGTGTAACGTGTGACGTGTAACGTGTGACGTGTAACGTGTGACGTGTAACGTGTGACGTGTAACGTGTGACGTGTAACGTGTGACGTGTAACGTGTGACGTGTAACGTGTGACGTGTAACGTGTGACGTGTAACGTGTGACGTGTAACGTGTGACGTGTAACGTGTGACGTGTAACGTGTGACGTGTAACGTGTGACGTGTAACGTGTGACGTGTAACGTGTGACGTGTAACGTGTGACGTGTAACGTGTGACGTGTAACGTGTGACGTGTAACGTGTAACGTATAACGTATAACGTATAACGTATAACGTATAACGTATAACGTATAACGTATAATGTATAACGTATAACGTATAACGTATAACGTATAACGTATAACGTATAACGTATAACGTATAACGTATAACGTATAACGTATAACGTATAACTTATAAGGCATAACCTAGAACGTATACCGTATAACGTATAATCTATGACGTATAACGAATAACGTATAACGTATAACGCATAACGCATAACGTGTAACGTATGATGCATAGCCAATACTGTTTAACGTATAACGTATAACGTATAACGTATAACGTATAACGTATAACGTATAACGTATAACGCATAACGCATAACGTGTAACGTATGATGCATAGCCAATACTGTTTAACGTATAACGTATAACGTATAACGTATAACGTATAACGTATAACGTATAACGTATAACGTGTAACGTATAACGTATAACGTATAACGTATAACGTATAACGTATAACGTATAACGTATAACGTGTAACGTATAACGTGTAACGTATAACGTATAACGTATAACGTATAACGTATAACGTATAACGTATAACGTATAACGTATAACGTATACCGTATAACGTATAACGTATAACCTATAACATATAACGTATAACGTATAAAGTATAACGTAGATCGTAAAGCGTGTAAAGTATATCGTATAACGTATAACGTATAACGTATAACGTATAACGTATAACGTATAACGTATAACGTATAACGTATAACGTATAACGTATAACGTATAACGAATAACGTATAACGTATAACGTATAACGTATAACGTATAACGTATAACGTATAACGTATAACGTATAACGTATAACGTAACGTGTGACGTGTAACGTGTGACGTGTAACGTGTGACGTGTAACGTGTGACGTGTAACGTGTGACGTGTAACGTGTGACGTGTAACGTGTGACGTGTAACGTGTGACGTGTAACGTGTGACGTGTAACGTGTGACGTGTAACGTGTGACGTGTAACGTGTGACGTGTAACGTGTGACGTGTAACGTGTGACGTGTAACGTGTGACGTGTAACGTGTGACGTGTAACGTGTGACGTGTAACGTGTGACGTGTAACGTGTGACGTGTAACGTGTGACGTGTAACGTGTGACGTGTAACGTGTGACGTGTAACGTGTGACGTGTAACGTGTGACGTGTAACGTGTGACGTGTAACGTGTGACGTGTAACGTGTGACGTGTAACGTGTGACGTGTAACGTGTGACGTGTAACGTGTGACGTGTAACGTGTGACGTGTAACGTGTGACGTGTAACGTGTGACGTGTAACGTGTGACGTGTAACGTGTGACGTGTAACGTGTGACGTGTAACGTGTGACGTGTAACGTGTGACGTGTAACGTGTGACGTGTAACGTGTGACGTGTAACGTGTGACGTGTAACGTGTGACGTGTAACGTGTGACGTGTAACGTGTGACGTGTAACGTGTGACGTGTAACGTGTGACGTGTAACGTGTGACGTGTGACGTGTAACGTGTGACGTGTAACGTGTGACGTGTAACGTGTGACGTGTAACGTGTGACGTGTAACGTGTGACGTGTAACGTGTGACGTGTAACGTGTGACGTGTAACGTGTGACGTGTAACGTGTGACGTGTAACGTGTGACGTGTAACGTGTGACGTGTAACGTGTGACGTGTAACGTGTGACGTGTAACGTGTGACGTGTAACGTGTGACGTGTAACGTGTGACGTGTAACGTGTGACGTGTAACGTGTGACGTGTGACGTGTGACGTGTGACGTGTGACGTGTGACGTGTAACGTGTGACGTGTGACGTGTGACGTGTAACGTGTGACGTGTGACGTGTGACGTGTAACGTGTGACGTGTAACGTGTGACGTGTAACGTGTGACGTGTAACGTGTGACGTGTAACGTGTGACGTGTAACGTGTGACGTGTAACGTGTGACGTGTAACGTGTGACGTGTAACGTGTGACGTGTAACGTGTGACGTGTAACGTGTGACGTGTAACGTGTGACGTGTAACGTGTGACGTGTAACGTGTGACGTGTAACGTGTGACGTGTAACGTGTGACGTGTAACGTGTGACGTGTAACGTGTGACGTGTAACGTGTGACGTGTAACGTGTGACGTGTAACGTGTGACGTGTAACGTGTGACGTGTAACGTGTGACGTGTAACGTGTGACGTGTAACGTGTGACGTGTAACGTGTGACGTGTAACGTGTGACGTGTAACGTGTGACGTGTAACGTGTGACGTGTAACGTGTGACGTGTAACGTGTGACGTGTAACGTGTGACGTGTAACGTGTGACGTGTAACGTGTGACGTGTAACGTGTGACGTGTAACGTGTGACGTGTAACGTGTGACGTGTAACGTGTGACGTGTAACGTGTGACGTGTAACGTGTGACGTGTAACGTGTGACGTGTAACGTGTGACGTGTAACGTGTGACGTGTAACGTGTGACGTGTAACGTGTGACGTGTAACGTGTGACGTGTAACGTGTGACGTGTAACGTGTGACGTGTAACGTGTGACGTGTAACGTGTGACGTGTAACGTGTGACGTGTAACGTGTGACGTGTAACGTGTGACGTGTAACGTGTGACGTGTAACGTGTGACGTGTAACGTGTGACGTGTAACGTGTGACGTGTAACGTGTGACGTGTAACGTGTGACGTGTAACGTGTGACGTGTAACGTGTGACGTGTAACGTGTGACGTGTAACGTGTGACGTGTAACGTGTGACGTGTAACGTGTGACGTGTAACGTGTGACGTGTAACGTGTGACGTGTAACGTGTGACGTGTAACGTGTGACGTGTAACGTGTGACGTGTAACGTGTGACGTGTAACGTGTGACGTGTAACGTGTGACGTGTAACGTGTGACGTGTAACGTGTGACGTGTAACGTGTGACGTGTAACGTGTGACGTGTAACGTGTGACGTGTAACGTGTGACGTGTAACGTGTGACGTGTAACGTGTGACGTGTAACGTGTGACGTGTAACGTGTGACGTGTAACGTGTGACGTGTAACGTGTGACGTGTAACGTGTGACGTGTAACGTGTGACGTGTAACGTGTGACGTGTAACGTGTGACGTGTAACGTGTGACGTGTAACGTGTGACGTGTAACGTGTGACGTGTAACGTGTGACGTGTAACGTGTGACGTGTAACGTGTGACGTGTAACGTGTGACGTGTAACGTGTGACGTGTAACGTGTGACGTGTAACGTGTGACGTGTAACGTGTGACGTGTAACGTGTGACGTGTAACGTGTGACGTGTAACGTGTGACGTGTAACGTGTGACGTGTAACGTGTGACGTGTAACGTGTGACGTGTAACGTGTGACGTGTAACGTGTGACGTGTAACGTGTGACGTGTAACGTGTGACGTGTAACGTGTGACGTGTAACGTGTGACGTGTAACGTGTGACGTGTAACGTGTGACGTGTAACGTGTGACGTGTAACGTGTGACGTGTAACGTGTGACGTGTAACGTGTGACGTGTAACGTGTGACGTGTAACGTGTGACGTGTAACGTGTGACGTGTAACGTGTGACGTGTAACGTGTGACGTGTAACGTGTGACGTGTAACGTGTGACGTGTAACGTGTGACGTGTAACGTGTGACGTGTAACGTGTGACGTGTAACGTGTGACGCGTAACGTGTGACGCGTAACGTGTGACGCGTAACGTGTGACGCGTAACGTGTGACGCGTAACGTGTGACGCGTAACGTGTGACGCGTAACGTGTGACGCGTAACGTGTGACGCGTAACGTGTGACGCGTAACGTGTGACGCGTAACGTGTGACGCGTAACGTGTGACGTGTAACGTGTGACGTGTAACGTGTGACGCGTAACGTGTGACGCGTAACGTGTGACGTGTAACGTGTGACGCGTAACGTGTGACGCGTAACGTGTGACGCGTAACGTGTGACGTGTAACGTGTGACGTGTAACGTGTGACGCGTAACGTGTGACGCGTAACGTGTGACGCGTAACGTGTGACGTGTAACGTGTGACGCGTAACGTGTGACGTGTAACGTGTGACGTGTAACGTGTGACGTGTAACGTGTGACGTGTAACGTGTGACGTGTAACGTGTGACGTGTAACGTGTGACGTGTAACGTGTGACGTGTAACGTGTGACGTGTAACGTGTGACGTGTAACGTGTGACGTGTAACGTGTGACGTGTAACGTGTGACGTGTAACGTGTGACGTGTAACGTGTGACGTGTAACGTGTGACGTGTAACGTGTGACGTGTAACGTGTGACGTGTAACGTGTGACGTGTAACGTGTGACGTGTAACGTGTGACGTGTAACGTGTGACGTGTAACGTGTGACGTGTAACGTGTGACGTGTAACGTGTGACGTGTAACGTGTGACGTGTAACGTGTGACGTGTAACGTGTGACGTGTAACGTGTGACGTGTAACGTGTGACGTGTAACGTGTGACGTGTAACGTGTGACGTGTAACGTGTGACGTGTAACGTGTGACGTGTAACGTGTGACGTGTAACGTGTGACGTGTAACGTGTGACGTGTAACGTGTGACGTGTAACGTGTGACGTGTAACGTGTGACGTGTAACGTGTGACGTGTAACGTGTGACGTGTAACGTGTGACGTGTATCGTGTGACGTGTAACGTGTGACGTGTAACGTGTGACGTGTAACGTGTGACGTGTAACGTGTGACGTGTAACGTGTGACGTGTAACGTGTGACGTGTAACGTGTGACGTGTAACGTGTGACGTGTAACGTGTGACGTGTAACGTGTGACGTGTAACGTGTGACGTGTAACGTGTGACGTGTAACGTGTGACGTGTAACGTGTGACGTGTAACCTGTGACGTGTAACGTGTGACGTGTAACGTGTGACGTGTAACGTGTGACGTGTAACGTGTGACGTGTAACGTGTGACGTGTAACCTGTGACGTGTAACGTGTGACGTGTAACGTGTGACGTGTAACGTGTGACGTGTAACGTGTGACGTGTAACGTGTGACGTGTAACGTGTGACGTGTAACGTGTGACGTGTAACGTGTGACGTGTAACGTGTGACGTGTAACGTGTGACGTGTAACGTGTGGCGTGTAACGTGTGACGTGTAACGTGTGACGTGTAACGTGTGACGTGTAACGTGTGACGTGTAACGTGTGACGTGTAACGTGTGACGTGTAACGTGTGACGTGTAACGTGTGACGTGTAACGTGTGACGTGTAACGTGTGACGTGTAACGTGTGACGTATAACGTATAACGTATAACGTATAACGTATAACGTATAACGTATAACGTATAACGTATAACGTATAACGTATAACGTATAACGTATAACGTATAACGTATAACGTATAACGTATAACGTATAACGTATAACGTATAACGTATAACGTATAACGTATAACGTATAACGTATAACGTATAACGTATAACGTATAACGTATAACGTATAACGTGTAACGTATAACGTATAACGTATAACGTATAACGTATAACGTATAACGTATAACGTATAACGTATATAGTAAAGCGTATAACGTATAACGTATAACGTATAACGTATATCGTAAAGCGTATAACGTGTAACGTATAACGTGTAACGTATAACGTATAACGTATAACATATAACGTATAACGTATAACGTATATCGTATAACGTATAACGTATAACGTATAACGTATAACGTATAACGTATAACGTATAACGTGTAACGTATAACGTGTAAGGTATAACGTATAACGTATAACGTATAACGTATAACGTATAACGTATAACGTATAACGTATAACGTGTAACGTATAACGTGTAACGTATAACGTATAACGTATAACGTATAACGTATAACGTATAACGTATAACGTATAACGTATAACGTATAACGTATAACGTATAACGTATAACGTATAACGTATAACGTATAACGTATCACGTATAACGTATAACGTATAACGTATAACGTATAACGTATAACGTATAACGTATAACGTATATCGTATAACGTATAACGTATAACGTATAACGTATAACGTATAACGTACAACGTTTAACGTATAACGTGTATCGTAAAGCGTATAACGTATAACGTATAACGTATAACGTGTAACGTATAACGTATAACGTATAACGTATAACATATAACGTATAACGTATAACGTATATCGTATAACATATAATGTATAACGTATAACGTATAACGTATAACGTATAACGTATAACGTATAACGTATACCGTATAACGTATAACGTATAACGTATAACGTATAACGTATAACGTATAAAGTATAACGTAGATCGTAAAGCGTGAAAAGTATATCGTATAACGTATAACGTATAACGTATAACGTATAACGTATAACGTATAACGTATAACGTATAACGTATAACGTATAACGTATAACGTATAACGTATAACGTGTAACGTATAACGTATAACGTATAACGTATAACGTGTAACGTATAACGTATATCGTATAACGTATAACGTATAACGTATAACGTATAACGTATAACGTATAACGTATAACGAATACCGTATAACGTATAACGTATAACGTATAACGTATAACCTATAACATATAACGTATAACGTATAACGTATAACGTAGATCGTAAAGCGTGTAAAGTATAACGTATAACGTATAACGTATAACGTGTAACGTATAACGTGTAACGTATAACGTGTAACGTATAACGTGTAACGTATAACGTATAACGTATAACGTATAACGTATAACGTATAACGTATAACGTATAACGTATAACGTATAACGTATAACGTATAACGTCTTTAGTAAAGCGTATAACGTATAACGTATATAGTAAAGCGTATAACGTATAACGTATATCGTAAAGCGTATAACGTATATCGCATAACGTATAACGTGTAACGTATAACGTGTATCGTAAAGCGTATAACGTATAACGTATAACGTATAACGTATAACGTGTAACGTATAACGTATAACGTATAACGTATAACGTGTAACGTATAACGTATAACGTATAACATATAACGTATAACGTATAACGTATATCGTATAACGTATAACGTATAACGTATAACGTATAACGTATAACGTATAGCGTATAACGTATAACGTATAACGTGTAACGTATAACGTGTAACGTATAACGTATAACGTATAACGTATAACGTATAACGTATAACGTATAACGTATAACGTATAACGTATAACGTATAACGTGTAACGTGTAACGTGTAACGTATAACGTATAACGTATAACGTATAACGTATAACGTATAAAGTATAACGTATAACGTATAACGTATAACGTATAACGTATAACGTATAACTTATAACGTATAACGTATAACGTATATCGTTTAACGTATAACGTATAACGTATAACGTATAACGTATAACGTATAACGTACAACGTTTAACGTATAACGTGTATCGTAAAGCGTATAACGTATAACGTATAACGTATAACGTGTAACGTATAACGTATAACGTATAACATATAACGTATAACGTATAACGTATATCGTATAACGTATGACGTATAACGTATAACGTATAACGTATAACGTATAACGTATAACGTATAACGTATAACGTATAACGTATAACGTATAACGTATACCGTAAAACGTATAACGTATAACGTATAACCTATAACCTATAACATATAACGTATAACGTATAACGTAAAACGTAGATCGTAAAGCGTGTAAAGTATATCGTATAACGTATAACGTATAACGTATAACGTATAACGTATAACGTAGATCGTAAAGCGTGTAAAGTATATCGTATAACGTATAACGTACAACGTATAACGTATAACGTATAACGTATAACGTATAACGTATAACGTATAACGTATAACGTATAACGTATAACGTATAACGTATAACGTATAACGTATAACGTATAACGTAGATCGTAAAGCGTGTAAAGTATATCGTATAACGTATAACGTATAAGGTTTAACGTGTAACGTATAACGTATAACGTATAACGTGTAACGTTTAACGTGTAACGTATAACGTATAACGTATAACGTATCACGTACAACGTTTAACGTATAACGTGTATCGTAAAGCGTATAACGTATAACGTATAACGTATAACGTGTAACGTATAACGTATAACGTATAACATATAACGTATAACGTATAACGTATATCGTATAACGTATGACGTATAACGTATAACGTATAACGTATAACGTATAACGTAGATCGTAAAGCGTGTAAAGTATATCGTATAACGTATAACGTATAACGTATAACGTATAACGTATAACGTGTAACGTATAACGTGTAACGTATAACTTTTAACGTATAACGTATAACGTATAACGTATAACGTATAACGTATAACGTATAACGTATAACGTATAACGTATAACGTATAACGTATAACGTATAACGTATCACGTATAACGTATAACGTATAACGTATACCGTATAACGTATAATCTATGACGTATAACGAATAACGTATAACGTATAACGCATAACGTATAACGTGTAACGTATGATGCATAGCCAATACTGTTTAAAGTATAACGTATAACGTATAACGTCTAACGTATAACGTATAACGTGTAACGTATAACGTGTAACGTATAACGTATAACGTATAACGTATATCGTATAACGTATAACGTATAACGTATAACGTATAACGTATAACGTACAACGTTTAACGTATAACGTGTATCGTAAAGCGTATAACGTATAACGTATAACGTATAACGTGTAACGTATAACGTATAACGTATAACATATAACGTATAACGTATAACGTATATCGTATAACGTATGACGTATAACGTATAACGTATAACGTATAACGTATAACGTATAACGTATAACGTATAACGTATAACGTATAACGTATACCGTAAAACGTATAACGTATAACGTATAACCTATAACCTATAACATATAACGTATAACGTATAACGTAAAACGTAGATCGTAAAGCGTGTAAAGTATATCGTGTAACGTATAACGTATAACGTATAACGTATAACGTATAACGTAGATCGTAAAGCGTGTAAAGTATATCGTATAACGTATAACGTACAACGTATAACGTATAACGTATAACGTATAACGTATAACGTATAACGTATAACGTATAACGTATAACGTATAACGTATAACGTATAACGTATAACGTATAACGTATAACGTATAACGTATAACGTATAACGTATAACGTATAACGTATAACGTATAACGTATAACGTATAACGTATAACGTATAACGTATAACGTATAACGTATAACGTAAAACGCATAACGTATAACGTATAACGTATAACGTATAACGTATAACGTATAACGTATAACTTATAAGGCATAACCTAGAACGTATACCGTATAACGTATAATCTATGACGTATAACGAATAACGTATAACGTATAACGCATAACGTATAACGTGTAACGTATGATGCATAGCCAATACTGTTTAAAGTATAACGTATAACGTATAACGTATAACGTATAACGTATAACGTGTAACGTATAACGTGTAACGTATAACGTATAACGTATAACGTATAACGTGTAACGTATAACGTATAACGTATAACATATAACGTATAACGTATAACGTATATCGTATAACGTATGACGTATAACGTATAACGTATACCGTATAACGTATAACGTATAACGTATAACGTATAACGTATAACGTACAACGTTTAACGTATAACGTGTATCGTAAAGCGTATAACGTATAACGTATAACGTATAACGTGTAACGTATAACGTATAACGTATAACATATAACGTATAACGTATAACGTATATCGTATAACGTATGACGTATAACGTATAACGTATAACGTATAACATATAACGTATAACGTATAACGTATATCGTATAACGTATGACGTATAACGTATAACGTATAACGTATAACGTATAACGTATAACGTATAACGTATAACGTACAACGTTTAACGTATAACGTGTATCGTAAAGCGTATAACGTATAACGTATAACGTATAACGTGTAACGTATAACGTATAACGTATAACATATAACGTATAACGTATAACGTATATCGTATAACGTATGACGTATAACGTATAACGTATAACGTATAACGTATAACGTATATCGTATAACGTATAACGTATAACGTATAACGTATAACGTATAACGTACAACGTTTAACGTATAACGTGTATCGTAAAGCGTATAACGTATAACGTATAACGTATAACGTGTAACGTATAACGTATAACGTATAACATATAACGTATAACGTATAACGTATATCGTATAACGTATGACGTATAACGTATAACGTATAACGTATAACGTATAACGTATAACGTATAACGTATAACGTATAACGTATAACGTATACCGTAAAACGTATAACGTATAACGTATAACCTATAACCTATAACATATAACGTATAACGTATAACGTAAAACGTAGATCGTAAAGCGTGTAAAGTATATCGTATAACGTATAACGTATAACGTATAACGTATAACGTATAACGTAGATCGTAAAGCGTGTAAAGTATATCGTATAACGTATAACGTACAACGTATAACGTATAACGTATAACGTATAACGTATAACGTATAACGTATAACGTATAACGTATAACGTATAACGTATAACGTATAACGTATAACGTATAACGTATAACGTATAACGTATAACGTATAACGTATAACGTATAACGTATAACGTATAACGTATAACGTATAACGTATAACGTATAACGTATAACGTATAACGTATAACGTATAACGTATAACGTATAACGTATAACGTATAACGTATAACGTATAACGTATAACGTATAACGTATAACGTATAACGTATAACGTGTAACGTATAACGTATAACGTATAACGTATAACGTATAACGTATAACGTATAACGTATAACGTATAACGTATAGCGTATATAGTAAAGCGTATAACGTATAACGTATAACGTATAACGTATATCGTAAAGCGTATAACGTGTAACGTATAACGTGTAACGTATAACGTATAACGTATAACATATAACGTATAACGTATAACGTATATCGTATAACGTATAACGTATATCGTATAACGTATAACGTATAACATATAACGTATAACGTATAACGTATAACGTATAACGTATAACGTATAACTTATAAGGCATAACCTAGAACGTATACCGTATAACGTATAATCTATGACGTATAACGAATAACGTATAACGTATAACGTATAACGTATAACGTATAACGTATAACGTGTAACGTATAACGTGTAACGTATAACGTATAACGTATAACGTATAACGTATAACGTATAACGTATAACGTATAACGTATAACGTATAACGTATAACGTATAACGTATAACGTATAACGTATAACGTATAACGTATAACGTATAACGTATAACGTATAACGTATAACGTATAACGTATAACGTATAACGTATAACGTATAACGTATAACGTATAACGTATAACGTATAACGTATCACGTATAACGTATAACGTATAACGTATAACGTATAACGTATAACGTATAACGTATAACGTATATCGTATAACGTATAACGTATAACGTATAACGTATAACGTATAACGTACAACGTTTAACGTATAACGTGTATCGTAAAGCGTATAACGTATAACGTATAACGTATAACGTGTAACGTATAACGTATAACGTATAACGTATAACATATAACGTATAACGTATAACGTATAACGTATAACGTATAACGTATAACGTATAACGTATAACGTATAACGTATAACGTATAACGTATAACGTATAACGTATAACGTATAACGTATAACGTATAACGTATAACGTATAACGTATAACGTATAACGTATAACGTATAACGTATAACGTATAACGTATAACGTATAACGTATAACGTAGATCGTAAAGCGTGTAAAGTATATCGTAAAACGTATAACGTACAACGTATAACGTATAACGTATAACGTATAACGTATAACGTATAACGTATAACGTATAACGTATAACGTATAACGTATAACGTATAACGTATAACGTATAACGTATAACGTATAACGTATAACGTATAACGTATAACGTATAACGTATAACGTATAACGTATAACGTATAACGTATAACGTATAACGTATAACGTATAACGTATAACGTATAACGTATAACGTATAACGTATAACGTATAACGTATAACGTATAACGTATAACGTATAACGTATAACGTGTAACGTATAACGTATAACGTATAACGTATAACGTATAACGTATAACGTATAACGTATAACGTATAACGTATAGCGTATATAGTAAAGCGTATAACGTATAACGTATAACGTATAACGTATATCGTAAAGCGTATAACGTGTAACGTATAACGTGTAACGTATAACGTATAACGTATAACATATAACGTATAACGTATAACGTATATCGTATAACGTATAACGTATATCGTATAACGTATAACGTATAACATATAACGTATAACGTATAACGTATAACGTATAACGTATAACGTATAACTTATAAGGCATAACCTAGAACGTATACCGTATAACGTATAATCTATGACGTATAACGAATAACGTATAACGTATAACGTATAACGTATAACGTATAACGTATAACGTGTAACGTATAACGTGTAACGTATAACGTATAACGTATAACGTATAACGTATAACGTATAACGTATAACGTATAACGTATAACGTATAACGTATAACGTATAACGTATAACGTATAACGTATAACGTATAACGTATAACGTATAACGTATAACGTATAACGTATAACGTATAACGTATAACGTATAACGTATAACGTATAACGTATAACGTATAACGTATAACGTATAACGTATCACGTATAACGTATAACGTATAACGTATAACGTATAACGTATAACGTATAACGTATAACGTATATCGTATAACGTATAACGTATAACGTATAACGTATAACGTATAACGTACAACGTTTAACGTATAACGTGTATCGTAAAGCGTATAACGTATAACGTATAACGTATAACGTGTAACGTATAACGTATAACGTATAACGTATAACATATAACGTATAACGTATAACGTATATCGTATAACATATAACGTATAACGTATAACGTATAACGTATAACGTATAACGTATAACGTATAACGTATACCGTATAACGTATAACGTATAACGTATAACGTATAACGTATAACGTATAAAGTATAACGTAGATCGTAAAGCGTGAAAAGTATATCGTATAACGTATAACGTATAACGTATAACGTATAACGTATAACGTATAACGTATAACGTATAACGTATAACGTATAACGTATAACGTATAACGTATAACGTGTAACGTATAACGTATAACGTATAACGTATAACGTGTAACGTATAACGTATATCGTATAACGTATAACGTATAACGTATAACGTATAACGTATAACGTATAACGTATAACGAATACCGTATAACGTATAACGTATAACGTATAACGTATAACGTATAACCTATAACATATAACGTATAACGTATAACGTATAACGTAGATCGTAAAGCGTGTAAAGTATAACGTATAACGTATAACGTATAACGTGTAACGTATAACGTGTAACGTATAACGTGTAACGTATAACGTGTAACGTATAACGTATAACGTATAACGTATAACGTATAACGTATAACGTATAACGTATAACGTATAACGTATAACGTATAACGTATAACGTATAACGTCTTTAGTAAAGCGTATAACGTATAACGTATATAGTAAAGCGTATAACGTATAACGTATATCGTAAAGCGTATAACGTATATCGCATAACGTATAACGTGTAACGTATAACGTGTATCGTAAAGCGTATAACGTATAACGTATAACGTATAACGTGTAACGTATAACGTATAACGTATAACGTATAACGTGTAACGTATAACGTATAACGTATAACATATAACGTATAACGTATAACGTATATCGTATAACGTATAACGTATAACGTATAACGTATAACGTATAACGTATAGCGTATAACGTATAACGTATAACGTGTAACGTATAACGTGTAACGTATAACGTATAACGTATAACGTATAACGTATAACGTATAACGTATAACGTATAACGTATAACGTATAACGTAAAGCGTATAACGTATAACGTATAACGTATAACGTGTAACGTATAACGTATAACGTATAACATATAACGTATAACGTATAACGTATATCGTATAACGTATGACGTATAACGTATAACGTATAACGTATAACGTATAACGTATAACGTATAACGTATAACGTATAACGTATAACGTATACCGTAAAACGTATAACGTATAACGTATAACCTATAACCTATAACATATAACGTATAACGTATAACGTAAAACGTAGATCGTAAAGCGTGTAAAGTATATCGTATAACGTATAACGTATAACGTATAACGTATAACGTATAACGTAGATCGTAAAGCGTGTAAAGTATATCGTATAACGTATAACGTACAACGTATAACGTATAACGTATAACGTATAACGTATAACGTATAACGTATAACGTATAACGTATAACGTATAACGTATAACGTATAACGTATAACGTATAACGTATAACGTATAACGTATAACGTATAACGTATAACGTATAACGTATAACGTATAACGTATAACGTATAACGTATAACGTATAACGTATAACGTATAACGTATAACGTATAACGTATAACGTATAACGTATAACGTATAACGTATAACGTATAACGTATAACGTGTAACGTATAACGTATAACGTATAACGTATAACGTATAACGTATAACGTATAACGTATAACGTATAACGTATAACGTATATAGTAAAGCGTATAACGTATAACGTATAACGTATAACGTATATCGTAAAGCGTATAACGTGTAACGTATAACGTGTAACGTATAACGTATAACGTATAACATATAACGTATAACGTATAACGTATATCGTATAACGTATAACGTATATCGTATAACGTATAACGTATAACATATAACGTATAACGTATAACGTATAACGTATAACGTATAACGTATAACTTATAAGGCATAACCTAGAACGTATACCGTATAACGTATAATCTATGACGTATAACGAATAACGTATAACGTATAACGTATAACGTATAACGTATAACGTATAACGTGTAACGTATAACGTGTAACGTATAACGTATAACGTATAACGTATAACGTATAACGTATAACGTATAACGTATAACGTATAACGTATAACGTATAACGTATAACGTATAACGTATAACGTATAACGTATATCGTATAACGTATAACGTATAACATATAACGTATAACGTATAACGTATAACGTATAACGTATAACGTATAACGTATAACGTATAACGTATAACGTATAACGTATAACGTATAACGTATAACGTATAACGTATAACGTATAACGTATAACGTATCACGTATAACGTATAACGTATAACGTATAACGTATAACGTATAACGTATAACGTATAACGTATATCGTATAACGTATAACGTATAACGTATAACGTATAACGTATAACGTACAACGTTTAACGTATAACGTGTATCGTAAAGCGTATAACGTATAACGTATAACGTATAACGTGTAACGTATAACGTATAACGTATAACGTATAACATATAACGTATAACGTATAACGTATAACGTATAACGTATAACGTATAACGTATAACGTATAACGTATAACGTATAACGTATAACGTATAACGTATAACGTATAACGTATAACGTATAACGTATAACGTATAACGTATAACGTATAACGTATAACGTATAACGTATAACGTATAACGTATAACGTATAACGTATAACGTATAACGTAGATCGTAAAGCGTGTAAAGTATATCGTATAACGTATAACGTACAACGTATAACGTATAACGTATAACGTATAACGTATAACGTATAACGTATAACGTATAACGTATAACGTATAACGTATAACGTATAACGTATAACGTATAACGTATAACGTATAACGTATAACGTATAACGTATAACGTATAACGTATAACGTATAACGTATAACGTATAACGTATAACGTATAACGTATAACGTATAACGTATAACGTATAACGTATAACGTATAACGTATAACGTATAACGTATAACGTATAACGTATAACGTATAACGTATAACGTATAACGTATAACGTATAACGTGTAACGTATAACGTATAACGTATAACGTATAACGTATAACGTATAACGTATAACGTATAACGTATAACGTATAGCGTATATAGTAAAGCGTATAACGTATAACGTATAACGTATAACGTATATCGTAAAGCGTATAACGTGTAACGTATAACGTGTAACGTATAACGTATAACGTATAACATATAACGTATAACGTATAACGTATATCGTATAACGTATAACGTATATCGTATAACGTATAACGTATAACATATAACGTATAACGTATAACGTATAACGTATAACGTATAACGTATAACTTATAAGGCATAACCTAGAACGTATACCGTATAACGTATAATCTATGACGTATAACGAATAACGTATAACGTATAACGTATAACGTATAACGTATAACGTATAACGTGTAACGTATAACGTGTAACGTATAACGTATAACGTATAACGTATAACGTATAACGTATAACGTATAACGTATAACGTATAACGTATAACGTATAACGTATAACGTATAACGTATAACGTATAACGTATAACGTATAACGTATAACGTATAACGTATAACGTATAACGTATAACGTATAACGTATAACGTATAACGTATAACGTATAACGTATAACGTATAACGTATAACGTATCACGTATAACGTATAACGTATAACGTATAACGTATAACGTATAACGTATAACGTATAACGTATATCGTATAACGTATAACGTATAACGTATAACGTATAACGTATAACGTACAACGTTTAACGTATAACGTGTATCGTAAAGCGTATAACGTATAACGTATAACGTATAACGTGTAACGTATAACGTATAACGTATAACGTATAACATATAACGTATAACGTATAACGTATATCGTATAACATATAACGTATAACGTATAACGTATAACGTATAACGTATAACGTATAACGTATAACGTATACCGTATAACGTATAACGTATAACGTATAACGTATAACGTATAACGTATAAAGTATAACGTAGATCGTAAAGCGTGAAAAGTATATCGTATAACGTATAACGTATAACGTATAACGTATAACGTATAACGTATAACGTATAACGTATAACGTATAACGTATAACGTATAACGTATAACGTATAACGTGTAACGTATAACGTATAACGTATAACGTATAACGTGTAACGTATAACGTATATCGTATAACGTATAACGTATAACGTATAACGTATAACGTATAACGTATAACGTATAACGAATACCGTATAACGTATAACGTATAACGTATAACGTATAACGTATAACCTATAACATATAACGTATAACGTATAACGTATAACGTAGATCGTAAAGCGTGTAAAGTATAACGTATAACGTATAACGTATAACGTGTAACGTATAACGTGTAACGTATAACGTGTAACGTATAACGTGTAACGTATAACGTATAACGTATAACGTATAACGTATAACGTATAACGTATAACGTATAACGTATAACGTATAACGTATAACGTATAACGTATAACGTCTTTAGTAAAGCGTATAACGTATAACGTATATAGTAAAGCGTATAACGTATAACGTATATCGTAAAGCGTATAACGTATATCGCATAACGTATAACGTGTAACGTATAACGTGTATCGTAAAGCGTATAACGTATAACGTATAACGTATAACGTGTAACGTATAACGTATAACGTATAACGTATAACGTGTAACGTATAACGTATAACGTATAACATATAACGTATAACGTATAACGTATATCGTATAACGTATAACGTATAACGTATAACGTATAACGTATAACGTATAGCGTATAACGTATAACGTATAACGTGTAACGTATAACGTGTAACGTATAACGTATAACGTATAACGTATAACGTATAACGTATAACGTATAACGTATAACGTATAACGTATAACGTAAAGCGTATAACGTATAACGTATAACGTATAACGTGTAACGTATAACGTATAACGTATAACATATAACGTATAACGTATAACGTATATCGTATAACGTATGACGTATAACGTATAACGTATAACGTATAACGTATAACGTATAACGTATAACGTATAACGTATAACGTATAACGTATACCGTAAAACGTATAACGTATAACGTATAACCTATAACCTATAACATATAACGTATAACGTATAACGTAAAACGTAGATCGTAAAGCGTGTAAAGTATATCGTATAACGTATAACGTATAACGTATAACGTATAACGTATAACGTAGATCGTAAAGCGTGTAAAGTATATCGTATAACGTATAACGTACAACGTATAACGTATAACGTATAACGTATAACGTATAACGTATAACGTATAACGTATAACGTATAACGTATAACGTATAACGTATAACGTATAACGTATAACGTATAACGTATAACGTATAACGTATAACGTATAACGTATAACGTATAACGTATAACGTATAACGTATAACGTATAACGTATAACGTATAACGTATAACGTATAACGTATAACGTATAACGTATAACGTATAACGTATAACGTATAACGTATAACGTATAACGTATAACGTATAACGTGTAACGTATAACGTATAACGTATAACGTATAACGTATAACGTATAACGTATAACGTATAACGTATAACGTATAACGTATATAGTAAAGCGTATAACGTATAACGTATAACGTATAACGTATATCGTAAAGCGTATAACGTGTAACGTATAACGTGTAACGTATAACGTATAACGTATAACATATAACGTATAACGTATAACGTATATCGTATAACGTATAACGTATATCGTATAACGTATAACGTATAACATATAACGTATAACGTATAACGTATAACGTATAACGTATAACGTATAACTTATAAGGCATAACCTAGAACGTATACCGTATAACGTATAATCTATGACGTATAACGAATAACGTATAACGTATAACGTATAACGTATAACGTATAACGTATAACGTGTAACGTATAACGTGTAACGTATAACGTATAACGTATAACGTATAACGTATAACGTATAACGTATAACGTATAACGTATAACGTATAACGTGTAACGTATAACGTGTAACGTATAACGTATAACGTATAACGTATAACGTATAACGTATAACGTATAACGTATAACGTATAACGTATAACGTATAACGTATAACGTATAACGTATAACGTATAACGTATAACGTATAACGTATAACGTATAACGTATAACGTATAACGTATAACGTATAACGTATAACGTATAACGTATAACGTATAACGTATAACGTATAACGTATAACGTATAACGTATAACGTATAACGTATAACGTATAACGTATAACGTATAACGTATAACGTATAACGTATAACGTGTAACGTATGATGCATAGCCAATACTGTTTAAAGTATAACGTATAACGTATAACGTATAACGTATAACGTATAACGTGTAACGTATAACGTGTAACGTATAACGTATAACGTATAACGTATAACGTATAACGTATAACGTATAACGTATAACGTATAACGTGTAACGTATAACGTGTAACGTATAACGTATAACGTATAACGTATAACGTATAACGTATAACGTATAACGTATAACGTATAACGTATAACGTATAACGTATAACGTATAACGTATAACGTATAACGTATAACGTATCACGTATAACGTATAACGTATAACGTATAACGTATAACGTATAACGTATAACGTATAACGTATATCGTATAACGTATAACGTATAACGTATAACGTATAACGTATAACGTACAACGTTTAACGTATAACGTGTATCGTAAAGCGTATAACGTATAACGTATAACGTATAACGTGTAACGTATAACGTATAACGTATAACGTATAACATATAACGTATAACGTATAACGTATATCGTATAACATATAACGTATAACGTATAACGTATAACGTATAACGTATAACGTATAACGTATAACGTATACCGTATAACGTATAACGTATAACGTATAACGTATAACGTATAACGTATAAAGTATAACGTAGATCGTAAAGCGTGAAAAGTATATCGTATAACGTATAACGTATAACGTATAACGTATAACGTATAACGTATAACGTATAACGTATAACGTATAACGTATAACGTATAACGTATAACGTATAACGTGTAACGTATAACGTATAACGTATAACGTATAACGTGTAACGTATAACGTATATCGTATAACGTATAACGTATAACGTATAACGTATAACGTATAACGTATAACGTATAACGAATACCGTATAACGTATAACGTATAACGTATAACGTATAACGTATAACCTATAACATATAACGTATAACGTATAACGTATAACGTAGATCGTAAAGCGTGTAAAGTATAACGTATAACGTATAACGTATAACGTGTAACGTATAACGTGTAACGTATAACGTGTAACGTATAACGTGTAACGTATAACGTATAACGTATAACGTATAACGTATAACGTATAACGTATAACGTATAACGTATAACGTATAACGTATAACGTATAACGTATAACGTCTTTAGTAAAGCGTATAACGTATAACGTATATAGTAAAGCGTATAACGTATAACGTATATCGTAAAGCGTATAACGTATATCGCATAACGTATAACGTGTAACGTATAACGTGTATCGTAAAGCGTATAACGTATAACGTATAACGTATAACGTGTAACGTATAACGTATAACGTATAACGTATAACGTGTAACGTATAACGTATAACGTATAACATATAACGTATAACGTATAACGTATATCGTATAACGTATAACGTATAACGTATAACGTATAACGTATAACGTATAGCGTATAACGTATAACGTATAACGTGTAACGTATAACGTGTAACGTATAACGTATAACGTATAACGTATAACGTATAACGTATAACGTATAACGTATAACGTATAACGTATAACGTATAACGTGTAACGTGTAACGTGTAACGTATAACGTATAACGTATAACGTATAACGTATAACGTATAAAGTATAACGTATAACGTATAACGTATAACGTATAACGTATAACGTATAACTTATAACGTATAACGTATAACGTATATCGTTTAACGTATAACGTATAACGTATAACGTATAACGTGTAACGTATAACGTACAACGTTTAACGTATAACGTGTATCGTAAAGCGTATAACGTATAACGTATAACGTATAACGTGTAACGTATAACGTATAACGTATAACATATAACGTATAACGTATAACGTATATCGTATAACGTATGACGTATAACGTATAACGTATAACGTATAACGTATAACGTATAACGTATAACGTATAACGTATAACGTATAACGTATACCGTAAAACGTATAACGTATAACGTATAACCTATAACCTATAACATATAACGTATAACGTATAACGTAAAACGTAGATCGTAAAGCGTGTAAAGTATATCGTATAACGTATAACGTATAACGTATAACGTATAACGTATAACGTAGATCGTAAAGCGTGTAAAGTATATCGTATAACGTATAACGTACAACGTATAACGTATAACGTATAACGTATAACGTATAACGTATAACGTATAACGTATAACGTATAACGTATAACGTATAACGTATAACGTATAACGTAGATCGTAAAGCGTGTAAAGTATATCGTATAACGTATAACGTATAAGGTTTAACGTGTAACGTATAACGTATAACGTATAACGTATAACGTTTAACGTGTAACGTATAACGTATAACGTATAACGTATCACGTACAACGTTTAACGTATAACGTGTATCGTAAAGCGTATAACGTATAACGTATAACGTATAACGTGTAACCTATAACGTATAACGTATAACATATAACGTATAACGTATAACGTATATCGTATAACGTATGACGTATAACGTATAACGTATAACGTATAACGTATAACGTAGATCGTAAAGCGTGTAAAGTATATCGTATAACGTATAACGTATAACGTATAACGTATAACGTATAACGTGTAACGTATAACGTGTAACGTATAACGTATAACGTATAACGTATAACGTATAACGTATAACGTATAACGTATAACGTATAACGTATAACGTATAACGTATAACGTATAACGTATAACGTATAACGTATCACGTATAACGTATAACGTATAACGTATACCGTATAACGTATAATCTATGACGTATAACGAATAACGTATAACGTCTAACGTATAACGTATAACGTGTAACGTATAACGTGTAACGTATAACGTATAACGTATAACGTATATCGTATAACGTATAACGTATAACGTATAACGTATAACGTATAACGTACAACGTTTAACGTATAACGTGTATCGTAAAGCGTATAACGTATAACGTATAACGTATAACGTGTAACGTATAACGTATAACGTATAACATATAACGTATAACGTATAACGTATATCGTATAACGTATGACGTATAACGTATAACGTATAACGTATAACGTATAACGTATAACGTATAACGTATAACGTATAACGTATAACGTATAACTTATAACGTATAACGTATAACGTATATCGTTTAACGTATAACGTATAACGTATAACGTATAACGTGTAACGTATAACGTACAACGTTTAACGTATAACGTGTATCGTAAAGCGTATAACGTATAACGTATAACGTATAACGTGTAACGTATAACGTATAACGTATAACATATAACGTATAACGTATAACGTATATCGTATAACGTATGACGTATAACGTATAACGTATAACGTATAACGTATAACGTAGATCGTAAAGCGTGTAAAGTATATCGTATAACGTATAACGTATAACGTATAACGTATAACGTATAACGTGTAACGTATAACGTGTAACGTATAACGTATAACGTATAACGTATAACGTATAACGTATAACGTATAACGTATAACGTATAACGTATACCGTAAAACGTATAACGTATAACGTATAACCTATAAGCTATAACATATAACGTATAACGTATAACGTAAAACGTAGATCGTAAAGCGTGTAAAGTATATCGTATAACGTATAACGTATAACGTATAACGTATAACGTATAACGTAGATCGTAAAGCGTGTAAAGTATATCGTATAACGTATAACGTACAACGTATAACGTATAACGTATGACGTATAACGTATAACGTATAACGTATAACGTATAACGTAGATCGTAAAGCGTGTAAAGTATATCGTATAACGTATAACGTATAACGTATAACGTATAACGTATAACGTATAACGTATAACGTATAACGTAGATCGTAAAGCGTGTAAAGTATATCGTATAACGTATAACGTATAAGGTTTAACGTGTAACGTATAACGTATAACGTATAACGTATAACGTTTAACGTGTAACGTATAACGTATAACGTATAACGTATCACGTACAACGTTTAACGTATAACGTGTATCGTAAAGCGTATAACGTATAACGTATAACATATAACGTATAACGTATAACGTATATCGTATAACGTATAACGTATAACGTATAACGTATAACGTATAACGTATAACGTATAACGTATAACGTATAACTTATAAGGCATAACCTAGAACGTATACCGTATAACGTATAATGTATGACGTATAACGTATAACGTATAACGTATAACGTATAACGTATAACGTATAACGTGTAACGTATAACGTATAACGTATAACGTATAACGTATAACGTATATAGTAAAGCGTATAACGTATAACGTATAACGTATATAGTAAAGCGTATAACGTATAACGTATATCGTAAAGCGTATAACGTATATCGCATAACGTATAACGTGTAACGTATAACGTGTAACGTATAACGTGTAACGTATAACGTATAACGTATAACGTATAACGTATATCGTATAACGTATAACGTATAACGTATAACGTATAACGTATAACGTATAACGTATAACGTATAACGTATAACGTATAACGTATAACGTATAACTTATAAGGCATAACCTAGAACGTATACCGTATAACGTATAATGTATGACGTATAACGAATAACGTATAACGTATAACGCACAACGTATAACGTGTAACGTATGATGCATAGCCAATACTGTTTAACGTATAACGTATAACGTATAACGTATAACGTATAACGCATAACGTATAACGTATAACGTATAACGTATAACGTATAACGTATAACGTATAACGTATAACGTGTAACGTATAACGTATAACGTATAACGTATAACGTATAACGTATAACGTATAACGTGTAACCTGTAACGTATAACGTATAACGTATAACGTATAACGTATAACGTATAACGTATATCGTATAACGTATATCGTATAACGTATAACGTATAACGTATAACGTATAACGCATAACGTATAACGTGTAACGTATGATGCATAGCCTATACTGTATAACGTATAACGTATGACGTTTAACGTGTAACGTATAACGTATAACGTATAACGTACAACGTTTAACGTATAACGTGTATCGTAAAGCGTATAACGTATAACGTATAACGTATAACGTATAACGTATAACGTATAACGTATAACGTATAACGTATAACGTATAACGTATAACGTACAACGTTTAACGTATAACGTGTCTCGTAAAGCGTATAACGTATAACGTATAACGTATAACGTGTAACGTATAACGTATAACGTATAACATATAACGTATAACGTATAACGTATATTGTATAACGTATAACGTATAACGTATAACGTATAACGTATAACGTATAACGTATAACGTATAACGTATAACGAATACCGTATAACGTATAACGTATAACGTATAACGTATAACCTATAACATATAACGTATAACGTATAACGTATAACGTAGATCGTAAAGCGTGTAAAGTATATCGTATAACGTATAACGTATAACGTATAACGTATAACGTGTAACGTATAACGTGTAACGTATAACGTATAACGTATAACGTATAACGTATAACGTATAACGTATAACGTATAACGTATAACGTATAACGTATAACGTATAACGTATAACGTATAACGTATATCGTATAACATATAACGTATAACGTATAACGTATATCGTATAACGTATAACGTATAACGTATAACGTATAACGTATAACGTATAACGTATAACGAATACCGTATAACGTATAACGTATAACGTATAACGTATAACCTATAACATATAACGTATAACGTATAACGTATAACGTAGATCGTAAAGCGTGTAAAGTATAACGTATAACGTATAACGTATAACGTATAACGTGTAACGTATAACGTGTAACGTATAACGTGTAACGTATAACGTATAACGTATAACGTATAACGTATAACGTATAACGTATAACGTATAACGTATAACGTATAACGTATAACGTATAACGTATAACGTATAACGTATAACGTATATAGTAAAGCGTATAACGTATAACGTATATAGTAAAGCGTATAACGTATAACGTATATCGTAAAGCGTATAACGTATATCGCATAACGTATAACGTGTAACGTATAACGTGTATCGTAAAGCGTATAACGTATAACGTATAACGTATAACGTATAACGTGTAACGTATAACGTATAACGTATAACGTATAACGTGTAACGTATAACGTATAACGTATAACATATAACGTATAACGTATAACGTATATCGTATAACGTATAACGTATAACGTATAACGTATAACGTATAACGTATAACGTATAACGTGTAACGTATAACGTGTAACGTATAACGTGTAACGTATAACGTGTAACGTATAACGTATAACGTATAACGTATAACGTATAACGTATAACGTATAACGTATAACGTATAACGTATAACGTATAACGTATAACGTATAACGTATAACGTATAACGTATAACGTATAACGTATAACGTATAACGTATAACTTATAACGTATAACGTATAACGTATATCGTATAACGTATAACGTATAACGTATAACGTATAACGTATAACGTACAACGTTTAACGTGTAACGTGTATCGTAAAGCGTATAACGTATAACGTATAACGTATAACGTGTAACGTATAACGTATAACGTATAACATATAACGTATAACGTATAACGTATATCGTATAACGTATAACGTATAACGTATAACGTATTACGTATAACGTATAACGTATAACGTATAACGTATAACGTATAACGTATACCGTATAACGTATAACGTATAACGTATAACGTATAACCTATAACATATAACGTATAACGTATAACGTATAACGTAGATCGTAAAGCGTGTAAAGTATATCGTATAACGTATAACGTATAACGTATAACGTTTAACGTATAACGTGTATCGTAAAGCGTGTAACGTATAACGTATAACGTATAACGTATAACGTGTAACGTATAACGTGTAACGTATAACGTGTAACGTATAACGTATAACGTATAACGTATAACGTATAACGTATAACGTATAACGTATAACATATAACGTATAACGTATAACGTATATCGTATAACGTATAACGTATAACGTATAACGTATAACGTATAACGTATAACGTATAACGTATAACGTATAACGTATAACGTATAACGTATATAGTAAAGCGTATAACGTATAACGTATATCGTAAAGCGTATAACGTATATCGCATAACGTATAACGTGTAACGTATAACGTGTAACGTATAACGTATAACGTATAACATATAACGTATAACGTATAACGTATATCGTATAACGTATAACGTATAACGTATAACGTATAACGTATAACGTATAACGTATAATGTATAACGTATAACGTATAACTTATAAGGCATAACCTAGAACGTATACCGTATAACGTATAATGTATGACGTATAACGTATAACGTATAACGTATAACGTATAACGTATAACGTGTAACGTATAACGTATAACGTATAACGTGTAACGTATGATGCATAGCCTATACTGTATAACGTATAACGTATAACGTCTAACGTGTAACGTATAACGTATAACGTATAACGTACAACGTTTAACGTATAACGTGTATCGTAAAGCGTATAACGTATAACGTATAACGTATAACGTATAACGTGTAACGTATAACGTATAACGTATAACATATAAAGTATAACGTATAACGTATATCGTATAACGTATAACGTATAACGTATAACGTATAACGTATAACGTATAACGTATAACGTATAACGTATAACTTATAAGGCATAACCTAGAACGTATACCGTATAACGTATAATCTATGACGTATAACGAATAACGTATAACGTATAACGCATAACGTATAACGTGTAACGTATGATGCATAGCCAATACTGTTTAACGTATAACGTATAACGTATAACGTATAACATATAACGTATAACGTGTAACGTATAACGTGTAACGTATAACGTATAACGTATAACGTATAACGTATAACGTATAACGTATAACGTGTAACGTGTAACGTATAACGTGTAACGTATAACGTATAACGTATAACGTATAACGTATAACGTATAACGTATAACGTATAACGTATAAAGTATAACGTATAACGTATAACGTATAACGTATAACGTATAACGTATAACGTACAACGTTTAACGTATAACGTGTATCGTAAAGCGTATAACGTATAACGTATAACGTATAACGTGTAACGTATAACGTATAACGTATAACGTATAACATATAACGTATAACGTATAACGTATATCGTATAACGTATAACGTATAACGTATAACGTATAACGTATAACGTATAACGTATAACATATAACGTATAACGTATAACGTATAACGTATAACGAATAACGTATAACGTATAACGTATATCGTATAATGTATAACGTATATCGTATAACGTATAACGTATAACGTATAACGTATAACGTATAACGTATAACGTATAACGTATAACGTGTAACGTATAACGTATAACGTATAACGTATAACGTATAACGTATAACGTATAACGTATTACGTATAACGTATAACGTATAACGTATAACGTATAACGTATAACGTATACCGTATAACGTATAACGTATAACGTATAACGTATAACCTATAACATATAACGTATAACGTATAACGTATAACGTAGATCGTAAAGCGTGTAAAGTATATCGTATAACGTATAACGTATAACGTATAACGTTTAACGTATAACGTGTATCGTAAAGCGTGTAACGTATAACGTATAACGTATAACGTATAACGTGTAACGTATAACGTGTAACGTATAACGTGTAACGTATAACGTATAACGTATAACGTATAACGTATAACGTATAACGTATAACGTATAACATATAACGTATAACGTATAACGTATATCGTATAACGTATAACGTATAACGTATAACGTATAACGTATAACGTATAACGTATAACGTATAACGTATAACGTATAACGTATAACGTATAACGTATATAGTAAAGCGTATAACGTATAACGTATATCGTAAAGCGTATAACGTATATCGCATAACGTATAACGTGTAACGTATAACGTGTAACGTATAACGTATAACGTATAACATATAACGTATAACGTATAACGTATATCGTATAACGTATAACGTATAACGTATAACGTATAACGTATAACGTATAACGTATAACGTATAATGTATAACGTATAACGTATAACTTATAAGGCATAACCTAGAACGTATACCGTATAACGTATAATGTATGACGTATAACGTATAACGTATAACGTATAACGTATAACGTATAACGTGTAACGTATAACGTATAACGTATAACGTGTAACGTATGATGCATAGCCTATACTGTATAACGTATAACGTATAACGTCTAACGTGTAACGTATAACGTATAACGTATAACGTACAACGTTTAACGTATAACGTGTATCGTAAAGCGTATAACGTATAACGTATAACGTATAACGTATAACGTGTAACGTATAACGTATAACGTATAACATATAAAGTATAACGTATAACGTATATCGTATAACGTATAACGTATAACGTATAACGTATAACGTATAACGTATAACGTATAACGTATAACGTATAACGTATAACTTATAAGGCATAACCTAGAACGTATACCGTATAACGTATAATGTATGACGTATAACGTATAACGTATAACGTATAACGTATAACGTATAACGTGTAACGTATAACGTATAACGTATAACGTGTAACGTATGATGCATAGCCTATACTGTATAACGTATAACGTATAACGTCTAACGTGTAACGTATAACGTATAACGTATAACGTACAACGTTTAACGTATAACGTGTATCGTAAAGCGTATAACGTATAACGTATAACGTATAACGTATAACGTGTAACGTATAACGTATAACGTATAACATATAAAGTATAACGTATAACGTATATCGTATAACGTATAACGTATAACGTATAACGTATAACGTATAACGTATAACGTATAACGTATAACGTATAACGTATAACTTATAAGGCATAACCTAGAACGTATACCGTATAACGTATAATCTATGACGTATAACGAATAACGTATAACGTATAACGCATAACGTATAACGTGTAACGTATGATGCATAGCCAATACTGTTTAACGTATAACGTATAACGTATAACGTATAACATATAACGTATAACGTGTAACGTATAACGTGTAACGTATAACGTATAACGTATAACGTATAACGTATAACGTATAACGTATAACGTGTAACGTGTAACGTATAACGTGTAACGTATAACGTATAACGTATAACGTATAACGTATAACGTATAACGTATAACGTATAACGTATAACGTGTAACGTGTAACGTATAACGTGTAACGTATAACGTATAACGTATAACGTATAACGTATAACGTATAACGTATAACGTATAACGTATAACGTATAACGTATAACGTATAACGTATAACGTATAACGTGTAACGTATAACGTATAACGTATAACGTGTAACGTATAACGTATAACGTATAACGTATAACGTATAACGTATAACGTATAACGTATAACGTATAACGTATAACGTATATCGTATAACGTATAACGTATAACGTATAACGTATAACGTATAACGTACAACGTTTAACGTATAACGTGTATCGTAAAGCGTATAACGTATAACGTATAACGTATAACGTATAACGTGTAACGTATAACGTATAACGTATAACGTATAACATATAACGTATAACGTATAACGTATATCGTATAACGTATAACGTATAACGTATAACGTATAACGTATAACGTATAACGTATAACGTATAACGTATAACGTATAACGTATAACGTATAACGAATAACGTATAACGTATAACGTATAACGTATAACGTATAACGTATAACGTATAACGTATAACGTATAACGTATAACGTATATATTAGTAAAGCGTATAACGTATAACGTATATCGTAAAGCGTATAACGTATATCGCATAACGTATAACGTGTAACGTATAACGTGTAACATATAACGTATAACGTATAACGTATAACGTAGATCGTAAAGCGTGTAAAGTATATCGTATAACGTATAACGTATAACGTATAACGTTTAACGTATAACGTGTATCGTAAAGCGTGTAACGTATAACGTATAACGTATAACGTATAACGTGTAACGTATAACGTGTAACGTATAACGTGTAACGTATAACGTATAACGTATAACGTATAACGTATAACGTATAACGTATAACGTATAACATATAACGTATAACGTATAACGTATATCGTATAACGTATAACGTATAACGTATAACGTATAACGTATAACGTATAACGTATAACGTATGACGTATAACGTATAACGTATAACGTATAACGTATATAGTAAAGCGTATAACGTATAACGTATATCGTAAAGCGTATAACGTATATCGCATAACGTATAACGTGTAACGTATAACGTGTAACGTATAACGTATAACGTATAACATATAACGTATAACGTATAACGTATATCGTATAACGTATAACGTATAACGTATAACGTATAACGTATAACGTATAACGTATAATGTATAACGTATAACGTATAACTTATAAGGCATAACCTAGAACGTATACCGTATAACGTATAATGTATGACGTATAACGTATAACGTATAACGTATAACGTATAACGTATAACGTGTAACGTATAACGTATAACGTATAACGTGTAACGTATGATGCATAGCCTATACTGTATAACGTATAACGTATAACGTCTAACGTGTAACATATAACGTATAACGTATAACGTACAACGTTTAACGTATAACGTGTATCGTAAAGCGTATAACGTATAACGTATAACGTATAACGTATAACGTGTAACGTATAACGTATAACGTATAACATATAAAGTATAACGTATAACGTATATCGTATAACGTATAACGTATAACGTATAACGTATAACGTATAACGTATAACGTATAACGTATAACGTATAACGTATAACGTATAACTTATAAGGCATAACCTAGAACGTATACCGTATAACGTATAATGTATGACGTATAACGTATAACGTATAACGTATAACGTATAACGTATAACGTGTAACGTATAACGTATAACGTATAACGTGTAACGTATGATGCATAGCCTATACTGTATAACGTATAACGTATAACGTCTAACGTGTAACGTATAACGTATAACGTATAACGTACAACGTTTAACGTATAACGTGTATCGTAAAGCGTATAACGTATAACGTATAACGTATAACGTATAACGTGTAACGTATAACGTATAACGTATAACATATAAAGTATAACGTATAACGTATATCGTATAACGTATAACGTATAACGTATAACGTATAACGTATAACGTATAACGTATAACGTATAACGTATAACTTATAAGGCATAACCTAGAACGTATACCGTATAACGTATAATCTATGACGTATAACGAATAACGTATAACGTATAACGCATAACGTATAACGTGTAACGTATGATGCATAGCCAATACTGTTTAACGTATAACGTATAACGTATAACGTATAACGTATAACGTATAACGTATAACGTATAACGTATAACGTATAACGTATAACGTATAACGTGTAACGTATAACGTATAACGTATAACGTATAACGTATAACGTATAACGTATAACGTATAACGTATAACGTATAACGTATATCGTATAACGTATAACGTATAACGTATAACGTATAACGTATAACGTACAACGTTTAACGTATAACGTGTATCGTAAAGCGTATAACGTATAACGTATAACGTATAACGTATAACGTGTAACGTATAACGTATAACGTATAACGTATAACATATAACGTATAACGTATAACGTATATCGTATAACGTATAACGTATAACGTATAACGTATAACGTATAACGTATAACGTATAACGTATAACGTATAACGTATAACGTATAACGTATAACGAATAACGTATAACGTATAACGTATAACGTATAACGTATAACGTATAACGTATAACGTATAACGTATAACGTATAACGTATAACGTATATATTAGTAAAGCGTATAACGTATAACGTATATCGTAAAGCGTATAACGTATATCGCATAACGTATAACGTGTAACGTATAACGTGTAACGTATAACGTATAACGTATAACATATAACGTATAACGTATAACGTATATCGTATAACGTATAACGTATAACGTATAACGTATAACGTATAACGTATAACGTATAACGTATAACGTATAACGTATAACGTATAACGTATAACGAATAACGTATAACGTATAACATATAACGTATAACGAATAACGTATAACGTATAACGCATAACGTATAACGTGTAACGTATGATGCATAGCCAATTCTGTTTAACGTATAACGTATAACGTATAACGTATAACGTATAACGTATAACGTGTAACGTGTAACGTATAACGGGTAACGTATAACGTATAACGTATAACGTATAACGTATAACGTATAACGTATAACGTATAACGTATAACGTATAACGAATAACGTATAACGTATAACGTATAACGTATAACGTATAACGTATAACGTATAACGTATAACGTATAACGTATAACGTATAACGTATATATTAGTAAAGCGTATAACGTATAACGTATATCGTAAAGCGTATAACGTATATCGCATAACGTATAACGTGTAACGTATAACGTGTAACGTATAACGTATAACGTATAACATATAACGTATAACGTATAACGTATATCGTATAACGTATAACGTATAACGTATAACGTATAACGTATAACGTGTAACGTATAACGTATAACGTATAACGTATAACGTATAACGTATAACGTATAACGTATAACGTATAACGTATAACGTATAACGTATAACGTATAACGCATAACGTATAACGTATAACGTATAACGTATAACGTATAACGTATAACGTATAACGTATAACGTATAACGTATAACGTATAACGTATATAGTAAAGCGTATAACGTATAACGTATATCGTAAAGCGTATAACGTATATCGCGTAACGTATAACGTGTAACGTATAACGTGTAACGTATAACGTATAACGTATAACGTATAACGTATAACGTATAACGTATATCGTATAACGTATAACGTATAACGTATAACGTATAACGTATAACGTATAACGTATAACGTATAACGTATAACGTATAACGTATAACGTATAACGTATAACGTATAACGTATAACGTATAACGTATAACGTATAACGTATAACGTATAACGTATATATTAGTAAAGCGTATAACGTATAACGTATATCGTAAAGCGTATAACGTATATCGCATAACGTATAACGTGTAACGTATAACGTGTAACGTATAACGTATAACGTATAACATATAACGTATAACGTATAACGTATATCGTATAACGTATAACGTATAACGTATAACGTATAACGTATAACGTATAACGTATAACGTATAACGTATAACGTATAACGTATAACGTATAACGAATAACGTATAACGTATAACATATAACGTATAACGAATAACGTATAACGTATAACGCATAACGTATAACGTGTAACGTATGATGCATAGCCAATACTGTTTAACGTATAACGTATAACGTATAACGTATAACGTATAACGTATAACGTGTAACGTGTAACGTATAACGTGTAACGTATAACGCATAACGTATAACGTATAACGTATAACGTATAACGTATAACGTATAACGTATAACGTATAACGAATAACGTATAACGTATAACGTATAACGTATAACGTATAACGTATAACGTATAACGTATAACGTATAACGTATAACGTATATATTAGTAAAGCGTATAACGTATAACGTATATCGTAAAGCGTATAACGTATATCGCATAACGTATAACGTGTAAGGTATAACGTGTAACGTATAACGTATAACGTATAACATATAACGTATAACGTATAACGTATATCGTATAACGTATAACGTATAACGTATAACGTATAACGTATAACGTGTAACGTATAACGTATAACGTATAACGTATAACGTATAACGTATAACGTATAACGTATAACGTATAACGTATAACGTATAACGTATAACGTATAACGTATAACGTATAACGTATAACGTATAACGTATAACGTATAACGTATAACGTATAACGTATAACGTATAACGTATAACGTATAACGTATAACGTATAACGTATATAGTAAAGCGTATAACGTATAACGTATATCGTAAAGCGTATAACGTATATCGCGTAACGTATAACGTGTAACGTATAACGTGTAACGTATAACGTATAACGTATAACGTATAACGTATAACGTATAACGTATAACGTATATCGTATAACGTATAACGTATAACGTATAACGTATAACGTATAACGTATAACGTATAACGTATAACGTATAACGTATAACGTATAACGTATAACGTATAACGTATAACGTATAACGTATAACGTATAACGTAAAACGTATAACTTATAAGGCATAACCTAGAACGTATACCGTATAACGTATAATGTATGACGTATAACGTATAACGTATAACGTATAACGTATAACGTATAACGTATAACGTATAACGTATATAGTAAAGCGTATAACGTATAACGTATATCGTAAAGCGTATAACGTATATCTCATAACGTATAACGTGTAACGTATAACGTGTAACGTATAACGTATAACGTATAACATAATACGTATAACGTATAACGTATATCGTATAACGTATAACGTATAACGTATAACGTATAACGTATAACGTTTAACGTATAACGTGTATCGTAAAGCGTATAACGTATAACGTATAACGTATAACGTGTAACGTATAACGTATAACGTATAACGTATAACATATAACGTATAACGTATAACGTATATCGTATAACGTATAACGTATAACGTATAACGTATAACGTATAACGTATAACGCATAACGTATAACGTGTAACGTATGATGCATAGCCTATACTGTATAACGTATAACGTATAACGTTTAACGTGTAACGTACAACGTATAACGTAGAACGTATAACGTAGAACGTATAACGTATAACGTATAACGTACAACGTATAACGTACAACGTATAACGTACAACGTATAACGTACAACGTATAACGTACAACGTATAACGTACAACGTATAACGTACAACGTATAACGTACAACGTATAACGTACAACGTATAACGTACAACGTATAACGTATAACGTATAACGTATAACGTATAACGTATAACGTATAACGTATAACGTATAACGTATAACGTATAACGTATAACGTATAACGTATAACGTATAACGTATATATTAGTAAAGCGTATAACGTATAACGTATATCGTAAAGCGTATAACGTATATCGCATAACGTATAACGTGTAACGTATAACGTGTAACGTATAACGTATAACGTATAACATATAACGTATAACGTATAACGTATATCGTATAACGTATAACGTATAACGTATAACGTATAACGTATAACGTATAACGTATAACGTATAACGTATAACGTATAACGTATAACGTATAACGAATAACGTATAACGTATAACATATAACGTATAACGAATAACGTATAACGTATAACGCATAACGTATAACGTGTAACGTATGATGCATAGCCAATACTGTTTAACGTATAACGTATAACGTATAACGTATAACGTATAACGTATAACGTATAACGTATAACGTGTAACGTGTAACGTATAACGTGTAACGTATAACGCATAACGTATAACGTATAACGTATAACGTATAACGTATAACGTATAACGTATAACGTATAACGAATAACGTATAACGTATAACGTATAACGTATAACGTATAACGTATAACGTATAACGTATAACGTATAACGTATAACGTATATATTAGTAAAGCGTATAACGTATAACGTATATCGTAAAGCGTATAACGTATATCGCATAACGTATAACGTGTAAGGTATAACGTGTAACGTATAACGTATAACGTATAACATATAACGTATAACGTATAACGTATATCGTATAACGTATAACGTATAACGTATAACGTATAACGTATAACGTGTAACGTATAACGTATAACGTATAACGTATAACGTATAACGTATAACGTATAACGTATAACGTATAACGTATAACGTATAACGTATAACGTATAACATATAACGTATAACGAATAACGTATAACGTATAACGCATAACGTATAACGTGTAACGTATGATGCATAGCCAATACTGTTTAACGTATAACGTATAACGTATAACGTATAACGTATAACGTATAACGTGTAACGTGTAACGTATAACGTGTAACGTATAACGCATAACGTATAACGTATAACGTATAACGTATAACGTATAACGTATAACGTATAACGTATAACGAATAACGTATAACGTATAACGTATAACGTATAACGTATAACGTATAACGTATAACGTATAACGTATAACGTATAACGTATAACGTATAACGTATAACGTAAAACGTATAACTTATAAGGCATAACCTAGAACGTATACCGTATAACGTATAATGTATGACGTATAACGTATAACGTATAACGTATAACGTATAACGTATAACGTATAACGTATAACGTATATAGTAAAGCGTATAACGTATAACGTATATCGTAAAGCGTATAACGTATATCTCATAACGTATAACGTGTAACGTATAACGTGTAACGTATAACGTATAACGTATAACATAATACGTATAACGTATAACGTATATCGTATAACGTATAACGTATAACGTATAACGTATAACGTATAACGTTTAACGTATAACGTGTATCGTAAAGCGTATAACGTATAACGTATAACGTATAACGTGTAACGTATAACGTATAACGTATAACGTATAACATATAACGTATAACGTATAACGTATATCGTATAACGTATAACGTATAACGTATAACGTATAACGTATAACGTATAACGCATAACGTATAACGTGTAACGTATGATGCATAGCCTATACTGTATAACGTTTAACGTGTAACGTACAACGTATAACGTAGAACGTATAACGTAGAACGTATAACGTATAACGTATAACGTACAACGTATAACGTACAACGTATAACGTACAACGTATAACGTACAACGTATAACGTACAACGTATAACGTACAACGTATAACGTACAACGTATAACGTATAACGTATAACGTATAACGTATAACGTATAACGTATAACGTATAACGTATAACGTATAACGTATAACGTATAACGTATAACGTATAACGTATAACGTATAACGTATATATTAGTAAAGCGTATAACGTATAACGTATATCGTAAAGCGTGTAACGTATATCGCATAACGTATAACGTGTAACGTATAACGTGTAACGTATAACGTATAACGTATAACATATAACGTATAACGTATAACGTATATCGTATAACGTATAACGTATAACGTATAACGTATAACGTATAACGTATAACGTATAACGTATAACGTATAACGTATAACGTATAACGTATAACGAATAACGTATAACGTATAACATATAACGTATAACGAATAACGTATAACGTATAACGCATAACGTATAACGTGTAACGTATGATGCATAGCCAATACTGTTTAACGTATAACGTATAACGTATAACGTATAACGTATAACGTATAACGTGTAACGTGTAACGTATAACGTGTAACGTATAACGCATAACGTATAACGTATAACGTATAACGTATAACGTATAACGTATAACGTATAACGTATAACGAATAACGTATAACGTATAACGTATAACGTATAACGTATAACGAATAACGTATAACGTATAACATATAACGTATAACGAATAACGTATAACGTATAACGCATAACGTATAACGTATAACGTATAACGTATATCGTAAAGCGTATAACGTATATCGCATAACGTATAACGTGTAACGTATAACGTGTAACGTATAACGTATAACGTATAACATATAACGTATAACGTATAACGTATATCGTAAAGCGTATAACGTATAACGTATAACGTATAACGTATAACGTATAACGTATAACGTATAACGTATAACGTATAACGTATAACATATAACGTATAACGAATAACGTATAACGTATAACGCATAACGTATAACGTGTAACGTATGATGCATAGCCAATACTGTTTAACGTATAACGTATAACGTATAACGTATAACGTATAACGTATAACGTGTAACGTGTAACGTATAACGTGTAACGTATAACGCATAACGTATAACGTATAACGTATAACGTATAACGTATAACGTATAACGTATAACGTATAACGAATAACGTATAACGTATAACGTATAACGTATAACGTATAACGTATAACGTATAACGTATAACGTATAACGTATAACGTATAACGTATATATTAGTAAAGCGTATAACGTATAACGTATATCGTAAAGCGTATAACGTATATCGCATAACGTATAACGTGTAAGGTATAACGTGTAACGTATAACGTATAACGTATAACATATAACGTATAACGTATAACGTATATCGTATAACGTATAACGTATAACGTATAACGTATAACGTATAACGTGTAACGTATAACGTATAACGTATAACGTATAACGTATAACGTATAACGTATAACGTATAACGTATAACGTATAACGTATAACGTATAACGTATAACGTATAACGTATAACGTATAACGTATAACGTATAACGTATAACGTATAACGTATAACGTATAACGTATAACGTATAACGTATGACATATAATGTATAACACATATCCTAGAACTTATGCTGAATAACGTATAACGTATAACGTATAACGTATAACGTATAACGTATAACGTATAACGTATAACGTATAACGTATAACGTATAACGTATAACGTATAACGTATAACGTATAACGTATAACGTATAACGTATAACGTATAACGTATAACGTATAACGTATAACGTATAACGTATAACGTATAACGTATAACGTATAACGTATAACGTATAACGTATAACGTATAACGTATAACGTATAACGTATAACGTATAACGTATAACGTATAACGTATAACGTATAACGTATAACGTATAACGTATAACGTATAACGTATAACGTATAACGTATAACGTATAACGTATAACGTATAACGTATAACGTATAACGTATAACGTATAACGTATAACGTATAACGTATAACGTATAACGTATAACGTATAACGTATAACGTATAACGTATAACGTATAACGTATAACGTATAACGTATAACGTATAACGTATAACGTATAACGTATAACGTATAACGTATAACGTATAACGTATAACGTATAACGTATAACGTATAACGTATAACGTATAACGTATAACGTATAACGTATAACGTATAACGTATAACGTATAACGTATAACGTATAACGTATAACGTATAATGTATAACGTATAACGTATAACGTATAACGTATAATGTATAACGTATAACGTGTACCGTATAAAGTATAACGTTTAACGTATAACGTATAACGTATAACGTATGACGTATAACGTACAACGTATAACGTATAACGTATAACGTTTAACGTATAACATATAATGTATAACGCATATCCTAGAACTTATGCTGAATATCGTATAACGTATGACGTATAACGTATACCGAATAACGTACAACGTATAACGTATAACGTATAACGTATAATGTGTAACATATAATGTATAACGCATATCCTAGAACTTATGCTGAATAACGTATAACGTATAACGTATAACGTATAACGTATAACGTATAACGTATAACGTATAACGTATAACGTATAACGTATAACGTATAACGTATAACGTATAACGTATAACGTATAACGTATAACGTATAACGTATAACGTATAACGTATAACGTATAACGTATAACGTATAACGTATAACGTATAACGTATAACGTATAATGTATAACACATATCCTAGGACTTATGCTGAATAACGTATAACGTATAACGTATAACGTATAACGTATAACGTATAACGTATAACGTATAACGTATAACGTATAACGTATAACGTATAACGTATAACGTATAACGTATAACGTATAACGTATAACGTATAACGTATAACGTATAACGTATAACGTATAACGTATAACGTATAACGTATAACGTATAACGTATAACGTATAACGTATAACGTATAACGTATAACGTATAACGTATAACGTATAACGTATAACGTATAACGTATAACGTATAACGTATGACGTATAACGTATAACGTATAACGTATAACGTATAACGTATAACGTATAACGTATAACGTATAACGTATAACGTATAACGTATAACGTATAACGTATAACGTATAACGTATAACGTATAACATATAATGTATAACACATATCCTAGAACTTATGCTGAATAACGTATAACGTATAACGTATAACGTATAACGTATAACGTATAACGTATAACGTATAACGTATAACGTACAACGTATAACGTATAACGTATAACGTACAACGTATAACGTATAACGTATAACGTACAACGTATAACGTATAACGTATAACGTATAACGTACAACGTATAACGTATAACGTATAACGTATAACGTATAACGTATAACGTATAACGTATAACGTATAACGTATAACGTATAACGTATAACGTATAACCTATAACGTATAACGTATAACGTATAACGTATAACGTATAACGTATAACGTATAACGTATAACGTATAACGTATAACGTATAACGTATAACGTATAACGTATAACGTATAACGTATAACGTATAACGTATAACGTATAACGTATAACGTATAACGTATAACGTATAACGTATAACGTATAACGTATAACGTATAACGTATAACGTATAACGTATAACGTATAACGTATAACGTATAACGTATAACGTATAACGTATAACGTATAACGTATAACGTATAACGTATAACGTATAACGTATAACGTATAACGTATAACGTATAACGTATAACGTATAACGTATAACGTATAACGTATAACGTATAACGTATAACGTATAACGTATAACGTATAACGTATAACGTATAACGTATAACGTATAACGTATAACGTATAACGTATAACGTATAACGTATAACGTATAACGTATAACGTATGACGTATAACGTATAGCGTATAACGCATAACGTATAACGTATAACGTATAACGTATAACGTATAACGTATAACGTATAACGTATAACGTACAACGTATAATGTATAACGTATAACGTGTACCGTATAAAGTATAACGTTTAACGTATAACGTATAACGTATAACGTATAACGTATAACGTATAACGTATAACGTATAACGTATACCGTATAACGTACAACGTATAACGTATAACGTATAACGTTTAACGTATAACATATAATGTATAACGCATGTCCTAGAACTTATGCTGAATAACGTATAACGTATGACGTATAACGTATACCGAATAACGTACAACGTATAACGTATAACGTATAACGTATAATGTATAACATATAATGTATAACGCATATCCTAGAACTTATGCTGAATAACGTATAACGTATAACGTATAACGTATAACGTATAACGTATAACGTATAACGTATAACGTATAACGTATAACGTATAACGTATAACGTATAACGTATAACGTATAACGTATAACGTATAACGTATAACGTATAACGTATAACGTATAACGTATAACGTATAACGTATAACGTATAACGTATAACGTATAACGTATAACGTATAACGTATAACGTATAACGTATAACGTATAACGTATAACGTATAACGTATAACGTATAACGTATAACGTATAACGTATAACGTATAACGTATAACGTATAACGTATAACGTATAACGTATAACGTATAACGTATAACGTATAACGTATAACGTATAACGTATAACGTATAACGTATAACGTATAACGTATAACGTATAACGTATAACGTATAACATATAACGTATAACGAATAACGTATAACGTATAACGCATAACGTATAACGTGTAACGTATGATGCATAGCCAATACTGTTTAACGTATAACGTATAACGTATAACGTATAACGTATAACGTATAACGTATAACGTGTAACGTGTAACGTATAACGTGTAACGTATAACGTATAACGTATAACGTATAACGTATAACGTATAACGTATAACGTATAACGTGTAACGTATAACGTATAACGTATAACGTATAACGTATAACGCATAACGTATAACGTATAACGTATAACGTATAACGTATAACGTATAACGTATAACGTATAACGAATAACGTATAACGTATAACGTATAACGTATAACGTATAACGTATAACGTATAACGTATAACGTATAACGTATAACGTATAACGTATAACGTATAACGTAAAACGTATAACTTATAAGGCATAACCTAGAACGTATACCGTATAACGTATAATGTATGACGTATAACGTATAACGTATAACGTATAACGTATAACGTATAACGTATAACGTATAACGTATATAGTAAAGCGTATAACGTATAACGTATATCGTAAAGCGTATAACGTATATCTCATAACGTATAACGTGTAACGTATAACGTGTAACGTATAACGTATAACGTATAACATAATACGTATAACGTATAACGTATATCGTATAACGTATAACGTATAACGTATAACGTATAACGTATAACGTTTAACGTATAACGTGTATCGTAAAGCGTATAACGTATAACGTATAACGTATAACGTGTAACGTATAACGTATAACGTATAACGTATAACATATAACGTATAACGTATAACGTATATCGTATAACGTATAACGTATAACGTATAACGTATAACGTATAACGTATAACGCATAACGTATAACGTGTAACGTATGATGCATAGCCTATACTGTATAACGTATAACGTATAACGTTTAACGTGTAACGTACAACGTATAACGTAGAACGTATAACGTAGAACGTATAACGTATAACGTATAACGTACAACGTATAACGTACAACGTATAACGTACAACGTATAACGTACAACGTATAACGTACAACGTATAACGTACAACGTATAACGTACAACGTATAACGTATAACGTATAACGTATAACGTATAACGTATAACGTATAACGTATAACGTATAACGTATAACGTATAACGTATAACGTATAACGTATAACGTATAACGTATAACGTATATATTAGTAAAGCGTATAACGTATAACGTATATCGTAAAGCGTATAACGTATATCGCATAACGTATAACGTGTAACGTATAACGTGTAACGTATAACGTATAACGTATAACATATAACGTATAACGTATAACGTATATCGTATAACGTATAACGTATAACGTATAACGTATAACGTATAACGTATAACGTATAACGTATAACGTATAACGTATAACGTATAACGTATAACGAATAACGTATAACGTATAACATATAACGTATAACGAATAACGTATAACGTATAACGCATAACGTATAACGTGTAACGTATGATGCATAGCCAATACTGTTTAACGTATAACGTATAACGTATAACGTATAACGTATAACGTATAACGTGTAACGTGTAACGTATAACGTGTAACGTATAACGCATAACGTATAACGTATAACGTATAACGTATAACGTATAACGTATAACGTATAACGTATAACGAATAACGTATAACGTATAACGTATAACGTATAACGTATAACGAATAACGTATAACGTATAACATATAACGTATAACGAATAACGTATAACGTATAACGCATAACGTATAACGTATAACGTATAACGTATATCGTAAAGCGTATAACGTATATCGCATAACGTATAACGTGTAACGTATAACGTGTAACGTATAACGTATAACGTATAACATATAACGTATAACGTATAACGTATATCGTAAAGCGTATAACGTATAACGTATAACGTATAACGTATAACGTATAACGTATAACGTATAACGTATAACGTATAACATATAACGTATAACGAATAACGTATAACGTATAACGCATAACGTATAACGTGTAACGTATGATGCATAGCCAATACTGTTTAACGTATAACGTATAACGTATAACGTATAACGTATAACGTATAACGTGTAACGTGTAACGTATAACGTGTAACGTATAACGCATAACGTATAACGTATAACGTATAACGTATAACGTATAACGTATAACGTATAACGTATAACGAATAACGTATAACGTATAACGTATAACGTATAACGTATAACGTATAACGTATAACGTATAACGTATAACGTATAACGTATAACGTATATATTAGTAAAGCGTATAACGTATAACGTATATCGTAAAGCGTATAACGTATATCGCATAACGTATAACGTGTAAGGTATAACGTGTAACGTATAACGTATAACGTATAACATATAACGTATAACGTATAACGTATATCGTATAACGTATAACGTATAACGTATAACGTATAACGTATAACGTGTAACGTATAACGTATAACGTATAACGTATAACGTATAACGTATAACGTATAACGTATAACGTATAACGTATAACGTATAACGTATAACGTATAACGTATAACGTATAACGTATAACGTATAACGTATAACGTATAACGTATAACGTATAACGTATAACGTATAACGTATAACGTATGACATATAATGTATAACACATATCCTAGAACTTATGCTGAATAACGTATAACGTATAACGTATAACGTATAACGTATAACGTATAACGTATAACGTATAACGTATAACGTATAACGTATAACGTATAACGTATAACGTATAACGTATAACGTATAACGTATAACGTATAACGTATAACGTATAACGTATAACGTATAACGTATAACGTATAACGTATAACGTATAACGTATAACGTATAACGTATAACGTATAACGTATAACGTATAACGTATAACGTATAACGTATAACGTATAACGTATAACGTATAACGTATAACGTATAACGTATAACGTATAACGTATAACGTATAACGTATAACGTATAACGTATAACGTATAACGTATAACGTATAACGTATAACGTATAACGTATAACGTATAACGTATAACGTATAACGTATAACGTATAACGTATAACGTATAACGTATAACGTATAACGTATAACGTATAACGTATAACGTATAACGTATAACGTATAACGTATAACGTATAACGTATAACGTATAACGTATAACGTATAACGTATAACGTATAACGTATAACGTATAACGTATAACGTATAACGTATAACGTATAACGTATAACGTATAACGTATAACGTATAATGTATAACGTATAACGTATAACGTATAACGTATAATGTATAACGTATAACGTGTACCGTATAAAGTATAACGTTTAACGTATAACGTATAACGTATAACGTATGACGTATAACGTACAACGTATAACGTATAACGTATAACGTTTAACGTATAACATATAATGTATAACGCATATCCTAGAACTTATGCTGAATAACGTATAACGTATAACGTATAACGTATAACGTATAACGTATAACGTATAACGTATAACGTATAACGTATAACGTATAACGTATAACGTATAACGTATAACGTATAACGTATAACGTATAACGTATAACGTATAACGTATAACGTATAACGTATAACGTATAACGTATAACGTATAACGTATAACGTATAACGTATAACGTATAACGTATAACGTATAACGTATAACGTATAACGTATAATGTATAACACATATCCTAGGACTTATGCTGAATAACGTATAACGTATAACGTATAACGTATAACGTATAACGTATAACGTATAACGTATAACGTATAACGTATAACGTATAACGTATAACGTATAACGTATAACGTATAACGTATAACGTATAACGTATAACGTATAACGTATAACGTATAACGTATAACGTATAACGTATAACGTATAACGTATAACGTATAACGTATAACGTATAACGTATAACGTATAACGTATAACGTATAACGTATAACGTATAACGTATAACGTATGATGTATAACGTATAACGTATAACGTATAACGTATAACGTATAACGTATAACGTATAACGTATAACGTATAACGTATAACGTATAACGTATAACGTATAACGTATAACGTATAACGTATAACATATAATGTATAACACATATCCTAGAACTTATGCTGAATAACGTATAACGTATAACGTATAACGTATAACGTATAACGTATAACGTATAACGTATAACGTATAACGTACAACGTATAACGTATAACGTATAACGTACAACGTATAACGTATAACGTATAACGTACAACGTATAACGTATAACGTATAACGTATAACGTACAACGTATAACGTATAACGTATAACGTATAACGTATAACGTATAACGTATAACGTATAACGTATAACGTATAACGTATAACGTATAACGTATAACCTATAACGTATAACGTATAACGTATAACGTATAACGTATAACGTATAACGTATAACGTATAACGTATAACGTATAACGTATAACGTATAACGTATAACGTATAACGTATAACGTATAACGTATAACGTATAACGTATAACGTATAACGTATAACGTATAACGTATAACGTATAACGTATAACGTATAACGTATAACGTATAACGTATAACGTATAACGTATAACGTATAACGTATAACGTATAACGTATAACGTATAACGTATAACGTATAACGTATAACGTATAACGTATAACGTATAACGTATAACGTATAACGTATAACGTATAACGTATAACGTATAACGTATAACGTATAACGTATAACGTATAACGTATAACGTATAACGTATAACGTATAACGTATAACGTATAACGTATAACGTATAACGTATGACGTATAACGTATAGCGTATAACGCATAACGTATAACGTATAACGTATAACGTATAACGTATAACGTATAACGTATAACGTATAACGTACAACGTATAATGTATAACGTATAACGTGTACCGTATAAAGTATAACGTTTAACGTATAACGTATAACGTATAACGTATAACGTATAACGTATAACGTATAACGTATAACGTATACCGTATAACGTACAACGTATAACGTATAACGTATAACGTTTAACGTATAACATATAATGTATAACGCATGTCCTAGAACTTATGCTGAATAACGTATAACGTATGACGTATAACGTATACCGAATAACGTACAACGTATAACGTATAACGTATAACGTATAATGTATAACATATAATGTATAACGCATATCCTAGAACTTATGCTGAATAACGTATAACGTATAACGTATAACGTATAACGTATAACGTATAACGTATAACGTATAACGTATAACGTATAACGTATAACGTATAACGTATAACGTATAACGTATAACGTATAACGTATAACGTATAACGTATAACGTATAACGTATAACGTATAACGTATAACGTATAACGTATAACGTATAACGTATAACGTATAACGTATAACGTATAACGTATAACGTATAACGTATAACGTATAACGTATAACGTATAACGTATAACGTATAACGTATAACGTATAACGTATAACGTATAACGTATAACGTATAACGTATAACGTATAACGTATAACGTATAACGTATAACGTATAACGTATAACGTATAACGTATAACGTATAACGTATAACGTATAACGTATAACGTATAACATATAACGTATAACGAATAACGTATAACGTATAACGCATAACGTATAACGTGTAACGTATGATGCATAGCCAATACTGTTTAACGTATAACGTATAACGTATAACGTATAACGTATAACGTATAACGTATAACGTGTAACGTGTAACGTATAACGTGTAACGTATAACGTATAACGTATAACGTATAACGTATAACGTATAACGTATAACGTATAACGTATAACGTATAACGTGTAACGTATAACGTATAACGTATAACGTATAACGTATAACGTATAACGTATATCGTATAACGTATAACGTATAACGTATAACGTATAACGTATAACGTATAACGTATAACGTATAACGTATAACGTATAACGTATAACGTATAACGTATAACGTATAACGTATAACGTATAACGTATAACGTATAACGTATAACGTATAACGTATAACGTATAACGTATAACGTATAACGTATAACGTATAACGTATAACGTATAACGTATAACGTATAACGTATAACGTATAACGTATAACGTATAACGTATAACGTATAACGTATAACGTATAACGTATAACGTATAACGTATAACGTATAACGTATAACGTATAACGTATAACGTATAACGTATAACGTATAACGTATAACGTATAACGTATAACGTATAACGTACAACGTATAACGTACAACGTATAACGTACAACGTATAACGTACAACGTATAACGTACAACGTATAACGTACAACGTATAACGTACAACGTATAACGTACAACGTATAACGTACAACGTATAACGTACAACGTATAACGTACAACGTATAACGTACAACGTATAACGTACAACGTATAACGTACAACGTATAACGTAGAACGTATAACGTACAACGTATAACGTACAACGTATAACGTACAACGTATAACGTAGAACGTATAACGTATAACGTATAACGTATAACGTATAACGTATAACGTATAACGTATAACGTATAACGTATAACGTATAACGTATAACGTATAACGTATAACGTATAACGTATAACGTATAACGTATAACGTATAACGTATAACGTATAACGTATAGCGTATAACGTATAACGTATAACGTATAACGTATAACGTATAACGTATAACGTATAACGTATAACGTATAACGTATATATTAGTAAAGCGTATAACGTATAACGTATATCGTAAAGCGTATAACGTATATCGCATAACGTATAACGTGTAACGTATAACGTGTAACGTATAACGTATAACGTATAACATATAACGTATAACGTATAACGTATATCGTATAACGTATAACGTATAACGTATAACGTATAACGTATAACGTATAACGTATAACGTATAACGTATAACGTATAACGTATAACGTATAACGAATAACGTATAACGTATAACATATAACGTATGACGAATAACGTATAACGTATAACGCATAACGTATAACGTGTAACGTATGATGCATAGCCAATACTGTTTAACGTATAACGTATAACGTATAACGTATAACGTATAACGTATAACGTATAACGTATAACGTATAACGTATAACGCATAACGTATAACGTGTAACGTATGATGCATAGCCTATACTGTATAACGTATAACGTATAACGTTTAACGTGTAACGTACAACGTATAACGTAGAACGTATAACGTAGAACGTATAACGTATAACGTATAACGTACAACGTATAACGTACAACGTATAACGTACAACGTATAACGTACAACGTATAACGTACAACGTATAACGTACAACGTATAACGTACAACGTATAACGTATAACGTATAACGTATAACGTATAACGTATAACGTATAACGTATAACGTATAACGTATAACGTATAACGTATAACGTATAACGTATAACGTATAACGTATAACGTATATATTAGTAAAGCGTATAACGTATAACGTATATCGTAAAGCGTATAACGTATATCGCATAACGTATAACGTGTAACGTATAACGTGTAACGTATAACGTATAACGTATAACATATAACGTATAACGTATAACGTATATCGTATAACGTATAACGTATAACGTATAACGTATAACGTATAACGTATAACGTATAACGTATAACGTATAACGTATAACGTATAACGTATAACGAATAACGTATAACGTATAACATATAACGTATAACGAATAACGTATAACGTATAACGCATAACGTATAACGTGTAACGTATGATGCATAGCCAATACTGTTTAACGTATAACGTATAACGTATAACGTATAACGTATAACGTATAACGTGTAACGTGTAACGTATAACGTGTAACGTATAACGCATAACGTATAACGTATAACGTATAACGTATAACGTATAACGTATAACGTATAACGTATAACGAATAACGTATAACGTATAACGTATAACGTATAACGTATAACGTATAACGTATAACGTATAACGTATAACGTATAACATATAACGTATAACGAATAACGTATAACGTATAACGCATAACGTATAACGTGTAACGTATGATGCATAGCCAATACTGTTTAACGTATAACGTATAACGTATAACGTATAACGTATAACGTATAACGTGTAACGTGTAACGTATAACGTGTAACGTATAACGCATAACGTATAACGTATAACGTATAACGTATAACGTATAACGTATAACGCATAACGTATAACGAATAACGTATAACGTATAACGTATAACGTATAACGTATAACGTATAACGTATAACGTATAACGTATAACGTATAACGTATAACGTATATATTAGTAAAGCGTATAACGTATAACGTATATCGTAAAGCGTATAACGTATATCGCATAACGTATAACGTGTAAGGTATAACGTGTAACGTATAACGTATAACGTATAACATATAACGTATAACGTATAACGTATATCGTATAACGTATAACGTATAACGTATAACGTATAACGTATAACGTGTAACGTATAACGTATAACGTATAACGTATAACGTATAACGTATAACGTATAACGTATAACGTATAACGTATAACGTATAACGTATAACGTATAACGTATAACGTATAACGTATAACGTATAACGTATAACGTATAACGTATAACGTATAACGTATAACGTATAACGTATAACGTATGACATATAATGTATAACACATATCCTAGAACTTATGCTGAATAACGTATAACGTATAACGTATAACGTATAACGTATAACGTATAACGTATAACGTATAACGTATAACGTATAACGTATAACGTATAACGTATAACGTATAACGTATAACGTATAACGTATAACGTATAACGTATAACGTATAACGTATAACGTATAACGTATAACGTATAACGTATAACGTATAACGTATAACGTATAACGTATAACGTATAACGTATAACGTATAACGTATAACGTATAACGTATAACGTATAACGTATAACGTATAACGTATAACGTATAACGTATAACGTATAACGTATAACGTATAACGTATAACGTATAACGTATAACGTATAACGTATAACGTATAACGTATAACGTATAACGTATAACGTATAACGTATAACGTATAACGTATAACGTATAACGTATAACGTATAACGTATAACGTATAACGTATAACGTATAACGTATAACGTATAACGTATAACGTATAACGTATAACGTATAACGTATAACGTATAACGTATAACGTATAACGTATAACGTATAACGTATAACGTATAACGTATAACGTATAACGTATAACGTATAACGTATAACGTATAACGTATAACGTATAACGTATAACGTATAACGTATAACGTATAACGTATAACGTATAACGTATAACGTATAACGTATAACGTATAATGTATAACGTATAACGTATAACGTATAACGTATAATGTATAACGTATAACGTGTACCGTATAAAGTATAACGTTTAACGTATAACGTATAACGTATAACGTATGACGTATAACGTACAACGTATAACGTATAACGTATAACGTTTAACGTATAACATATAATGTATAACGCATATCCTAGAACTTATGCTGAATATCGTATAACGTATGACGTATAACGTATACCGAATAACGTACAACGTATAACGTATAACGTATAACGTATAATGTGTAACATATAATATATAACGCATATCCTAGAACTTATGCTGAATAACGTATAACGTATAACGTATAACGTATAACGTATAACGTATAACGTATAACGTATAACGTATAACGTATAACGTATAACGTATAACGTATAACGTATAACGTATAACGTATAACGTATAACGTATAACGTATAACGTATAACGTATAACGTATAACGTATAACGTATAACGTATAACGTATAACGTATAACGTATAACGTATAATGTATAACACATATCCTAGGACTTATGCTGAATAACGTATAACGTATAACGTATAACGTATAACGTATAACGTATAACGTATAACGTATAACGTATAACGTATAACGTATAACGTATAACGTATAACGTATAACGTATAACGTATAACGTATAACGTATAACGTATAACGTATAACGTATAACGTATAACGTATAACGTATAACGTATAACGTATAACGTATAACGTATAACGTATAACGTATAACGTATAACGTATAACGTATAACGTATAACGTATAACGTATAACGTATAACGTATAACGTATAACGTATAACGTATAACGTATAACGTATGATGTATAACGTATAACGTATAACGTATAACGTATAACGTATAACGTATAACGTATAACGTATAACGTATAACGTATAACGTATAACGTATAACGTATAACGTATAACGTATAACGTATAACATATAATGTATAACACATATCCTAGAACTTATGCTGAATAACGTATAACGTATAACGTATAACGTATAACGTATAACGTATAACGTATAACGTATAACGTATAACGTACAACGTATAACGTATAACGTATAACGTACAACGTATAACGTATAACGTATAACGTACAACGTATAACGTATAACGTATAACGTACAACGTATAACGTATAACGTATAACGTATAACGTACAACGTATAACGTATAACGTATAACGTATAACGTATAACGTATAACGTATAACGTATAACGTATAACGTATAACGTATAACGTATAACGTATAACCTATAACGTATAACGTATAACGTATAACGTATAACGTATAACGTATAACGTATAACGTATAACGTATAACGTATAACGTATAACGTATAACGTATAACGTATAACGTATAACGTATAACGTATAACGTATAACGTATAACGTATAACGTATAACGTATAACGTATAACGTATAACGTATAACGTATAACGTATAACGTATAACGTATAACGTATAACGTATAACGTATAACGTATAACGTATAACGTATAACGTATAACGTATAACGTATAACGTATAACGTATAACGTATAACGTATAACGTATAACGTATAACGTATAACGTATAACGTATAACGTATAACGTATAACGTATAACGTATAACGTATAACGTATAACGTATAACGTATAACGTATAACGTATAACGTATAACGTATAACGTATAACGTATAACGTATAACGTATAACGTATAACGTATGACGTATAACGTATAGCGTATAACGCATAACGTATAACGTATAACGTATAACGTATAACGTATAACGTATAACGTATAACGTATAACGTACAACGTATAATGTATAACGTATAACGTGTACCGTATAAAGTATAACGTTTAACGTATAACGTATAACGTATAACGTATAACGTATAACGTATAACGTATAACGTATAACGTATACCGTATAACGTACAACGTATAACGTATAACGTATAACGTTTAACGTATAACATATAATGTATAACGCATGTCCTAGAACTTATGCTGAATAACGTATAACGTATGACGTATAACGTATACCGAATAACGTACAACGTATAACGTATAACGTATAACGTATAATGTATAACATATAATGTATAACGCATATCCTAGAACTTATGCTGAATAACGTATAACGTATAACGTATAACGTATAACGTATAACGTATAACGTATAACGTATAACGTATAACGTATAACGTATAACGTATAACGTATAACGTATAACGTATAACGTATAACGTATAACGTATAACGTATAACGTATAACGTATAACGTATAACGTATAACGTATAACGTATAACGTATAACGTATAACGTATAACGTATAACGTATAACGTATAACGTATAACGTATAACGTATAACGTATAACGTATAACGTATAACGTATAACGTATAACGTATAACGTATAACGTATAACGTATAACGTATAACGTATAACGTATAACGTATAACGTATAACGTATAACGTATAACGTATAACGTATAACGTATAACGTATAACGTATAACGTATAACGTATAACGTATAACGTATAACGTATAACGTATAACATATAACGTATAACGAATAACGTATAACGTATAACGCATAACGTATAACGTGTAACGTATGATGCATAGCCAATACTGTTTAACGTATAACGTATAACGTATAACGTATAACGTATAACGTATAACGTATAACGTGTAACGTGTAACGTATAACGTGTAACGTATAACGTATAACGTATAACGTATAACGTATAACGTATAACGTATAACGTATAACGTGTAACGTATAACGTATAACGTATAACGTATAACGTATAACGTATAACGTATATCGTATAACGTATAACGTATAACGTATAACGTATAACGTATAACGTATAACGTATAACGTATAACGTATAACGTATAACGTATAACGTATAACGTATAACGTATAACGTATAACGTATAACGTATAACGTATAACGTATAACGTATAACGTATAACGTATAACGTATAACGTATAACGTATAACGTATAACGTATAACGTATAACGTATAACGTATAACGTATAACGTATAACGTATAACGTATAACGTATAACGTATAACGTATAACGTATAACGTATAACGTATAACGTATAACGTATAACGTATAACGTATAACGTATAACGTATAACGTATAACGTATAACGTATAACGTACAACGTATAACGTACAACGTATAACGTACAACGTATAACGTACAACGTATAACGTACAACGTATAACGTACAACGTATAACGTACAACGTATAACGTACAACGTATAACGTACAACGTATAACGTACAACGTTTAACGTACAACGTATAACGTACAACGTATAACGTAGAACGTATAACGTATAACGTATAACGTATAACGTATAACGTATAACGTATAACGTATAACGTATAACGTATAACGTATAGCGTATAACGTATAACGTATAACGTATAACGTATAACGTATAACGTATAACGTATAACGTATATATTAGTAAAGCGTATAACGTATAACGTATATCGTAAAGCGTATAACGTATATCGCATAACGTATAACGTGTAACGTATAACGTGTAACGTATAACGTATAACGTATAACATATAACGTATAACGTATAACGTATATCGTATAACGTATAACGTATAACGTATAACGTATAACGTATAACGTATAACGTATAACGTATAACGTATAACGTATAACGTATAACGTATAACGAATAACGTATAACGTATAACATATAACGTATAACGAATAACGTATAACGTATAACGCATAACGTATAACGTGTAACGTATGATGCATAGCCAATACTGTTTAACGTATAACGTATAACGTATAACGTATAACGTATAACGTATAACGTGTAACGTGTAACGTATAACGTGTAACGTATAACGTATAACGTATAACGTATAACGTATAACGTATAACGTATAACGTATAACGTATAACGTATAACGAATAACGTATAACGTATAACGTATAACGTATAACGTATAACGTATAACGTATAACGTATAACGTATAACGTATAACGTATAACGTATAACGTATATATTAGTAAAGCGTATAACGTATAACGTATATCGTAAAGCGTATAACGTATATCGCATAACGTATAACGTGTAACGTATAACGTGTAACGTATAACGTATAACGTATAACATATAACGTATAACGTATAACGTATATCGTATAACGTATAACGTATAACGTATAACGTATAACGTATAACGTGTAACGTATAACGTATAACGTATAACGTATAACGTATAACGTATAACGTATAACGTATAACGTATAACGTATAACGTATAACGTATAACGTATAACGTATAACGTATAACGTATAACGTATAACGTATAACGTATAACGTATAACGTATAACGTATAACGTATAACGTATAACGTATAACGTATAACGTATAACGTATAACGTATATAGTAAAGCGTATAACGTATAACGTATATCGTAAAGCGTATAACGTATATCGCGTAACGTATAACGTGTAACGTATAACGTGTAACGTATAACGTATAACGTATAACGTATAACGTATAACGTATAACGTATATCGTATAACGTATAACGTATAACGTATAACGTATAACGTATAACGTATAACGTATAACGTATAACGTATAACGTATAACGTATAACGTATAACGTATAACGTATAACGTAAAACGTATAACTTATAAGGCATAACCTAGAACGTATACCGTATAACGTATAATGTATGACGTATAACGTATAACGTATAACGTATAACGTATAACGTATAACGTATAACGTATAACGTATATAGTAAAGCGTATAACGTATAACGTATATCGTAAAGCGTATAACGTATATCTCATAACGTATAACGTGTAACGTATAACGTGTAACGTATAACGTATAACGTATAACATAATACGTATAACGTATAACGTATATCGTATAACGTATAACGTATAACGTATAACGTATAACGTATAACGTTTATCGTATAACGTGTATCGTAAAGCGTATAACGTATAACGTATAACGTATAACGTGTAACGTATAACGTATAACGTATAACGTATAACATATAACGTATAACGTATAACGTATATCGTATAACGTATAACGTATAACGTATAACGTATAACGTATAACGTATAACGCATAACGTATAACGTGTAACGTATGATGCATAGCCTATACTGTATAACGTATAACGTATAACGTTTAACGTGTAACGTATAACGTATAACGTATAACGTACAACGTTTAACGTATAACGTGTATCGTAAAGCGTATAACGTATAACGTATAACGTATAACGTATAACGTATATATTAGTAAAGCGTATAACGTATAACGTATATCGTAAAGCGTATAACGTATATCGCATAACGTATAACGTGTAACGTATAACGTGTAACGTATAACGTATAACGTATAACATATAACGTATAACGTATAACGTATATCGTATAACGTATAACGTATATCGTAAAGCGTATAACGTATATCGCGTAACGTATAGCGTGTAACGTATAACGTGTAACGTATAACGTATAACGTATAACGTATAACGTATAACGTATAACGTATATCGTATAACGTATAACGTATAACGTATAACGTATAACGTATAACGTATAACGTATAACGTATAACGTATAACGTATAACGTATAACGTATAACGTATAACGTATAACGTATAACGTATAACGTATAACGTAAAACGTATAACTTATAAGGCATAACGTAGAACGTATACCGTATAACGTATAATGTATGACGTATAACGTATAACGTATAACGTATAACGTATAACGTATAACGTATAACGTATAACGTATAACGTATATAGTAAAGCGTATAACGTATAACGTATATCGTAAAGCGTATAACGTATATCTCATAACGTATAACGTGTAACGTATAACGTGTAACGTATAACGTATAACGTATAACATAATACGTATAACGTATAACGTATATCGTATAACGTATAACGTATAACGTATAACGTATAACGTATAACGTATAACGTATAACGTATAACGTATAACGTATAACGTATATAGTAAAGCGTATAACGTATAACGTATATCGTAAAGCGTATAACGTATATCTCATAACGTATAACGTGTAACGTATAACGTGTAACGTATAACGTATAACGTATAACATAATACGTATAACGTATAACGTATATCGTATAACGTATAACGTATAACGTATATCGTAAAGCGTATAACGTATATCTCATAACGTATAACGTGTAACGTATAACGTGTAACGTATAACGTATAACGTATAACATAATACGTATAACGTATAACGTATATCGTATAACGTATAACGTATAACGTATAACGTATAACGTATAACGTTTAACGTATAACGTGTATCGTAAAGCGTATAACGTATAACGTATAACGTATAACGTGTAACGTATAACGTATAACGTATAACGTATAACATATAACGTATAACGTATAACGTATATCGTATAACGTATAACGTATAACGTATAACGTATAACGTATAACGTATAACGCATAACGTATAACGTGTAACGTATGATGCATAGCCTATACTGTATAACGTATAACGTATAACGTTTAACGTGTAACGTATAACGTATAACGTATAACGTACAACGTTTAACGTATAACGTGTATCGTAAAGCGTATAACGTATAACGTATAACGTATAACGTGTAACGTATAACGTATAACGTATAACGTATAACGTATAACGTATAACGTATATCGTATAACGTATAACGTATAACGTATAACGTATAACGTATAACGTATAACGTATAACGTATAACGTATAACGTATAACGTATAACGTATAACGTATAACGTATAACGTATAACGTATAACGTATAACGTATAACGTATAACGTATAACGTATAACGTATAACGTATAACGTATAACGTATAACGTATAACGTATAACGTATAACGTATAACGTATAACGTATAACGTACAACGTATAACGTACAACGTATAACGTACAACGTATAACGTACAACGTATAACGTACAACGTATAACGTACAACGTATAACGTAGAACGTATAACGTAGAACGTAGAACGTATAACGTACAACGTATAACGTAGAACGTATAACGTAGAACGTATAACGTATAACGTATAAAGTAGAACGTATAACGTATAACGTATAACGTATATCGTAAAGCGTATAACGTATATCTCATAACGTATAACGTGTAACGTATAACGTGTAACGTATAACGTATAACGTATAACATAATACGTATAACGTATAACGTATATCGTATAACGTATAACGTATAACGTATAACGTATAACGTATAACGTTTAACGTATAACGTGTATCGTAAAGCGTATAACGTATAACGTATAACGTATAACGTATAACGTAAAACGTATAACTTATAAGGCATAACCTAGAACGTATACCGTATAACGTATAATGTATGACGTATAACGTATAACGTATAACGTATAACGTATAACGTATAACGTATAACGTATAACGTATATAGTAAAGCGTATAACGTATAACGTATATCGTAAAGCGTATAACGTATATCTCATAACGTATAACGTGTAACGTATAACGTGTAACGTATAACGTATAACGTATAACATAATACGTATAACGTATAACGTATATCGTATAACGTATAACGTATAACGTATAACGTATAACGTATAACGTATAACGTATAACGTATAACGTATAACGTATAACGTATAACGTATAACGTATAACGTATAACGTATAACGTATAACGTATAACGTATAACGTATAACGTATAACGTATAACGTATAACGTATAACGTATAACGTATAACGTATAACGTATAACGTATAACGTATAACGTATAACGTATAACGTATAACGTATAACGTATAACGTATAACGTATAACGTATAACGTATAACGTATAACGTATAACGTATAACGTATAACGTATAACATATAATGTATAACACATATCCTAGAACTTATGCTGAATAACGTATAACGTATAACGTATAACGTATAACGCATAACGTATAACGTATAACGTATAACGTATAACGTATAACGTATAACGTATAACGTATAACGTATAACGTATAACGTATAACGTATAACGTATAACGTATAACGTATAACGTATAACGTATAACGTATAACGTATAACGTATAACGTATAACGTATAACGTATAACGTATAACGTATAACGTATAACGTATAACGTATAACGTATAACGTATAACGTATGACGTATAACGTATAACGTATAACGCATAACGTATAACGTATAACGTATAACGTATAACGTATAACGTATAACGTACAACGTATAATGTATAACGTATAACGTGTACCGTATAAAGTATAACGTTTAACGTATAACTCTATAACGTATAACGTATAACGTATAACGTATAACGTATAACGTATAACGTATAACGTATACCGTATAACGTACAACGTATAACGTATAACGTATAACGTTTAACGTATAACATATAATGTATAACGCATGTCCTAGAACTTATGCTGAATAACGTATAACGTATGACGTATAACGTATACCGAATAACGTACAACGTATAACGTATAACGTATAACGTATAATGTATAACATATAATGTATAACGCATATCCTAGAACTTATGCTGAATAACGTATAACGTATAACGTATAACGTATAACGTATAACGTATAACGTATAACGTATAACGTATAACGTATAACGTATAACGTATAACGTATAACGTATAACGTATAACGTATAACGTATAACGTATAACGTATAACGTATAACGTATAACGTATAACGTATAACGTATAACGTATAACGTATAACGTATAACGTATAACGTATAACGTATAACGTATAACGTATAACGTATAACGTATAACGTATAACGTATAACGTATAACGTATAACGTATAACGTATAACGTATAACGTATAACGTATAACGTATAACGTATAACGTATAACGTATAACGTATAACGTATAACGTATAACGTATAACGTATAACGTATAACGTATAACGTATAACGTATAACGTATAACGTATAACGTATAACGTATAACGTATAACGTATAACGTATAACGTATAACGTATAACGTATAACGTATAACGTATAACGTATAACGTATAACGTATAACGTATAACGTATAACGTATAACGTATAACGTATAACGTATAACGTATAACGTATAACGTATAACGTATAACGTATAACGTATAACGTATAACGTATAACGTATAACGTATAACGTATAACGTATAACGTATAACGTATAACGTATAACGTATAACGTATAACGTATAACGTATAACGTATAACGTATAACGTATAACGTATAACGTATAACGTATAACGTATAACGTATAACGTATAACGTATAACGTATAACGTATAACGTATAACGTATAACGTATAACGTATAACGTATAACGTATAACGTATAACGTATAACGTATAACGTATAACGTATAACGTATAACGTATAACGTATATCGTATAACGTATAACGTATAACGTATAACGTATAACGTATAACGTATAACGTATAACGTATAACGTATAACGTATAACGTATAACGTATAACGTATAACGTATAACGTATAACGTATAACGTATAACGTATAAGGTATAACGTATAACGTGTACCGTATAAAGTATACCGTTTAACGTATAACGTATAACGTATAACGTATGACGTATAACGTATAACGTATAACGTATACCGTATAACGTACAACGTATAACGTATAACGTATAACGTTTAACGTATAACATATAATGTATAACGCATATCCTAGAACTTATGCTGAATAACGTATAACGTATGACGTATAACGTATACCGAATAACGTACAACGTATAACGTATAACGTATAACGTATAATGTGTAACATATAATGTATAACACATATCCTAGAACTTATGCTGAATAACGTATAACGTATAACGTATAACGTATAACGTATAACGTATAACGTATAACGTATAACGTATAACGTATAACGTATAACGTATAACGTATAACGTATAACGTATAACGTATAACGTATAACGTATAACGTATAACGTATAACATATAATGTATAACACATATCCTAGAACTTATGCTGAATAACGTATAACGTATAACGTATAACGTATAACGTATAACGTATAACGTATAACGTATAACGTATAACGTATAACGTATAACGTATAACGTATAACGTATAACGTATAACGTATAACGTATAACGTATAACGTATAACGTATAACGTATAACGTATAACGTATAACGTATAACGTATAACGTATAACGTATAACGTATAACGTATAACGTATAACGTATAACGTATAACGTATAACGTATAACGTATAACGTATAACGTATAACGTATAACGTATAACGTATAACGTATAACGTATAACGTATAACGTATAACGTATAACGTATAACGTATAACGTATAACGTATAACGTATAACGTATAACGTATAACGTATAACGTATAACGTATAACGTATAACGTATAACGTATAACGTGTAACGTATAACGTATAACGTATAACGTGTAACGTATAAGGTATAACGTATAACGTGTACCGTATAAAGTATAACGTTTAACGTATAACGTATAACGTATAACGTATGACGTATAACGTATAACGTATAACGTATACCGTATAACGTACAACGTATAACGTATAACGTATAACGTTTAACGTATAACATATAATGTATAACGCATATCCTAGAACTTATGCTGAATAACGTATAACGTATGACGTATAACGTATACCGAATAACGTACAACGTATAACGTATAACGTATAACGTATAATGTGTAACATATAATGTATAACGCATATCCTAGAACTTATGCTGAATAACGTATAACGTATAACGTATAACGTATAACGTATAACGTATAACGTATAACGTATAACGTATAACGTATAACGTATAACGTATAACGTATAACGTATAACGTATAACGTATAACGTATAACGTATAATGTATAACACATATCCTAGGACTTATGCTGAATAACGTATAACGTATAACGTATAACGTATAACGTATAACGTATAACGTATAACGTATAACGTATAACGTATAACGTATAACGTATAACGTATAACGTATAACGTATAACGTATAACGTATAACGTATAACGTATAACGTATAACGTATAACGTATAACGTATAACGTATAACGTATAACGTATAACGTATAACGTATAACGTATAACGTATAACGTATAACGTATAACGTATAACGTATAACGTATAACGTATAACGTATAACGTATAACGTATAACGTATAACGTATAACGTATAACGTATAACGTATAACGTATAACGTATAACGTATAACGTATAACGTATAACGTATAACGTATAACGTATAACGTATAACGTATAACGTATAACGTATAACGTATAACGTATAACGTATAACATATAATGTATAACACATATCCTAGAACTTATGCTGAATAACGTATAACGTATAACGTATAACGTATAACGTATAACGTATAACGTATAACGTATAACGTATAACGTATAACGTATAACGTATAACGTATAACGTATAACGTATAACGTATAACGTATAACGTATAACGTATAACGTATAACGTATAACGTATAACGTATGACGTATAACGTATAACGTATAACGCATAACGTATAACGTATAACGTATAACGTATAACGTATAACGTATAACGTATAACGTATAACGTACAACGTATAATGTATAACGTATAACGTGTACCGTATAAAGTATAACGTTTAACGTATAACGTATAACGTATAACGTATAACGTATAACGTATAACGTATAACGTATAACGTATAACGTATAACGTATAACGTATAACGTATAACGTGTAACGTATAACGTATAACGTATAACGTGTAACGTATAAGGTATAACGTATAACGTGTACCGTATAAAGTATAACGTTTAACGTATAACGTATAACGTATAACGTATGACGTATAACGTATAACGTATAACGTATACCGTATAACGTACAACGTATAACGTATAACGTATAACGTTTAACGTATAACATATAATGTATAACGCATATCCTAGAACTTATGCTGAATAACGTATAACGTATGACGTATAACGTATACCGAATAACGTACAACGTATAACGTATAACGTATAACGTATAATGTGTAACATATAATGTATAACGCATATCCTAGAACTTATGCTGAATAACGTATAACGTATAACGTATAACGTATAACGTATAACGTATAACGTATAACGTATAACGTATAACGTATAACGTATAACGTATAACGTATAACGTATAACGTATAACGTATAACGTATAACGTATAACGTATAACGTATAACGTATAACGTATAACGTATGACGTATAACGTATAACGTATAACGCATAACGTATAACGTATAACGTATAACGTATAACGTATAACGTATAACGTACAACGTATAATGTATAACGTATAACGTGTACCGTATAAAGTATAACGTTTAACGTATAACGTATAACGTATAACGTATAACGTATAACGTATAACGTATAACGTATAACGTATAACGTATACCGTATAACGTACAACGTATAACGTAGAACGTATAACGTTTAACGTATAACATATAATGTATAACGCATGTCCTAGAACTTATGCTGAATAACGTATAACGTATGACGTATAACGTATACCGAATAACGTACAACGTATAACGTATAACGTATAACGTATAATGTATAACATATAATGTATAACGCATATCCTAGAACTTATGCTGAATAACGTATAACGTATAACGTATAACGTATAACGTATAACGTATAACGTATAACGTATAACGTATAACGTATAACGTATAACGTATAACGTATAACGTATAACGTATAACGTATAACGTATAACGTATAACGTATAACGTATAACGTATAACGTATAACGTATAACGTATAACGTATAACGTATAACGTATAACGTATAACGTATAACGTATAACGTATAACGTATAACGTATAACGTATAACGTATAACGTATAACGTATAACGTATAACGTATAACGTATAACGTATAACGTATAACGTATAACGTATAACGTATAACGTATAACGTATAACGTATAACGTATAACGTATAACGTATAACGTATAACGTATAACGTATAACGTATAACGTATAACGTATAACGTATAACGTATAACGTATAACGTATAACGTATAACGTATAACGTATAACGTATAACGTATAACGTATAACGTATAACGTATAACGTATAACGTATAACGTATAACGTATAACGTATAACGTATAACGTATAACGTATAACGTATAACGTATAACGTATAACGTATAACGTATAACGTATAACGTATAACGTATAACGTATAACGTATAACGTATAACGTATAACGTATAACGTATAACGTATAACGTATAACGTATAACGTATAACGTATAACGTATAACGTATAACGTATAACGTATAACGTATAACGTATAACGTATAACGTATAACGTATAACGTATAACGTATAACGTATAACGTATAACGTATAACGTATAACGTATAACGTATAACGTATATAGTAAAGCGTATAACGTATAACGTATAACGTATAACGTATAACGTATAACGTATAACGTATATAGTAAAGCGTATAACGTATAACGTATATCGTAAAGCGTATAACGTATATCTCATAACGTATAACGTGTAACGTATAACGTGTAACGTATAACGTATAACGTATAACATAATACGTATAACGTATAACGTATATCGTATAACGTATAACGTATAACGTATAACGTATAACGTATAACGTTTATCGTATAACGTGTATCGTAAAGCGTATAACGTATAACGTATAACGTATAACGTGTAACGTATAACGTATAACGTATAACGTATAACATATAACGTATAACGTATAACGTATATCGTATAACGTATAACGTATAACGTATAACGTATAACGTATAACGTATAACGCATAACGTATAACGTGTAACGTATGATGCATAGCCTATACTGTATAACGTATAACGTATAACGTTTAACGTGTAACGTATAACGTATAACGTATAACGTACAACGTTTAACGTATAACGTGTATCGTAAAGCGTATAACGTATAACGTATAACGTATAACGTATAACGTATATATTAGTAAAGCGTATAACGTATAACGTATATCGTAAAGCGTATAACGTATATCGCATAACGTATAACGTGTAACGTATAACGTGTAACGTATAACGTATAACGTATAACATATAACGTATAACGTATAACGTATATCGTATAACGTATAACGTATATCGTAAAGCGTATAACGTATATCGCGTAACGTATAGCGTGTAACGTATAACGTGTAACGTATAACGTATAACGTATAACGTATAACGTATAACGTATAACGTATATCGTATAACGTATAACGTATAACGTATAACGTATAACGTATAACGTATAACGTATAACGTATAACGTATAACGTATAACGTATAACGTATAACGTATAACGTATAACGTATAACGTATAACGTATAACGTAAAACGTATAACTTATAAGGCATAACGTAGAACGTATACCGTATAACGTATAATGTATGACGTATAACGTATAACGTATAACGTATAACGTATAACGTATAACGTATAACGTATAACGTATAACGTATATAGTAAAGCGTATAACGTATAACGTATATCGTAAAGCGTATAACGTATATCTCATAACGTATAACGTGTAACGTATAACGTGTAACGTATAACGTATAACGTATAACATAATACGTATAACGTATAACGTATATCGTATAACGTATAACGTATAACGTATAACGTATAACGTATAACGTATAACGTATAACGTATAACGTATAACGTATAACGTATATAGTAAAGCGTATAACGTATAACGTATATCGTAAAGCGTATAACGTATATCTCATAACGTATAACGTGTAACGTATAACGTGTAACGTATAACGTATAACGTATAACATAATACGTATAACGTATAACGTATATCGTATAACGTATAACGTATAACGTATATCGTAAAGCGTATAACGTATATCTCATAACGTATAACGTGTAACGTATAACGTGTAACGTATAACGTATAACGTATAACATAATACGTATAACGTATAACGTATATCGTATAACGTATAACGTATAACGTATAACGTATAACGTATAACGTTTAACGTATAACGTGTATCGTAAAGCGTATAACGTATAACGTATAACGTATAACGTGTAACGTATAACGTATAACGTATAACGTATAACATATAACGTATAACGTATAACGTATATCGTATAACGTATAACGTATAACGTATAACGTATAACGTATAACGTATAACGCATAACGTATAACGTGTAACGTATGATGCATAGCCTATACTGTATAACGTATAACGTATAACGTATAACGTTTAACGTGTAACGTATAACGTATAACGTATAACGTACAACGTTTAACGTATAACGTGTATCGTAAAGCGTATAACGTATAACGTATAACGTATAACGTGTAACGTATAACGTATAACGTATAACGTATAACGTATAACGTATAACGTATATCGTATAACGTATAACGTATAACGTATAACGTATAACGTATAACGTATAACGTATAACGTATAACGTATAACGTATAACGTATAACGTATAACGTATAACGTATAACGTATAACGTATAACGTATAACGTATAACGTATAACGTATAACGTATAACGTATAACGTATAACGTATAACGTATAACGTATAACGTATAACGTATAACGTATAACGTATAACGTATAACGTACAACGTATAACGTACAACGTATAACGTACAACGTATAACGTACAACGTATAACGTACAACGTATAACGTACAACGTATAACGTAGAACGTATAACGTAGAACGTAGAACGTATAACGTACAACGTATAACGTAGAACGTATAACGTAGAACGTATAACGTATAACGTATAAAGTAGAACGTATAACGTATAACGTATAACGTATATCGTAAAGCGTATAACGTATATCTCATAACGTATAACGTGTAACGTATAACGTGTAACGTATAACGTATAACGTATAACATAATACGTATAACGTATAACGTATATCGTATAACGTATAACGTATAACGTATAACGTATAACGTATAACGTTTAACGTATAACGTGTATCGTAAAGCGTATAACGTATAACGTATAACGTATAACGTATAACGTAAAACGTATAACTTATAAGGCATAACCTAGAACGTATACCGTATAACGTATAATGTATGACGTATAACGTATAACGTATAACGTATAACGTATAACGTATAACGTATAACGTATAACGTATATAGTAAAGCGTATAACGTATAACGTATATCGTAAAGCGTATAACGTATATCTCATAACGTATAACGTGTAACGTATAACGTGTAACGTATAACGTATAACGTATAACATAATACGTATAACGTATAACGTATATCGTATAACGTATAACGTATAACGTATAACGTATAACGTATAACGTATAACGTATAACGTATAACGTATAACGTATAACGTATAACGTATAACGTATAACGTATAACGTATAACGTATAACGTATAACGTATAACGTATAACGTATAACGTATAACGTATAACGTATAACGTATAACGTATAACGTATAACGTATAACGTATAACGTATAACGTATAACGTATAACGTATAACGTATAACGTATAACGTATAACGTATAACGTATAACGTATAACGTATAACGTATAACGTATAACGTATAACGTATAACGTATAACGTATAACGTATAACGTATAACGTATAACATATAATGTATAACACATATCCTAGAACTTATGCTGAATAACGTATAACGTATAACGTATAACGTATAACGCATAACGTATAACGTATAACGTATAACGTATAACGTATAACGTATAACGTATAACGTATAACGTATAACGTATAACGTATAACGTATAACGTATAACGTATAACGTATAACGTATAACGTATAACGTATAACGTATAACGTATAACGTATAACGTATAACGTATAACGTATAACGTATAACGTATAACGTATAACGTATAACGTATAACGTATAACGTATGACGTATAACGTATAACGTATAACGCATAACGTATAACGTATAACGTATAACGTATAACGTATAACGTATAACGTACAACGTATAATGTATAACGTATAACGTGTACCGTATAAAGTATAACGTTTAACGTATAACTCTATAACGTATAACGTATAACGTATAACGTATAACGTATAACGTATAACGTATAACGTATACCGTATAACGTACAACGTATAACGTATAACGTATAACGTTTAACGTATAACATATAATGTATAACGCATGTCCTAGAACTTATGCTGAATAACGTATAACGTATGACGTATAACGTATACCGAATAACGTACAACGTATAACGTATAACGTATAACGTATAATGTATAACATATAATGTATAACGCATATCCTAGAACTTATGCTGAATAACGTATAACGTATAACGTATAACGTATAACGTATAACGTATAACGTATAACGTATAACGTATAACGTATAACGTATAACGTATAACGTATAACGTATAACGTATAACGTATAACGTATAACGTATAACGTATAACGTATAACGTATAACGTATAACGTATAACGTATAACGTATAACGTATAACGTATAACGTATAACGTATAACGTATAACGTATAACGTATAACGTATAACGTATAACGTATAACGTATAACGTATAACGTATAACGTATAACGTATAACGTATAACGTATAACGTATAACGTATAACGTATAACGTATAACGTATAACGTATAACGTATAACGTATAACGTATAACGTATAACGTATAACGTATAACGTATAACGTATAACGTATAACGTATAACGTATAACGTATAACGTATAACGTATAACGTATAACGTATAACGTATAACGTATAACGTATAACGTATAACGTATAACGTATAACGTATAACGTATAACGTATAACGTATAACGTATAACGTATAACGTATAACGTATAACGTATAACGTATAACGTATAACGTATAACGTATAACGTATAACGTATAACGTATAACGTATAACGTATAACGTATAACGTATAACGTATAACGTATAACGTATAACGTATAACGTATAACGTATAACGTATAACGTATAACGTATAACGTATAACGTATAACGTATAACGTATAACGTATAACGTATAACGTATAACGTATAACGTATAACGTATAACGTATAACGTATAACGTATAACGTATAACGTATAACGTATAACGTATAACGTATAACGTATAACGTATAACGTATAACGTATAACGTATAACGTATAACGTATATCGTATAACGTATAACGTATAACGTATAACGTATAACGTATAACGTATAACGTATAACGTATAACGTATAACGTATAACGTATAACGTATAACGTATAACGTATAACGTATAACGTATAACGTATAACGTATAAGGTATAACGTATAACGTGTACCGTATAAAGTATACCGTTTAACGTATAACGTATAACGTATAACGTATGACGTATAACGTATAACGTATAACGTATACCGTATAACGTACAACGTATAACGTATAACGTATAACGTTTAACGTATAACATATAATGTATAACGCATATCCTAGAACTTATGCTGAATAACGTATAACGTATGACGTATAACGTATACCGAATAACGTACAACGTATAACGTATAACGTATAACGTATAATGTGTAACATATAATGTATAACACATATCCTAGAACTTATGCTGAATAACGTATAACGTATAACGTATAACGTATAACGTATAACGTATAACGTATAACGTATAACGTATAACGTATAACGTATAACGTATAACGTATAACGTATAACGTATAACGTATAACGTATAACGTATAACGTATAACGTATAACATATAATGTATAACACATATCCTAGAACTTATGCTGAATAACGTATAACGTATAACGTATAACGTATAACGTATAACGTATAACGTATAACGTATAACGTATAACGTATAACGTATAACGTATAACGTATAACGTATAACGTATAACGTATAACGTATAACGTATAACGTATAACGTATAACGTATAACGTATAACGTATAACGTATAACGTATAACGTATAACGTATAACGTATAACGTATAACGTATAACGTATAACGTATAACGTATAACGTATAACGTATAACGTATAACGTATAACGTATAACGTATAACGTATAACGTATAACGTATAACGTATAACGTATAACGTATAACGTATAACGTATAACGTATAACGTATAACGTATAACGTATAACGTATAACGTATAACGTATAACGTATAACGTATAACGTATAACGTATAACGTGTAACGTATAACGTATAACGTATAACGTGTAACGTATAAGGTATAACGTATAACGTGTACCGTATAAAGTATAACGTTTAACGTATAACGTATAACGTATAACGTATGACGTATAACGTATAACGTATAACGTATACCGTATAACGTACAACGTATAACGTATAACGTATAACGTTTAACGTATAACATATAATGTATAACGCATATCCTAGAACTTATGCTGAATAACGTATAACGTATGACGTATAACGTATACCGAATAACGTACAACGTATAACGTATAACGTATAACGTATAATGTGTAACATATAATGTATAACGCATATCCTAGAACTTATGCTGAATAACGTATAACGTATAACGTATAACGTATAACGTATAACGTATAACGTATAACGTATAACGTATAACGTATAACGTATAACGTATAACGTATAACGTATAACGTATAACGTATAACGTATAACGTATAACGTATAACGTATAACGTATAACGTATAATGTATAACACATATCCTAGGACTTATGCTGAATAACGTATAACGTATAACGTATAACGTATAACGTATAACGTATAACGTATAACGTATAACGTATAACGTATAACGTATAACGTATAACGTATAACGTATAACGTATAACGTATAACGTATAACGTATAACGTATAACGTATAACGTATAACGTATAACGTATAACGTATAACGTATAACGTATAACGTATAACGTATAACGTATAACGTATAACGTATAACGTATAACGTATAACGTATAACGTATAACGTATAACGTATAACGTATAACGTATAACGTATAACGTATAACGTATAACGTATAACGTATAACGTATAACGTATAACGTATAACGTATAACGTATAACATATAATGTATAACACATATCCTAGAACTTATGCTGAATAACGTATAACGTATAACGTATAACGTATAACGTATAACGTATAACGTATAACGTATAACGTATAACGTATAACGTATAACGTATAACGTATAACGTATAACGTATAACGTATAACGTATAACGTATAACGTATAACGTATAACGTATAACGTATAACGTATGACGTATAACGTATAACGTATAACGCATAACGTATAACGTATAACGTATAACGTATAACGTATAACGTATAACGTATAACGTATAACGTACAACGTATAATGTATAACGTATAACGTGTACCGTATAAAGTATAACGTTTAACGTATAACGTATAACGTATAACGTATAACGTATAACGTATAACGTATAACGTATAACGTATAACGTATAACGTATAACGTATAACGTATAACGTGTAACGTATAACGTATAACGTATAACGTGTAACGTATAAGGTATAACGTATAACGTGTACCGTATAAAGTATAACGTTTAACGTATAACGTATAACGTATAACGTATGACGTATAACGTATAACGTATAACGTATACCGTATAACGTACAACGTATAACGTATAACGTATAACGTTTAACGTATAACATATAATGTATAACGCATATCCTAGAACTTATGCTGAATAACGTATAACGTATGACGTATAACGTATACCGAATAACGTACAACGTATAACGTATAACGTATAACGTATAATGTGTAACATATAATGTATAACGCATATCCTAGAACTTATGCTGAATAACGTATAACGTATAACGTATAACGTATAACGTATAACGTATAACGTATAACGTATAACGTATAACGTATAACGTATAACGTATAACGTATAACGTATAACGTATAACGTATAACGTATAACGTATAACGTATAACGTATAACGTATAACGTATAACGTATGACGTATAACGTATAACGTATAACGCATAACGTATAACGTATAACGTATAACGTATAACGTATAACGTATAACGTACAACGTATAATGTATAACGTATAACGTGTACCGTATAAAGTATAACGTTTAACGTATAACGTATAACGTATAACGTATAACGTATAACGTATAACGTATAACGTATAACGTATAACGTATACCGTATAACGTACAACGTATAACGTAGAACGTATAACGTTTAACGTATAACATATAATGTATAACGCATGTCCTAGAACTTATGCTGAATAACGTATAACGTATGACGTATAACGTATACCGAATAACGTACAACGTATAACGTATAACGTATAACGTATAATGTATAACATATAATGTATAACGCATATCCTAGAACTTATGCTGAATAACGTATAACGTATAACGTATAACGTATAACGTATAACGTATAACGTATAACGTATAACGTATAACGTATAACGTATAACGTATAACGTATAACGTATAACGTATAACGTATAACGTATAACGTATAACGTATAACGTATAACGTATAACGTATAACGTATAACGTATAACGTATAACGTATAACGTATAACGTATAACGTATAACGTATAACGTATAACGTATAACGTATAACGTATAACGTATAACGTATAACGTATAACGTATAACGTATAACGTATAACGTATAACGTATAACGTATAACGTATAACGTATAACGTATAACGTATAACGTATAACGTATAACGTATAACGTATAACGTATAACGTATAACGTATAACGTATAACGTATAACGTATAACGTATAACGTATAACGTATAACGTATAACGTATAACGTATAACGTATAACGTATAACGTATAACGTATAACGTATAACGTATAACGTATAACGTATAACGTATAACGTATAACGTATAACGTATAACGTATAACGTATAACGTATAACGTATAACGTATAACGTATAACGTATAACGTATAACGTATAACGTATAACGTATAACGTATAACGTATAACGTATAACGTATAACGTATAACGTATAACGTATAACGTATAACGTATAACGTATAACGTATAACGTATAACGTATAACGTATAACGTATAACGTATAACGTATAACGTATAACGTATAACGTATAACGTATAACGTATAACGTATAACGTATAACGTATAACGTATAACGTATAACGTATAACGTATAACGTATAACGTATAACGTATAACGTATAACGTATAACGTATAACGTATAACGTATAACGTATAACGTATAACGTATAACGTATAACGTATAACGTATAACGTATAACGTATATCGTATAACGTATAACGTATAACGTATAACGTATAACGTATAACGTATAACGTATAACGTATAACGTATAACGTATAACGTCTAACGTATAACGTATAACGTATAACGTATAACGTATAACGTATAAGGTATAACGTATAACGTGTACCGTATAAAGTATACCGTTTAACGTATAACGTATAACGTATAACGTATGACGTATAACGTATAACGTATAACGTATACCGTATAACGTACAACGTATAACGTATAACGTATAACGTTTAACGTATAACATATAATGTATAACGCATATCCTAGAACTTATGCTGAATAACGTATAACGTATGACGTATAACGTATACCGAATAACGTACAACGTATAACGTATAACGTATAACGTATAACGTATAATGTGTAACATATAATGTATAACACATATCCTAGAACTTATGCTGAATAACGTATAACGTATAACGTATAACGTATAACGTATAACGTATAACGTATAACGTATAACGTATAACGTATAACGTATAACGTATAACGTATAACGTATAACGTATAACGTATAACGTATAACGTATAACGTATAACATATAATGTATAACACATATCCTAGAACTTATGCTGAATAACGTATAACGTATAACGTATAACGTATAACGTATAACGTATAACGTATAACGTATAACGTATAACGTATAACGTATAACGTATAACGTATAACGTATAACGTATAACGTATAACGTATAACGTATAACGTATAACGTATAACGTATAACGTATAACGTATAACGTATAACGTATAACGTATAACGTATAACGTATAACGTATAACGTATAACGTATAACGTATAACGTATAACGTATAACGTATAACGTATAACGTATAACGTATAACGTATAACGTATAACGTATAACGTATAACGTATAACGTATAACGTATAACGTATAACGTATAACGTATAACGTATAACGTATAACGTATAACGTATAACGTATAACGTATAACGTATAACGTATAACGTATAACGTATAACGTATAACGTGTAACGTATAACGTATAACGTATAACGTGTAACGTATAAGGTATAACGTATAACGTGTACCGTATAAAGTATAACGTTTAACGTATAACGTATAACGTATAACGTATGACGTATAACGTATAACGTATAACGTATACCGTATAACGTACAACGTATAACGTATAACGTATAACGTTTAACGTATAACATATAATGTATAACGCATATCCTAGAACTTATGCTGAATAACGTATAACGTATGACGTATAACGTATACCGAATAACGTACAACGTATAACGTATAACGTATAACGTATAATGTGTAACATATAATGTATAACGCATATCCTAGAACTTATGCTGAATAACGTATAACGTATAACGTATAACGTATAACGTATAACGTATAACGTATAACGTATAACGTATAACGTATAACGTATAACGTATAACGTATAACGTATAACGTATAACGTATAACGTATAACGTATAATGTATAACACATATCCTAGGACTTATGCTGAATAACGTATAACGTATAACGTATAACGTATAACGTATAACGTATAACGTATAACGTATAACGTATAACGTATAACGTATAACGTATAACGTATAACGTATAACGTATAACGTATAACGTATAACGTATAACGTATAACGTATAACGTATAACGTATAACGTATAACGTATAACGTATAACGTATAACGTATAACGTATAACGTATAACGTATAACGTATAACGTATAACGTATAACGTATAACGTATAACGTATAACGTATAACGTATAACGTATAACGTATAACGTATAACGTATAACGTATAACGTATAACGTATAACGTATAACGTATAACGTATAACGTATAACGTATAACGTATAACGTATAACATATAATGTATAACACATATCCTAGAACTTATGCTGAATAACGTATAACGTATAACGTATAACGTATAACGTATAACGTATAACGTATAACGTATAACGTATAACGTATAACGTATAACGTATAACGTATAACGTATAACGTATAACGTATAACGTATAACGTATAACGTATAACGTATAACGTATAACGTATGACGTATAACGTATAACGTATAACGCATAACGTATAACGTATAACGTATAACGTATAACGTATAACGTATAACGTATAACGTATAACGTACAACGTATAATGTATAACGTATAACGTGTACCGTATAAAGTATAACGTTTAACGTATAACGTATAACGTATAACGTATAACGTATAACGTATAACGTATAACGTATAACGTATAACGTATAACGTATAACGTATAACGTATAACGTGTAACGTATAACGTATAACGTATAACGTGTAACGTATAAGGTATAACGTATAACGTGTACCGTATAAAGTATAACGTTTAACGTATAACGTATAACGTATAACGTATGACGTATAACGTATAACGTATAACGTATACCGTATAACGTACAACGTATAACGTATAACGTATAACGTTTAACGTATAACATATAATGTATAACGCATATCCTAGAACTTATGCTGAATAACGTATAACGTATGACGTATAACGTATACCGAATAACGTACAACGTATAACGTATAACGTATAACGTATAATGTGTAACATATAATGTATAACGCATATCCTAGAACTTATGCTGAATAACGTATAACGTATAACGTATAACGTATAACGTATAACGTATAACGTATAACGTATAACGTATAACGTATAACGTATAACGTATAACGTATAACGTATAACGTATAACGTATAACGTATAACGTATAACGTTTAACGTATAACATATAACATATAATTTATAACGCATATCCTAGAACTTATGCTGAATATCGTATAACGTATGACGTATAACGTATACCGAATAACGTACAACGTATAACGTATAACGTATAACGTATAATGTGTAACATATAATGTATAACGCATATCCTAGAACTTATGCTGAATAACGTATAACGTATAACGTATAACGTATAACGTATAACGTATAACGTATAACGTATAACGTATAACGTATAACGTATAACGTATAACGTATAACGTATAACGTATAACGTATAACGTATAACGTATAACGTATAACGTATAACGTATAACGTATAACGTATAACGTATAACGTATAACGTATAACGTATAACGTATAACGTATAACGTATAACGTATAACGTATAACGTATAACGTATAACGTATAACGTATAACGTATAACGTATAACGTATAACGTATAACGTATAACGTATAACGTATAACGTATAACGTATAACGTATAACGTATAACGTATAACGTATAACGTATAACGTATAACGTATAACGTATAACGTATAACGTATAACGTATAACGTATAACGTATAACGTATAACGTATAACGTATAACGTATAACGTATAACGTATAACGTATAACGTATAACGTATAACGTATAACGTATAACGTATAACGTATAACGTATAACGTATAACGTATAACGTATAACGTATAACATATAATGTATAACACATATCCTAGAACTTATGCTGAATAACGTATAACGTATAACGTATAACGTATAACGTATAACGTATAACGTATAACGTATAACGTATAACGTATAACGTATAACGTATAACGTATAACGTATAACGTATAACGTATAACGTATAACGTATAACGTATAACGTATAACGTATAACGTATAACGTATAACGTATAACGTATGACGTATAACGTATAACGTATAACGCATAACGTATAACGTATAACGTATAACGTATAACGTATAACGTATAACGTATAACGTATAACGTACAACGTATAATGTATAACGTATAACGTGTACCGTATAAAGTATAACGTTTAACGTATAACGTATAACGTATAACGTATAACGTATAACGTATAACGTATAACGTATAACGTATAACGTATAACGTATAACGTATAACCTATAACGTATAACGTATAACGTATAACCTATAACGTATAACGTATAACGTATAACGTATAACGTATAACGTATAACGTATAACGTATAACGTATAACGTATAACGTATAACGTATAACGTATAACGTATAACGTATAACGTATAACGTATAACGTATAACGTATAACGTATAACGTATAACGTATAACGTATAACGTATAACGTATAACGTATAACGTATAACGTATAACATATAATGTATAACACACATCCTAGAACTTATGCTGAATAACGTATAACGCATAACGTATAACGTATAACGTATAACGTATAACGTATAACGTATAACGTATAACGTATAACGTATAACGTATAACGTATAACGTATAACGTATAACGTATAACGTATAACGTATAACGTATAACGTATAACGTATAACGTATAACGTATAACGTATAACGTATAACGTATAACGTATAACGTATAACGTATAACGTATAACCTATAACGTATAACGTATAACGTATAACCTATAACGTATAACGTATAACGTATAACCTATAACGTATAACGTATAACGTATGACGTATAACGTATAACGTATAACGTATAACGTATAACGTATAACGTATAACGTATGACGTATAACGTATAACGTATAACGTATAACGTATAACGTATAACGTATAACGTATAACGTATAACGTATAACGTATAACGTATAACGTATAACGTATAACGTATAACGTATAACGTATAACGTATAACGTATAACGTATAACGTATAACGTATAACGTATAACGTATAACGTATAACGTATAACGTATAACGTATAACGTATAACGTATAACGTATAACGTATAACGTATAACGTATAACGTATAACGTATGACGTATAACGTATAACGTATAACGCATAACGTATAACGTATAACGTATAACGTATAACGTATAACGTATAACGTATAACGTATAACGTACAACGTATAATGTATAACGTATAACGTGTACCGTATAAAGTATAACGTTTAACGTATAACGTATAACGTATAACGTATAACGTATAACGTATAACGTATAACGTATAACGTATAACGTATAACGTATAACGTATAACGTATAACGTATAACGTATAACGTATAACGTATAACGTATAACGTATAACGTATAACGTATAACGTATAACGTATAACGTATAACGTATAACGTATAACGTATAACGTATAACGTATAACGTATAACGTATAACGTATAACGTATAACGTATAACGTATAACGTATAACGTATAACGTATAACGTATAACGTATAACGTATAACGTATAACGTATAACGTATAACGTATAACATATAATGTATAACACACATCCTAGAACTTATGCTGAATAACGTATAACGCATAACGTATAACGTATAACGTATAACGTATAACGTATAACGTATAACGTATAACGTATAACGTATAACGTATAACGTATAACGTATAACGTATAACGTATAACGTATAACGTATAACGTATAACGTATAACGTATAACGTATAACGTATAACGTATAACGTATAACGTATAACGTATAACGTATAACCTATAACGTATAACGTATAACGTATAACCTATAACGTATAACGTATAACGTATAACCTATAACGTATAACGTATAACGTATGACGTATAACGTATAACGTATAACGTATAACGTATAACGTATAACGTATAACGTATGACGTATAACGTATAACGTATAACGTATAACGTATAACGTATAACGTATAACGTATAACGTATAACGTATAACGTATAACGTATAACGTATAACGTATAACGTATAACGTATAACGTATAACGTATAACGTATAACGTATAACGTATAACGTATAACGTATAACGTATAACGTATAACGTATAACGTATAACGTATAACGTATAACGTATAACGTATAACGTATAACGTATAACGTATAACGTATAACGTATAACGTATAACGTATAACGTATAACGTATAACGTATAACGTGTAACGTATAACGTATAACGTATAACGTATAACGTGTAACGTATAACGTATAACGTATAACGTATAACGTATAACGTGTAACGTATAAGGTATAACGTATAACGTGTACCGTATAAAGTATAACGTTTAACGTATAACGTATAACGTATAACGTATGACGTATAACGTATAACGTATAACGTATACCGTATAACGTACAACGTATAACGTATAACGTATAACGTTTAACGTATAACATATAATGTATAACGCATATCCTAGAACTTATGCTGAATAACGTATAACGTATGACGTATAACGTATACCGAATAACGTACAACGTATAACGTATAACGTATAACGTATAATGTGTAACATATAATGTATAACGCATATCCTAGAACTTATGCTGAATAACGTATAACGTATAACGTATAACGTATAACGTATAACGTATAACGTATAACGTATAACGTATAACGTATAACGTATAACGTATAACGTATAACGTATAACGTATAACGTATAACGTATAACGTATAACGTATAACGTATAACGTATAACGTATAACGTATAACGTATAACGTATAACGTATAACGTATAACGTATAACGTATAACGTATAACGTATAACGTATAACGTATAACGTATAACGTATAACGTATAACGTATAACATATAATGTATAACACACATCCTAGAACTTATGCTGAATAACGTATAACGCATAACGTATAACGTATAACGTATAACGTATAACGTATAACGTATAACGTATAACGTATAACGTATAACGTATAACGTATAACGTATAACGTATAACGTATGACGTATAACGTATAACGTATAACGTATAACGTATAACGTATAACGTATAACGTATAACGTATAACGTATAACGTATAACGTATAACGTATAACGTATAACGTATAACGTATAACGTATAACGTATAACGTATAACGTATAACGTATAACGTATAACGTATAACGTATAACGTATAACGTATAACGTATAACGTATAACGTATAACGTATAACGTATAACGTATAACGTATAACGTATAACGTATAACGTATAACGTATAACGTATAACGTATAACGTATAACGTATAACGTATAACGTATAACGTATAACGTATAACGTATAACGTATAACGTATAACGTATAACGTGTAACGTATAACGTATAACGTATAACGTATAACGTGTAACGTATAACGTATAACGTATAACGTATAACGTATAACGTGTAACGTATAAGGTATAACGTATAACGTGTACCGTATAAAGTATAACGTTTAACGTATAACGTATAACGTATAACGTATGACGTATAACGTATAACGTATAACGTATACCGTATAACGTACAACGTATAACGTATAACGTATAACGTTTAACGTATAACATATAATGTATAACGCATATCCTAGAACTTATGCTGAATAACGTATAACGTATGACGTATAACGTATACCGAATAACGTACAACGTATAACGTATAACGTATAACGTATAATGTGTAACATATAATGTATAACGCATATCCTAGAACTTATGCTGAATAACGTATAACGTATAACGTATAACGTATAACGTATAACGTATAACGTATAACGTATAACGTATAACGTATAACGTATAACGTATAACGTATAACGTATAACGTATAACGTATAACGTATAACGTATAACGTATAACGTATAACGTATAACGTATAACGTATAACGTATAACGTATAACGTATAACGTATAACGTATAACGTATAACGTATAACGTATAACGTATAACGTATAACGTATAACGTATAATGTATAACGTATAACGTGTACCGTATAAAGTATAACGTTTAACGTATAACGTATAACGTATAACGTATGACGTATAACGTATAACGTATAACGTATACCGTATAACGTACAACGTATAACGTATAACGTATAACGTTTAACGTATAACATATAATGTATAACGCATATCCTAGAACTTATGCTGAATATCGTATAACGTATGACGTATAACGTATACCGAATAACGTACAACGTATAACGTATAACGTATAACGTATAATGTGTAACATATAATGTATAACGCATATCCTAGAACTTATGCTGAATAACGTATAACGTATAACGTATAACGTATAACGTATAACGTATAACGTATAACGTATAACGTATAACGTATAACGTATAACGTATAACGTATAACGTATAACGTATAACGTATAACGTATAACGTATAACGTATAACGTATAACGTATAACGTATAACGTATAACGTATAACGTATAACGTATAACGTATAACGTATAACGTATAACGTATAACGTATAACGTATAACGTATAACGTATAACGTATAACGTATAACGTATAACGTATAACGTATAACGTATAACGTATAACGTATAACGTATAACGTATAACGTATAACGTATAACGTATAACGTATAACGTATAACGTATAACATATAATGTATAACACATATCCTAGAACTTATGCTGAATAACGTATAACGTATAACGTATAACGTATAACGTATAACGTATAACGTATAACGTATAACGTATAACGTATAACGTATAACGTATAACGTATAACGTATAACGTATAACGTATAACGTATAACGTATAACGTATAACGTATAACGTATAACGTATAACGTATAACGTATAACGTATGACGTATAACGTATAACGTATAACGCATAACGTATAACGTATAACGTATAACGTATAACGTATAACGTATAACGTATAACGTATAACGTACAACGTATAATGTATAACGTATAACGTGTACCGTATAAAGTATAACGTTTAACGTATAACGTATAACGTATAACGTATAACGTATAACGTATAACGTATAACGTATAACGTATAACGTATAACGTATAACGTATAACGTATAACGTATAACGTATAACGTATAACGTATAACGTATAACGTATAACGTATAACGTATAACGTATAACGTATAACGTATAACGTATAACGTATAACGTATAACGTATAACGTATAACGTATAACGTATAACGTATAACGTATAACGTATAACGTATAACGTATAACGTATAACGTATAACGTATAACGTATAACGTATAACGTATAACGTATAACATATAATGTATAACACACATCCTAGAACTTATGCTGAATAACGTATAACGCATAACGTATAACGTATAACGTATAACGTATAACGTATAACGTATAACGTATAACGTATAACGTATAACGTATAACGTATAACGTATAACGTATAACGTATAACGTATAACGTATAACGTATAACGTATAACGTATAACGTATAACGTATAACGTATAACGTATAACGTATAACGTATAACGTATAACCTATAACGTATAACGTATAACGTATAACCTATAACGTATAACGTATAACGTATAACCTATAACGTATAACGTATAACGTATGACGTATAACGTATAACGTATAACGTATAACGTATAACGTATAACGTATAACGTATGACGTATAACGTATAACGTATAACGTATAACGTATAACGTATAACGTATAACGTATAACGTATAACGTATAACGTATAACGTATAACGTATAACGTATAACGTATAACGTATAACGTATAACGTATAACGTATAACGTATAACGTATAACGTATAACGTATAACGTATAACGTATAACGTATAACGTATAACGTATAACGTATAACGTATAACGTATAACGTATAACGTATAACGTATAACGTATAACGTATAACGTATAACGTATAACGTATAACGTATAACGTATAACGTGTAACGTATAACGTATAACGTATAACGTATAACGTGTAACGTATAACGTATAACGTATAACGTATAACGTATAACGTGTAACGTATAAGGTATAACGTATAACGTGTACCGTATAAAGTATAACGTTTAACGTATAACGTATAACGTATAACGTATGACGTATAACGTATAACGTATAACGTATACCGTATAACGTACAACGTATAACGTATAACGTATAACGTTTAACGTATAACATATAATGTATAACGCATATCCTAGAACTTATGCTGAATAACGTATAACGTATGACGTATAACGTATACCGAATAACGTACAACGTATAACGTATAACGTATAACGTATAATGTGTAACATATAATGTATAACGCATATCCTAGAACTTATGCTGAATAACGTATAACGTATAACGTATAACGTATAACGTATAACGTATAACGTATAACGTATAACGTATAACGTATAACGTATAACGTATAACGTATAACGTATAACGTATAACGTATAACGTATAACGTATAACGTATAACGTATAACGTATAACGTATAACGTATAACGTATAACGTATAACGTATAACGTATAACGTATAACGTATAACGTATAACGTATAACGTATAACGTATAACGTATAACGTATAACGTATAACGTATAACGTATAACGTATAACGTATAACGTATAACATATAATGTATAACACACATCCTAGAACTTATGCTGAATAACGTATAACGCATAACGTATAACGTATAACGTATAACGTATAACGTATAACGTATAACGTATAACGTATAACGTATAACGTATAACGTATAACGTATAACGTATAACGTATGACGTATAACGTATAACGTATAACGTATAACGTATAACGTATAACGTATAACGTATAACGTATAACGTATAACGTATAACGTATAACGTATAACGTATAACGTATAACGTATAACGTATAACGTATAACGTATAACGTATAACGTATAACGTATAACGTATAACGTATAACGTATAACGTATAACGTATAACGTATAACGTATAACGTATAACGTATAACGTATAACGTATAACGTATAACGTATAACGTATAACGTATAACGTATAACGTATAACGTATAACGTATAACGTATAACGTATAACGTATAACGTATAACGTATAACGTATAACGTATAACGTATAACGTGTAACGTATAACGTATAACGTATAACGTATAACGTGTAACGTATAACGTATAACGTATAACGTATAACGTATAACGTGTAACGTATAAGGTATAACGTATAACGTGTACCGTATAAAGTATAACGTTTAACGTATAACGTATAACGTATAACGTATGACGTATAACGTATAACGTATAACGTATACCGTATAACGTACAACGTATAACGTATAACGTATAACGTTTAACGTATAACATATAATGTATAACGCATATCCTAGAACTTATGCTGAATAACGTATAACGTATGACGTATAACGTATACCGAATAACGTACAACGTATAACGTATAACGTATAACGTATAATGTGTAACATATAATGTATAACGCATATCCTAGAACTTATGCTGAATAACGTATAACGTATAACGTATAACGTATAACGTATAACGTATAACGTATAACGTATAACGTATAACGTATAACGTATAACGTATAACGTATAACGTATAACGTATAACGTATAACGTATAACGTATAACGTATAACGTATAACGTATAACGTATAACGTATAACGTATAACGTATAACGTATAACGTATAACGTATAACGTATAACGTATAACGTATAACGTATAACGTATAACGTATAACGTATAATGTATAACGTATAACGTGTACCGTATAAAGTATAACGTTTAACGTATAACGTATAACGTATAACGTATGACGTATAACGTATAACGTATAACGTATACCGTATAACGTACAACGTATAACGTATAACGTATAACGTTTAACGTATAACATATAATGTATAACGCATATCCTAGAACTTATGCTGAATATCGTATAACGTATGACGTATAACGTATACCGAATAACGTACAACGTATAACGTATAACGTATAACGTATAATGTGTAACATATAATGTATAACGCATATCCTAGAACTTATGCTGAATAACGTATAACGTATAACGTATAACGTATAACGTATAACGTATAACGTATAACGTATAACGTATAACGTATAACGTATAACGTATAACGTATAACGTATAACGTATAACGTATAACGTATAACGTATAACGTATAACGTATAACGTATAACGTATAACGTATAACGTATAACGTATAACGTATAACGTATAACGTATAACGTATAACGTATAACGTGTACCGTATAAAGTATACCGTTTAACGTATAACGTATAACGTATAACGTATGACGTATAACGTATAACGTATAACGTATACCGTATAACGTACAACGTATAACGTATAACGTATAACGTTTAACGTATAACATATAATGTATAACGCATATCCTAGAACTTATGCTGAATAACGTATAACGTATGACGTATAACGTATACCGAATAACGTACAACGTATAACGTATAACGTATAACGTATAATGTGTAACATATAATGTATAACGCATATCCTAGAACTTATGCTGAATAACGTATAACGTATAACGTATAACGTATAACGTATAACGTATAACGTTTAACGTATAACATATAATGTATAACGCATATCCTAGAACTTATGCTGAATAACGTATAACGTATGACGTATAACGTATACCGAATAACGTACAACGTATAACGTATAACGTATAACGTATAACGTATAACATATAATGTATAACGCATATCCTAGAACTTATGCTGAATAACGTATAACGTATAACGTATAACGTATAACGTATAACGTATAACGTATAACGTATAACGTATAACGTATAACGTATAACGTATAACGTATAACGTATAACGTATAACGTATAACGTATAACGTATAACGTATAACGTATAACGTATAACGTATAACGTATAACGTATAACGTATAACGTATAACGTATAACGTATAACGTATAACGTATAACGTATAACGTGTAACGTATAACGTATAACGTATAACGTATAACGTGTAACGTATAACGTATAACGTATAACGTATAACGTATAACGTGTAACGTATAAGGTATAACGTATAACGTGTACCGTATAAAGTATAACGTTTAACGTATAACGTATAACGTATAACGTATGACGTATAACGTATAACGTATAACGTATACCGTATAACGTACAACGTATAACGTATAACGTATAACGTTTAACGTATAACATATAATGTATAACGCATATCCTAGAACTTATGCTGAATAACGTATAACGTATGACGTATAACGTATACCGAATAACGTACAACGTATAACGTATAACGTATAACGTATAATGTGTAACATATAATGTATAACGCATATCCTAGAACTTATGCTGAATAACGTATAACGTATAACGTATAACGTATAACGTATAACGTATAACGTATAACGTATAACGTATAACGTATAACGTATAACGTATAACGTATAACGTATAACGTATAACGTATAACGTATAACGTATAACGTATAACGTATAACGTATAACGTATAACGTATAACGTATAACGTATAACGTATAACGTATAACGTATAACGTATAACGTATAACGTATAACGTATAACGTATAACGTATAACGTATAACGTATAACGTATAACGTATAACGTATAACGTATAACGTATAACATATAATGTATAACACACATCCTAGAACTTATGCTGAATAACGTATAACGCATAACGTATAACGTATAACGTATAACGTATAACGTATAACGTATAACGTATAACGTATAACGTATAACGTATAACGTATAACGTATAACGTATAACGTATGACGTATAACGTATAACGTATAACGTATAACGTATAACGTATAACGTATAACGTATAACGTATAACGTATAACGTATAACGTATAACGTATAACGTATAACGTATAACGTATAACGTATAACGTATAACGTATAACGTATAACGTATAACGTATAACGTATAACGTATAACGTATAACGTATAACGTATAACGTATAACGTATAACGTATAACGTATAACGTATAACGTATAACGTATAACGTATAACGTATAACGTATAACGTATAACGTATAACGTATAACGTATAACGTATAACGTATAACGTATAACGTATAACGTATAACGTATAACGTATAACGTATAACGTGTAACGTATAACGTATAACGTATAACGTATAACGTGTAACGTATAACGTATAACGTATAACGTATAACGTATAACGTGTAACGTATAAGGTATAACGTATAACGTGTACCGTATAAAGTATAACGTTTAACGTATAACGTATAACGTATAACGTATGACGTATAACGTATAACGTATAACGTATACCGTATAACGTACAACGTATAACGTATAACGTATAACGTTTAACGTATAACATATAATGTATAACGCATATCCTAGAACTTATGCTGAATAACGTATAACGTATGACGTATAACGTATACCGAATAACGTACAACGTATAACGTATAACGTATAACGTATAATGTGTAACATATAATGTATAACGCATATCCTAGAACTTATGCTGAATAACGTATAACGTATAACGTATAACGTATAACGTATAACGTATAACGTATAACGTATAACGTATAACGTATAACGTATAACGTATAACGTATAACGTATAACGTATAACGTATAACGTATAACGTATAACGTATAACGTATAACGTATAACGTATAACGTATAACGTATAACGTATAACGTATAACGTATAACGTATAACGTATAACGTATAACGTATAACGTATAACGTATAACGTATAACGTATAATGTATAACGTATAACGTGTACCGTATAAAGTATAACGTTTAACGTATAACGTATAACGTATAACGTATGACGTATAACGTATAACGTATAACGTATACCGTATAACGTACAACGTATAACGTATAACGTATAACGTTTAACGTATAACATATAATGTATAACGCATATCCTAGAACTTATGCTGAATATCGTATAACGTATGACGTATAACGTATACCGAATAACGTACAACGTATAACGTATAACGTATAACGTATAATGTGTAACATATAATGTATAACGCATATCCTAGAACTTATGCTGAATAACGTATAACGTATAACGTATAACGTATAACGTATAACGTATAACGTATAACGTATAACGTATAACGTATAACGTATAACGTATAACGTATAACGTATAACGTATAACGTATAACGTATAACGTATAACGTATAACGTATAACGTATAACGTATAACGTATAACGTATAACGTATAACGTATAACGTATAACGTATAACGTATAACGTATAACGTGTACCGTATAAAGTATACCGTTTAACGTATAACGTATAACGTATAACGTATGACGTATAACGTATAACGTATAACGTATACCGTATAACGTACAACGTATAACGTATAACGTATAACGTTTAACGTATAACATATAATGTATAACGCATATCCTAGAACTTATGCTGAATAACGTATAACGTATGACGTATAACGTATACCGAATAACGTACAACGTATAACGTATAACGTATAACGTATAATGTGTAACATATAATGTATAACGCATATCCTAGAACTTATGCTGAATAACGTATAACGTATAACGTATAACGTATAACGTATAACGTATAACGTTTAACGTATAACATATAATGTATAACGCATATCCTAGAACTTATGCTGAATAACGTATAACGTATGACGTATAACGTATACCGAATAACGTACAACGTATAACGTATAACGTATAACGTATAACGTATAACATATAATGTATAACGCATATCCTAGAACTTATGCTGAATAACGTATAACGTATAACGTATAACGTATAACGTATAACGTATAACGTATAACGTATAACGTATAACGTATAACGTATAACGTATAACGTATAACGTATAACGTATAACGTATAACGTATAACGTATAACGTATAACGTATAACGTATAACGTATAACGTATAACGTATAACGTATAACGTATAACGTATAACGTATAACGTATAACGTATAACGTATAACGTATAACGTATAACGTATAACGTATAACGTATAACGTATAACGTATAACGTATAACGTATAACGTATAACGTATAACGTATAACGTATAACGTATAACGTATAACGTATAACGTATAACGTATAACGTATAACGTATAACGTATAACGTATAACGTATAACGTATAACGTATAACGTATAACGTATAACGTATAACGTATAACGTATAACGTATAACGTATAACGTATAACGTATAACGTATAACGTATAACGTATAACGTATAACGTATAACGTATAACGTATAACGTATAACGTATAACGTATAACGTATAACGTATAACGTATAACGTATAACGTATAACGTATAACGTATAACGTATAACGTATAATGTGTAACATATAATGTATAACGCATATCCTAGAACTTATGCTGAATAACGTATAACGTATAACGTATAACGTATAACGTATAACGTATAACGTATAACGTATAACGTATAACGTATAACGTATAACGTATAACGTATAACGTATAACGTATAACGTATAACGTATAACGTATAACGTATAACGTATAACGTATAACGTATAACGTATAACGTATAACGTATAACGTATAACGTATAACGTATAACGTATAACGTATAACGTGTACCGTATAAAGTATACCGTTTAACGTATAACGTATAACGTATAACGTATGACGTATAACGTATAACGTATAACGTATACCGTATAACGTACAACGTATAACGTATAACGTATAACGTTTAACGTATAACATATAATGTATAACGCATATCCTAGAACTTATGCTGAATAACGTATAACGTATGACGTATAACGTATACCGAATAACGTACAACGTATAACGTATAACGTATAACGTATAATGTGTAACATATAATGTATAACGCATATCCTAGAACTTATGCTGAATAACGTATAACGTATAACGTATAACGTATAACGTATAACGTATAACGTTTAACGTATAACATATAATGTATAACGCATATCCTAGAACTTATGCTGAATAACGTATAACGTATGACGTATAACGTATACCGAATAACGTACAACGTATAACGTATAACGTATAACGTATAACGTATAACATATAATGTATAACGCATATCCTAGAACTTATGCTGAATAACGTATAACGTATAACGTATAACGTATAACGTATAACGTATAACGTATAACGTATAACGTATAACGTATAACGTATAACGTATAACGTATAACGTATAACGTATAACGTATAACGTATAACGTATAACGTATAACGTATAACGTATAACGTATAACGTATAACGTATAACGTATAACGTATAACGTATAACGTATAACGTATAACGTATAACGTATAACGTGTAACGTATAACGTATAACGTATAACGTATAACGTGTAACGTATAACGTATAACGTATAACGTATAACGTATAACGTGTAACGTATAAGGTATAACGTATAACGTGTACCGTATAAAGTATAACGTTTAACGTATAACGTATAACGTATAACGTATGACGTATAACGTATAACGTATAACGTATACCGTATAACGTACAACGTATAACGTATAACGTATAACGTTTAACGTATAACATATAATGTATAACGCATATCCTAGAACTTATGCTGAATAACGTATAACGTATGACGTATAACGTATACCGAATAACGTACAACGTATAACGTATAACGTATAACGTATAATGTGTAACATATAATGTATAACGCATATCCTAGAACTTATGCTGAATAACGTATAACGTATAACGTATAACGTATAACGTATAACGTATAACGTATAACGTATAACGTATAACGTATAACGTATAACGTATAACGTATAACGTATAACGTATAACGTATAACGTATAACGTATAACGTATAACGTATAACGTATAACGTATAACGTATAACGTATAACGTATAACGTATAACGTATAACGTATAACGTATAACGTATAACGTATAACGTATAACGTATAACGTATAACGTATAACGTATAACGTATAACGTATAACGTATAACGTATAACGTATAACATATAATGTATAACACACATCCTAGAACTTATGCTGAATAACGTATAACGCATAACGTATAACGTATAACGTATAACGTATAACGTATAACGTATAACGTATAACGTATAACGTATAACGTATAACGTATAACGTATAACGTATAACGTATGACGTATAACGTATAACGTATAACGTATAACGTATAACGTATAACGTATAACGTATAACGTATAACGTATAACGTATAACGTATAACGTATAACGTATAACGTATAACGTATAACGTATAACGTATAACGTATAACGTATAACGTATAACGTATAACGTATAACGTATAACGTATAACGTATAACGTATAACGTATAACGTATAACGTATAACGTATAACGTATAACGTATAACGTATAACGTATAACGTATAACGTATAACGTATAACGTATAACGTATAACGTATAACGTATAACGTATAACGTATAACGTATAACGTATAACGTATAACGTATAACGTATAACGTATAACGTGTAACGTATAACGTATAACGTATAACGTATAACGTGTAACGTATAACGTATAACGTATAACGTATAACGTATAACGTGTAACGTATAAGGTATAACGTATAACGTGTACCGTATAAAGTATAACGTTTAACGTATAACGTATAACGTATAACGTATGACGTATAACGTATAACGTATAACGTATACCGTATAACGTACAACGTATAACGTATAACGTATAACGTTTAACGTATAACATATAATGTATAACGCATATCCTAGAACTTATGCTGAATAACGTATAACGTATGACGTATAACGTATACCGAATAACGTACAACGTATAACGTATAACGTATAACGTATAATGTGTAACATATAATGTATAACGCATATCCTAGAACTTATGCTGAATAACGTATAACGTATAACGTATAACGTATAACGTATAACGTATAACGTATAACGTATAACGTATAACGTATAACGTATAACGTATAACGTATAACGTATAACGTATAACGTATAACGTATAACGTATAACGTATAACGTATAACGTATAACGTATAACGTATAACGTATAACGTATAACGTATAACGTATAACGTATAACGTATAACGTATAACGTATAACGTATAACGTATAACGTATAACGTATAATGTATAACGTATAACGTGTACCGTATAAAGTATAACGTTTAACGTATAACGTATAACGTATAACGTATGACGTATAACGTATAACGTATAACGTATACCGTATAACGTACAACGTATAACGTATAACGTATAACGTTTAACGTATAACATATAATGTATAACGCATATCCTAGAACTTATGCTGAATATCGTATAACGTATGACGTATAACGTATACCGAATAACGTACAACGTATAACGTATAACGTATAACGTATAATGTGTAACATATAATGTATAACGCATATCCTAGAACTTATGCTGAATAACGTATAACGTATAACGTATAACGTATAACGTATAACGTATAACGTATAACGTATAACGTATAACGTATAACGTATAACGTATAACGTATAACGTATAACGTATAACGTATAACGTATAACGTATAACGTATAACGTATAACGTATAACGTATAACGTATAACGTATAACGTATAACGTATAACGTATAACGTATAACGTATAACGTATAACGTGTACCGTATAAAGTATACCGTTTAACGTATAACGTATAACGTATAACGTATGACGTATAACGTATAACGTATAACGTATACCGTATAACGTACAACGTATAACGTATAACGTATAACGTTTAACGTATAACATATAATGTATAACGCATATCCTAGAACTTATGCTGAATAACGTATAACGTATGACGTATAACGTATACCGAATAACGTACAACGTATAACGTATAACGTATAACGTATAATGTGTAACATATAATGTATAACGCATATCCTAGAACTTATGCTGAATAACGTATAACGTATAACGTATAACGTATAACGTATAACGTATAACGTTTAACGTATAACATATAATGTATAACGCATATCCTAGAACTTATGCTGAATAACGTATAACGTATGACGTATAACGTATACCGAATAACGTACAACGTATAACGTATAACGTATAACGTATAACGTATAACATATAATGTATAACGCATATCCTAGAACTTATGCTGAATAACGTATAACGTATAACGTATAACGTATAACGTATAACGTATAACGTATAACGTATAACGTATAACGTATAACGTATAACGTATAACGTATAACGTATAACGTATAACGTATAACGTATAACGTATAACGTATAACGTATAACGTATAACGTATAACGTATAACGTATAACGTATAACGTATAACGTATAACGTATAACGTATAACGTATAACGTATAACGTATAACGTATAACGTATAACGTATAACGTATAACGTATAACGTATAACGTATAACGTATAACGTATAACGTATAACGTATAACGTATAACGTATAACGTATAACGTATAACGTATAACGTATAACGTATAACGTATAACGTATAACGTATAACGTATAACGTATAACGTATAACGTATAACGTATAACGTATAACGTATAACGTATAACGTATAACGTATAACGTATAACGTATAACGTATAACGTATAACGTATAACGTATAACGTATAACGTATAACGTATAACGTATAACGTATAACGTATAACGTATAACGTATAACGTATAACGTATAACGTATAACGTATAACGTATAACGTATAACGTATAACGTATAACGTATAACGTATAACGTATAACATATAATGTATAACACATATCCTAGAACTTATGCTGAATAACGTATAACGTATAACGTATAACGTATAACGTATAACGTATAACGTATAACGTATAACGTATAACGTATAACGTATAACGTATAACGTATAACGTATAACGTATAACGTATAACGTATAACGTATAACGTATAACGTATAACGTATACCGTATAACGTACAACGTATAACGTATAACGTATAACGTTTAACGTATAACATATAATGTATAACGCATGTCCTAGAACTTATGCTGAATAACGTATAACGTATGACGTATAACGTATACCGAATAACGTACAACGTATAACGTATAACGTATAACGTATAATGTATAACATATAATGTATAACGCATATCCTAGAACTTATGCTGAATAACGTATAACGTATAACGTATAACGTATAACGTATAACGTATAACGTATAACGTATAACGTATAACGTATAACGTATAACGTATAACGTATAACGTATAACGTATAACGTATAACGTATAACGTATAACGTATAACGTATAACGTATAACGTATAACGTATAACGTATAACGTATAACGTATAACGTATAACGTATAACGTATAACGTATAACGTATAACGTATAACGTATAACGTATAACGTATAACGTATAACGTATAACGTATAACGTATAACGTATAACGTATAACGTATAACGTATAACGTATAACGTATAACGTATAACGTATAACGTATAACGTATAACGTATAACGTATAACGTATAACGTATAACGTATAACGTATAACGTATAACGTATAACGTATAACGTATAACGTATAACGTATAACGTATAACGTATAACGTATAACGTATAACGTATAACGTATAACGTATAACGTATAACGTATAACGTATAACGTATAACGTATAACGTATAACGTATAACGTATAACGTATAACGTATAACGTATAACGTATAACGTATAACGTATAACGTATAACGTATAACGTATAACGTATAACGTATAACGTATAACGTATAACGTATAACGTATAACGTATAACGTATAACGTATAACGTATAACGTATAACGTATAACGTATAACGTATAACGTATAACGTATAACGTATAACGTATAACGTATAACGTATAACGTATAACGTATAACGTATAACGTATAACGTATAACGTATAACGTATAACGTATAACGTGTAACGTATAACGTATAACGTATAACGTATAACGTGTAACGTATAACGTATAACGTATAACGTATAACGTATAACGTGTAACGTATAAGGTATAACGTATAACGTGTACCGTATAAAGTATAACGTTTAACGTATAACGTATAACGTATAACGTATGACGTATAACGTATAACGTATAACGTATACCGTATAACGTACAACGTATAACGTATAACGTATAACGTTTAACGTATAACATATAATGTATAACGCATATCCTAGAACTTATGCTGAATAACGTATAACGTATGACGTATAACGTATACCGAATAACGTACAACGTATAACGTATAACGTATAACGTATAATGTGTAACATATAATGTATAACGCATATCCTAGAACTTATGCTGAATAACGTATAACGTATAACGTATAACGTATAACGTATAACGTATAACGTATAACGTATAACGTATAACGTATAACGTATAACGTATAACGTATAACGTATAACGTATAACGTATAACGTATAACGTATAACGTATAACGTATAACGTATAACGTATAACGTATAACGTATAACGTATAACGTATAACGTATAACGTATAACGTATAACGTATAACGTATAACGTATAACGTATAACGTATAACGTATAATGTATAACGTATAACGTGTACCGTATAAAGTATAACGTTTAACGTATAACGTATAACGTATAACGTATGACGTATAACGTATAACGTATAACGTATACCGTATAACGTACAACGTATAACGTATAACGTATAACGTTTAACGTATAACATATAATGTATAACGCATATCCTAGAACTTATGCTGAATATCGTATAACGTATGACGTATAACGTATACCGAATAACGTACAACGTATAACGTATAACGTATAACGTATAATGTGTAACATATAATGTATAACGCATATCCTAGAACTTATGCTGAATAACGTATAACGTATAACGTATAACGTATAACGTATAACGTATAACGTATAACGTATAACGTATAACGTATAACGTATAACGTATAACGTATAACGTATAACGTATAACGTATAACGTATAACGTATAACGTATAACGTATAACGTATAACGTATAACGTATAACGTATAACGTATAACGTATAACGTATAACGTATAACGTATAACGTATAACGTGTACCGTATAAAGTATACCGTTTAACGTATAACGTATAACGTATAACGTATGACGTATAACGTATAACGTATAACGTATACCGTATAACGTACAACGTATAACGTATAACGTATAACGTTTAACGTATAACATATAATGTATAACGCATATCCTAGAACTTATGCTGAATAACGTATAACGTATGACGTATAACGTATACCGAATAACGTACAACGTATAACGTATAACGTATAACGTATAATGTGTAACATATAATGTATAACGCATATCCTAGAACTTATGCTGAATAACGTATAACGTATAACGTATAACGTATAACGTATAACGTATAACGTTTAACGTATAACATATAATGTATAACGCATATCCTAGAACTTATGCTGAATAACGTATAACGTATGACGTATAACGTATACCGAATAACGTACAACGTATAACGTATAACGTATAACGTATAACGTATAACATATAATGTATAACGCATATCCTAGAACTTATGCTGAATAACGTATAACGTATAACGTATAACGTATAACGTATAACGTATAACGTATAACGTATAACGTATAACGTATAACGTATAACGTATAACGTATAACGTATAACGTATAACGTATAACGTATAACGTATAACGTATAACGTATAACGTATAACGTATAACGTATAACGTATAACGTATAACGTATAACGTATAACGTATAACGTATAACGTATAACGTATAACGTATAACGTATAACGTATAACGTATAACGTATAACGTATAACGTATAACGTATAACGTATAACGTATAACGTATAACGTATAACGTATAACGTATAACGTATAACGTATAACGTATAACGTATAACGTATAACGTATAACGTATAACGTATAACGTATAACGTATAACGTATAACGTATAACGTATAACGTATAACGTATAACGTATAACGTATAACGTATAACGTATAACGTATAACGTATAACGTATAACGTATAACGTATAACGTATAACGTATAACGTATAACGTATAACGTATAACGTATAACGTATAACGTATAACGTATAACGTATAACGTATAACGTATAACGTATAACGTATAACGTATAACGTATAACGTATAACGTATAACGTATAACGTATAACATATAATGTATAACACATATCCTAGAACTTATGCTGAATAACGTATAACGTATAACGTATAACGTATAACGTATAACGTATAACGTATAACGTATAACGTATAACGTATAACGTATAACGTATAACGTATAACGTATAACGTATAACGTATAACGTATAACGTATAACGTATAACGTATAACGTATACCGTATAACGTACAACGTATAACGTATAACGTATAACGTTTAACGTATAACATATAATGTATAACGCATGTCCTAGAACTTATGCTGAATAACGTATAACGTATGACGTATAACGTATACCGAATAACGTACAACGTATAACGTATAACGTATAACGTATAATGTATAACATATAATGTATAACGCATATCCTAGAACTTATGCTGAATAACGTATAACGTATAACGTATAACGTATAACGTATAACGTATAACGTATAACGTATAACGTATAACGTATAACGTATAACGTATAACGTATAACGTATAACGTATAACGTATAACGTATAACGTATAACGTATAACGTATAACGTATAACGTATAACGTATAACGTATAACGTATAACGTATAACGTATAACGTATAACGTATAACGTATAACGTATAACGTATAACGTATAACGTATAACGTATAACGTATAACGTATAACGTATAACGTATAACGTATAACGTATAACGTATAACGTATAACGTATAACGTATAACGTATAACGTATAACGTATAACGTATAACGTATAACGTATAACGTATAACGTATAACGTATAACGTATAACGTATAACGTATAACGTATAACGTATAACGTATAACGTATAACGTATAACGTATAACGTATAACGTATAACGTATAACGTATAACGTATAACGTATAACGTATAACGTATAACGTATAACGTATAACGTATAACGTATAACGTATAACGTATAACGTATAACGTATAACGTATAACGTATAACGTATAACGTATAACGTATAACGTATAACGTATAACGTATAACGTATAACGTATAACGTATAACGTATAACGTATAACGTATAACGTATAACGTATAACGTATAACGTATAACGTATAACGTATAACGTATAACGTATAACGTATAACGTATAACGTATAACGTATAACGTATAACGTATAACGTATAACGTATAACGTATAACGTATAACGTATAACGTATAACGTATAACGTATAACGTATAACGTATAACGTATAACGTATAACGTATAACGTATAACGTATAACGTATAACGTATAACGTATAACGTATAACGTATAACGTATAACGTATAACGTATAACGTATAACGTATAACGTATAACGTATAACGTATAACGTATAACGTATAACGTATAACGTATTACGTATAACGTATAACGTATAACGTATAACGTATAACGTATAACGTATAACGTATAACGTATAACGTATAACGTATAACGTATAACGTATAACGTATAACGTATAACGTATAACGTATAACGTATATCGTATAACGTATAACGTATAACGTATAACGTATAACGTATAACGTATAACGTATAACGTATAACGTATAACACATATCCTAGAACTTATGCTGAATAACGTATAACGTATAACGTATAACGTATAACGTATAACGTATAACGTATAACGTATAACGTATAACGTATAACGAATAACGTATAACGTATAACGTGTAACGTACAACGTGTAACGTACAACGTGTAACGTACAACGTGTAACGTACAACGTGTAACGTACAACGTGTAACGTACAACGTGTAACGTACAACGTGTAACGTACAACGTGTAACGTACAACGTGTAACGTACAACGTGTAACGTATAACGTGTAACGTATAACGTATAACGTATAACGTATAACGTATAACGTATAACGTATAACGTATAACGTATAACGTATAACGTATAACGTATAACGTATAACGTATAACGTATAACGTATAACGTATAACGTATAACGTATAACGTATAACGTATAACGTATAACGTATAACGTATAATGTATAACGTATAACGTGTACCGTATAAAGTATAACGTTTAACGTATAACGTATAACGTATAACGTATACCGTATAACGTACAACGTATAACGTATAACGTATAACGTTTAACGTATAACATATAACGTATAACGTAATACGTATAACGTATAACGTATAACGTATAACGTATAACGTATAACGTATAACGTATAACGTATAACGTACACCGTATAACGTATAACGTATACCGTATAACGTATAACGTATAACGTATAACGTATAACGTATAACGTATAACGTATAACGTATAACGTATACCGTATAACGTACAACGTATAACGTATAACGTATAACGTATAACGTATAACGTATAACATATAATGTATAACACATATCCTAGAACTTATGCTGAATAACGTATAACGTATAACGTAAAACGTATAACGTATAACGTATAACGTATAGCGTATAACGTATAACGTATAACGTATAACGTATAACGTATAACGTATAACGTATAACGTATAACATATAACGTATAACGAATAACGTATAACGTATAACGTATAACGTATAACGTATAACGTATAACGTATAACGTATAACGTATAACGTATAACGTATAACGTATAACGTATAACGTTTAACGTATAACGTATAACGTATAACGTATAACGTATAACGTATAACGTATAACGTATAACGTATAACGTATAACGTATAACGTATAACGTATAACGTATAACGTATAACGTATAACGTATAACGTATAACGTATAACGTATAACGTATAACGTATAACGTATAACGTATAACGTATAACGTATAACGTATAACGTATAACGTATAACGTATAACGTATAACGTATAACGTATAACGTATAACGTATAACGTATAACGTATAACGTATAACGTATAACGTATAACGTATAACGTATAACGTATAACGTATAACGTATAACGTATAACGTATAACGTATAACGTATAACGTATAACGTATAACGTATAACGTATAACGTATAACGTATAACGTATAACGTATAACGTATAACGTATAACGTATAACGTATAACGTATAACGTATAACGTATAACGTATAACGTATAACGTATAACGTATAACGTATATCGTATAACGTATAACGTATAACGTATAACGTATAACGTATAACGTAAAACGTATAACGTATAACGTATAACGTATAACGTATAACAAATAACGTATAACGTATAACGTATAACGTATAACGTATAACGTATAACGTATAACGTATAACGTATAACGTATAACGTATAACGTATAACGTATAACGTATAACGTATAACGTATAACGTATAACGTATAACGTATAACGTATAACGTATAACGTATAACGTATAACGTATAACGTATAACGTATAACGTATAACGTATAACGTATAACGTATAGCGTATAACGTATAGCGTATAACGTATAACGTATAACGTATAACGTATAACGTATAACGTATAACGTATAACGTATAACGTATAACGTATAACGTATAACGTATAACGTATAACGTATAACGTATAACGTATAACGTATAACGTATAACGTATAACGTATAACGTATAACGTATAACGTATAACGTATAACGTATAACGTATAACGTATAACGTATAACGTATAACGTATAACGTATAACGTATAACGTATAACGTATAACGTATAACGTATAACGTATAACGTATAACGTATAACGTATAACGTATAACGTATAACGTATAACGTATAACGTATAACGTATAACGTATAATGTATAACGTATAACGTGTACCGTATAAAGTATAACGTTTAACGTATAACGTATAACGTATAACGTATGACGTATAACGTATAACGTATAACGTATACCGTATAACGTACAACGTATAACGTATAACGTATAACGTTTAACGTATAACATATAATGTATAACGCATATCCTAGAACTTATGCTGAATAACGTATAACGTATGACGTATAACGTATACCGAATAACGTACAACGTATAACGTATAACGTATAACGTATAATGTGTAACATATAATGTATAACGCATATCCTAGAACTTATGCTGAATAACGTATAACGTATAACGTATAACGTATAACGTATAACGTATAACGTATAACGTATAACGTATAACGTATAACGTATAACGTATAACGTATAACGTATAACGTATAACGTATAACGAATAACGTATAACGTATAACGTGTAACGTACAACGTGTAGCGTACAGCGTGTAACGTACAACGTGTAACGTACAACGTGTAACGTACAACGTGTAACGTACAACGTGTAACGTACAACGTGTAACGTACAACGTATAACGTATAACGTATAACGTATAACGTATAACGTATAACGTATAACGTATAACGTATAACGTATAACGTATAACGTATAACGTATAACGTATAACGTATAACGTATAACGTATAACGTATAACGTATAACGTATAACGTATAACGTATAACGTATAACGTATAACGTATAACGTATAACGTATAACGTATAACGTATAACGTATAATGTATAACGTATAACGTGTACCGTATAAAGTATAACGTTTAACGTATAACGTATAACGTATAACGTATACCGTATAACGTACAACGTATAACGTATAACGTATAACGTTTAACGTATAACATATAACGTATAACGTAATACGTATAACGTATAACGTATAACGTATAACGTATAACGTATAACGTATAACGTATAACGTATAACGTACACCGTATAACGTATAACGTATACCGTATAACGTATAACGTATAACGTATAACGTATAACGTATAACGTATAACGTATAACGTATAACGTATACCGTATAACGTACAACGTATAACGTATAACGTATAACGTATAACGTATAACGTATAACGTATAACGTATAACGTATAACGTATAACGTATAACGTATAACGTATAACGTATAACGTAAAACGTATAACGTATAACGTATAACGTATAACGTATAACGTATAACGTATAACGTATAACGTATAACGTATAACGTATAACGTATAACGTATAACGTATAACGTATAACGTATAACGTATATCGTATAAAGTATAACGTATAACGTGTGACGTATAACGTATAACGTATAACGTATAACGTATAACGTATAACGTATAACGTATAACGTATAACGTATAACGTATAACGTATAACGTATAACGTATAACGTTTAACGTATAACGTATAACGTATAACGTATAACTTATAACGTATAACGTATAACGTATAACGTATAACGTATAACGTATAACGTATAACGTATAACGTATAACGTATAACGTATAACGTATAACGTATAACGTATAACGTATAACGTATAACGTATAACGTATAACGTATAACGTATAACGTATAACGTATAACGCATAACGTATAACGTATAACGTATAACGTATAACGTGTACCGTATAAAGTATAACGTTTAACATATAACGTATAACGTGTAACGTATAACGTGTAACGTATAACGTATAACGTATAACGTATAACGTATAACGTATAACGTATAACGTATAACGTGTAACGTGTAACGTATAACGTGTAACGTATAACGTGTAACGTATAACGTATAACGTATAACGTATAACGTATAACGTATAACGTATAACGTATAACGTATAACGTATAACGTATAACGTATAACGTATAACGTATAACGTATAACGTATAACGTATAACGTATAACTTATAAGGCATAACCTAGAACGTATACCGTATAACGTATAATGTATGACGTATAACGTATAACGTATAACGTATAACGTATAACGTATAACGTATAACGTGTAACGTATAACGTATAACGTATAACGTGTAACGTATGATGCATAGCCTATACTGTATAACGTATAACGTATAACGTCTAACGTGTAACGTATAACGTATAACGTATAACGTATAACGTATAACGTATAACGTATAACGTATAATGTATAACGTCTAACGTATAACGTATAACGTATAACGTATAACGTATAACGTATAACGTATAACGTATAACGTATAACGTATAACGTATAACTTATAAGGCATAACCTAGAACGTATACCGTATAACGTATAATCTATGACGTATAACGAATTACGTATAACGTATAACGCATAACGTATAACGTGTAACGTATAACGTATAACGTATAACGTATAACGTATAACGTATAACGTATAACGTATAACGTATAACGTATAACGTATAACGTATAACGTATAACGTATAACGTATAACGTATAACGTATAACGTATAACGTATAACGTATAACGTATAACGTATAACGTATAACGTATAACGTATAACGTATAACGTATATCGTATAACGTATAACGTATAACGTATAACGTATAACGTATTACGTACAACGTTTAACGTATAACGTGTATCGTAAAGCGTATAACGTATAACGTATAACGTATAACGTGTAACGTATAACGTATAACGTATAACGTATAACGTATAACATATAACGTATAACGTATAAGGTATATCGTATAACGTATAACGTATAACGTATAACGTATAACGTATAACGTATAACGTATAACGTATAACGTATAACGTTTAACGTATAACGTATAACGTATAACGTATAACTTATAACGTATAACGTATAACGTATAACGTATAACGTATAACGTATAACGTATAACGTATAACGTATAACGTATAACGTATAACGTATAACGTATAACGTATAACGTATAACGTATAACGTATAACGTATAACGTATAACGTATAACGTATAACGTATAACGTATAACGTATAACGCATAACGTATAACGTATAACGTATAACGTATAACGTGTACCGTATAAAGTATAACGTTTAACATATAACGTATAACGTGTAACGTATAACGTGTAACGTATAACGTATAACGTATAACGTATAACGTATAACGTATAACGTATAACGTATAACGTGTAACGTGTAACGTATCACGTGTAACGTATAACGTGTAACGTATAACGTATAACGTATAACGTATAACGTATAACGTATAACGTATAACGTATAACGTATAACGTATAACGTATAACGTATAACTTATAACGTATAACGTATAACGTATAACGTATAACGTATAACGTATAACGTATAACGTATAACGTATAACGTATAACGTATAACGTATAACGTATAACGTATAACTTATAAGGCATAACCTAGAACGTATACCGTATAACGTATAATGTATGACGTATAACGTATAACGTATAACGTATAACGTATAACGTATAACGTATAACGTGTAACGTATAACGTATAACGTATAACGTGTAACGTATGATGCATAGCCTATACTGTATAACGTATAACGTATAACGTCTAACGTGTAACGTATAACGTATAACGTATAACGTATAACGTATAACGTATAACGTATAACGTATAATGTATAACGTCTAACGTATAACGTATAACGTATAACGTATAACGTATAACGTATAACGTATAACGTATAACGTATAACGTATAACGTATAACTTATAAGGCATAACCTAGAACGTATACCGTATAACGTATAATCTATGACGTATAACGAATTACGTATAACGTATAACGCATAACGTATAACGTGTAACGTATAACGTATAACGTATAACGTATAACGTATAACGTATAACGTATAACGTATAACGTATAACGTATAACGTATAACGTATAACGTATAACGTATAACGTATAACGTATAACGTATAACGTATAACGTATAACGTATAACGTATAACGTATAACGTATAACGTATAACGTATAACGTATAACGTATAACGTATATCGTATAACGTATAACGTATAACGTATAACGTATAACGTATTACGTACAACGTTTAACGTATAACGTGTATCGTAAAGCGTATAACGTATAACGTATAACGTATAACGTGTAACGTATAACGTATATCGTATAACGTATAACGTATAACATATAACGTATAACGTATAAGGTATATCGTATAACGTATAACGTATAACGTATAACGTATAACGTATAACGTATAACGCATAACGTATAACGTGTAACGTATGATGCATAGCCTATACTGTATAACGTATAACGTATAACGTTTAACGTGTAACGTATAACGTATAACGTATAACGTACAACGTTTAACGTATAACGTGTATCGTAAAGCGTATAACGTATAACGTATAACGTATAACGTGTAACGTATAACGTATAACGTATAACGTATAACGTATAACGTATAACGTATATCGTATAACGTATAACGTATAACGTATAACGTATAACTATAACGTATAACGTATAACGTATAACGTATAACGTATAACTTATAAGGCATAACCTAGAACGTATACCGTATAACGTATAATCTATGACGTATAACGAATAACGTATAACATATAACGCATAACGTATAACGTGTAACGTATGATGCATAGCCAATACTGTTTAACGTATAACGTATAACGTATAACGTATAACGTATAACGTATAACGTGTAACGTATAACGTGTAACGTATAACGTATAACGTATAATGTATAACGTATAACGTATAACGTATAACGTATAACGTGTAACGTGTAACGTGTAACGTGTAACGTATAACGTATAACGTATGACGTATAACGTATAACGTATAACGTATAACGTATAACGTATAACGTATAACGTATAACGTATATAGTAAAGCGTATAACGTATAACGTATATCGTAAAGCGTATAACGTATATCGCATAACGTATAACGTGTAACGTATAACGTGTAACGTATAACGTATAACGTATAACATATAACGTATAACGTATAACGTATATCGTATAACGTATAACGTATAACGTATAACGTATAACGTATAACGTATAACGTATAACGTATAACGTATAACGTATAACGTATAACGTATAACGTATATAGTAAAGCGTATAACGTATAACGTATATCGTAAAGCGTATAACGTATATCTCATAACGTATAACGTGTAACGTATAACGTGTAACGTATAACGTATAACGTATAACATAATACGTATAACGTATAACGTATATCGTATAACGTATAACGTATAACGTATAACGTATAACGTATAACGTTTAACGTATAACGTGTATCGTAAAGCGTATAACGTATAACGTATAACGTATAACGTGTAACGTATAACGTATAACGTATAACGTATAACATATAACGTATAACGTATAACGTATATCGTATAACGTATAACGTATAACGTATAACGTATAACGTATAACGTATAACGCATAACGTATAACGTGTAACGTATGATGCATAGCCTATACTGTATAACGTATAACGTATAACGTTTAACGTGTAACGTATAACGTATAACGTATAACGTACAACGTTTAACGTATAACGTGTATCGTAAAGCGTATAACGTATAACGTATAACGTATAACGTGTAACGTATAACGTATAACGTATAACGTATAACGTATAACGTATAACGTATATCGTATAACGTATAACGTATAACGTATAACGTATAACGTATAACGTATAACGTATAACGTATAACGTAAAACGTATAACGTATAACGTGTAACGTGTAACGTGTAACGTATAACGTATAACGTATAACGTATAACGTATAACGTATAAAGTATAACGTATAACGTATAACGTATAACGTATAACGTATAACGTATAACGTATAACGTATAACGTATAACGTATAGCGTATAACGTAAAACGTATAACGTATAACGTATAACGTATAACGTATAACGTATAACGTATAACGTGTAACGTGTAACGTATAACGTGTAACGTATAACGTGTAACGTATAACGTATAACGTATAACGTATAACGTATAACGTATAACGTATAACGTATAACGTATAACGTATAACGTATAACGTATAACGTATAACGTATAACGTATAACGTATAACGTATAACTTATAAGGCATAACCTAGAACGTATACCGTATAACGTATAATCTATGACGTATAACGAATAACGTATAACGTATAACGCATAACGTATAACGTGTAACGTATGATGCATAGCCAATACTGTTTAACGTATAACGTATAACGTATAACGTATAACGTATAACGTATAACGTATAACGTGTAACGTATAACGTGTAACGTATAACGTATAACGAATAATGTATAACGTATAACGTATAACGTATAACGTATAACGTGTAACGTGTAACGTGTAACGTGTAACGTATAACGTATAACGTATAACGTATAACGCATAACGTATAACGTATAACGTATAACTTATAACGTATAACGTATAACGTATAACGTATAACGTATAACGTATAACGTATAACGTATAACGTATAACGTATAACGTATAACGTATAACGTATAACGTATAACGTATAACGTATAACGTATATCGTATAACGTATAACGTATAACGTATAACGTATAACGTATTACGTAAAACGTATAACGTATAACGTATAACGTATAACGTGTAACGTGTAACGTATAACGTATAACGTATAACGTATAACGTATAACGTATAACGTATAACGTATAACGTATAACGTATAACGTATAACGTATAACATATAATGTATAACACATATCCTAGAACTTATGCTGAATAACGTATAACGTATAACGTATAACGTATAACGTATAACGTATAACGTATAACGTATAACGTATAACGTATAACGTATAACGTATAACGTATAACGTATAACGTATAACGTATAACGTATGACGTATAACGTATGACGTATAACGTATAACGTATAACGTATAACGTATAACGTATAACGTATGACGTATAACGTATGACGTATAACGTATAACGTATAACGCATAACGTATAACGTATAACGTATAACGTATAACGTATAACGTATAACGTATAACGTATAACGTACAACGTATAATGTATAACGTATAACGTGTACCGTATAAAGTATAACGTTTAACGTATAACGTATAACGTATAACGTATAACGTATAACGTATAACGTATAACGTATACCGTATAACGTACAACGTATAACGTATAACGTATAACGTTTAACGTATAACATATAATGTATAACGCATATCCTAGAACTTATGCTGAATAACGTATAACGTATGACGTATAACGTATACCGAATAACGTACAACGTATAACGTATAACGTATAACGTATAACGTATAACGTATAACGTATAACGTATTACGTACAACGTTTAACGTATAACGTGTATCGTAAAGCGTATAACGTATAACGTATAACGTATAACGTGTAACGTATAACGTATAACGTATAACGTATAACATATAACGTATAACGTATAACGTATATCGTATAACGTATAACGTATAACGTATAACGTATAACGTATAACGTATAACGCATAACGTATAACGTGTAACGTATGATGCATAGCCTATACTGTATAACGTATAACGTATAACGTTTAACGTGTAACGTATAACGTATAACGTATAACGTACAACGTTTAACGTATAACGTGTATCGTAAAGCGTATAACGTATAACGTATAACGTATAACGTGTAACGTATAACGTATAACGTATAACGTATAACGTATAACGTATAACGTATATCGTATAACGTATAACGTATAACGTATAACGTATAACTATAACGTATAACGTATAACGTATAACGTATAACGTATAACTTATAAAGCATAACCTAGAACGAATACCGTATAACGTATAATCTATGACGTATAACGAATAACGTATAACGTATAACGCATAACGTATAACGTGTAACGTATGATGCATAGCCAATACTGTTTAACGTATAACGTATAACGTATAACGTATAACGTATAACGTATAACGTGTAACGTATAACGTGTAACGTATAACGTATAACGTATAATGTATAACGTATAACGTATAACGTATAACGTATAACGTGTAACGTGTAACGTGTAACGTGTAACGTATAACGTATAACGTATGACGTATAACGTATAACGTATAACGTATAACGTATAACGTATAACGTATAACGTATAACGTATATAGTAAAGCGTATAACGTATAACGTATATCGTAAAGCGTATAACGTATATCGCATAACGTATAACGTGTAACGTATAACGTGTAACGTATAACGTATAACGTATAACATATAACGTATAACGTATAACGTATATCGTATAACGTATAACGTATAACGTATAACGTATAACGTATAACGTATAACGTATAACGTATAACGTATAACGTATAACGTATAACGTATAACGTATAACGTATATAGTAAAGCGTATAACGTATAACGTATATCGTAAAGCGTATAACGTATATCTCATAACGTATAACGTGTAACGTATAACGTGTAACGTATAACGTATAACGTATAACATAATACGTATAACGTATAACGTATATCGTATAACGTATAACGTATAACGTATAACGTATAACGTATATCGTATAACGTATAACGTATAACGTATAACGTATAACGTATAACGTATAACGCATAACGTATAACGTGTAACGTATGATGCATAGCCTATACTGTATAACATATAACGTATAACGTTTAACGTGTAACGTATAACGTATAACGTATAACGTACAACGTTTAACGTATAACGTGTATCGTAAAGCGTATAACGTATAACGTATAACGTATAACGTGTAACGTATAACGTATAACGTATAACGTATAACGTATAACGTATAACGTATATCGTATAACGTATAACGTATAACGTATAACGTATAACTATAACGTATAACGTATAACGTATAACGTATAACGTATAACTTATAAGGCATAACCTAGAACGTATACCGTATAACGTATAATCTATGACGTATAACGAATAACGTATAACGTATAACGCATAACGTATAACGTGTAACGTATGATGCATAGCCAATACTGTTTAACGTATAACGTATAACGTATAACGTATAACGTATAACGTATAACGTGTAACGTATAACGTGTAACGTATAACGTATAACGTATAATGTATAACGTATAACGTATAACGTATAACGTATAACGTGTAACGTGTAACGTGTAACGTGTAACGTATAACGTATAACGTATGACGTATAACGTATAACGTATAACGTATAACGTATAACGTATAACGTATAACGTATAACGTATATAGTAAAGCGTATAACGTATAACGTATATCGTAAAGCGTATAACGTATATCGCATAACGTATAACGTGTAACGTATAACGTGTAACGTATAACGTATAACGTATAACATATAACGTATAACGTATAACGTATATCGTATAACGTATAACGTATAACGTATAACGTATAACGTATAACGTATAACGTATAACGTATAACGTATAACGTATAACGTATAACGTATAACGTATATAGTAAAGCGTATAACGTATAACGTATATCGTAAAGCGTATAACGTATATCTCATAACGTATAACGTGTAACGTATAACGTGTAACGTATAACGTATAACGTATAACATAATACGTATAACGTATAACGTATATCGTATAACGTATAACGTATAACGTATAACGTATAACGTATAACGTTTAACGTATAACGTGTATCGTAAAGCGTATAACGTATAACGTATAACGTATAACGTGTAACGTATAACGTATAACGTATAACGTATAACATATAACGTATAACGTATAACGTATATCGTATAACGTATAACGTATAACGTATAACGTATAACGTATAACGTATAACGCATAACGTATAACGTGTAACGTATGATGCATAGCCTATACTGTATAACGTATAACGTATAACGTTTAACGTGTAACGTATAACGTATAACGTATAACGTACAACGTTTAACGTATAACGTGTATCGTAAAGCGTATAACGTATAACGTATAACGTATAACGTGTAACGTATAACGTATAACGTATAACGTATAACGTATAACGTATAACGTATATCGTATAACGTATAACGTATAACGTATAACGTATAACGTATAACGTATAACGTATAACGTATAACGTATAACGTATAACGTATAACGTATAACTTATAAGGCATAACCTAGAACGTATACCGTATAACGTATAATCTATGACGTATAACGAATAACGTATAACGCATAACGCATAACGTATAACGTGTAACGTATGATGCATAGCCAATACTGTTTAACGTATAACGTATAACGTATAACGTATAACGTATAACGTATAACGTGTAACGTGTAACGTGTAACGTATAACGTATAACGTATAATGTATAACGTATAACGTATAACTTATAACGTATAACGTATAAGGTGTAACGTGTAACGTGTAACGTATAACGTATAACGTATAACGTATAACGTATAACGTATAAAGTATAACGTATAACGTATAACGTATAACGTATAACGTATAACGTATAACGTATAACGTATAACGTATAACGTATAGCGTATAACGTATAACGTATAACGTATAACGTATAACGTATATCATATAACGTATAACGTATAACGTATAACGTATAACGTATTACGTACAACGTTTAACGTATAACGTGTATCGTAAAGCGTATAACGTATAACGTATAACGTATAACGTGTAACGTATAACGTATAACGTATAACGTATAACGTATAACATATAACGTATAACGTATAACGTATATCGTATAACGTATAACGTATAACGTATAACGTATAACGTGTATCGTATAACGTATAACGTATAACGTATAACGTATACCGTATAACGTATAACGTATAACGTATAACGTATAACCTATAACATATAACGTATAACGTATAAAGTATAACGTAGATCGTAAAGCGTGTAAAGTATATCGTATAACGTATAACGTATAACGTATAACGTATATCGTAAAACGTATAACGTATAACGTATAACGTATAACGTATAACGTATAACGTATAACGTATAACATATAACGTATAACGTGTAACGTATAACGTGTAACGTATAACGTATAACGTATAACGTATAACGTATAACGTATAACGTATAACGTATAACGTGTAACGTGTAACGTATAACGTGTAACGTATAACGTGTAACGCATAACGTATAACGTATAACGTATAACGTATAACGTATAACGTATAACGTATAACGTATAACGTATAACGTATAACGTATAACGTATAACGTATAACGTATAACTTATAAGGCATAACCTAGAACGTATACCGTATAACGTATAATCTATGACGTATAACGAATAACGTATAACGTATAACGCATAACGTATAACGTGTAACGTATGATGCATAGCCAATACTGTTTAACGTATAACGTATAACGTATAACGTATAACGTATAACGTATAACGTGTAACGTATAACGTGTAACGTATAACGTATAACGAATAATGTATAACGTATAACGTATAACGTATAACGTATAACGTGTAACGTGTAACGTGTAACGTGTAACGTATAACGTATAACGTATAACGTATAACGCATAACGTATAACGTATAACGTATAACGTGTATCGTATAACGTATAACGTATAACGTATAACGTATACCGTATAACGTATAACGTATAACGTATAACGTATAACCTATAACATATAACGTATAACGTATAAAGTATAACGTAGATCGTAAAGCGTGTAAAGTATATCGTATAACGTATAACGTATAACGTATAACGTATAACGTAAAACGTATAACGTATAACGAATAACGTATAACGTATAACGTATAACGTATAACGTATAACGTATAACGTATAACGTATAACGTATAACGTATAACGTATATAGTAAAGCGTATAACGTATAACGTATATCGTAAAGCGTATAACGTATATCGCATAACGTATAACGTGTAACGTATAACTTGTAACGTATAACGTATAACGTATAACATATAACGTATAACGTATAACGTATATCGTATAACGTATAACGTATAATGTATAACGTATAACGTATAACGTATAACGTATAACGTATAACGTATAACGTATAACGTATAACGTAAAACGTATAACTTATAAGGCATAACCTAGAACGTATACCGTATAACGTATAATGTATGACGTATAACGTATAACGTATAACGTATAACGTATAACGTATAACGTGTAACGTATAACGTATAACGTATAACGTGTAACGTATGATGCATAGCCTATACTGTATAACGTATAACGTATAACGTCTAACGTGTAACGTATAACGTATAACGTATAACGTATAACGTACAACGTTTAACGTATAACGTATAACGTGTATCGTAAAGCGTATAACGTATAACGTGTAACGTATAACGTATAACGTATAACATATAACGTATAACGTATAACGTATATCGTATAACGTATAACGTATAACGTATAACGTATAACGTATAACGTATAACGTATAACGTATAACGTATAACGTATAACTTATAAGGCATAACCTAGAAGGTATACCGTATAACGTATAATGTATGACGTATAACGTATAACGTATAACGTATAACGTATAACGTATAACGTATAACGTGTAACGTATAACGTATAACGTATAACGTGTAACGTATGATGCATAGCCTATACTGTATAACGTATAATGTATAACGTCTAACGTGTAACGTATAACGTATAACGTATAACGTATAACGTATAACGTATAACGTATAACGTATAATGTATAACGTATAACGTATAACTTATAAGGCATAACCTAGAACGTATACCGTATAACGTATAATGTATGACGTATAACGTATAACGTATAACGTATAACGTATAACGTATAACGTATAACGTATAACGTATAACGTATAACGTATAACGTGTAACGTATAACGTATAACGTATAACGTATAACGTATAACGTATAACGTATAACGTATAACGTATAACGTATAACGTATAACGTATAACGTATAACTTATAAGGCATAACCTAGAACGTATACCGTATAACGTATAATGTATGACGTATAACGTATAACGTATAACGTATAACGTATAACGTTTAACGTATAACGTGTATCGTAAAGCGTATAACGTATAACGTATAACGTATAACGTATAACGTATAACGTATAACGTATAACGTATAACGTATATAGTAAAGCGTATACCGTATAACGTATATCGTAAAGCGTATAACGTATATCTCATAACGTATAACGTGTAACGTATAACGTGTAACGTATAACGTATAACGTATAATGTATAACGTATAACGTATAACTTATAAGGCATAACCTAGAACGTATACCGTATAACGTATAATGTATGACGTATAACGTATAACGTATAACGTATAACGTATAGCGTATAACGTATAACGTATAACGTATAACGTGTAACGTATAACGTATAACGTATAACATATAACGTATAACGTATAACGTATATCGTATAACGTATAACGTATAACGTATAACGTATAACGTATAACGTATAACGTATAACGTATAACGTATAACGTATAACGTATAACGTATAACTTATAAGGCATAACCTAGAACGTATACCGTATAACGTATAATCTATGACGTATAACGAATAACGTATAACGTATAACGCATAACGTATAACGTGTAACGAATGATGCATAGCCAATACTGTTTAACGTATAACGTATAACGTATAACGTATAACGTATAACGTATAACGTGTAACGTGTAACGTATAACGTATAACGTATAATGTATAACGTATAACGTATAACGTATAACGTATAACGTATAACGTATAACGTATAACGTATAACGTATAACGTATAACGTATAACGTATAACGAATAACGTATAACGTATAACGTATAACGTATAACGTATAACGTATAACGTATAACGTATAACGTATAACGTATAACGTATATAGTAAAGCGTATAACGTATAACGTATATCGTAAAGCGTATAACGTATATCGCATAACGTATAACGTGTAACGTATAACTTGTAACGTATAACGTATAACGTATAACATATAACGTATAACGTATAACGTATATCGTATAACGTATAACGTATAATGTATAACGTATAACGTATAACGTATAACGTATAACGTATAACGTATAACGTATAACGTATAACGTAAAACGTATAACTTATAAGGCATAACCTAGAACGTATACCGTATAACGTATAATGTATGACGTATAACGTATAACGTATAACGTATAACGTATAACGTATAACGTGTAACGTATAACGTATAACGTATAACGTGTAACGTATGATGCATAGCCTATACTGTATAACGTATAACGTATAACGTCTAACGTGTAACGTATAACGTATAACGTATAACGTATAACGTACAACGTTTAACGTATAACGTATAACGTGTATCGTAAAGCGTATAACGTATAACGTGTAACGTATAACGTATAACGTATAACATATAACGTATAACGTATAACGTATATCGTATAACGTATAACGTATAACGTATAACGTATAACGTATAACGTATAACGTATAACGTATAACGTATAACGTATAACTTATAAGGCATAACCTAGAAGGTATACCGTATAACGTATAATGTATGACGTATAACGTATAACGTATAACGTATAACGTATAACGTATAACGTATAACGTGTAACGTATAACGTATAACGTATAACGTGTAACGTATGATGCATAGCCTATACTGTATAACGTATAATGTATAACGTCTAACGTGTAACGTATAACGTATAACGTATAACGTATAACGTATAACGTATAACGTATAACGTATAATGTATAACGTATAACGTATAACTTATAAGGCATAACCTAGAACGTATACCGTATAACGTATAATGTATGACGTATAACGTATAACGTATAACGTATAACGTATAACGTATAACGTATAACGTATAACGTATAACGTATAACGTATAACGTGTAACGTATAACGTATAACGTATAACGTATAACGTATAACGTATAACGTATAACGTATAACGTATAACGTATAACGTATAACGTATAACGTATAACTTATAAGGCATAACCTAGAACGTATACCGTATAACGTATAATGTATGACGTATAACGTATAACGTATAACGTATAACGTATAACGTTTAACGTATAACGTGTATCGTAAAGCGTATAACGTATAACGTATAACGTATAACGTATAACGTATAACGTATAACGTATAACGTATAACGTATATAGTAAAGCGTATACCGTATAACGTATATCGTAAAGCGTATAACGTATATCTCATAACGTATAACGTGTAACGTATAACGTGTAACGTATAACGTATAACGTATAATGTATAACGTATAACGTATAACTTATAAGGCATAACCTAGAACGTATACCGTATAACGTATAATGTATGACGTATAACGTATAACGTATAACGTATAACGTATAGCGTATAACGTATAACGTATAACGTATAACGTGTAACGTATAACGTATAACGTATAACATATAACGTATAACGTATAACGTATATCGTATAACGTATAACGTATAACGTATAACGTATAACGTATAACGTATAACGTATAACGTATAACGTATAACGTATAACGTATAACGTATAACTTATAAGGCATAACCTAGAACGTATACCGTATAACGTATAATCTATGACGTATAACGAATAACGTATAACGTATAACGCATAACGTATAACGTGTAACGAATGATGCATAGCCAATACTGTTTAACGTATAACGTATAACGTATAACGTATAACGTATAACGTATAACGTGTAACGTGTAACGTATAACGTATAACGTATAATGTATAACGTATAACGTATAACGTATAACGTATAACGTATAACGTGTAACGTGTAACGTGTAACGTATAACGTATAACGTATAACGTATAACGTATAACGTATAAAGTATAACGTATAACGTATAACGTACAACGTATAACGTATAACGTATAACGTATAACGTATAACGTATAACGTATAGCGTATAACGTATAACGTATAACGTATAACGTATAACGTATATCGTATAACGTATAACGTATAACGTATAACGTATAACGTATTACGTACAACGTTTAACGTATAACGTGTATCGTAAAGCGTATAACGTATAACGTATAACGTATAACGTATAACGTGTAACGTATAACGTATAACGTATAACGTATAACATATAACGTATAACGTATAACGTATATCGTATAACGTATAACGTATAACGTATAACGTATAACGTGTAACGTATAACGTATAACGTATAACCTATAACGTATACCGTATAACGTATAACGTATAACGTATAACGTATAACCTATAACATATAACGTATAACGTATAAAGTATAACGTAGATCGTAAAGCGTGTAAAGTATATCGTATAACGTATAACGTATAACGTATAACGTATAACGTAAAACGTATAACGTATAACGTATAACGTATAACGTATAACGTATAACGTATAACGTATAACGTATAACGTATAACGTGTAACGTATAACGTGTAACGTATAACGTATAACGTATAACGTATAACGTATAACGTATAACGTATAACGTATAACGTGTAACGTGTAACGTATAACGTGTAACGTATAACGTGTAACGTATAACGTGTAACGTATAACGTATAACGTATAACGTATAACGTATAACGTATAACGTATAACGTATAACGTATAACGTATAACGTATAACGTATAACGTATAACGTATAACGTATAACGTATAACGTATAACGTATAACGTATAACTTATAAGGCATAACCTAGAACGTATACCGTATAACGTATAATGTATGACGTATAACGTATAACGTATAACGTATAACGTATAACGTATAACGTATAACGTATAACGTGTAACGTATAACGTATAACGTATAACGTGTAACGTATGATGCATAGCCTATACTGTATAACGTATAATGTATAACGTCTAACGTATAACGTATAACGTGTAACGTATAACGTGTAACGTATAACGTATAACGTATAACGTATAACGTATAACGTATAACGTATAACGTATAACGTGTCACGTGTAACGTATAACGTGTAACGTATAACGTGTAACGTATAACGTGTAACGTATAACGTATAACGTATAACGTATAACGTATAACGTATAACGTATAACGTATAACGTATAACGTATAACGTATAACGTATAACGTATAACGTATAACATATAACGTATAACGTGTAACGTATAACGTGTAACGTATAACGTATAACGTATAACGTATAACGTATAACGTATAACGTATAACGTATAACGTGTAACGTGTAACGTATAACGTATAACGTATAACGTATAACGTATAACGCATAACGTATAACGTGTAACGTATAATGCATAGCCTATACTGTATAACGTATAACGTATAACGTTTAACGTGTAACGTATAACGTATAACGTATAACGTACAACGTTTAACGTATAACGTGTATCGTAAAGCGTATAACGTATAACGTATAACGTATAACGTGTAACTTATAACGTATAACGTATAACATATAACGTATAACGTATAACGTATATCGTATAACGTATAACGTATAACGTATAACGTATAACGTATAACGTATAACGTATAACGTATAACGTATAACGTATAACGTATAACGTATATCTTATAAGGCATAACCTAGAACGTATACCGTATAACGTATAATGTATGACGTATAACGTATTACGTATAACGTATAACGTATAACGTATAACGTATAACGTGTAACGTATAACGTATAACGTATAACGTGTAACGTATGATGCATAGCCTATACTGTATAACGTATAATGTATAACGTCTAACGTGTAACGTATAACGTATAACGTATAACGTATAACGTATAACGTATAACGTATAACGTATAATGTATAACGTATAACGTATAACTTATAAGGCATAACCTAGAACGTATACCGTATAACGTATAATGTATGACGTATAACGTATAACGTATAACGTATAACGTATAACGTATAACGTATAACGTATAACGTATAACGTATAACGTATAACGTATAACGTTTAACGTATAACGTGTATCGTAAAGCGTATAACGTACAACGTATAACGTATAACGTATAACGTGTAACGTATAACGTATAACGTATAACATATAAAGTATAACGTATAACGTATATCGTATAACGTATATCGTATAACGTATAACGTATAACGTATAACGTATAACGTATAACGTATAACGTATAACGTATAACGTATAACGTATAACGTATAACGTATAACGTATAACGTATAACGTATAACGTATAACGTATAACGTATAACGTATAACGTATAACTTATAAGGCATAACCTAGAACGTATACCGTATAACGTATAATGTATGACGTATAACGTATAACGTATAACGTATAACGTATAACGTTTAACGTATAACGTGTATCGTAAAGCGTATAACGTATAACGTATAACGTATAACGTATAACGTATAACGTATAACGTATAACGTATAACGTATATAGTAAAGCGTATACCGTATAGCGTATATCGTAAAGCGTATAACGTATATCTCATAACGTATAACGTGTAACGTATAACGTGTAACGTATAACGTATAACGTATAATGTATAACGTATAACGTATAACTTATAAGGCATAACCTAGAACGTATACCGTATAACGTATAATGTATGACGTATAACGTATAACGTATAACGTATAACGTATAGCGTATAACGTATAACGTATAACGTATAACGTGTAACGTATAACGTATAACGTATAACATATAACGTATAACGTATAACGTATATCGTATAACGTATAACGTATAACGTATAACGTATAACGTATAACGTATAACGTATAACGTATAACGTATAACGTATAACGTATAACGTATAACTTATAAGGCATAACCTAGAACGTATACCGTATAACGTATAATCTATGACGTATAACGAATAACGTATAACGTATAACGCATAACGTATAACGTGTAACGAATGATGCATAGCCAATACTGTTTAACGTATAACGTATAACGTATAACGTATAACGTATAACGTATAACGTATAACGTGTAACGTGTAACGTATAACGTATAACGTATAATGTATAACGTATAACGTATAACGTATAACGTATAACGTATAACGTGTAACGTGTAACGTGTAACGTATAACGTATAACGTATAACGTATAACGTATAACGTATAAAGTATAACGTATAACGTATAACGTACAACGTATAACGTATAACGTATAACGTATAACGTATAACGTATAACGTATAGCGTATAACGTATAACGTATAACGTATAACGTATAACGTATATCGTATAACGTATAACGTATAACGTATAACGTATAACGTATTACGTACAACGTTTAACGTATAACGTGTATCGTAAAGCGTATAACGTATAACGTATAACGTATAACGTATAACGTGTAACGTATAACGTATAACGTATAACGTATAACATATAACGTATAACGTATAACGTATATCGTATAACGTATAACGTATAACGTATAACGTATAACGTGTAACGTATAACGTATAACGTATAACCTATAACGTATACCGTATAACGTATAACGTATAACGTATAACGTATAACCTATAACATATAACGTATAACGTATAAAGTATAACGTAGATCGTAAAGCGTGTAAAGTATATCGTATAACGTATAACGTATAACGTATAACGTATAACGTAAAACGTATAACGTATAACGTATAACGTATAACGTATAACGTATAACGTATAACGTATAACGTATAACGTATAACGTGTAACGTATAACGTGTAACGTATAACGTATAACGTATAACGTATAACGTATAACGTATAACGTATAACGTATAACGTATAACGTATAACGTATAACGTATAACGTATAACGTATAACGTATAACGTATAACGTATAACGTATAACGTATAACGTATAACGTATAACGTATAACGTATAACGTATAACTTATAAGGCATAACCTAGAACGTATACCGTATAACGTATAATGTATGACGTATAACGTATAACGTATAACGTATAACGTATAACGTATAACGTATAACGTATAACGTGTAACGTATAACGTATAACGTATAACGTGTAACGTATGATGCATAGCCTATACTGTATAACGTATAATGTATAACGTCTAACGTATAACGTATAACGTGTAACGTATAACGTGTAACGTATAACGTATAACGTATAACGTATAACGTATAACGTATAACGTATAACGTATAACGTGTCACGTGTAACGTATAACGTGTAACGTATAACGTGTAACGTATAACGTGTAACGTATAACGTATAACGTATAACGTATAACGTATAACGTATAACGTATAACGTATAACGTATAACGTATAACGTATAACGTATAACGTATAACGTATAACATATAACGTATAACGTGTAACGTATAACGTGTAACGTATAACGTATAACGTATAACGTATAACGTATAACGTATAACGTATAACGTATAACGTGTAACGTGTAACGTATAACGTATAACGTATAACGTATAACGTATAACGCATAACGTATAACGTGTAACGTATAATGCATAGCCTATACTGTATAACGTATAACGTATAACGTTTAACGTGTAACGTATAACGTATAACGTATAACGTACAACGTTTAACGTATAACGTGTATCGTAAAGCGTATAACGTATAACGTATAACGTATAACGTGTAACTTATAACGTATAACGTATAACATATAACGTATAACGTATAACGTATATCGTATAACGTATAACGTATAACGTATAACGTATAACGTATAACGTATAACGTATAACGTATAACGTATAACGTATAACGTATAACGTATAACTTATAAGGCATAACCTAGAACGTATACCGTATAACGTATAATGTATGACGTATAACGTATAACGTATAACGTATAACGTATAACGTATAACGTATAACGTGTAACGTATAACGTATAACGTATAACGTGTAACGTATGATGCATAGCCTATACTGTATAACGTATAATGTATAACGTCTAACGTGTAACGTATAACGTATAACGTATAACGTATAACGTATAACGTATAACGTATAACGTATAATGTATAACGTATAACGTATAACTTATAAGGCATAACCTAGAACGTATACCGTATAACGTATAATGTATGACGTATAACGTATAACGTGTAACGTATAACGTATAACGTATAACGTATAACGTATAACGTATAACGTATAACGTATAACGTGTAACGTGTAACGTATAACGTGTAACGTATAACGTGTAACGTATAACGTATAACGTATAACGTATAACGTATAACGTATAACGTATAACGTATAACGTATAACGTATAACGTATAACGTATAACGTATAACGTATAACGTATAACGTATAACTTATAAGGCATAACCTAGAACGTATACCGTATAACGTATAATGTATGACGTATAACGTATAACGTATAACGTATAACGTATAACGTATAACGTATAACGTGTAACGTATAACGTATAACGTATAACGTGTAACGTATGATGCATAGCCTATACTGTATAACGTATAATGTATAACGTCTAACGTGTAACGTATAACGTATAACGTATAACGTATAACGTATAACGTATAACGTATAACGTATAACGTATAATGTATAACGTATAACGTATAACTTATAAGGCATAACCTAGAACGTATACCGTATAACGTATAATGTATGACGTATAACGTATAACGTATAACGTATAACGTATAGCGTATAACGTATAACGTATAACGTATAACGTATAACGTATAACGTATAACGTATAACGTATAACGTATAACGTATATAGTAAAGCGTATAACGTATAACGTATAACGTATATAGTAAAGCGTATAACGTATAACGTATATCGTAAAGCGTATGACGTATATCGCATAACGTATAACGTGTAACGTATAACGTGTAACGTATAACGTATAACGTATAACATATAACGTATAACGTATAACGTATATCGTATATCGTATAACGTATAACGTATAACGTATAACGTATAACGTATAACGTATAACGTATAACGTATAACGTATAACGTATAACGTAAAACGTATAACTTATAAGGCATAACCTAGAACGTATACCGTATAACGTATAATGTATGACGTATAACGTATAACGTATAACGTATAACGTATAACGTATAACGTATAACGTATAACGTATAACGTGTAACGTATAACGTATAACGTATAACGTGTAACGTATGATGCATGGCCTATACTGTATAACGTATAACGTATAACGTCTAACGTGTAACGTATAACGTATAACGTATAACGTATAACGTACAACGTTTAACGTATAACGTATAACGTGTATCGTAAAGCGTATAACCTATAACGTGTAACGTATAACGTATAACGTATAACATATAACGTATAACGTATAACGTATATCGTATAACGTATAACGTATAACGTATAACGTATAACGTATAACGTTTAACGTATAACGTGTATCGTAAAGCGTATAACGTATAACGTATAACGTATAACGTATAACGTATAACGTATAACGTATATAGTAAAGCGTATAACGTATAACGTATATCGTAAAGCGTATAACGTATATCTCATAACGTATAACGTGTAACGTATAACGTGTAACGTATAACGTGTAACGTATAACGTATAACGTATAACATAATACGTATAACGTATAACGTATAACGTGTAACGTGTAACGTGTAACGTATAACGTATAACGTATAACGTATAACGTATAACGTATAAAGTATAACGTATAACGTATAACGTATAACGTATAACGTATAACGTATAACGTATAACGTATAACGTATAACGCATAACGTATAACGTGTAACGTGTAACGTGTAACGTATAACGTATAACGTATAACGTATAACGTATAACGTATAAAGTATAACGTATAACGTATAACGTATAACGTATAACGTATAACGTATAACGTATAACGTATAACGTATAACGTATAGCGTATAACGTATAACGTATAACGTATAACGTATAACGTATATCGTATAACGTATAACGTATAACGTATAACGTATAACGTATTACGTACAACGTTTAACGTATAACGTGTATCGTAAAGCGTATAACGTATAACGTATAACGTATAACGTGTAACGTATAACGTATAACGTATAACGTATAACATATAACGTATAACGTATAACGTATATCGTATAACGTATAACGTATAACGTATAACGTATAACGTGTAACGTATAACGTATAACGTATAACGTATAACGTATACCGTATAACGTATAACGTATAACGTATAACGTATAACCTATAACATATAACGTATAACGTATAAAGTATAACGTAGATCGTAAAGCGTGTAAAGTATATCGTATAACGTATAACGTATAACGTATAACGTATAACGTAAAACGTATAACGTATAACGTATAACGTATAACGTATAACGTATAACGTATAACGTATAACATATAACGTATAACGTGTAACGTATAACGTGTAACGTATAACGTATAACGTATAACGTATAACGTATAACGTATAACGTATAACGTATAACGTGTAACGTGTAACGTATAACGTGTAACGTATAACGTGTAACGTATAACGTATAACGTATAACGTATAACGTATAACGTATAACGTATAACGTATAACGTATAACGTATAACGTATAACGTATAACGTATAACGTATAACGTATAACGTATAACGTATAACGTATAACTTATAAGGCATAACCTAGAACGTATACCGTATAACGTATAACGTATAACGTATAACGTATAATGTATAACGTATAACGTATAACTTATAAGGCATAACCTAGAACGTATACCGTATAACGTATAATGTATGACGTATAACGTATAACGTATAACGTATAACCTATAACGTATAACGTATAACGTATAACGTATAACGTATAACGTATAACGTATAACGTATAACGTATAACGTATAACGTTTAACGCATAACGTATAACGTGTAACGTATAACGTATAACGTATAACGTATAACGTATAACGTATAACGTATAACGTATAACGTATAACGTATAACGTATAACGTATAACGTATAACGTATAACTTATAAGGCATAACCTAGAACGTATACCGTATAACGTATAATCTATGACGTATAACGAATTACGTATAACGTATAACGCATAACGTATAACGTGTAACGTATAACGTATAACGTATAACGTATAACGTATAACGTATAACGTATAACGTATAACGTATAACGTATAACGTATAACGTATAACGTATAACGTATAACGTATAACGTATAACGTATAACGTATAACGTATAACGTATAACGTATAACGTATAACGTGTAACGTATAACGTATAACGTATAACGTATAACGTATACCGTATAACGTATAACGTATAACGTATAACGTATAACGTATATCGTATAACGTATAACGTATAACGTATAACGTATAACGTATAACGTATTACGTACAACGTTTAACGTATAACGTGTATCGTAAAGCGTATAACGTATAACGTATAACGTATAACGTATAACATAATACGTATAACGTATAACGTATATCGTATAACGTATAACGTATAACGTATAACGTATAACGTATAACGTATATAGTAAAGCGTATAACGTATAACGTATATCGTAAAGCGTATAACGTATATCTCATAACGTATAACGTGTAACGTATAACGTGTAACGTATAACGTGTAACGTATAACGTATAACGTATAACATAATACGTATAACGTATAACGTATATCGTATAACGTATAACGTATAACGTATAACGTATAACGTATAACGTTTAACGTATAACGTGTATCGTAAAGCGTATAACGTATAACGTATAACGTATAACGTATAACGTATAACGTATAACGTATAACGTATAACGTATATAGTAAAGCGTATAACGTATAACGTATATCGTAAAGCGTATAACGTATATCTCATAACGTATAACGTGTAACGTATAACGTGTAACGTATAACGTGTAACGTATAACGTGTAACGTATAACGTATAACGTATAACATAATACGTATAACGTATAACGTATATCGTATAACGTATAACGTATAACGTATAACGTATAACGTATAACGTTTAACGTATAACGTGTATCGTAAAGCGTATAACGTATAACGTATAACGTATAACGTGTAACGTATAACGTATAACGTATAACGTATAACGTATAACGTATAACGTATAACGTATAACGTATTACGTATAACGTATAACTTATAAAGCATAACCTAGAACGTATACCGTATAACGTATAATCTATGACGTATAACGAATAACGTATAACGTATAACGCATAACGTATAACGTGTAACGTATGATGCATAGCCAATACTGTTTAACGTATAACGTATAACGTATAACGTATAACGTATAACGTGTAACGTATAACGTATAACGTATAACATATAACGTATAACGTATAACGTATATCGTATAACGTATAACGTATAACGTATAACGTATAACGTATAACGTATAACGTATAACGTATAACGTATTACGTATAACGTATAACTTATAAAGCATAACCTAGAACGTATACCGTATAACGTATAATCTATGACGTATAACGAATAACGTATAACGTATAACGCATAACGTATAACGTGTAACGTATGATGCATAGCCAATACTGTTTAACGTATAACGTATAACGTATAACGTATAACGTATAACGTATAACGTATAACGTATAACGTATAACGTATATCGTATAACGTATAACGTATAACGTATAACGTATAACGTATAACGTATTACGTACAACGTTTAACGTATAACGTGTATCGTAAAGCGTATAACGTATAACGTATAACGTATAACGTGTAACGTATAACGTATAACGTATAACGTATAACATATAACGTATAACGTATAACGTATATCGTATAACGTATAACGTATAACGTATAACGTATAACGTATAACGTATAACGTATAACGTATAACGTATAACGTATAACGTATAACGTATAACGAATAACGTATAACGTATAACGTATAACGTATAACGTATAACGTATAACGTATAACGTATAACGTATACCGTATAACGTACAACGTATATAGTAAAGCGTATAACGTATAACGTATATCGTAAAGCGTATAACGTATATCGCATAACGTATAACGTGTAACGTATAACGTGTAACGTATAACGTATAACGTATAACATATAACGTATAACGTATAACGTATATCGTATAACGTATAACGCATAACGTATAACGTATAACGTATAACGTATAACGTATAACGTATAACGTATAACGTAAAACGTATAACTTATAAGGCATAACCTAGAACGTATACCGTATAACGTATAATGTATGACGTATAACGTATAACGCATAACGTATAACGTATAACGTATAACGTATAACGTGTAACGTATAACGCATAACGTATAACGTGTAACGTATGATGCATAGCCTATACTGTATAACGTATAACGTATAACGTCTAACGTGTAACGTATAACGTATAACGTATAACGTACAACGTTTAACGTATAACGTGTATCGTAAAGCGTATAACGTATAACGTATAACGTATAACGTATAACGTATAACGTATAACGTATAACGTATAACGTATATAGTAAAGCGTATAACGTATAACGTATATCGTAAAGCGTATAACGTATATCGCATAACGTATAACGTGTAACGTATAACGTGTAACGTATAACGTATAACGTATAACGTATAACATATAACGTATAACGTATAACGTATAACGTATAACGTATAACGTATAACGTATATCGTATAACGTATAACGTATAACGTATAACGTATAACGTATAACGTATAACGTACAACGTTTAACGTATAACGTGTATCGTAAAGCGTATAACGTATAACGTATAACGTATAACGTGTAACGTATAACGTATAACGTATAACGTCTAACCTATAACATATAACGTATAACGTGTAACGTATAACGTATAACGTATAACGTATAACGTATAACGTATAACGTATAACGTATATCGTATAACGTATAACGTATAACGTATAACGTATAACGTATAACGTATAACGTACAACGTTTAACGTATAACGTGTATCGTAAAGCGTATAACGTATAACGTATAACGTATAACGTATAACGTATAACGTGTAACGTATAACGTATAACGTATAACGTATAACATATAACGTATAACGTATAACGTATATCGTATAACGTATAACGCATAACGTATAACGTATAACGTATAACGTATAACGTATAACGTATAACGTATACCGTATAACGTATAACGTATAACGTATAACGTATAACGTATAACGTATAACGTATATCGTATAACGTATAACGTATAACGTATAACGTATAACGTATAACGTATAACGTGTATCGTAAAGCGTATAACGTATAACGTATAACGTATAACGTGTAACGTATAACGTATAACGTATAACGTCTAACCTGTAACATATAACGTATAACGTGTAACGTATAACGTATAACGTATAACGTATAACGTATAACGTATAACGTATAACGTATAACGTATATCGTATAACGTATAACGTATAACGTATAACGTATAACGTATAACGTATAACGTACAACGTTTAACGTATAACGTGTATCGTAAAGCGTATAACGTATAACGTATAACGTATAACGTATAACGTATAACGTATAACGTGTAACGTATAACGTATAACGTATAACGTATAACATATAACGTATAACGTATAACGTATATCGTATAACGTATAACGCATAACGTATAACGTATAACGTATAACGTATAACGTATAACGTATAACGTATACCGTATAACGTATAACGTATAACGTATAACGTATAACGTATAACGTATAACGTATAACGTATATAGTAAAGCGTATAACGTATAACGTATATCGTAAAGCGTATAACGTATATCGCATAACGTATAACGTGTAACGTATAACGTGTAACGTATAACGTATAACGTATAACGTATAACGTATAACGTATAACGTATAACGTATATCGTATAACGTATAACGTATAACGTATAACGTATAACGTATAACGTATAACGTACAACGTTTAACGTATAACGTGTATCGTAAAGCGTATAACGTATAACGTATAACGTATAACGTGTAACGTATAACGTATAACGTATAACGTCTAACCTATAACATATAACGTATAACGTGTAACGTATAACGTATAACGTATAACGTATAACGTATAACGTATAACGTATAACGTATATCGTATAACGTATAACGTATATCGTATAACGTATAACGTATAACCTATAACATATAACGTATAACGTATAAAGTATAACGTAGATCGTAAAGCGTGTAAAGTATATCGTATAACGTATAACGTATAACGTATAACGTATAACGTATAACATATAACGTATAACGTATAACGTATAACGTATAACGTATAACGTATAACGTGTATCGTAAAGCGTATAACATATAACGTATAACGTATAACGTGTAACGTATAACGTATAACGTATAACATATAACGTATAACGTATAACGTATATCGTATAACGTATAACGTATAACGTATAACGTATATCGTATAACGTATATCGTATAACGTATAACGTATAACGCATAACGTATAACGCATAACGTATAACGTGTAACGTATGATGCATATCCTATACTGTATAACGTATAACGTATAACGTTTAACGTGTAACGTATAACGTATAACGTATAACGTACAACGGTTAACGTATAACGTGTATCGTAAAGCGTATAACATATAACGTATAACGTATAACGTGTAACGTATAACGTATAACGTATAACATATAACGTATAACGTATAACGTATATCGTATAACGTATAACGTATAACGTATAACGTATAACGTATAACGTATAACGTATAACGTATAACGTATAACGTATAACGTATAACGTATAACTTATAAGGCATAACCTAGAACGTATACCGTATAACGTATAATCTATGACGTATAACGAATAACGTATAACGTATAACGCATAACGTATAACGTGTAACGTATGATGCATAGCCAATACTGTTTAACGTATAACGTATAACGTATAACGTATAACATATAACGTATAACGTGTAACGTATAACGTGTAACGTATAACGTATAACGTATAACGTATAACGTATAACGTATAACGTATAACGTATAACGTGTAACGTGTAACGTATAACGTGTAACGTATAACGTGTAACGTATAACGTATAACGTATAACGTATAACGTATAACGTATAACGTATAACGTATAACGTATAACGTATAACGTATAACGTATAACGTATAACGTATAACGTATAACGTATAACTTATAAGGCATAACCTAGAACGTATACCGTATAACGTATAACGTATAACGTATAACGTATAACGTATAACGTCTAACGTATAACGTATAACGTTTAACGTATAACGTGTATCGTAAAGCGTATAACGTATAACGTGTAACGTATAACGTATAACGTATAACATATAACGTATGACGTATAACGTATATCGTATAACGTATAACGTATAACGTATAACGTATAACGTATAACGTATAACGTATAATGTATAACGTATAACGTATAACTTATAAGGCATAACCTAGAACGTATACCGTATAACGTATAATGTATGACGTATAACGTATAACGTATAACGTATAACGTATAACGTATAATGTATAACGTATAACGTATAACGTATAACGTATAACGTGTAACGTATGATGCATAGCCTATACTGTATAATGTATAACGTATAACGTCTAACGTGTAACGTGTAACGTATAACGTATAACGTATAACGTATAACGTATAACGTATAACGTATAACCTATAACGTTTAACGTATAACGTGTATCGTAAAGCGTATAACGTATAACGTGTATCGTAAAGCGTATAACGTATAACGTATAACGTATAACGTATAACGTATAACGTATAACCTATAACATATAACGTATAACGTATAAAGTATAACGTAGATCGTATATCGTATAACGTATAACGTATAACGTATATCGTATAACATATAAAGTATAACGTATAACGTATATCGTATAACGTATAACGTATAACGTATAACGTATAACGTATAACGTATAACGTATAACGTATAACGTATAACGTATAACGTATAACTTATAAGGCATAACCTAGAACGTATACCGTATAACGTATAATCTATGACGTATAACGAATAACGTCTAACGTATAACGCATAACGTATAACGTGTAACGTATGATGCATAGCCAATACTGTTTAACGTATAACGTATAACGTATAACGTATAACATATAACGTATAACGTGTAACGTATAACGTGTAACGTATAACGTATAACGTATAACGTATAACGTATAACGTATAACGTATAACGTGTAACGTGTAACGTGTAACGTGTAACGTGTAACGTATAACGTATAACGTATAACGTATAACGTATAACGTATAACGTATAACGTATAACGTATAACGTATAACGTATAACGTATAACGTATAACGTATAACGTATAATGTATAACGTATAACGTATAACGTATAACGTATAACGTATAACGTATATCGTATAACGTATAACGTATAACGTATAACGTATAACGTATAACGTTCAACGTTTAACGTATAACGTGTATCGTAAAGCGTATAACGTATAACGTATAACGTATAACGTATAACGTATAACGTATAACGTGTAACGTATAACGTATAACGTATAACGTAGAACGTATAACGTATAACGTATAACGTATATCGTATAACGTATAACGTGTAACGTATAACGTATAACGTATAACGTATAACGTATAACGTATAACGTATACCGTATAACGTATAACGTATAACGTATAACGTATAACCTATAACATATAACGTATAACGTATAAAGTATAACGTAGATCGTAAAGCGTGTAAAGTATATCGTATAACGTATAACGTATAACGTATAACGTATAACGTATAACGTATAACGTATAACGTATAACGTATAACGTATAACGTATAACGTATAACGTATAACGTATAACCTATAACGTATAACGTATAACGTATAACGTATAACGTATAACGTATAACGTATAACGTATAACGTATAACGTATAACGTATAACGAATAACGTATAACGTATAACGTATAACGTATAACGTATAACGTATAACGTATAACGTATAACGTATAACGTATAACGTATAACGTATAACGTATATAGTAAAGCGTATAACGTATAACGTATATCGTAAAGCGTATAACGTATATCGCATAACGTATAACGTGTAACGTATAACGTGTAACGTATAACGTATAAGGTATAACATATAACGTATAACGTATAACGTATATCGTATAACGTATAACGTATAACGTATAACGTATAACGTATAACGTATAACGTATAACGTATAACGTATAACGTATAACTTATAAGGCATAACCTAGAACGTATACCGTATAACGTATAATGTATGACGTATAACGTATAACGTATAACGTATAACGTATAACGTATAACGTGTAACGTATAACGTATAACGTATATCATATATCGTATAACGTATAACGTATTACGTGTAACGTATAACGTATAACGTATAACGTATAACGTATATCGTATAACGTATAACGTATATCGTATAACGTATAACGTATAACGTATAACGTATAACGTGTAACGTGTAACGTATAACGTGTAACGTATAACGTGTAACGTATAACGTATAACGTATAACGTATAACGTATAACGTATAACGTATAACGTATAACGTATAACGTATAACGTATAACGTATAACGTATAACGTATAACGTATAACGTATAACTTATAAGGCATAACCTAGAACGTATACCGTATAACGTATAACGTATAACGTATAACGTATAACGTATAACGTCTAACGTATAACGTATAACGTTTAACGTATAACGTGTATCGTAAAGCGTATAACGTATAACGTGTAACGTATAACGTATAACGTATAACATATAACGTATGACGTATAACGTATATCGTATAACGTATAACGTATAACGTATAACGTATAACGTATAACGTATAACGTATAATGTATAACGTATAACGTATAACTTATAAGGCATAACCTAGAACGTATACCGTATAACGTATAATGTATGACGTATAACGTATAACGTATAACGTATAACGTATAACGTATAATGTATAACGTATAACGTATAACGTATAACGTATAACGTGTAACGTATGATGCATAGCCTATACTGTATAATGTATAACGTATAACGTCTAACGTGTAACGTGTAACGTATAACGTATAACGTATAACGTATAACGTATAACGTATAACGTATAACGTATAACGTTTAACGTATAACGTGTATCGTAAAGCGTATAACGTATAACGTGTATCGTAAAGCGTATAACGTATAACGTATAACGTATAACGTATAACGTATAACGTATAACCTATAACATATAACGTATAACGTATAAAGTATAACGTAGATCGTATATCGTATAACGTATAACGTATAACGTATATCGTATAACATATAAAGTATAACGTATAACGTATATCGTATAACGTATAACGTATAACGTATAACGTATAACGTATAACGTATAACGTATAACGTATAACGTATAACGTATAACGTATAACTTATAAGGCATAACCTAGAACGTATACCGTATAACGTATAATCTATGACGTATAACGAATAACGTCTAACGTATAACGCATAACGTATAACGTGTAACGTATGATGCATAGCCAATACTGTTTAACGTATAACGTATAACGTATAACGTATAACATATAACGTATAACGTGTAACGTATAACGTGTAACGTATAACGTATAACGTATAACGTATAACGTATAACGTATAACGTATAACGTGTAACGTGTAACGTGTAACGTGTAACGTGTAACGTATAACGTATAACGTATAACGTATAACGTATAACGTATAACGTATAACGTATAACGTATAACGTATAACGTATAACGTATAACGTATAACGTATAACGTATAATGTATAACGTATAACGTATAACGTATAACGTATAACGTATAACGTATATCGTATAACGTATAACGTATAACGTATAACGTATAACGTATAACGTTCAACGTTTAACGTATAACGTGTATCGTAAAGCGTATAACGTATAACGTATAACGTATAACGTATAACGTATAACGTATAACGTGTAACGTATAACGTATAACGTATAACGTAGAACGTATAACGTATAACGTATAACGTATATCGTATAACGTATAACGTGTAACGTATAACGTATAACGTATAACGTATAACGTATAACGTATAACGTATACCGTATAACGTATAACGTATAACGTATAACGTATAACCTATAACATATAACGTATAACGTATAAAGTATAACGTAGATCGTAAAGCGTGTAAAGTATATCGTATAACGTATAACGTATAACGTATAACGTATAACGTATAACGTATAACGTATAACGTATAACGTATAACGTATAACGTATAACGTATAACGTATAACGTATAACGTATAACGTATAACGTATAACGTATAACGTATAACGTATAACGTATAACGTATAACGTATAACGTATAACGTATAACGTATAACGAATAACGTATAACGTATAACGTATAACGTATAACGTATAACGTATAACGTATAACGTATAACGTATAACGTATAACGTATAACGTATAACGTATATAGTAAAGCGTATAACGTATAACGTATATCGTAAAGCGTATAACGTATATCGCATAACGTATAACGTGTAACGTATAACGTGTAACGTATAACGTATAAGGTATAACATATAACGTATAACGTATAACGTATATCGTATAACGTATAACGTATAACGTATAACGTATAACGTATAACGTATAACGTATAACGTATAACGTATAACGTATAACTTATAAGGCATAACCTAGAACGTATACCGTATAACGTATAATGTATGACGTATAACGTATAACGTATAACGTATAACGTATAACGTATAACGTGTAACGTATAACGTATAACGTATATCATATATCGTATAACGTATAACGTATTACGTGTAACGTATAACGTATAACGTATAACGTATAACGTATATCGTATAACGTATAACGTATATCGTATAACGTATATCGTGTAACGTATAACGTATAACGTATAACGTATAACGCATAACGTATAACGTGTAACGTATGATGCATAGCCTATACTGTATAACGTATAACGTATAACGTTTAACGTGTAACGTATAACGTATAACGTATAACGTACAACGTTTAACGTATAACGTGTATCGTAAAGCGTATAACGTATAACGTATAATGTATAACGTGTAACGTATAACGTATAACGTATAACATATAACGTATAACGTATAACGTATATCCTATAACGTATAACGTATAACGTATAACGTATAACGTATAACGTATAACGTATAACGTATAACGTATATCGTATAACGTATATCGTATAACGTATAACGTATAACGCATAACGTATAACGCATAACGTATGACGTGTAACGTATGATGCATAGCCTATACTGTATAACGTATAACGTATAACGTTTAACGTGTAACGTATACCGTATAACGTATAACGTACAACGTTTAACGTATAACGTGTATCGTAAAGCGTATAACGTATAACGTATAACGTATAACGTGTAACGTATAACGTATAACGTATAACATATAACGTATAACGTGTAACGTATAACGTGTAACGTATAACGTATAACGTATAACGTATAACGTATAACGTATAACGTATAACGTGTAACGTGTAACGTGTAACGTGTAACGTGTAACGTATAACGTATAACGTATAACGTATAACGTATAACGTATAACGTATAACGTATAACGTATAACGTATAACGTATAACGTATAACGTATAACGTATAACGTATAATGTATAACGTATAACGTATAACGTATAACGTATAACGTATAACGTATATCGTATAACGTATAACGTATAACGTATAACGTATAACGTATAACGTTCAACGTTTAACGTATAACGTGTATCGTAAAGCGTATAACGTATAACGTATAACGTATAACGTATAACGTATAACGTATAACGTGTAACGTATAACGTATAACGTATAACGTAGAACGTATAACGTATAACGTATAACGTATATCGTATAACGTATAACGTGTAACGTATAACGTATAACGTATAACGTATAACGTATAACGTATAACGTATACCGTATAACGTATAACGTATAACGTATAACGTATAACCTATAACATATAACGTATAACGTATAAAGTATAACGTAGATCGTAAAGCGTGTAAAGTATATCGTATAACGTATAACGTATAACGTATAACGTATAACGTATAACGTATAACGTATAACGTATAACGTATAACGTATAACGTATAACGTATAACGTATAACGTATAACCTATAACGTATAACGTATAACGTATAACGTATAACGTATAACGTATAACGTATAACGTATAACGTATAACGTATAACGTATAACGAATAACGTATAACGTATAACGTATAACGTATAACGTATAACGTATAACGTATAACGTATAACGTATAACGTATAACGTATAACGTATAACGTATATAGTAAAGCGTATAACGTATAACGTATATCGTAAAGCGTATAACGTATATCGCATAACGTATAACGTGTAACGTATAACGTGTAACGTATAACGTATAAGGTATAACATATAACGTATAACGTATAACGTATATCGTATAACGTATAACGTATAACGTATAACGTATAACGTATAACGTATAACGTATAACGTATAACGTATAACGTATAACTTATAAGGCATAACCTAGAACGTATACCGTATAACGTATAATGTATGACGTATAACGTATAACGTATAACGTATAACGTATAACGTATAACGTGTAACGTATAACGTATAACGTATATCATATATCGTATAACGTATAACGTATTACGTGTAACGTATAACGTATAACGTATAACGTATAACGTATATCGTATAACGTATAACGTATATCGTATAACGTATAACGTATAACGTATAACGTATAACGTGTAACGTGTAACGTATAACGTGTAACGTATAACGTGTAACGTATAACGTATAACGTATAACGTATAACGTATAACGTATAACGTATAACGTATAACGTATAACGTATAACGTATAACGTATAACGTATAACGTATAACGTATAACGTATAACTTATAAGGCATAACCTAGAACGTATACCGTATAACGTATAACGTATAACGTATAACGTATAACGTATAACGTCTAACGTATAACGTATAACGTTTAACGTATAACGTGTATCGTAAAGCGTATAACGTATAACGTGTAACGTATAACGTATAACGTATAACATATAACGTATGACGTATAACGTATATCGTATAACGTATAACGTATAACGTATAACGTATAACGTATAACGTATAACGTATAATGTATAACGTATAACGTATAACTTATAAGGCATAACCTAGAACGTATACCGTATAACGTATAATGTATGACGTATAACGTATAACGTATAACGTATAACGTATAACGTATAATGTATAACGTATAACGTATAACGTATAACGTATAACGTGTAACGTATGATGCATAGCCTATACTGTATAATGTATAACGTATAACGTCTAACGTGTAACGTGTAACGTATAACGTATAACGTATAACGTATAACGTATAACGTATAACGTATAACGTATAACGTTTAACGTATAACGTGTATCGTAAAGCGTATAACGTATAACGTGTATCGTAAAGCGTATAACGTATAACGTATAACGTATAACGTATAACGTATAACGTATAACCTATAACATATAACGTATAACGTATAAAGTATAACGTAGATCGTATATCGTATAACGTATAACGTATAACGTATATCGTATAACATATAAAGTATAACGTATAACGTATATCGTATAACGTATAACGTATAACGTATAACGTATAACGTATAACGTATAACGTATAACGTATAACGTATAACGTATAACGTATAACTTATAAGGCATAACCTAGAACGTATACCGTATAACGTATAATCTATGACGTATAACGAATAACGTCTAACGTATAACGCATAACGTATAACGTGTAACGTATGATGCATAGCCAATACTGTTTAACGTATAACGTATAACGTATAACGTATAACATATAACGTATAACGTGTAACGTATAACGTGTAACGTATAACGTATAACGTATAACGTATAACGTATAACGTATAACGTATAACGTGTAACGTGTAACGTGTAACGTGTAACGTGTAACGTATAACGTATAACGTATAACGTATAACGTATAACGTATAACGTATAACGTATAACGTATAACGTATAACGTATAACGTATAACGTATAACGTATAACGTATAATGTATAACGTATAACGTATAACGTATAACGTATAACGTATAACGTATATCGTATAACGTATAACGTATAACGTATAACGTATAACGTATAACGTTCAACGTTTAACGTATAACGTGTATCGTAAAGCGTATAACGTATAACGTATAACGTATAACGTATAACGTATAACGTATAACGTGTAACGTATAACGTATAACGTATAACGTAGAACGTATAACGTATAACGTATAACGTATATCGTATAACGTATAACGTGTAACGTATAACGTATAACGTATAACGTATAACGTATAACGTATAACGTATACCGTATAACGTATAACGTATAACGTATAACGTATAACCTATAACATATAACGTATAACGTATAAAGTATAACGTAGATCGTAAAGCGTGTAAAGTATATCGTATAACGTATAACGTATAACGTATAACGTATAACGTATAACGTATAACGTATAACGTATAACGTATAACGTATAACGTATAACGTATAACGTATAACGTATAACGTATAACGTATAACGTATAACGTATAACGTATAACGTATAACGTATAACGTATAACGTATAACGTATAACGTATAACGTATAACGAATAACGTATAACGTATAACGTATAACGTATAACGTATAACGTATAACGTATAACGTATAACGTATAACGTATAACGTATAACGTATAACGTATATAGTAAAGCGTATAACGTATAACGTATATCGTAAAGCGTATAACGTATATCGCATAACGTATAACGTGTAACGTATAACGTGTAACGTATAACGTATAAGGTATAACATATAACGTATAACGTATAACGTATATCGTATAACGTATAACGTATAACGTATAACGTATAACGTATAACGTATAACGTATAACGTATAACGTATAACGTATAACTTATAAGGCATAACCTAGAACGTATACCGTATAACGTATAATGTATGACGTATAACGTATAACGTATAACGTATAACGTATAACGTATAACGTGTAACGTATAACGTATAACGTATATCATATATCGTATAACGTATAACGTATTACGTGTAACGTATAACGTATAACGTATAACGTATAACGTATATCGTATAACGTATAACGTATATCGTATAACGTATATCGTGTAACGTATAACGTATAACGTATAACGTATAACGCATAACGTATAACGTGTAACGTATGATGCATAGCCTATACTGTATAACGTATAACGTATAACGTTTAACGTGTAACGTATAACGTATAACGTATAACGTACAACGTTTAACGTATAACGTGTATCGTAAAGCGTATAACGTATAACGTATAATGTATAACGTGTAACGTATAACGTATAACGTATAACATATAACGTATAACGTATAACGTATATCCTATAACGTATAACGTATAACGTATAACGTATAACGTATAACGTATAACGTATAACGTATAACGTATATCGTATAACGTATATCGTATAACGTATAACGTATAACGCATAACGTATAACGCATAACGTATGACGTGTAACGTATGATGCATAGCCTATACTGTATAACGTATAACGTATAACGTTTAACGTGTAACGTATACCGTATAACGTATAACGTACAACGTTTAACGTATAACGTGTATCGTAAAGCGTATAACGTATAACGTATAACGTATAACGTGTAACGTATAACGTATAACGTATAACATATAACGTATAACGTATAACGTATATCGTATAACGTATAACGTATAACGTATAACGTATAACGTATAACGTATAACGTATAACGTATAACGTATAACGTATAACGTATAACGTATAACGTATAACTTATAAGGCATAACCTAGAACGTATACCGTATAACGTATAATCTATGACGTATAACGAATAACGTATAACGTGTAACGCATAACGTATAACGTGTAACGTATGATGCATAGCCACTACTGTTTAACGTATAACGTATAACGTATAACGTATAACGTATAACGTATAACGTATAACGTATAACGTATAACGTATAACGTATAACGTATAACGTATAACGTATAACGTATAACGAATAACGTATAACGTATAACGTATAACGTATAACGTATAACGTATAACGTATAACGTATAACGTATAACGTATAACGTATAACGTATAACGTATATAGTAAAGCGTATAACGTATAACGTATATCGTAAAGCGTATAACGTATATCGCATAACGTATAACGTGTAACGTATAACGTGTAACGTATAACGTATAAGGTATAACATATAACGTATAACGTATAACGTATATCGTATAACGTATAACGTATAACGTATAACGTATAACGTATAACGTATAACGTATAACGTATAACGTATAACGTATAACTTATAAGGCATAACCTAGAACGTATACCGTATAACGTATAATGTATGACGTATAACGTATAACGTATAACGTATAACGTATAACGTATAACGTGTAACGTATAACGTATAACGTATATCATATATCGTATAACGTATAACGTATTACGTGTAACGTATAACGTATAACGTATAACGTATAACGTATATCGTATAACGTATAACGTATATCGTATAACGTATATCGTGTAACGTATAACGTATAACGTATAACGTATAACGCATAACGTATAACGTGTAACGTATGATGCATAGCCTATACTGTATAACGTATAACGTATAACGTTTAACGTGTAACGTATAACGTATAACGTATAACGTACAACGTTTAACGTATAACGTGTATCGTAAAGCGTATAACGTATAACGTATAATGTATAACGTGTAACGTATAACGTATAACGTATAACATATAACGTATAACGTATAACGTATATCCTATAACGTATAACGTATAACGTATAACGTATAACGTATAACGTATAACGTATAACGTATAACGTATATCGTATAACGTATATCGTATAACGTATAACGTATAACGCATAACGTATAACGCATAACGTATGACGTGTAACGTATGATGCATAGCCTATACTGTATAACGTATAACGTATAACGTTTAACGTGTAACGTATACCGTATAACGTATAACGTACAACGTTTAACGTATAACGTGTATCGTAAAGCGTATAACGTATAACGTATAACGTATAACGTGTAACGTATAACGTATAACGTATAACATATAACGTATAACGTATAACGTATATCGTATAACGTATAACGTATAACGTATAACGTATAACGTATAACGTATAACGTATAACGTATAACGTATAACGTATAACGTATAACGTATAACGTATAACTTATAAGGCATAACCTAGAACGTATACCGTATAACGTATAATCTATGACGTATAACGAATAACGTATAACGTGTAACGCATAACGTATAACGTGTAACGTATGATGCATAGCCACTACTGTTTAACGTATAACGTATAACGTATAACGTATAACGTATAACGTATAACGTGTAACGTATAACGTGTAACGTATAACGTATAACGTATAACGTATAACGTATAACGTATAACGTATAACGTATAACGTATAACGTGTAACGTGTAACGTGTAACGTATAACGTATAACGTATAACGTATAACGTATAACGTATAACGTATAACGTATAACGTATAACGTATAACGTATAACGTATAACGTATAACGTATAACGTATAACGTATAACGTATAACGTATAACGTATAACGTATATCGTATAACGTATAAAGTATAACGTATAACGTATAACGTATAACGTGTAACGTATAACGTGTAACGTATAACGTATAACGTATAACGTATAACGTATAACGTATAACGTATAACGTATAACGTATAACGTATAACGTATTACGTACAACGTTTAACGTATAACGTATAACGTATAACGTATATCGTATAACGTATAACGTATAACGTATAACGTATAACGTATAACGTATTACGTACAACGTTTAACGTATAACGTGTATCGTAAAGCGTATAACGTATAACGTATAACGTATAACGTGTTACGTATAACGTATAACGTATAACGTATAACGTATAACGTATACCGTATAACGTATAACGTATAACGTATAACGTATAACCTATAACATATAACGTATAACGTATAAAGTATAACGTAGATCGTAAAGCGTGTAAAGTCTATCGTATAACGTATAACGTATAACGTATAACGTATAACGTAAAACGTATAACGTATAACGTATAACGTATAACGTATAACGTATAACGTATAACGTATAACGTATAACGTATAACGAATAACGTATAACGTATAACGTATAACGTATAACGTATAACGTATAACGTATAACGTATAACGTATAACGTATAACGTATAACGTATATAGTAAAGCGTATAACGTATAACGTATATCGTAAAGCGTATAACGTATATCGCATAACGTATAACGTATAACGTATAACGTATAACGTATAACGTATAACGTTTAACGTATAACGTGTATCGTAAAGCGTATAACGTATAACGTGTAACGTATAACGTAAAACGTATAACATATAACGTATGACGTATAACGTATATCGTATAACGTATAACGTATAACGTATAACGTATAACGTATAACGTATAACGTATAACTTATAAGGCATAACCTAGAACGTATACCGTATAACGTATAATCTATGACGTATAACGAATAACGTATAACGTATAACGCATAACGTATAACGTGTAACGTATGATGCATAGCCAATTCTGTTTAACGTATAACGTATAACGTATAACGTATAACATATAACGTATAACGTGTAACGTATAACGTGTAACGTATAACGTATATCGTATAACGTATAACGTATAACGTATAACGTATAACGTATAACGTGTAACGTGTAACGTATAACGTGTAACGTATAACGTGTAACGTATAACGTATAACGTATATAGTAAAGCGTATAACGTATAACGTATATCGTAAAGCGTATAACGTATATCGCATAACGTATAACGTGTAACGTATAACGTGTAACGTATAACGTATAACGTATAACATATAACGTATAACGTATAACGTATATCGTATAACGTATAACGTATAACGTATAACGTATAACGTATAACGTATAACGTATAACGTATAACGTATAACGTATAACGTATAACTTATAAGGCATAACCTAGAACGTATACCGTATAACGTATAATGTATGACGTATAACGTATAACGTATAACGTATAACGTATAACGTATAACGTGTAACGTATAACGTATAACGTATATCATATATCGTATAACGTATAACGTATAACGTGTAACGTATAACGTATAACGTATAACGTATAACGTATATCGTATAACGTATAACGTATATCGTATAACGTATATCGTGTAACGTACAACGTATAACGTATAACGTATAACGCATAACGTATAACGTGTAACGTATGATGCATCGCCTATACTGTATAACGTATAACGTATAACGTTTAACGTGTAACGTATAACGTATAACGTATAACGTACAACGTTTAACGTATAACGTGTATCGTAAAGCGTATAACGTATAACGTATAATGTATAACGTGTAACGTATAACGTATAACGTATAACATATAACGTGTAACGTATAACGTATATCGTATAACGTATAACGTATAACGTATAACGTATAACGTATAACGTATAACGTATAACGTATATCGTATAACGTATATCGTATAACGTATAACGTATAACGCATAACGTATAACGCATAACGTATAACGTGTAACGTATGATGCATAGCCTATACTGTATAACGTATAACGTATAACGTTTAACGTGTAACGTATAACGTATAACGTATAACGTACAACGTTTAACGTATAACGTGTATCGTAAAGCGTATAACGTATAACGTATAACGTATAACGTGTAACGTATAACGTATAACGTATAACATATAACGTATAACGTATAACGTATATCGTATAACGTATAACGTATAACGTATAACGTATAACGTATAACGTATAACGTATAACGTATAACGTATAACGTATAACGTATAACTTATAAGGCATAACCTAGAACGTATACCGTATAACGTATAATCTATGACGTATAACGAATAACGTATAACGTATAACGCATAACGTATAACGTGTAACGTATGATGCATAGCCAATACTGTTTAACGTATAACGTATAACGCATAACGTATAACGTATAACGTATAACGTGTAACGTATAACGTGTAACGTATAACGTATAACGTATAACGTATAACGTATAACGTATAACGTATAACGTATAACGTATAACGTGTAACGTGTAACGTGTAACGTATAACGTATAACGTATAACGTATAACGTATAACGTATAACGTATAACGTATAACGTATAACGTATAACGTATAACGTATAACGTATAACGTATAACGTATAACGTATAACGTATAACGTATAACGTATAACGTATAACGTATAACGTATATCGTATAACGTATAAAGTATAACGTATAACGTATAACGTATAACGTGTAACGTATAACGTGTAACGTATTACGTATAACGTATAACGTATAACGTATAACGTATAACGTATAACGTATAACGTATAACGTATAACGTATTACGTACAACGTTTAACGTATAACGTGTATCGTAAGGCGTATAACGTATAACGTATAACGTATAACGTGTAACGTATAACGTATAACGTATAACGTATAACATATAACGTATAACGTATAACGTATATCGTATAACGTATAACGTATAACGTATAACGTATAACGTATAACGTATAACGTATAACGTATAACGTATAACGTATAACGTGTAACGTATAACGTGTAACGTATAACGTATAACGTATAACGTGTAACGTATAACGTATAACGTATAACATATAACGTATGACGTATAACGTATATCGTATAACGTATAACGTATAACGTATAACGCATAACGTATAACGCATAACGTATAACGTGTAACGTATGATGCATAGCCTATACTGTATAACGTATAACGTATAACGTTTAACGTGTAACGTATAACGTATAACGTATAACGTACAACGTTTAACGTATAACGTGTATCGTAAAGCGTATAACGTATAACGTATAACGTATAACGTGTAACGTATAACGTATAACGTATAACATATAACGTATAACGTATAACGTATATCGTATAACGTATAACGTATAACGTATAACATATAACGTATAACGTATAACGTATAACGTATAACGTATAACGTATAACGTATAACGTATAACTTATAAGGCATAACCTAGAACGTATACCGTATAACGTATAATCTATGACGTATAACGAATAACGTATAACGTATAACGCATAACGTATAACGTGTAACGTATGATGCATAGCCAATACTGTTTAACGTATAACGTATAACGTATAACGTATAACGTATAACGTATAACGTGTAACGTATAACGTGTAACGTATAACGTATAACGTATAACGTATAACGTATAACGTATAACGTATAACGTATAACGTGTAACGTGTAACGTGTAACGTGTAACGTATAACGTATAACGTATAACGTATAACGTATAACGTATAACGTATAACGTATAACGTATAACGTATAACGTATAACGTATAACGTATAACGTATAACGTATAACGTATAACGTATAACGTATAACGTATAACGTATATCGTATAACGTATAAAGTATAACGTATAACGTATAACGTATAACGTGTAACGTATAACGTATAACGTATAACGTATAACGTATAACCTATAACATATAACGTATAACGTATAAAGTATAACGTAGATCGTAAAGCGTGTAAAGTCTATCGTATAACGTATAACGTATAACGTATAACGTATAACGTAAAACGTATAACGTATAACGTATAACGTATAACGTATAACGTATAACGTATAACGTATAACGTATAACGTATAACGTATAACGTATAACGTATAACGAATAACGTATAACGTATAACGTATAACGTATAATGTATAACGTATAACGTATAACGTATAACGTATAACGTATAACGTATATAGTAAAGCGTATAACGTATAACGTATATCGTAAAGCGTATAACGTATATCGCATAACGTATAACGTGTAACGTATAACGTGTAACGTATAACGTATAACGTATAACATATAACGTATAACGTATAACGTATATCGTATAACGTATAACGTATAACGTATAACGTATAACGTATAACGTATAACGTATAACGTATAACTTATAAGGCATAACCTAGAACGTATACCGTATAACGTATAATGTATGACGTATAACGTATAACGTATAACGTATAACGTATAACGTATAACGTGTAACGTATAACGTATAACGTATAACGTGTAACGTATGATGCATAGCCTATACTGTATAACGTATAACGTATAACGTCTAACGTGTAACGTATGACGTATAACGTATAACGTACAACGTTTAACGTATAACGTGTATCGTAAAGCGTATAACGTATAACGTATAACGTATAACGTATAACGTATAACGTATAACGTATAACGTATAACGTATAACGTATAACGTATAACGTATATAGTAAAGCGTATAACGTATAACGTATATCGTATAACGTATAACGTATAACGTATAACGTATAACGTATAACGTACAACGTTTAACGTAAACGTGTATCGTAAAGCGTATAACGTATAACGTATAACGTATAACGTATAACGTATAACGTATAACGTGTAACGTATAACGTATAACGTATGACGTATAACGTATAACGTATAACGTATATAGTAAAGCGTATAACGTATAACGTATATCGTAAAGCGTATAACGTATATCGCATAACGTATAACGTGTAACGAATAACGTGTAACGTATAACGTATAACGTATAACGTATAACGTGTAACGTATAACGTATAACGTATAACGTGTAACGTATGATGCATAGCCTATACTGTATAACGTATAACGTATAACGTCTAACGTGTAACGTATAACGTATAACGTATAACGTACAACGTTTAACGTATAACGTGTATCGTAAAGCGTATAACGTATAACGTATAACGTATAACGTATAACGTATAACGTATAACGTATAACGTATAACGTATAACGTATAACGTATATAGTAAAGCGTATAACGTATAACGTATATCGTAAAGCGTATAACGTATATCGCATAACGTATAACGTGTAACGTATAACGTGTAACGTATAACGTATAACGTATAACATATAACGTATAACGTATAACGTATATCGTATAACGTATAACGTATAACGTATAACGTATAACGTATAACGTATAACGTATAACGTATAACGTATAACTTATAAGGCATAACCTAGAACGTATGCCGTATAACGTATAATGTATGACGTATAACGTATAACGTATAACGTATAACGTATTACGTGTAACGTATAACGTATAACGTGTAACGTATAACGTATAACGTATAACGTATATAGTATAACGTATAACGTATAACGTATAACGTATAACGTATAACGTATAACGTATAATGTATAACGTTTAACGTATAACGTGTATCGTAAAGCGTATAACGTATAACGTGTAACGTATAACGTATAACGTATAACATATAACGTATGACGTATAACGTTTATCGTATAACGTATAACGTATAACGTATAACGTATAACGTATAACGTATAACGTATAACTTATAAGGCATAACCTAGAACGTATACCGTATAACGTATAATCTATGACGTATAACGAATAACGTATAACGTATAACGCATAACGTATAACGTGTAACGTATGATGCATAGCCAATACTGTTTAACGTATAACGTATAACGTATAACGTATAACATATAACGTATAACGTGTAACGTATAACGTGTAACGTATAACGTGTAACGTATAACGTATATCGTATATCGTATAACGTATAACGTATAACGTATAACGTATAACGTGTAACGTGTAACGTATAACGTGTAACGTATAACGTGTAACGTATGACGTATAACGTATATCGTATAACGTATAACGTATAACGTATAACGTATAACGTATAACGTATAACGTATAATGTATAACGTATAACGTATAACTTATAAGGCATAACCTAGAACGTATACCGTATAACGTATAATGTATGACGTATAACGTATAACGTATAACGTATAACGTATAACGTATAACGTATAACGTATAACGTATAACGTATAACGTATAACGTATAACGTATAACGTATAACGTTTAACGTATAACGTGTATCGTAAAGCGTATAACGTATAACGTATAACGTATAACGTATAACGTGTAACGTATAACGTATAACGTATAACATATAAAGTATAACGTATAACGTATATCGTATAACGTGTAACGTATAACGTATAACGTATAACGTATAACGTATAACGTATAACGTATAACGTATAACGTATAACGTATAACGTATAACGTATAACTTATAAGGCATAACCTAGAACGTATACCGTATAACGTATAATCTATGACGTATAACGAATAACGTATAACGTATAACGCATAACGTATAACGTGTAACGTATGATGCATAGCCAATACTGTTTAACGTATAACGTATAACGTATAACGTATAACGTATAACGTATAACGTATAACGTATAACGTATAACGTATAACGTATAACGTATAACGTATAACGTTTAACGTATAACGTGTATCGTAAAGCGTATAACGTATAACGTATAACGTATAACGTATAACGTGTAACGTATAACGTATAACGTATAACATATAAAGTATAACGTATAACGTATATCGTATAACGTGTAACGTATAACGTATAACGTATAACGTATAACGTATAACGTATAACGTATAACGTATAACGTATAACGTATAACGTATAACGTATAACTTATAAGGCATAACCTAGAACGTATACCGTATAACGTATAATCTATGACGTATAACGAATAACGTATAACGTATAACGCATAACGTATAACGTGTAACGTATGATGCATAGCCAATACTGTTTAACGTATAACGTATAACGTATAACGTATAACATATAACGTATAACGTGTAACGTATAACGTGTAACGTATAACGTATAACGTATAACGTATAACGTATAACGTATAACGTATAACGTATAACGTGTAACGTGTAACGTATAACGTGTAACGTATAACGTATAACGTATAACGTATATCGTATAACGTATAACGTATAACGTATAACGTATAACGTATAACGTACAACGTTTAACGTATAACGTGTATCGTAAAGCGTATAACGTATAACGTATAACGTATAACGTATAACGTATAACGTATAACGTGTAATGTATAACGTATAACGTATAACGTATAACATATAACGTATAACGTATAACGTATATCGTATAACGTATAACGTATAACGTATAACGTATAACGTATAACGTATAACGTATAACGTATAACGTATAACGTATACCGTATAACGTATAACGTATAACGTATAACGTATAACCTATAACATATAACGTATAACGTATAAAGTATAACGTAGATCGTAAAGCGTGTAAAGTATATCGTATAACGTATAACGTATAACGTATAACGTATAACGTATAACGTATAACGTATAACGTATAACGTATAACGTATAACGTATAACGTATAACGTATAACGTATAACGTATAACGTATAACGTATAACGTATAACGTATAACGTATAAAGTATAACGTATAACGAATAACGTATAACGTATAACGTATAACGTATAACGTATAACGTATAACGTATAACGTATAACGTATAACGTATAACGTATAACGTATAACGTATAACGTATAACGTATAACGTATAACGTATAACGTATAACGTATAACGTATAACTTATAAGGCATAACCTAGAACGTATACCGTATAACGTATAATGTATGACGTATAACGTATAACGTATAACGTATAACGTATAACGTATAACGTATAACGTATAACGTATAACGTATAACGAATAACGTATAACGTATAACGTATAACGTATAACGTTTAACGTATAACGTGTATCGTAAAGCGTATAACGTATAACGTATAACGTATAACGTATAACGTGTAACGTATAACGTATAACGTATAACATATAAAGTATAACGTATAACGTATATCGTATAACGTGTAACGTATAACGTATAACGTATAACGTATAACGTATAACGTATAACGTATAACGTATAACGTATAACGTATAACGTATAACGTATAACGTATAACTTATAAGGCATAACCTAGAACGTATACCGTATAACGTATAATCTATGACGTATAACGAATAACGTATAACGTATAACGCATAACGTATAACGTGTAACGTATGATGCATAGCCAATACTGTTTAACGTATAACGTATAACGTATAACGTATAACATATAACGTATAACGTGTAACGTATAACGTGTAACGTATAACGTATAACGTATAACGTATAACGTATAACGTATAACGTATAACGTATAACGTGTAACGTGTAACGTATAACGTGTAACGTATAACGTATAACGTATAACGTATATCGTATAACGTATAACGTATAACGTATAACGTATAACGTATAACGTACAACGTTTAACGTATAACGTGTATCGTAAAGCGTATAACGTATAACGTATAACGTATAACGTATAACGTATAACGTATAACGTGTAATGTATAACGTATAACGTATAACGTATAACATATAACGTATAACGTATAACGTATATCGTATAACGTATAACGTATAACGTATAACGTATAACGTATAACGTATAACGTATAACGTATAACGTATAACGTATAACGTATACCGTATAACGTATAACGTATAACGTATAACGTATAACCTATAACATATAACGTATAACGTATAAGGTATAACGTAGATCGTAAAGCGTGTAAAGTATATCGTATAACGTATAACGTATAACGTATAACGTATAACGTATAACGTATAACGTATAACGTATAACGTATAACGTATAACGTATAACGTATAACGTATAACGTATAACGTATAACGTATAACGTATAACGTATAACGTATAACGTATAAAGTATAACGTATAACGAATAACGTATAACGTATAACGTATAACGTATAACGTATAACGTATAACGTATAACGTATAACGTATAACGTATAACGTATAACGTATAACGTATAACGTATAACGTATAACGTATAACGTATAACGTATGACGTATAACGTATAACGTATAACTTATAAGGCATAACCTAGAACGTATACCGTATAACGTATAATGTATGACGTATAACGTATAACGTATAACGTATAACGTATAACGTATAACGTATAACGTATAACGTATAACGTATAACGAATAACGTATAACGTATAACGTATAACGTATAACGTTTAACGTATAACGTGTATCGTAAAGCGTATAACGTATAACGTATAACGTATAACGTATAACGTGTAACGTATAACGTATAACGTATAACATATAAAGTATAACGTATAACGTATATCGTATAACGTGTAACGTATAACGTATAACGTATAACGTATAACGTATAACGTATAACGTATAACGTATAACGTATAACGTATAACGTATAACGTATAACGTATAACGTATAACTTATAAGGCATAACCTAGGACGTATACCGTATAACGTATAATCTATGACGTATAACGAATAACGTATAACGTATAACGCATAACGTATAACGTGTAACGTATGATGCATAGCCAATACTGTTTAACGTATAACGTATAACGTATAACGTATAACATATAACGTATAACGTGTAACGTATAACGTGTAACGTATAACGTATAACGTATAACGTATAACGTATAACGTATAACGTATAACGTATAACGTATAACGTATATCGTATAACGTATAACGTATAACGTATAACGTATAACGTATAACGTACAACGTTTAACGTATAACGTGTATCGTAAAGCGTATAACGTATAACGTATAACGTATAACGTATAACGTATAACGTATAACGTGTAATGTATAACGTATAACGTATAACGTATAACATATAACGTATAACGTATAACGTATAACGTATAACGTATAACGTATAACGTATAACGTATAACGTATAACGTATACCGTATAACGTATAACGTATAACGTATAACGTATAACCTATAACATATAACGTATAACGTATAAAGTATAACGTAGATCGTAAAGCGTGTAAAGTATATCGTATAACGTATAACGTATAACGTATAACGTATAACGTATAACGTATAACGTATAACGTATAACGTATAACGTATAACGTATAACGTATAACGTATAACGTATAACGTATAACGTATAACGTATAACGTATAACGTATAACGTATAACGTATAACGTATAAAGTATAACGTATAACGAATAACGTATAACGTATAACGTATAACGTATAACGTATAACGTATAACGTATAACGTATAACGTATAACGTATAACGTATATAGTAAAGCGTATAACGTATAACGTATATCGTAAAGCGTATAACGTATATCGCATAACGTATAACGTGTAACGTATAACGTGTAACGTATAACGTATAACGTATAACATATAACGTATAACGTATAACGTATATCGTATAACGTATAACGTATAACGTATAACGTATAACGTATAACGTATAACGTGTAACGTATAACGTATAACGTATAACATATAACGTATAACGTATAACGTATAACGTATAACGTATATCGTATAACGTATAACGTATAACGTATAACGTATAACGTATAACGTATAACGTATAACGTATAACGTATAACGTATAACGTATAACTTATAAGGCATAACCTAGAACGTATGCCGTATAACGTATAATGTATGACGTATAACGTATAACGTATAACGTATAACGTATAACGTGTAACGTGTAACGTATAACGTATAACGTATAACGTGTAACGTATAACGTATAACGTATAACGTATGTAGTATAACGTATAACGTATAACGTATAACGTATAACGTATAACGTATAACGTATAACGTATAACGTTTAACGTATAACGTGTATCGTAAAGCGTATAACGTATAACGTGTAACGTATAACGTATAACGTATAACATATAACGTATGACGTATAACGTATATCGTATAACGTATAACGTATAACGTATAACGTATATCGTATAACGTATAACGTATAACGTATAACTTATAAGGCATAACCTAGAACATATACCGTATAACGTATAATCTATGACGTATAACGAATAACGTATAACGTATAACGCATAACGTATAACGTGTAACGTATGATGCATAGCCAATACTGTTTAACGTATAACGTATAACGTATAACGTATAACATATAACGTATAACGTGTAACGTATAACGTGTAACGTATAACGTATATCGTATATCGTATAACGTATAACGTATAACGTATAACGTATAACGTGTAACGTGTAACGTATAACGTGTAACGTATAACGTGTAACGTATAACGTATAACGTATAACGTATAACGTATAACGTATAACGTATAACGTATAACGTATAACGTATAACGTATAACGTATAACGTATAACGTATAACTTATAAGGCATAACCTAGAACGTATATCGTATAACGTATAATGTATGACGTATAACGTATAACGTATAACGTATAACGTATAACGTATAACGTATAACGTGTAACGTATAACGTATAACGTATAACGTGTAACGTATGATGCATAGCCTATACTGTATAACGTATAACGTATAACGTCTAACGTGTAACGTATAACGTATAACGTATAACGTATAACGTATAACGTATAACGTATAACGTATAACGTTTAACGTATAACGTATAACGTATAACGTATAACTTATAAGGCATAACCTAGAACGTATACCGTATAACGTATAATCTATGACGTATAACGAATAACGTATAACGTATAACGCATAACGTATAACGTGTAACGTATGATGCATAGCCAATACTGTTTAACGTATAACGTATAACGTATAACGTATAACATATAACGTATAACGTGTAACGTATAACGTGTAACGTATAACGTATATCGTATATCGTATAACGTATAACGTATAACGTATAACGTATAACGTGTAACGTGTAACGTATAACGTGTAACGTATAACGTGTAACGTATAACGTATAACGTATAACGTATAACGTATAACGTATAACGTATAACGTATAACGTATAACGTATAACGTATAACGTATAACGTATAACGTATAACTTATAAGGCATAACCTAGAACGTATATCGTATAACGTATAATGTATGACGTATAACGTATAACGTATAACGTATAACGTATAACGTATAACGTGTAACGTATAACGTATAACGTATAACGTGTAACGTATGATGCATAGCCTATACTGTATAACGTATAACGTATAACGTCTAACGTGTAACGTATAACGTATAACGTATAACGTATAACGTATAACGTGTAACGTATAACGTATAACGTATAACGTGTAACGTATGATGCATAGCCTATACTGTATAACGTATAACGTATAACGTCTAACGTGTAACGTATGACGTATAACGTATAACGTATAACGTATAACGTATAACGTGTAACGTATAACGTATAACGTATGACGTATAACGTATAACGTATAACGTATATAGTAAAGCGTATAACGTATAACGTATATCGTAAAGCGTATAACGTATATCGCATAACGTATAACGTGTAACGAATAACGTGTAACGTATAACGTATAACGTATAACGTATAACGTGTAACGTATAACGTATAACGTATAACGTGTAACGTATGATGCATAGCCTATACTGTATAACGTATAACGTATAACGTCTAACGTGTAACGTATAACGTATAACGTATAACGTACAACGTTTAACGTATAACGTGTATCGTAAAGCGTATAACGTATAACGTATAACGTATAACGTATAACGTATAACGTATAACGTATAACGTATAACGTATAACGTATAACGTATATAGTAAAGCGTATAACGTATAACGTATATCGTAAAGCGTATAACGTATATCGCATAACGTATAACGTGTAACGTATAACGTGTAACGTATAACGTATAACGTATAACATATAACGTATAACGTATAACGTATATCGTATAACGTATAACGTATAACGTATAACGTATAACGTATAACGTATAACGTATAACGTATAACGTATAACGTATAACTTATAAGGCATAACCTAGAACGTATGCCGTATAACGTATAATGTATGACGTATAACGTATAACGTATAACGTATAACGTATAACGTGTAACGTATAACGTATAACGTGTAACGTATAACGTATAACGTATAACGTATATAGTATAACGTATAACGTATAACGTATAACGTATAACGTATAACGTATAACGTATAATGTATAACGTTTAACGTATAACGTGTATCGTAAAGCGTATAACGTATAACGTGTAACGTATAACGTATAACGTATAACATATAACGTATGACGTATAACGTATATCGTATAACGTATAACGTATAACGTATAACGTATAACGTATAACGTATAACGTATAACTTATAAGGCATAACCTAGAACGTATACCGTATAACGTATAATCTATGACGTATAACGAATAACGTATAACGTATAACGCATAACGTATAACGTGTAACGTATGATGCATAGCCAATACTGTTTAACGTATAACGTATAACGTATAACGTATAACATATAACGTATAACGTGTAACGTATAACGTGTAACGTATAACGTGTAACGTATAACGTATATCGTATATCGTATAACGTATAACGTATAACGTATAACGTATAACGTGTAACGTGTAACGTATAACGTGTAACGTATAACGTGTAACGTATGACGTATAACGTATATCGTATAACGTATAACGTATAACGTATAACGTATAACGTATAACGTATAACGTATAATGTATAACGTATAACGTATAACTTATAAGGCATAACCTAGAACGTATACCGTATAACGTATAATGTATGACGTATAACGTATAACGTATAACGTATAACGTATAACGTATAACGTATAACGTATAACGTATAACGTATAACGTATAACGTATAACGTATAACGTATAACGTTTAACGTATAACGTGTATCGTAAAGCGTATAACGCATAACGTATAACGTATAACGTATAACGTGTAACGTATAACGTATAACGTATAACATATAAAGTATAACGTATAACGTATATCGTATAACGTGTAACGTATAACGTATAACGTATAACGTATAACGTATAACGTATAACGTATAACGTATAACGTATAACGTATAACGTATAACGTATAACTTATAAGGCATAACCTAGAACGTATACCGTATAACGTATAATCTATGACGTATAACGAATAACGTATAACGTATAACGCATAACGTATAACGTGTAACGTATGATGCATAGCCAATACTGTTTAACGTATAACGTATAACGTATAACGTATAACATATAACGTATAACGTGTAACGTATAACGTGTAACGTATAACGTATAACGTATAACGTATAACGTATAACGTATAACGTATAACGTATAACGTGTAACGTGTAACGTATAACGTGTAACGTATAACGTATAACGTATAACGTATATCGTATAACGTATAACGTATAACGTATAACGTATAACGTATAACGTACAACGTTTAACGTATAACGTGTATCGTAAAGCGTATAACGTATAACGTATAACGTATAACGTATAACGTATAACGTATAACGTGTAATGTATAACGTATAACGTATAACGTATAACATATAACGTATAACGTATAACGTATATCGTATAACGTATAACGTATAACGTATAACGTATAACGTATAACGTATAACGTATAACGTATAACGTATAACGTATACCGTATAACGTATAACGTATAACGTATAACGTATAACCTATAACATATAACGTATAACGTATAAAGTATAACGTAGATTGTAAAGCGTGTAAAGTATATCGTATAACGTATAACGTATAACGTATAACGTATAACGTATAACGTATAACGTATAACGTATAACGTATAACGTATAACGTATAACGTATAACGTATAACGTATAACGTATAACGTATAACGTATAAAGTATAACGTATAACGAATAACGTATAACGTATAACGTATAACGTATAACGTATAACGTATAACGTATAACGTATAACGTATAACGTATATAGTAAAGCGTATAACGTATAACGTATATCGTAAAGCGTATAACGTATATCGCATAACGTATAACGTGTAACGTATAACGTGTAACGTATAACGTATAACGTATAACATATAACGTATAACGTATAACGTATATCGTATAACGTATAACGTATAACGTATAACGTATAACGTATAACGTATAACGTGTAACGTATAACGTATAACGTATAACATATAACGTATAACGTATAACGTATAACGTATAACGTGTATCGTATAACGTATAACGTATAACGTATAACGTATAACGTATAACGTATAACGTATAACGTATAACGTATAACGTATAACTTATAAGGCATAACCTAGAACGTATACCGTATAACGTATAATGTATGACGTATAACGTATAACGTATAACGTATAACGTATAACGTATAACGTATAACGTGTAACGTATAACGTATAACGTATAACGTGTAACGTATGATGCATAGCCTATACTGTATAACGTCTAACGTATAACGTCTAACGTGTAACGTATAACGTATAACGTATAACGTACAACGTTTAACGTATAACGTGTATCGTAAAGCGTATAACGTATAACGTATAACGTACAACGTATAACGTATAACGTATAACGTATAACGTATAACGTATATAGTAAAGCGTATAACGTATAACGTATATCGTCTAACGTATAACGTATAACGTATAACGTATAACGTATAACGTACAACGTTTAACGTAAACGTGTATCGTAAAGCGTATAACGTATAACGTATAACGTATAACGTATAACGTATAACGTATAACGTGTAACGTATAACGTATAACGTATAACGTATAACGTATAACGTATAACGTATATAGTAAAGCGTATAACGTATAACGTATATCGTAAAGCGTATAACGTATATCGCATAACGTATAACGTGTAACGTATAACGTGTAACGTATAACGTATAACGTATAACGTATAACGTGTAACGTATAACGTATAACGTATAACGTGTAACGTATGATGCATAGCCTATACTGTATAACGTATAACGTATAACGTCTAACGTGTAACGTATAACGTATAACGTATAACGTACAACGTTTAACGTATAACGTGTATCGTAAAACGTATAACGTATAACGTATAACGTATAACGTATAACGTATAACGTATAACGTATAACGTATAACGTATAACGTATAACGTATAACGTATATAGTAAAGCGTATAACGTATAACGTATATCGTAAAGCGTATAACGTATATCGCATAACGTATAACGTGTAACGTATAACGTGTAACGTATAACGTATAACGTATAACATATAACGTATAACGTATAACGTATATCGTATAACGTATAACGTATAACGTATAACGTATAACGTATAACGTATAACGTATAACGTATAACTTATAAGGCATAACCTAGAACGTATGCCGTATAACGTATAATGTATGACGTATAACGTATAACGTATAACGTATAACGTATAACGTATAACGTGTAACGTATAACGTATAACGTATAACGTATAACGTATAACGTATAACGTATAACGTTTAACGTATAACGTATAACGTATAACGTATAACATATAACGTATAACGTGTAACGTATAACGTGTAACGTATAACGTATATCGTATATCGTATAACGTATAACGTATAACGTATAACGTATAACGTGTAACGTGTAACGTATAACGTGTAACGTATAACGTGTAACGTATAACGTATAACGTATAACGTATAACGTATAACGTATAACGTATAACGTATAACGTATAACGTATAACGTATAACGTATAACGTATAACGTATAACTTATAAGGCATAACCTAGAACGTATATCGTATAACGTATAATGTATGACGTATAACGTATAACGTATAACGTATAACGTATAACGTATAACGTGTAACGTATAACGTATAACGTATAACGTGTAACGTATGATGCATAGCCTATACTGTATAACGTATAACGTATAACGTCTAACGTGTAACGTATAACGTATAACGTATAACGTATAACGTATAACGTATAACGTATAACGTATAACGTTTAACGTATAACGTGTATCGTAAAGCGTATAACGTATAACGTGTAACGTATAACGTATAACATATAACATATAACGTATGACGTATAACGTATATCGTATAACGTATAACGTATAACGTATAACGTATAACGTATAACGTATAACGTGTAATGTATAACGTATAACGTATAACTTATAAGGCATAACCTAGAACGTATACCGTATAACGTATAATGTATGACGTATAACGTATAACGTATAACGTATAACGTATAACGTATAACGTATAACGTATAACGTATAACGTATAACGTATAACGTATAACGTATAACGTATAACGTATAACGTTTAACGTATAACGTTTAACGTATAACGTGTATCGTAAAGCGTATAACGTATAACGTATAACGTATAACGTATAACGTGTAACGTATAACGTATAACGTATAACATATAAAGTATAACGTATAACGTATATCGTATAACGTATAACGTATAACGAATAACGTATAACGTATAACGTATAACGTATAACGTATAACGTATAACGTATAACGTATAACGTATAACGTATAACTTATAAGGCATAACCTAGAACGTATACCGTATAACGTATAATCTATGACGTATAACGAATAACGTATAACGTATAACGCATAACGTATAACGTGTAACGTATGATGCATAGCCAATACTGTTTAACGTATAACGTATAACGTATAACGTATAACATATAACGTATAACGTGTAACGTATAACGTGTAACGTATAACGTATAACGTATAACGTATAACGTATAACGTATAACGTATAACGTATAACGTGTAACGTGTAACGTATAACGTGTAACGTATAACGTATAACGTATAACGTATATCGTATAACGTATAACGTATAACGTATAACGTATATCGTATAACGTATAACGTATAACGTATAACGTATAACGTATAACGTATAACGTATAACATATAACGTATAACGTATAACGTATACCGTATAACGTATAACGTATAACGTATAACGTATAACCTATAACATATAACGTATAACGTATAAAGTATAACGTAGATCGTAAAGCGTGTAAAGTATATCGTATAACGTATAACGTATAACGTATAACGTATAACGTATAACGTATAACGTATAACGTATAACGTATAACGTATAACGTATAACGTATAACGTATAACGTATAACGTATAACGTATAACGTATAACGTATAACGTATAACGTATAACGTATAACGTATAACGTATAACGTATAACGTATAACGTATAACGTATAACGAATAACGTATAACGTATAACGTATAACGTATAACGTATAACGTATAACGTATAACGTATAACGTATATAGTAAAGCGTATAACGTATAACGTATATCGTAAAGCGTATAACGTATATCGCATAACGTATAACGTGTAACGTATAACGTGTAACGTATAACGTATAACGTATAACATATAACGTATAACGTATAACGTATATCGTATAACGTATAACGTATAACGTATAACGTATAACGTATAACGTATAACGTATATAGTAAAGCGTATAACGTATAACGTATATCGTAAAGCGTATAACGTATATCGCATAACGTATAACGTGTAACGTATAACGTATAACGTACAACGTTTAACGTATAACGTGTATCGTAAAGCGTATAACGTATAACGTATAACGTATAACGTGTAACGTATAACGTAAAACGTATAACATATAACGTATAACGTATAACGTATATCGTATAACGTATAACGTATAACGTATAACGTATAACGTATAACGTATAACGTATAACGCATAACGTATATCGTATAACGTATATCGTATAACGTATAACGTGTAACGCATAACGTATAACGCATAACGTATAACGTGTAACGTATGATGCATATCCTATACTGTATAACGTATAACGTATAACGTTTAACGTGTAACGTATAACGTATAACGTATAACGTACAACGTTTAACGTATAACGTGTATCGTAAAGCGTATAACATATAACGTATAACGTATAACGTGTAACGTATAACGTATAACGTATAACATATAACGTATAACGTATAACGTATATCGTATAACGTATAACGTATAACGTATAATGTATAACGTATAACGTATAACGTATATCGTATAACGTATATCGTATAACGTATAACGTGTAACGCATAACGTATAACGCATAACGTATAACGTGTAACGTATGATGCATATCCTATACTGTATAACGTATAACGTATAACGTTTAACGTGTAACGTATAACGTATAACGTATAACGTACAACGTTTAACGTATAACGTGTATCGTAAAGCGTATAACATATAACGTATAACGTATAACGTGTAACGTATAACGTATAACGTATAACATATAACGTATAACGTATAACGTATATCGTATAACGTATAACGTATAACGTATAACGTATAACGTATAACGTATAACGTATAACGTATAACGTATAACGTGTAACGTATAACGTGTAACGTATAACGTATAACGTATAACGTATAACGTATAACGTATAAGGTATAACGTATAACGTATAACGTATAACGTATAACGTATAACGTATGACGTATAACGTATAACGTATAACGTATATAGTAAAGCGTATAACGTATAACGTATATCGTAAAGCGTATAACGTATATCGCATAACGTATAACGTGTAACGAATAACGTGTAACGTATAACGTATAACGTATAACGTATAACGTGTAACGTATAACGTATAACGTATAACGTGTAACGTATGATGCATAGCCTATACTGTATAACGTATAACGTATAACGTCTAACGTGTAACGTATAACGTATAACGTATAACGTACAACGTTTAACGTATTACGTGTATCGTAAAGCGTATAACGTATAACGTATAACGTATAACGTATAACGTATAACGTATAACGTATAACGTATAACGTATAACGTATAACGTATAACGTATATAGTAAAGCGTATAACGTATAACGTATATCGTAAAGCGTATAACGTATATCGTATAACGTATAACGTATAACGTATAACGTATAACGTATAACGTATAACGTATAACGTATAACGTATAACGTATAACTTATAAGGCACAACCTAGAACGTATACCGTATAACGTATAATGTATGACGTATAACGTATAACGTATAACGTATAACGTATAACGTATAACGTGTAACGTATAACGTATAACGTATAACGTATAACGTATAACGTATAACGTATAACGTGTAACGTATAACGTATAACGTATAACGTATAACGTATATCGTATAACGTATAACGTATATCCTATAACGTATATCGTATAACGTATAACGTAAAACGTATAACGTAAGACGCATAACGTATAACGTGTAACGTATGATGCATAGCCTATACTGTATAACGTATAACGTATAACGTTTAACGTGTAACGTATAACGTATAACGTATAACGTACAACGTTTAACGTATAACGTGTATCGTAAAGCGTATAACGTATAACGTATAACGTATAACGTGTAACGTATAACGTAAAACGTATAACATATAACGTATAACGTATAACGTATATCGTATAACGTATAACGTATAACGTATAACGTATAACGTATAACGTATAACGTATAACGCATAACGTATATCGTATAACGTATATCGTATAACGTATAACGTGTAACGCATAACGTATAACGCATAACGTATAACGTGTAACGTATGATGCATATCCTATACTGTATAACGTATAACGTATAACGTTTAACGTGTAACGTATAACGTATAACGTATAACGTACAACGTTTAACGTATAACGTGTATCGTAAAGCGTATAACATATAACGTATAACGTATAACGTGTAACGTATAACGTATAACGTATAACATATAACGTATAACGTATAACGTATATCGTATAACGTATAACGTATAACGTATAATGTATAACGTATAACGTATAACGTATAACGTATAACGAATAACGTATAACGTATAACTTATAAGGCATAACCTAGAACGTATACCGTATAACGTATAATCTATGACGTATAACGAATAACGTATAACGTATAACGCATAACGTATAACGTGTAACGTATGATGCATAGCCAATACTGTTTTACGTATAACGTATAACGTATAACGTATAACGTATAACGTATAACGTATAACGTGTAACGTATAACGTGTAACGTATAACGTATAACGTATAACGTATAACGTATAACGTATAACGTATAACGTATAACGTATAACGTGTAACGTATAACGTGTAACGTATAACGTATAACGTATAACGTATAACGTATAACGTATAAGGTATAACGTATAACGTATAACGTATAACGTATAACGTATAACGTATGACGTATAACGTATAACGTATAACGTATATAGTAAAGCGTATAACGTATAACGTATATCGTAAAGCGTATAACGTATATCGCATAACGTATAACGTGTAACGAATAACGTGTAACGTATAACGTATAACGTATAACGTATAACGTGTAACGTATAACGTATAACGTATAACGTGTAACGTATGATGCATAGCCTATACTGTATAACGTATAACGTATAACGTCTAACGTGTAACGTATAACGTATAACGTATAACGTACAACGTTTAACGTATTACGTGTATCGTAAAGCGTATAACGTATAACGTATAACGTATAACGTATAACGTATAACGTATAACGTATAACGTATAACGTATAACGTATAACGTATATAGTAAAGCGTATAACGTATAACGTATATCGTAAAGCGTATAACGTATATCGCATAACGTATAACGTGTAACGTATAACGTGTAACGTATAACGTATAACGTATAACATATAACGTATAACGTATAACGTATATCGTATAACGTATAACGTATAACGTATAACGTATAACGTATAACGTATGACGTATAACGTATAACGTATAACGTATAACGTTTAACGTATAACGTGTATCGTAAAGCGTATAACGTATAACGTGTAACGTATAACGTATAACGTATAACATATAACGTATGACGTATAACGTATATCGTATAACGTATAACGTATAACGTATAACGTATAACGTATAACGTATAACGTATAACTTATAAGGCATAACCTAGAACGTATACCGTATAACGTATAATCTATGACTTATAACGAATAACGTATAACGTATAACGCGTAACGTATAACGTGTAACGTATGATGCATAGCCAATACTGTTTAACGTATAACGTATAACGTATAACGTATAACATATAACGTATAACGTGTAACGTATAACGTGTAACGTATAACGTATATCGTATATCGTATAACGTATAACGTATAACGTATAACGTATAACGTGTAACGTGTAACGTATAACGTGTAACGTATAACGTGTAACGTATGACGTATAACGTATATCGTATAACGTATAACGTATAACGTATAACGTATAACGTATAACGTATAACGTATAATGTATAACGTATAACGTATAACTTATAAGGCATAACCTAGAACGTATACCGTATAACGTATAATGTATGACGTATAACGTATAACGTATAACGTATAACGTATAACGAATAACGTATAACGTATAACGTATAACGTATAACGTATAACGTATAACGTATAACGTATAACGTATAACGTTTAACGTATAACGTGTATCGTAAAGCGTATAACGTATAACGTATAACGTATAACGTATAACGTGTAACGTATAACGTATAACGTATAACATATAAAGTATAACGTATAACGTATATCGTATAACGTATAACGTATAACGTATAACGTATAACGTATAACGTATAACGTATAACGTATAACGTATAACGTATAACGTATAACGTATAACGTATAACGTATAACGTATAACGTATAACTTATAAGGCATAACCTAGAACGTATACCGTATAACGTATAATCTATGACGTATAACGAATAACGTATAACGTATAACGCATAACGTATAACGTGTAACGTATGATGCATAGCCAATACTGTTTAACGTATAACGTATAACGTATAACGTATAACATATAACGTATAACGTGTAACGTATAACGTGTAACGTATAACGTATAACGTATGACGTATAACGTATATCGTATAACGTATAACGTATAACGTATAACGTATAACGTATAACGTATAACGTATAACGTATAACTTATAAGGCATAACCTAGAACGTATACCGTATAACGTATAATCTATGACGTATAACGAATAACGTATAACGTATAACGCATAACGTATAACGTGTAACGTATGATGAATAGCCAATACTGTTTAACGTATAACGTATAACGTATAACGTATAACATATAACGTATAACGTGTAACGTATAACGTGTAACGTATAACGTATATCGTATATCGTATAACGTATAACGTATAACGTATAACGTATAACGTGTAACGTGTAACGTATAACGTGTAACGTATAACGTGTAGCGTATAACGTATAACGTATAACGTATAACGTATAACGTATAACGTATAACGTATAACGTATAACGTATAACGTATAACGTATAACGTATAACGTATAACTTATAAGGCATAACCTAGAACGTATACCGTATAACGTATAATGTATGACGTATAACGTATAACGTATAACGTATAACGTATAACGTATAACGTGTAACGTATAACGTATAACGTATAACGTGTAACGTATGATGCATAGCCTATACTGTATAACGTATAACGTATAACGTCTAACGTGTAACGTATAACGTATAACGTATAACGTATAACGTATAACGTATAACGTATAACGTATAACGTTTAACGTATAACGTGTATCGTAAAGCGTATAACGTATAACGTGTAACGTATAACGTATAACGTATAACATATAACGTATGACGTATAACGTATATCGTATAACGTATAACGTATAACGTATAACGTATAACGTATAACGTATAACGTGTAATGTATAACGTATAACGTATAACTTATAAGGCATAACCTAGAACGTATACCGTATAACGTATAATGTATGACGTATAACGTATAACGTATAACGTATAACGTATAACGTATAACGTATAACGTATAACGTATAACGTATAACGTATAACGTATAACGTATAACGTATAACGTATAACGTTTAACGTATAACGTTTAACGTATAACGTGTATCGTAAAGCGTATAACGTATAACGTATAACGTATAACGTATAACGTGTAACGTATAACGTATAACGTATAACATATAAAGTATAACGAATAACGTATATCGTATAACGTATAACGTATAACGTATAACGTATAACGTATAACGTATAACGTATAACGTATAACGTATAAAGTATAACGTATAACGTATAACTTATAAGGCATAACCTAGAACGTATACCGTATAACGTATAATCTATGACGTATAACGAATAACGTATAACGTATAACGCATAACGTATAACGTGTAACGTATGATGCATAGCCAATACTGTTTAACGTATAACGTATAACGTATAACGTATAACATATAACGTATAACGTGTAACGTATAACGTGTAACGTATAACGTATAACGTATAACGTATAACGTATAACGTATAACGTATAACGTATAACGTGTAACGTGTAACGTATAACGTGTAACGTATAACGTATAACGTATAACGTATATCGTATAACGTATAACGTATAACGTATAACGTATAACGTATAACGTACAACGTTTAACGTATAACGTGTATCGTAAAGCAAATAACGTATAACGTATAACGTATAACGTATAACGTATAACGTATAACGTGTAACGTATAACGTATAACGTATAACGTATAACATATAACGTATAACGTATAACGTATATCGTATAACGTATAACGTATAACGTATAACGTATAACGTATAACGTATAACGTATAACGTATAACGTATAACGTATAACGTATAACGTATACCGTATTACGTATAACGTATAACGTATAACGTATAACCTATAACATATAACGTATAACGTATAAAGTATAACGTAGATCGTAAAGCGTGTAAAGTATATCGTATAACGTATAACGTATAACGTATAACGTATAACGTATAACGTATAACGTATAACGTATAACGTATAACGTATAACGTATAACGTATAACGTATAACGTATAACGTATAACGTATATCGTATAACGTATAACGTATAACGTATAACGTATAACGTATAACGTACAACGTTTAACGTATAACGTGTATCGTAAAGCAAATAACGTATAACGTATAACGTATAACGTATAACGTATAACGTATAACGTGTAACGTATAACGTATAACGTATAACGTATAACATATAACGTATAACGTATAACGTATATCGTATAACGTATAACGTATAACGTATAACGTATAACGTATAACGTATAACGTATAACGTATAACGTATAACGTATAACGTATAACGTATACCGTATAACGTATAACGTATAACGTATAACGTATAACCTATAACATATAACGTATAACGTATAAAGTATAACGTAGATCGTAAAGCGTGTAAAGTATATCGTATAACGTATAACGTATAACGTATAACGTATAACGTATAACGTATAACGTATAACGTATAACGTATAACGTATAACGTATAACGTATAACGTATAACGTATAACGTATAACGTATAACGTATAACGTATAACGTATAACGTATAACGTATAACGTATAACGTATAACGTATAACGAATAACGTATAACGTATAACGTATAACGTATAACGTATAACGTATAACGTATAACGTATAACGTATAACGTATAACGTATATAGTAAAGCGTATAACGTATAACGTATATCGTAAAGCGTATAACGTATATCGCATAACGTATAACGTGTAACGTATAACGTGTAACGTATAACGTATAACGTATAACATATAACGTATAACGTATAACGTATATCGTATAACGTATAACGTATAACATATAACGTATAACGTATAACGTATAACGTATAACGTATAACGTATAACGTATAACGTATAACTTATAAGGCACAACCTAGAACGTATACCGTATAACGTATAATGTATGACGTATAACGTATAACGTATAACGTATAACGTATAACGTATAACGTATAACGTGTAACGTATAACGTATAACGTATAACGTATAACGTATAACGTATAACGTATAACGTGTAACGTATAACGTATAACGTATAACGTATAACGTATATCGTATAACGTATAACGTATATCCTATAACGTATATCGTATAACGTATAACGTAAAACGTATAACGTAAGACGCATAACGTATAACGTGTAACGTATGATGCATAGCCTATACTGTATAACGTATAACGTATAACGTTTAACGTGTAACGTATAACGTATAACGTATAACGTACAACGTTTAACGTATAACGTGTATCGTAAAGCGTATAACGTATAACGTATAACGTATAACGTGTAACGTATAACGTATAACGTATAACATATAACGTATAACGTATAACGTATATCGTATAACGTATAACGTATAACGTATAACGTATAACGTATAACGTATAACGTATAACGCATAACGTATATCGTATAACGTATATCGTATAACGTATAACGTATAACGCATAACGTATAACGCATAACGTATAACGTGTAACGTATGATGCATATCCTATACTGTATAACGTATAACGTATAACGTTTACCGTGTAACGTATAACGTATAACGTATAACGTACAACGTTTAACGTATAACGTGTATCGTAAAGCGTATAACATATAACGTATAACGTATAACGTGTAACGTATAACGTATAACGTATAACATATAACGTATAACGTATAACGTATATCGTATAACGTATAACGTATAACGTATAACGTATAACGTGTAACGTATGATGCATAGCCTATACTGTATAACGTATAACGTATAACGTATAACGTATAACGTATAACGTATAACGTATAACGTATAACGTATAACGTATAACGTATAACGTATATAGTAAAGCGTATAACGTATAACGTATATCGTAAAGCGTATAACGTATATCTCATAACGTATAACGTGTAACGTATAACGTGTAACGTATAACGTATAACGTATAACATAATATGTATAACGTATAACGTATATCGTATAACGTATAACGTATAACGTATAACGTATAACGTATAACGTTTAACGTATAACGTGTATCGTAAAGCGTATAACGTATAACGTATAACGTATAGCGTATAACGTATAACGTATAACGTTTAACGTCTAACGTGTATCGTAAAGCGTATAACGTATAACGTATAACGTATAACGTGTAACGTATAACGTATAACGTATAACGTATAACGTATAACGTATAACGTATAACGTATAACGTATAACGTATAACGTATAACGTATAACGTATAACGTATAACGTATAACGTATAACGTTTAACGCATAACGTATAACGTGTAACGTATAACGTATAACGTATAACGTATAACGTATAACGTATAACGTATAACGTATAACGTATAACGTATAACGTATAACGTATAACGTATAACGTATAACTTATAAGGCATAACCTAGAACGTATACCGTATAACGTATAATCTATGACGTATAACGAATTACGTATAACGTATAACGCATAACGTATAACGTGTAACGTATAACGTATAACGTATAACGTATAACGTATAACGTATAACGTATAACGTATAACGTATAACGTATAACGTATAACGTATAACGTATAACGTATAACGTATAACGTATAACGTATAACGTATAATGTATAACGTATAACGTATAACGTATAACGTATAACGTATAACGTATATCGTATAACGTATAACGTATAACGTATAACGTATAACGTATTACGTACAACGTTTAACGTATAACGTGTATCGTAAAGCGTATAACGTATAACGTATAACGTATAACGTGTAACGTATAACGTATAACGTATAACGTATAACATATAACGCATAACGTATAACGTATATCGTATAACGTATAACGTATAACGTATAACGTATAACGTATAACGTATAACGCATAACGTATAACGTGTAACGTATGATGCATAGCCTATACTGTATAACGTATAACGTATAACGTTTAACGTGTAACGTATAACGTATAACGTATAACGTATAACGTACAACGTTTAACGTATAACGTGTATCGTAAAGCGTATAACGTATAACGTATAACGTATAACGTGTAACGTATAACGTATAACGGATAACATATAACGTATAACGTATAACGTATATCGTATAACGTATAACGTATAACGTATAACGTATAACGTATAACGTATAACGTATAACGTATAACGTATAACGTATAACTTATAAGGCATAACCTAGAACGTATACCGTATAACGTATAATCTATGACGTATAACGAATAACGTATAACGTATAACGCATAACGTATAACGTGTAACGTATGATGCATAGCCAACACTGTTTAACGTATAACGTATAACGTATAACGTATAACGTATAACGTATAACGTGTAACGTATAACGTGTAACGTATAACGTATAACGAATAATGTATAACGTATAACGTATAACGTATAACGTATAACGTGTAACGTGTAACGTGTAACGTGTAACGTATAACGTATAAAGTATAACGTATAACGTATAACGTATAACGTATAACGTATAACGTATAACGTATAACGTATAACGTATAACGTATAACGTATAACGTATAACGTATAACGTATAACGTATAACGTATAACGTATAACGTATAACGTATAACGTATAACGTATAACGTATAACGTATAACGTATAACGTATATCGTATAACGTATAACGTATAACGTATAACGTATAACGTATAACGTATTACGTAAAACGTTTAACGTATAACGTGTATCGTAAAGCGTATAACGTATAACGTATAACGTATAACGTGTAACGTATAACGTATAACGTATAACGTATAACATATAACGTATAACGTATAACGTATACCGAATAACGTATAACGTATAACGCATAACGTATAACGTGTAACGTATGATGCATACCCAATACTGTTTAACGTATAACGTATAACGTATAACGTATAACGTATAACATATAACGTATAACGTGTAACGTATAACGTGTAACGTATAACGTGTAACGTATAACGTATAACGTATAACGTATAACGTATAACGTATAACGTATAACGTATAACGTATAACGTATAACGTGTAACGTGTAACGTATAACGTGTAACGTATAACGTATAACGTATAACGTATAACGTATAACGTATAACGTATAACGTATAACGTATAACGTATAACGTATAACGTATAACGTATAACGTATAACGTATAACGTATAACGTATAACGTATAACGTATAACGTATAACGTATAACGTATATCGTATAACGTATAACGTATAACGTATAACGTATAACGTATAACGTACAACGTTTAACGTATAACGTGTATCGTAAAGCGTATAACGTATAACGTATAACGTATAACGTATAACGTATAACGTATAACGTGTAACGTATAACGTATAACGTATAACGTATAACGTATAACGTATAACGTATAACGTATAACGTATAACGTATAACGTATAACGTATAACGTATTACGTACAACGTTTAACGTATAACGTGTATCGTAAAGCGTATAACGTATAACGTATAACGTATAACGTGTAACGTATAACGTATAACGTATAACGTATAACGTATAACGTATATAGTAAAGCGTATAACGTATAACGTATAACGTATATAGTAAAGCGTATGACGTATAACGTATATCGTAAAGCGTATAACGTATATCGCATAACGTATAACGTGTAACGTATAACGTGTAACGTATAACGTATAACGTATAACATATAACGTATAACGTATAACGTATATCGTATAACGTATAACGTATAACGTATAACGTATAACGTATAACGTATAACGTATAACGTATAACGTATAACGTATAACGTATAACGTAAAACGTATAACTTATAAGGCATAACCTAGAACGTATACCGTATAACGTATAATGTATGACGTATAACGTATAACGTATAACGTATAACGTATAACGTATAACGTATAACGTATACCGAATAACGTATAACGTATAACGCATAACGTATAACGTGTAACGTATGATGCATAGCCAATACTGTTTAACGTATAACGTATAACGTATAACGTATAACGTATAACGTATAACATATAACGTATAACGTGTAACGTATAACGTGTAACGTATAACGTATAACGTATAACGTATAACGTACAACGTATAACGTATAACGTATAACGTATAACGTATAACGTGTAACGTATAACGTATAACGTATAACGTATATCGTATAACGTATAACGTATAACGTATAACGTATAACGTATAACGTACAACGTATTACGTACAACGTTTAACATATAACGTGTATCGTAAAGCGTATAACGTATAACGTATAACGTATAACGTGTAACGTATAACGTATAACGTATAACGTATAACATATAACGTATAACGTATAACGTATATCGTATAACGTATAACGTATAACGTTTAACGTATAACGTGTATCGTAAAGCGTATAACGTATAACGTATAACGTATAACGTATAACGTATAACGTATAACGTATAACGTATAACGTATAACGTATAACGTATAACGTATATAGTAAAGCGTATAACGTATAACGTATATCGTAAAGCGTATAACGTATATCGCATAACGTATAACGTGTAACGTATGACGTGTAACGTATAACGTATAACGTATAACATATAACGTATAACGTATAACGTATATCGTATAACGTATAACGTATAACGTATAACGTATAACGTATAACGTATAACGTATAACGAATAACGTATAACGTATAACGTATAACGTATAACGTATAACGTATAACGTATAACGTATAACGTATAACGTATAACGTATAACGTATATAGTAAAGCGTATAACGTATAACGTATAACGTATATAGTAAAGCGTATAACGTATAACGTATAACGTATAACGTATAACGTGTAACGTATAACGTGTAACGTATAACGTATAACGTATAACGTATAACGTATAACGTATAACGTATAACGTATAACGTATTACGTACAACGTTTAACGTATAACGTGTATCGTAAAGCGTATAACGTATAACGTATAACGTATAACGTGTAACGTATAACGTATAACGTATAACGTATAACATATAACGTATAACGTATAACGTATATCGTATAACGTATAACGTATAACGTATAACGTATAACGTATAACGTATAACGTATAACGTATAACGTATAACGTATAACGTATAACGTGTAACGTATAACGTGTAACGTATAACGTGTAACGCATAACGTATAACGTATAACGTATAACGTATAACGTATAACGTATATCGTATAACGTATAACGTATAACGTATAACGTATAACTAATTACGTACAACGTTTAACGTATAACGTGTATCGTAAAGCGTATAACGTATAATGTATGACGTATAACGTATAACGTATAACGTATAACGTATAACGTATAACGTATAACGTATAACGTATAACGTATAACGTATAACGTATAACGTATAACGTATAACGTTTAACGTATAACGTTTAACGTATAACGTGTATCGTAGAGCGTATAACGTATAACGTATAACGTATAACCTATAACGTGTAACGTATAACGTATAACGTATAACATATAAAGTATAACGTATAACGTATATCGTATAACGTATAACGTATAACGTATAACGTATAACGTATAACGTATAACGTATAACGTATAACGTATAACGTATAACGTATAACGTATAACGTATAACTTATAAGGCATAACCTAGAACGTATACCGTATAACGTATAATCTATGACGTATAACGAATAACGTATAACGTATAACGCATAACGTATAACGTGTAACGTATGATGCATAGCCAATACTGTTTAACGTATAACGTATAACGTATAACGTATAACATATAACGTATAACGTGTAACGTATAACGTGTAACGTATAACGTATAACGTATAACGTATAACGTATAACGTATAACGTATAACGTATAACGTGTAACGTGTAACGTATAACGTGTAACGTATAACGTATAACGTATAACGTATATCGTATAACGTATAACGTATAACGTATAACGTATAACGTATAACGTATAACGTACAACGTTTAACGTATAACGTGTATCGTAAAGCGTATAACGTATAACGTATAACGTATAACGTATAACGTATAACGTATAACGTATAACGTATAACGTGTAACGTATAACGTATAACATATAACGTATAACGTATAACATATAACGTATAACGTATAACGTATATCGTATAACGTATAACGTATAACGTATAACGTATAACGTATAACGTATAACGTATAACGTATAACGTATAACGTATAACGTATACCGTATAACGTATAACGTATAACGTATAACGTATAACCTATAACATATAACGTATAACGTATAAAGTATAACGTAGATCGTAAAGCGTGTAAAGTATATCGTATAACGTATAACGTATAACGTATAACGTATAACGTATAACGTATAACGTATAACGTATAACGTATAACGTATAACGTATAACGTATAACGTATAACGTATAACGTATAACGTATAACGTATAACGAATAACGTATAACGTATAACGTATAACGTATAACGTATAACGTATAACGTATAACGTATAACGTATAACGTATAACGTATATAGTAAAGCGTATAACGTATAACGTATATCGTAAAGCGTATAACGTATATCGCATAACGTATAACGTGTAACGAATAACGTGTAACGTATAACGTATAACGTATAACATATAACGTATAACGTATAACGTATATCGTATAACGTATAACGTATAACGTATAACGTATAACGTATAACGTATAACGTATAACGTATAACGTATAACGTATAACGTATAACTTATAAGGCATAACCTAGAACGTATACCGTATAACGTATAATGTATGACGTATAACGTATAACGTATAACGTATAACGTATAACGTATAACGTATAACGTGTAACGTATAACGTATAACGTATAACGTATAACGTATAACGTATAACGTATAACGTGTAACGTATAACGTATAACGTATAACGTATAACGTATATCGTATAACGTATAACGTATATCCTATAACGTATATCGTATAACGTATAACGTAAAACGTATAACGTAAGACGCATAACGTATAACGTGTAACGTATGATGCATAGCCTATACTGTATAACGTATAACGTATAACGTTTAACGTGTAACGTATAACGTATAACGTATAACGTACAACGTTTAACGTATAACGTGTATCGTAAAGCGTATAACGTATAACGTATAACGTATAACGTGTAACGTATAACGTATAACGTATAACATATAACGTATAACGTATAACGTATATCGTATAACGTATAACGTATAACGTATAACGTATAACGTATAACGTATAACGTATAACGCATAACGTAAGACGCATAACGTATAACGTGTAACGTATGATGCATAGCCTATACTGTATAACGTATAACGTATAACGTATAACGTATAACGTATAACTTATAAGGCATAACCTAGAACGTATACCGTATAACGTATAATCTATGACGTATAACGAATAACGTATAACGTATAACGCATAACTTATAACGTGTAACGTATGATGCATAGCCAATACTGTTTAACGTATAACGTATAACGTATAACGTATAACATATAACGTATAACGTGTAACGTATAACGTGTAACGTATAACGTATAACGTATAACGTATAACGTATAACGTATAACGTATAACGTATAACGTGTAACGTGTAACGTATAACGTGTAACGTATAACGTATAACGTATAACGTATATCGTATAACGTATAACGTATAACGTATAACGTATAACGTATAACGTATAACGTACAACGTTTAACGTATAACGTGTATCGTAAAGCGTATAACGTATAACGTATAACGTATAACGTATAACGTATAACGTATAACGTATAACGTATAACGTGTAACGTATAACGTATAACATATAACGTATAACGTATAACATATAACGTATAACGTATAACGTATATCGTATAACGTATAACGTATAACGTATAACGTATAACGTATAACGTATAACGTATAACGTATAACGTATAACGTATAACGTATACCGTATAACGTATAACGTATAACGTATAACGTATAACCTATAACATATAACGTATAACGTATAAAGTATAACGTAGATCGTAAAGCGTGTAAAGTATATCGTATAACGTATAACGTATAACGTATAACGTATAACGTATAACGTATAACGTATAACGTATAACGTATAACGTATAACGTATAACGTATAACGTATAACGTATAACGTATAACGTATAACGTATAACGTATAACGTATAACGTATAACGAATAACGTATAACGTATAACGTATAACGTATAACGTATAACGTATAACGTATAACGTATAACGTATAACGTATAACGTATATAGTAAAGCGTATAACGTATAACGTATATCGTAAAGCGTATAACGTATATCGCATAACGTATAACGTGTAACGAATAACGTGTAACGTATAACGTATAACGTATAACATATAACGTATAACGTATAACGTATATCGTATAACGTATAACGTATAACGTATAACGTATAACGTATAACGTATAACGTATAACGTATAACGTATAACGTATAACGTATAACTTATAAGGCATAACCTAGAACGTATACCGTATCACGTATAATGTATGACGTATAACGTATAACGTATAACGTATAACGTATAACGTATAACGTGTAACGTATAACGTATAACGTATAACGTATAACGTATAACGTATAACGTATAACGTGTAACGTATAACGTATAACGTATAACGTATAACGTATATCGTATAACGTATAACGTATATCCTATAACGTATATCGTATAACGTATAACGTAAAACGTATAACGTAAGACGCATAACGTATAACGTGTAACGTATGATGCATAGCCTATACTGTATAACGTATAACGTATAACGTTTAACGTGTAACGTATAACGTATAACGTATAACGTACAACGTTTAACGTATAACGTGTATCGTAAAGCGTATAACGTATAACGTATAACGTATAACGTGTAACGTATAACGTATAACGTATAACATATAACGTATAACGTATAACGTATATCGTATAACGTATAACGTATAACGTATAACGTATAACGTATAACGTATAACGTATAACGCATAACGTATATCGTATAACGTATATCGTATAACGTATAACGTATAACGTATAACGCATAACGTATAACGCATAACGTATAACGTGTAACGTATGATGCATATCCTATACTGTATAACGTATAACGTATAACGTTTAACGTGTAACGTATAACGTATAACGTATAACGTACAACGTTTAACGTATAACGTGTATCGTAAAGCGTATAACGTATAACGTATAACGTATAACGTGTAACGTATAACGTATAACGTATAACGTATAACATATAACGTATAACGTATAACGTATATCGTATAACGTATAACGTATAACGTATAACGTATAACGTATAACGTATAACGTATAACGTATAACGTATAACGTATAACGTATAACGTGTAACGTATAACGTGTAACGTATAACGTATAACGTATAACGTATAACGTATAACGTACAACGTATATCGTATAACGTATAACGTATAACGTATAACGTATAACGTATAACGTATTACGTACAACGCTTAACGTATAACGTGTATCGTAAAGCGTATAACGTATAATGTATGACGTATAACGTATAACGTATAACGTATAACGTTTAACGTATAACGTGTATCGTAAAGCGTATAACGTATAACGTGTAACGTATAACGTATAACGTATAACATATAACGTATGACGTATAACGTATATCGTATAACGTATAACGTATAACGTATAACGTATAACGTATAACGTATAACGTGTAATGTATAACGTATAACGTATAACTTATAAGGCATAACCTAGAACGTATACCGTATAACGTATAATGTATGACGTATAACGTATAACGTATAACGTATAACGTATAACGTATAACGTATAACGTATAACGTATAACGTATAACGTATAACGTATAACGTATAACGTTTAACGTATAACGTTTAACGTATAACGTGTATCGTAGAGCGTATAACGTATAACGTATAACGTATAACGTATAACGTGTAACGTATAACGTATAACGTATAACATATAAAGTATAACGTATAACGTATATCGTATAACGTATAACGTATAACGTATAACGTATAACGTATAACGTATAACGTATAACGTATAACGTATAACGTATAACGTATAACGTATAACGTATAACTTATAAGGCATAACCTAGAACGTATACCGTATAACGTATAATCTATGACGTATAACGAATAACGTATAACGTATAACGCATAACGTATAACGTGTAACGTATGATGCATAGCCAATACTGTTTAACGTATAACGTATAACGTATAACGTATAACATATAACGTATAACGTGTAACGTATAACGTGTAACGTATAACGTATAACGTATAACGTATAACGTATAACGTATAACGTATAACGTATAACGTGTAACGTGTAACGTATAACGTGTAACGTATAACGTATAACGTATAACGTATATCGTATAACGTATAACGTATAACGTATAACGTATAACGTATAACGTATAACGTACAACGTTTAACGTATAACGTGTATCGTAAAGCGTATAACGTATAACGTATAACGTATAACGTATAACGTATAACGTATAACGTATAACGTATAACGTGTAACGTATAACGTATAACATATAACGTATAACGTATAACATATAACGTATAACGTATAACGTATATCGTATAACGTATAACGTATAACGTATAACGTATAACGTATAACGTATAACGTATAACGTATAACGTATAACGTATAACGTATACCGTATAACGTATAACGTATAACGTATAACGTATAACCTATAACATATAACGTATAACGTATAAAGTATACCGTAGATCGTAAAGCGTGTAAAGTATATCGTATAACGTATAACGTATAACGTATAACGTATAACGTATAACGTATAACGTATAACGTATAACGTATAACGTATAACGTATAACGTATAACGTATAACGTATAACGTATAACGTATAACGTATAACGTATAACGAATAACGTATAACGTATAACGTATAACGTATAACGTATAACGTATAACGTATAACGTATAACGTATAACGTATATAGTAAAGCGTATAACGTATAACGTATATCGTAAAGCGTATAACGTATATCGCATAACGTATAACGTGTAACGAATAACGTGTAACGTATAACGTATAACGTATAACATATAACGTATAACGTATAACGTATATCGTATAACGTATAACGTATAACGTATAACGTATAACGTATAACGTATAACGTATAACGTATAACGTATAACGTATAACGTATAACTTATAAGGCATATCCTAGAACGTATACCGTATAACGTATAATGTATGACGTATAACGTATAACGTATAACGTATAACGTATAACGTATAACGTGTAACGTATAACGTATAACGTATAACGTATAACGTATAACGTATAACGTATAACGTGTAACGTATAACGTATAACGTATAACGTATAACGTATATCGTATAACGTATAACGTATATCCTATAACGTATATCGTATAACGTATAACGTAAAACGTATAACGTAAGACGCATAACGTATAACGTGTAACGTATGATGCATAGCCTATACTGTATAACGTATAACGTATAACGTTTAACGTGTAACGTATAACGTATAACGTATAACGTACAACGTTTAACGTATAACGTGTATCGTAAAGCGTATAACGTATAACGTATAACGTATAACGTGTAACGTATAACGTATAACGTATAACATATAACGTATAACGTATAACGTATATCGTATAACGTATAACGTATAACGTATAACGTATAACGTATAACGTATAACGTATAACGCATAACGTATATCGTATAACGTATATCGTATAACGTATAACGTATAACGCATAACGTATAACGCATAACGTATAACGTGTAACGTATGATGCATATCCTATACTGTATAACGTATAACGTATAACGTTTAACGTGTAACGTATAACGTATAACGTATAACGTACAACGTTTAACGTATAACGTGTATCGTAAAGCGTATAGCATATAACGTATAACGTATAACGTGTAACGTATAACGTATAACGTATAACATATAACGTATAACGTATAACGTATAACGTATAACGCATAACGTATAACGTGTAACGTATGATGCATAGTCAATACTGTTTAACGTATAACGTATAACGTATAACGTATAACGTATAACGTATAACGTGTAACGTATAACGTGTAACGTATAACGTATAACGTATAACGTATAACGTATAACGTATAACGTATAACGTATAACGTATAACGTGTAACGTATAACGTGTAACGTATAACGTATAACGTATAACGTATAACGTATAACGTATAACGTATAACGTATAACGTATAACGTATAACGTATAACGTATAACGTATAACGTATAACGTATAACGTATAACCTATAACGTATGTCGTATAACGTATGACGTATAACGTATAACGTATAACGTATAACGTGTAACGTATAACGTGTAACGTATAACGTATAACGTATAACGTATAACGTATAACGTATAACGTATAACGTATAACGTATAACGTATAACGTATAACGTATAACTTATAAGGCATAACCTAGAACGTATACCGTATAACGTATAATGTATGACGTATAACGTATAACGTATAACGTATAACGTATAACCTATAACGTATATCGTATAACGTATAACGTATAACGTATAACGTATAACGTATAACGTATAACGTATAACGTATAACGTATAACGTATAACTTATAAGGCATAACCTAGAACGTATACCGTATAACGTATAATGTATGACGTATAACGTATAACGTATAACGTATAACGTATAACGTATAACGTGTAACGTATAACGTATAACGTATAACGTATAACGTATAACGTATAACGTATAACGTGTAACGTATAACGTATAACGTATAACGTATAACGTATATCGTATAACGTATAACGTATATCCTATAACGTATATCGTATAACGTATAACGTAAAACGTATAACGTAAGACGCATAACGTATAACGTGTAACGTATGATGCATAGCCTATACTGTATAACGTATAACGTATAACGTTTAACGTGTAACGTATAACGTATAACGTATAACGTACAACGTTTAACGTATAACGTGTATCGTAAAGCGTATAACGTATAACGTATAACGTATAACGTGTAACGTATAACGTATAACGTATAACATATAACGTATAACGTATAACGTATATCGTATAACGTATAACGTATAACGTATAACGTATAACGTATAACGTATAACGTATAACGCATAACGTATATCGTATAACGTATATCGTATAACGTATAACGTATAACGCATAACGTATAACGCATAACGTATAACGTGTAACGTATGATGCATATCCTATACTGTATAACGTATAACGTATAACGTTTAACGTGTAACGTATAACGTATAACGTATAACGTACAACGTTTAACGTATAACGTGTATCGTAAAGCGTATAGCATATAACGTATAACGTATAACGTGTAACGTATAACGTATAACGTATAACATATAACGTATAACGTATAACGTATAACGTATAACGCATAACGTATAACGTGTAACGTATGATGCATAGTCAATACTGTTTAACGTATAACGTATAACGTATAACGTATAACGTATAACGTATAACGTGTAACGTATAACGTGTAACGTATAACGTATAACGTATAACGTATAACGTATAACGTATAACGTATAACGTATAACGTATAACGTGTAACGTATAACGTGTAACGTATAACGTATAACGTATAACGTATAACGTATAACGTATAACGTATAACGTATAACGTATAACGTATAACGTATAACGTATAACGTATAACGTATAACGTATAACGTATAACCTATAACGTATATCGTATAACGTATAACGTATAACGTATAACGTATAACGTATAACGTGTAACGTATAACGTGTAACGTATAACGTATAACGTGTAACGTATAACGTGTAACGTATAACGTGTAACGCATAACGTATAACGTATAACGTATAACGTATAACGTATAACGTATATCGTATAACGTATAACGTATAACGTATAACGTATAACTAATTACGTACAACGTTTAACGTATAACGTGTATCGTAAAGCGTATAACGTATAATGTATGACGTATAACGTATAACGTATAACGTATAACGTATAACGTATAACGTGTAACGTATAACGTATAACGTATAACGTGTAACGTATGATGCATAGCCTATACTGTATAACGTATAACGTATAACGTGTAACGTATAACGTATAACGTATAACGTGTAACGTATGATGCATAGCCTATACTGTATAACGTATAACGTATAACGTCTAACGTGTAACGTATAACGTATAACGTATAACGTATAACGTATAACGTATAACGTATAACGTATAACGTATAACGTATAATGTATATCGTATAACGTATAACGTATAACGTATAACGTATAACGTATAACGTGTAACGTATAACGTGTAACGTATAACGTATAACGTATAACGTATAACGTATAACGTATAACGTATAACGTATAACGTATAACGTATTACGTACAACGTTTAACGTATAACGTGTATCGTAAAGCGTATAACGTATAACGTATAACGTATAACGTGTAACGTATAACGTATAACGTATAACGTATAACATATAACGTATAACGTATAACGTATATCGTATAACGTATAACGTATAACGTATAACGTATAACGTATAACGTATAACGTACAACGTATAACGTGTAACGTATAACGTGTAACGTATAACGTATAACGTATAACGTATAACGTATAACGTACAACGTATATCGTATAACGTATAACGTATAACGTATAACGTATAACGTATAACGTATTACGTACAACGCTTAACGTATAACGTGTATCGTAAAGCGTATAACGTATAATGTATGACGTATAACGTATAACGTATAACGTATAACGTATAACGTATAACGTGTAACGTATAACGTATAACGTATAACGTGTAACGTATGATGCATAGCCTATACTCTATAACGTATAACGTATAACGTCTAACGTGTAACGTATAACGTATAACGTATAACGTATAACGTATAACGTATAACGTATAACGTATAACGTTTAACGTATAACGTGTATCGTAAAGCGTATAACGTATAACGTGTAACGTATAACGTATAACGTATAACATATAACGTATGACGTATAACGTATATCGTATAACGTATAACGTATAACGTATAACGTATAACGTATAACGTATAACGTATAACGTATAATGTATAACATATAACGTATGACGTATAACGTATATCGTATAACGTATAACGTATAACGTATAACGTATAACGTATAACGTATAACGTATATTGTATAACGTATAACGTATAACTTATAAGGCATAACCTAGAACGTATACCGTATAACGTATAATGTATGACGTATAACGTATAACGTATAACGTATAACGTATAACGTATAACGTATAACGTATAACGTATAACGTATAACGTATAACGTATAACGTATAACGTATAACGTATAACGTATAACGTATAACGTATAACGTTTAACGTATAACGTGTATCGTAAAGCGTATAACGTATAACGTATAACGTATAACGTATAACGTATAACGTGTAACGTATAACGTATAACGTATAACATATAAAGTATAACGTATAACGTATATCGTATAACGTATAACGTATAACGTATAACGTATAACGTATAACGTATAACGTATAACGTATAACGTATAACGTATAACGTATAACGTATAACGTATAACGTATAATGTATAACTTATAAGGCATAACCTAGAACGTATACCGTATAACGTATAATCTATGACGTGTAACGAATAACGTATAACGTATAACGCATAACGTATAACGTGTAACGTATGATGCATAGCCAATACTGTTTAACGTATAACGTATAACGTATAACGTATAACATATAACGTATAACGTGTAACGTATAACGTGTAACGTATAACGTATAACGTATAACGTATAACGTATAACGTATAACGTACAACGTATAACGTATAACGTATAACGTGTAACGTGTAACGTATAACGTGTAACGTATAACGTATAACGTATAACGTATAACGTATAACGTATAACGTATAACGTATAACGTATAACGTATAACGTATAACGTATAACGTATAACGTATAACGTATAACGTATAACGTATAACGTATAACGTATAACGTATAACGTATAACGTATAACGTATAACGTATAACGTATAACGTATAACGTATAACGTATAACGTATAACGTATAACGTATAACGTATAACGTATAACGTATAACGTATAACGTATAACGTATACCGTATAACGTATAACGTATAACGTATAACGTATAACCTATAACATATAACGTATAACGTATAAAGTATAACGTAGATCGTAAAGCGTGTAAAGTATATCGTATAACGTATAACGTATAACGTATAACGTATAACGTATAACGTATAACGTACAACGTATAACGTATAACGTATAACGTGTAACGTGTAACGTATAACGTGTAACGTATAACGTATAACGTATAACGTATAACGTATAACGTATAACGTATAACGTATAACGTATAACGTATAACGTATAACGTATAACGTATAACGTATAACGTATAACGTATAACGTATAACGTATAACGTATAACGTATAACGTATAACGTATAACGTATAACGTATAACGTATAACGTATAACGTATAACGTATAACGTATAACGTATAACGTATAACGTATAACGTATAACGTATAACGTATAACGTATAACGTATACCGTATAACGTATAACGTATAACGTATAACGTATAACCTATAACATATAACGTATAACGTATAAAGTATAACGTAGATCGTAAAGCGTGTAAAGTATATCGTATAACGTATAACGTATAACGTATAACGTATAACGTATAACGTATAACGTATAACGTATAACGTATAACGTATAACGTATAACGTATAACGTATAACGTATAACTTATAACGTATAACGTATAACGTATAACGAATAACGTATAACGTATAACGTATAACGTATAACGTATAACGTATAACGTATAACGTATAACGTATAACGTATAACGTATAACGTATAACGTATATAGTAAAGCGTATAACGTATAACGTATATCGTAAAGCGTATAACGTATATCGCATAACGTATAACGTGTAACGTATAACGTGTAACGTATAACGTATAACGTATAACATATAACGTATAACGTATAACGTATATCGTATAACGTATAACGTATAACGTATAACGTATAACGTATAACGTATAACGTATAACGTATATCGTATAACGTATAACGTATATCGTATAACGTATATCGTATTACGTATAACGTATAACGTATAACTTATAAGGCATAACCTAGAACGTATACCGTATAACGTATAATGTATGACGTATAACGTATAACGTATAACGTATAACGTATAACGTATAACGTATAACGTGTAACGTATAACGTATAACGTATAACGTATAACGTATAACGTATAACGTATAACGTGCAACGTATAACGTATAACGTATAACGTATAACGTATATCGTATAACGTATAACGTATATCGTATAACGTATATCGTATAACGTATAACGTATAACGTATAACTTATAAGGCATAACCTAGAACGTATACCGTATAACGTATAATGTATGACGTATAACGTATAACGTATAACGTATAACGTATAACGTATAACGTGTAACGTATAACGTATAACGTATAACGTATAACGTATAACGTATATCGTATAACGTATAACGTATAACGTATAACGTATAACTAATTACGTACAACGTTTAACGTATAACGTGTATCGTAAAGCGTATAACGTATAATGTATGACGTATAACGTATAACGTATAACGTATAACGTATAACGTATAACGTGTAACGTATAACGTATAACGTATAACGTGTAACGTATGATGCATAGCCTATACTGTATAACGTATAACGTATAACGTGTAACGTATAACGTATAACGTATAACGTGTAACGTATGATGCATAGCCTATACTGTATAACGTATAACGTATAACGTCTAACGTGTAACGTATAACGTATAACGTATAACGTATAACGTATAACGTATAACGTATAACGTATAACGTATAACGTATAACGTATAATGTATATCGTATAACGTATAACGTATAACGTATAACGTATTACGTATAACGTGTAACGTATAACGTGTAACGTATAACGTATAACGTATAACGTATAACGTATAACGTATAACGTATAACGTATAACGTATTACGTACAACGTTTAACGTATAACGTGTGTCGTAAAGCGTATAACGTATAACGTATAACGTATAACGTGTAACGTATAACGTATAACGTATAACGTATAACATATAACGTATAACGTATAACGTATATCGTATAACGTATAACGTATAACGTATAACGTATAACGTATAACGTATAACGTATAACGTATAACGTATAACGTATAACGTGTAACGTATAACGTGTAACGTATAACGTATAACGTATAACGTATAACGTATAACGTACAACGTATATCGTATAACGTATAACGTATAACGTATAACGTATAACGTATAACGTATTACGTACAACTTATAAGGCATAACCTAGAACGTATACCGTATAACGTATAATGTATGACGTATAACGTATAACGTATAACGTATAACGTATAACGTATAACGTATAACGTATAACGTATAACGTATAACGTATAACGTATAACGTATAACGTATAACGTATAACGTTTAACGTATAACGTGTATCGTAAAGCGTATAACGTATAACGTATAACGTATAACGTATAACGTGTAACGTATAACGTATAACGTATAACATATAAAGTATAACGTATAACGTATATCGTATAACGTATAACGTATAACGTATAACGTATAACGTATAACGTATAACGTATAACGTATAACGTATAACGTATAACGTATAACGTATAACGTATAACTTATAAGGCATAACCTAGAACGTATACCGTATAACGTATAATCTATGACGTGTAACGAATAACGTATAACGTATAACGCATAACGTATAACGTGTAACGTATGATGCATAGCCAATACTGTTTAACGTATAACGTATAACGTATAACGTATAACATATAACGTATAACGTGTAACGTATAACGTGTAACGTATAACGTATAACGTATAACGTATAACGTATAACGTATAACGTATAACGTATAACGTGTAACGTGTAACGTATAACGTGTAACGTATAACGTATAACGTATAACGTATAACGTATAACGTATAACGTATAACGTATAACGTGTAACGTATAACGTGTAACGTATAACGTGTAACGCATAACGTATAACGTATAACGTATAACGTATAACGTATAACGTATATCGTATAACGTATAACGTATAACGTATAACGTATAACTAATTACGTACAACGTTTAACGTATAACGTGTATCGTAAAGCGTATAACGTATAATGTATGACGTATAACGTATAACGTATAACGTATAACGTATAACGTATAACGTGTAACGTATAACGTATAACGTATAACGTGTAACGTATGATGCATAGCCTATACTGTATAACGTATAACGTATAACGTGTAACGTATAACGTATAACGTATAACGTGTAACGTATGATGCATAGCCTATACTGTATAACGTATAACGTATAACGTCTAACGTGTAACGTATAACGTATAACGTATAACGTATAACGTATAACGTATAACGTATAACGTATAACGTATAACGTATAATGTATATCGTATAACGTATAACGTATAACGTATAACGTATAACGTATAACGTGTAACGTATAACGTGTAACGTATAACGTATAACGTATAACGTATAACGTATAACGTATAACGTATAACGTATAACGTATTACGTACAACGTTTAACGTATAACGTGTATCGTAAAGCGTATAACGTATAACGTATAACGTATAACGTGTAACGTATAACGTATAACGTATTACGTATAACATATAACGTATAACGTATAACGTATATCGTATAACGTATAACGTATAACGTATAACGTATAACGTATAACGTATAACGTATAACGTATAACGTATAACGTATAACGTGTAACGTATAACGTGTAACGTATAACGTATAACGTATAACGTATAACGTATAACGTATAACGTGTAACGTATAACGTATAACGTATAACGTATAACATATAACGTATAACGTATAACGTATATCGTATAACGTATAACGTATAACGTATAACGTGTAACGTATAACGTATAACGTATAACGTGTAACGTATAACGTATAACGTATAACGTGTAACGTATGATGCATAGCCTATACTGTATAACGTATAACGTATAACGTCTAACGTGTAACGTATAACGTATAACGTATAACGTATAACGTATAACGTATAACGTATAACGTATAACGTATAACGTTTAACGTATAACGTGTATCGTAAAGCGGTATAACGTATAACGTGTAACGTATAACGTATAACGTATAACATATAACGTATGACGTATAACGTATATCGTATAACGTATAACGTATAACGTATAACGTATAACGTATAACGTATAACGTATAATGTATAACGTATAACGTATAACTTATAAGGCATAACCTAGAACGTATACCGTATAACGTATAATGTATGACGTATAACGTATAACGTATAACGTATAACGTATAACGTATAACGTATAACGTATAACGTATAACGTATAACGTATAACGTATAACGTATAACGTATAACGTATAACGTTTAACGTATAACGTGTATCGTAAAGCGTATAACGTATAACGTATAACGTATAACGTATAACGTATAACGTGTAACGTATAACGTATAACGTATAACATATAAAGTATAACGTATAACGTATATCGTATAACGTATAACGTATAACGTATAACGTATAATGTATAACGTATAACGTATAACGTATAACGTATAACGTATAACGTATAACGTATAACTTATAAGGCATAACCTAGAACGTATACCGTATAACGTATAATCTATGACGTGTAACGAATAACGTATAACGTATAACGCATAACGTATAACGTGTAACGTATGATGCATAGCCAATACTGTTTAACATATAACGTATAACGTGTAACGTATAACGTGTAACGTATAACGTATAACGTATAACGTATAACGTATAACGTATAACGTATAACGTATAACGTGTAACGTGTAACGTATAACGTGTAACGTATAACGTGTAACGTATAACGTATAACGTATAACGTATAACGTATAACGTATAACGTATAACGTATAACGTATAACGTATAACGTATAACGTATAACGTATAACGTATAACGTATAACGTATAACGTATAACGTATAACGTATAACGTATAACGTATAACGTATAACGTATAACGTATAACGTATAAAGTATAACGTATAACGTATAACGTATAACGTATAACGTATACCGTATAACGTATAACGTATAACGTATAACGTATAACCTATAACATATAACGTATAACGTATAAAGTATAACGTAGATCGTAAAGCGTGTAAAGTATATCGTATAACGTATAACGTATAACGTATAACGTATAACGTATAACGTATAACGTATAACGTATAACGTATAACGTATAACGTATAACGTATAACGTATAACGTATAACGTATAACGTATAACGTATAACTTATAACGTATAACGTATAACGTATAACGAATAACGTATAACGTATAACGTATAACGTATAACGTGTAACGTATAACGTATAACGTATAACGTATAACGTATATAGTAAAGCGTATAACGTATAACGTATATCGTAAAGCGTATAACGTATATCGCATAACGTATAACGTGTAACGTATAACGTGTAACGTATAACGTATAACGTATAACATATAACGTATAACGTATAACGTATATCGTATAACGTATAACGTATAACGTATAACGTATAACGTATAACGTAGAACGTATAACGTATAACGTATAACTTATAAGGCATAACCTAGAACGTATACCGTATAACGTATAATGTATGACGTATAACGTATAACGTATAACGTATAACGTATAACGTATAACGTGTAACGTATAACGTATAACGTATAACGTATAACGTATAACGTATAACGTATAACGTGCAACGTATAACGTATAACGTATAACGTATAACGTATATCGTTATACGTGTAACGTATAACGTATAACGTATAACGTATAACGTATAACGTATAACGTATAACGTATAACGTATATCGTATAACGTATATCGTATAACGTATAACGTATAACGTGTAACGTATAACGTATAACGTATAACGTGTAACGTATGATGCATAGCCTATACTGTATAACGTATAACGTATAACGTGTAATGTATAACGTATAACGTATAACGTGTAACGTATGATGCATAGCCTATACTGTATAACGTATAACGTATAACGTCTAACGTGTAACGTATAACGTATAACGTATAACGTATAACGTATAACGTATAACGTATAACGTATAACGTATAACGTATAATGTATATCGTATAACGTATAACGTATAACGTATAACGTATAACGTATAACGTGTAACGTATAACGTGTAACGTATAACGTATAACGTATAACGTATAACGTATAACGTATAACGTATAACGTATAACGTATTACGTACAACGTTTAACGTATAACGTGTATCGTAAAGCGTATAACGTATAACGTATAACGTATAACGTGTAACGTATAACGTATAACGTATAACGTATAACATATAACGTATAACGTATAACGTATATCGTATAACGTATAACGTATAACGTATAACGTATAACGTATAACGTATAACGTATAACGTATAACGTATAACGTATAACGTGTAACGTATAACGTGTAACGTATAACGTACAACGTATAACGTATAACGTATAACGTACAACGTATATCGTATAACGTATAACGTATAACGTATAACGTATAACGTATAACGTATTACGTACAACGCTTAACGTATAACGTGTATCGTAAAGCGTATAACGTATAATGTATGACGTATAACGTATAACGTATAACGTATAACGTATAACGTATAACGTGTAACGTATAACGTATAACGTATAACGTGTAACGTATGATGCATAGCCTATACTGTATAACGTATAACGTATAACGTCTAACGTGTAACGTATAACGTATAACGTATAACGTATAACGTATAACGTATAACGTATAACGTATAACGTATAACGTATAACGTATAACGTTTAACGTATAACGTGTATCGTAAAGCGTATAACGTATAACGTGTAACGTATAACGTATAACGTATAACATATAACGTATGACGTATAACGTATATCGTATAACGTATAATGTATGACGTATAACGTATAACGTATAACGTATAACGTATAACGTATAACGTATAACGTATAACGTATAACGTATAACGTATAACGTATAACGTATAACGTATACCGTATAACGTATAACGTATAACGTATAACGTATAACCTATAACATATAACGTATAACGTATAAAGTATAACGTAGATCGTAAAGCGTGTAAAGTATATCGTATAACGTATAACGTATAACGTATAACGTATAACGTATAACGTATAACGTATAACGTATAACGTATAACGTATAACGTATAACGTATAACGTATAACGTATAACGTATAACGTATAACGTTTAACGTATAACGTGTATCGTAAAGCGTATAACGTATAACGTATAACGTATAACGTATAACGTATAACGTATAACGTGTAACGTATAACGTATAACGTATAACATATAAAGTATAACGTATAACGTATATCGTATAACGTATAACGTATAACGTATAACGTATAACGTATAACGTATAACGTATAACGTATAACGTATAACGTATAACGTATAACGTATAACGTATAACGTATAACTTATAAGGCATAACCTAGAACGTATACCGTATAACGTATAATCTATGACGTGTAACGAATAACGTATAACGTATAACGCATAACGTATAACGTGTAACGTATGATGCATAGCCAATACTGTTTAACATATAACGTATAACGTGTAACGTATAACGTGTAACGTATAACGTATAACGTATAACGTATAACGTATAACGTATAACGTATAACGTATAACGTGTAACGTGTAACGTATAATTTGTAACGTATAACGTGTAACGTATAACGTATAACGTATAACGTATAACGTATAACGTATAACGTATAACGTATAACGTATAACGTATAACGTATAACGTATAACGTATAACGTATAACGTATAACGTATAACGTATAACGTATAACGTATAACGTATAACGTATAACGTATAACGTATAACGTATAACGTATAACGTATAACGTATAACGTATAACGTATAACGTATAACGTATAACGTATAACGTATACCGTATAACGTATAACGTATAACGTATAACCTATAACATATAACGTATAACGTATAAAGTATAACGTAGATCGTAAAGCGTGTAAAGTATATCGTATAACGTATAACGTATAACGTATAACGTATAACGTATAACGTATAACGTATAACGTATAACGTATAACGTATAACGTATAACGTATAACGTATAACGTATAACGTATAACGTATAACGTATAACTTATAACGTAAAACGTATAACGTATAACGAATAACGTATAACGTATAACGTATAACGTATAACGTATAACGTATAACGTATAACGTATAACGTATAACGTATATAGTAAAGCGTATAACGTATAACGTATATCGTAAAGCGTATAACGTATATCGCATAACGTATAACGTGTAACGTATAACGTGTAACGTATAACGTATAACGTATAACATATAACGTATAACGTATAACGTATATCGTATAACGTATAACGTATAACGTATAACGTATAACGTATAACGTATAACGTATAACGTATAACGTATAACTTATAAGGCATAACCTAGAACGTATACCGTATAACGTATAATGTATGACGTATAACGTATAACGTATAACGTATAACGTATAACGTATAACGTGTAACGTATAACGTATAACGTATAACGTATAACGTATAACGTATAACGTATAACGTGCAACGTATAACGTATAACGTATAACGTATAACGTATATCGTATAACGTATAACGTATATCGTATAACGTATATCGTATAACGTATAACGTATAACGTGTAACGTATAACGTATAACGTATAACGTGTAACGTATGATGCATAGCCTATACTGTATAACGTATAACGTATAACGTATAACGTATAACGTATAACGTATAACGTATAACGTATAACGTATAACGTATAACGTATAACGTATAACGTATAACGTATAACGTATAACGTATAACGTATAACGTATAACGTATAACGTATAACGTATAACGTATAACGTATAACGTATAACGTATAACGTATAACGTATAACGTATAACGTATAACGTATAACGTATAACGTATAACGTATAACGTATAACGTATAACGTATAACGTATAACGTATAACGTATACCGTATAACGTATAACGTATAACGTATAACGTATAACCTATAACATATAACGTATAACGTATAAAGTATAACGTAGATCGTAAAGCGTGTAAAGTATATCGTATAACGTATAACGTATAACGTATAACGTATAACGTATAACGTATAACGTATAACGTATAACGTATAACGTATAACGTATAACGTATAACGTATAACTTATAACGTATAACGTATAACGTATAACGTATAACGTATAACGTATAACGTATAACTTATAAGGCATAACCTAGAACGTATACCGTATAACGTATAATGTATGACGTATAACGTATAACGTATAACGTATAACGTATAACGTATAACGTATAACGTGTAACGTATAACGTATAACGTATAACGTATAACGTATAACGTATAACGTATAACGTGCAACGTATAACGTATAACGTATAACGTATAACGTATATCGTATAACGTATAACGTATAACGTATAACGTATAACGTATAACGTATAACGTATAACGTATAACGTATAACGTATAACGTATAACGTATATAGTAAAGCGTATAACGTATAACGTATATCGTAAAGCGTATAACGTATATCGCATAACGTATAACGTGTAACGTATAACGTGTAACGTATAACGTATAACGTATAACATATAACGTATAACGTATAACGCATATCGTATAACGTATAACGTATAACGTATAACGTATAACGTATAACGTATAACGTATAACGTATAACGTATAACGTATAACTTATAAGGCATAACCTAGAACGTATACCGTATAACGTATAATGTATGACGTATAACGTATAACGTATAACGTATAACGTATAACGTATAACGTATAACGTGTAACGTATAACGTATAACGTATAACGTATAACGTATAACGTATAACGTATAACGTGCAACGTATAACGTATAACGTATAACGTATAACGTATATCGTATAACGTATAACGTATATCGTATAACGTATATCGTATAACGTATAACGTATAACGTATAACGTATAACGCATAACGTATAACGTGTTACGTATGATGCATAGCCTATACTGTATAACGTATAACGTATAACGTTTAACGTGTAACGTATAACGTATAACGTATAACGTACAACGTTTAACGTATAACGTGTATCGTAAAGCGTATAACGTATAACGTATAACGTATAACGTGTAACGTATAACGTATAACGTATAACATATAACGTATAACGTATAACGTATATCGTATAACGTATAACGTATAACGTATAACGTATAACGTATAACGTAAAACGTATAACGTATAACGTATAACGTATATCGTATAACGTATATCGTATAACGTATAACGTATAACGCATAACGTATAACGCATAACGTATTACGTGTAACGTATGATGCATAGCCTATACTGTATAACGTATAACGTATAACGTTTAACGTGTAACGTATAACGTATATCGTATAACGTATAACGTATAACGTATAACGTATAACGTATAACTTATAAGTCATAACCTAGAACGTATACCGTATAACGTATAGTCTATGACGTATAACGAATAACGTATAACGTATAACGCATAACGTATAACGTGTAACGTATGATGCATAGCCAATACTGTTTAACGTATAACGTATAACGTATAACGTATAACGTATAACGTATAACGTGTAACGTATAACGTGTAACGTATAACGTATAACGTATAACGTATAACGTATAACGTATAACGTATAACGTATAACGTATAACGTGTAACGTGTAACGTGTAACGTGTAACGTGTAACGTGTAACGTATAACGTATAACGTATAACGTATAACGTATAACGTATAACGTATAACGTATAACGTATAACGTATAACGTATAACGTATAACGTATAACGTATAACGTATATCGTATAACGTATAACGTATATCGTATAACGTATATCGTATAACGTATAACGTATAACGTATAACGTATAACGCATAACGTATAACGTGTTACGTATGATGCATAGCCTATACTGTATAACGTATAACGTATAACGTTTAACGTGTAACGTATAACGTATAACGTATAACGTACAACGTTTAACGTATAACGTGTATCGTAAAGCGTATAACGTATAACGTATAACGTATAACGTGTAACGTATAACGTATAACGTATAACATATAACGTATAACGTATAACGTATATCGTATAACGTATAACGTATAACGTATAACGTATAACGTATAACGTATAACGTATAACGTATAACGTATAACGTATAACGCATAACGTATAACGTGTTACGTATGATGCATAGCCTATACTGTATAACGTATAACGTATAACGTTTAACGTGTAACGTATAACGTATAACGTATAACGTACAACGTTTAACGTATAACGTGTATCGTAAAGCGTATAACGTATAACGTATAACGTATAACGTGTAACGTATAACGTATAACGTATAACATATAACGTATAACGTATAACGTATATCGTATAACGTATAACGTATAACGTATAACGTATAACGTATAACGTGTAACGTGTAACGTGTAACGTGTAACGTGTAACGTGTAACGTATAACGTGTAACGTATAACGTATAACGTATAACGTATAACGTATAACGTATAACGTATAACGTATAACGTGTAACGTATAACGTGTAACGTATAACGTATAACGTATAACGTATAACGTATAACGTACAACGTATATCGTATAACGTATAACGTATAACGTATAACGTATAACGTATAACGTATTACGTACAACGCTTAACGTATAACGTGTATCGTAAAGCGTATAACGTATAATGTATGACGTATAACGTATAACGTATAACGTATAACGTATAACGTATAACGTATAACGTGTAACGTATAACGTATAACGTATAACGTGTAACGTATGATGCATAGCCTATACTGTATAACGTATAACGTATAACGTCTAACGTGTAACGTATAACGTATAACGTATAACGTATAACGTATAACGTATAACGTATAACGTATAACGTATAACGTTTAACGTATAACGTGTATCGTAAAGCGTATAACGTATAACGTGTAACGTATAACGTATAACGTATAACATATAACGTATGACGTATAACGTATAACGTATAACGTATAACGTATAACGTATAACGTATAACGTATAACGTATAACGTATAACGTATAACGTATAACGTATAACGTATAACGTATAACGTATAACGTATAACGTATAACGTATAACGTATAACGTATAACGTATACCGTATAACGTATAACGTATAACGTATAACGTATAACCTATAACATATAACGTATAACGTATAAAGTATAACGTAGATCGTAAAGCGTGTAAAGTATATCGTATAACGTATAACGTATAACGTATAACGTATAACGTATAACGTATAACGTATAACGTATAACGTATAACGTATAACGTATAACGTATAACGTATAACGTATAACGTATAACGTATAACGTATAACGTATAACTTATAACGTAAAACGTATAACGTATAACGAATAACGTATAACGTATAACGTATAACGTATAACGTATAACGTATAACGTATAACGTATAACGTATAACGTATATAGTAAAGCGTATAACGTATAACGTATATCGTAAAGCGTATAACGTATATCGCATAACGTATAACGTGTAACGTATAACGTGTAACGTATAACGTATAACGTATAACATATAACGTATAACGTATAACGTATATCGTATAACGTATAACGTATAACGTATAACGTATAACGTATAACGTATAACGTATAACGTATAACGTATAACTTATAAGGCATAACCTAGAACGTATACCGTATAACGTATAATGTATGACGTATAACGTATAACGTATAACGTATAACGTATAACGTATAACGTGTAACGTATAACGTATAACGTATAACGTATAACGTATAACGTATAACGTATAACGTGCAACGTATAACGTATAACGTATAACGTATAACGTATATCGTATAACGTATAACGTATATCGTATAACGTATATCGTATAACGTATAACGTATAACGTGTAACGTATAACGTATAACGTATAACGTGTAACGTATGATGCATAGCCTATACTGTATAACGTATAACGTATAACGTATAACGTATAACGTATAACGTATAACGTATAACGTATAACGTATAACGTATAACGTATAACGTATAACGTATAACGTATAACGTATAACGTATAACGTATAACGTATAACGTATAACGTATAACGTATAACGTATAACGTATAACGTATAACGTATAACGTATAACGTATAACGTATAACGTATAACGTATAACGTATAACGTATAACGTATAACGTATAACGTATAACGTATAACGTATAACGTATAACGTATAACGTATACCGTATAACGTATAACGTATAACGTATAACGTATAACCTATAACATATAACGTATAACGTATAAAGTATAACGTAGATCGTAAAGCGTGTAAAGTATATCGTATAACGTATAACGTATAACGTATAACGTATAACGTATAACGTATAACGTATAACGTATAACGTATAACGTATAACGTATAACGTATAACGTATAACTTATAACGTATAACGTATAACGTATAACGTATAACGTATAACGTATAACGTATAACTTATAAGGCATAACCTAGAACGTATACCGTATAACGTATAATGTATGACGTATAACGTATAACGTATAACGTATAACGTATAACGTATAACGTATAACGTGTAACGTATAACGTATAACGTATAACGTATAACGTATAACGTATAACGTATAACGTGCAACGTATAACGTATAACGTATAACGTATAACGTATATCGTATAACGTATAACGTATAACGTATAACGTATAACGTATAACGTATAACGTATAACGTATAACGTATAACGTATAACGTATAACGTATATAGTAAAGCGTATAACGTATAACGTATATCGTAAAGCGTATAACGTATATCGCATAACGTATAACGTGTAACGTATAACGTGTAACGTATAACGTATAACGTATAACATATAACGTATAACGTATAACGCATATCGTATAACGTATAACGTATAACGTATAACGTATAACGTATAACGTATAACGTATAACGTATAACGTATAACGTATAACTTATAAGGCATAACCTAGAACGTATACCGTATAACGTATAATGTATGACGTATAACGTATAACGTATAACGTATAACGTATAACGTATAACGTATAACGTGTAACGTATAACGTATAACGTATAACGTATAACGTATAACGTATAACGTATAACGTGCAACGTATAACGTATAACGTATAACGTATAACGTATATCGTATAACGTATAACGTATATCGTATAACGTATATCGTATAACGTATAACGTATAACGTATAACGTATAACGCATAACGTATAACGTGTTACGTATGATGCATAGCCTATACTGTATAACGTATAACGTATAACGTTTAACGTGTAACGTATAACGTATAACGTATAACGTACAACGTTTAACGTATAACGTGTATCGTAAAGCGTATAACGTATAACGTATAACGTATAACGTGTAACGTATAACGTATAACGTATAACATATAACGTATAACGTATAACGTATATCGTATAACGTATAACGTATAACGTATAACGTATAACGTATAACGTAAAACGTATAACGTATAACGTATAACGTATATCGTATAACGTATATCGTATAACGTATAACGTATAACGCATAACGTATAACGCATAACGTATTACGTGTAACGTATGATGCATAGCCTATACTGTATAACGTATAACGTATAACGTTTAACGTGTAACGTATAACGTATATCGTATAACGTATAACGTATAACGTATAACGTATAACGTATAACTTATAAGTCATAACCTAGAACGTATACCGTATAACGTATAGTCTATGACGTATAACGAATAACGTATAACGTATAACGCATAACGTATAACGTGTAACGTATGATGCATAGCCAATACTGTTTAACGTATAACGTATAACGTATAACGTATAACGTATAACGTATAACGTGTAACGTATAACGTGTAACGTATAACGTATAACGTATAACGTATAACGTATAACGTATAACGTATAACGTATAACGTATAACGTGTAACGTGTAACGTGTAACGTGTAACGTGTAACGTGTAACGTATAACGTATAACGTATAACGTATAACGTATAACGTATAACGTATAACGTATAACGTATAACGTATAACGTATAACGTATAACGTATAACGTATAACGTATATCGTATAACGTATAACGTATATCGTATAACGTATATCGTATAACGTATAACGTATAACGTATAACGTATAACGCATAACGTATAACGTGTTACGTATGATGCATAGCCTATACTGTATAACGTATAACGTATAACGTTTAACGTGTAACGTATAACGTATAACGTATAACGTACAACGTTTAACGTATAACGTATAACCTATAACATATAACGTATAACGTATAAAGTATAACGTAGATCGTAAAGCGTGTAAAGTATATCGTATAACGTATAACGTATAACGTATAACGTATAACGTATAACGTATATCGTATAACGTATAACGTATAACGTATAACGTATAACGTATAACGTATAACGTATAACGTATAACGTATAACTTATAAGGCATAACCTAGAACGTATACCGTATAACGTATAATGTATGACGTATAACGTATAACGTATAACGTATAACGTATAACGTATAACGTGTAACGTATAACGTATAACGTATAACGTATAACGTATAACGTATAACGTATAACGTGCAACGTATAACGTATAACGCATAACGTATAACGTATATCGTATAACGTATAACGTATATCGTATAACGTATATCGTATAACGTATAACGTATAACGTATAACGTATAACGCATAACGTATAACGTGTTACGTATGATGCATAGCCTATACTGTATAACGTATAACGTATATCGTTTAACGTGTAACGTATAACGTATAACGTATAACGTACAACGTTTAACGTATAACGTGTATCGTAAAGCGTATAACGTATAACGTATAACGTATAACGTGTAACGTATAACGTATAACGTATAACATATAACGTATAACGTATAACGTATATCGTATAACGTATAACGTATAACGTATAACGTATAACGTATAACGTAAAACGTATAACGTATAACGTATAACGTATGTCGTATAACGTATATCGTATAACGTATAACGTATAACGCATAACGTATAACGCATAACGTATAACGTGTAACGTATGATGCATAGCCTATACTGTATAACGTATAACGTATAACGTTTAACGTGTAACGTATAACGTATATCGTATAACGTATAACGTATAACGTATAACGTATAACGTATAACGTATAACTTATAAGTCATAACCTAGAACGTATACCGTATAACGTATAATCTATGACGTATAACGAATAACGTATAACGTATAACGCATAACGTATAACGTGTAACGTATGATGCATAGCCAATACTGTTTAACGTATAACGTATAACGTATAACGTATAACGTATAACGTATAACGTGTAACGTATAACGTGTAACGTATAACGTATAACGTATAACGTATAACGTATAACGTATAACGTATAACGTATAACGTATAACGTGTAACGTGTAACGTGTAACGTGTAACGTGTAACGTGTAACGTATAACGTATAACGTATAACGTATAACGTATAACGTATAACGTATAACGTATAACGTATAACGTATAACGTATAACGTATAACGTATAACGTATAACGTATATCGTATAACGTATAACGTATATCGTATAACGTATATCGTATAACGTATAACGTATAACGTATAACGTATAACGCATAACGTATAACGTGTTACGTATGATGCATAGCCTATACTGTATAACGTATAACGTATAACGTTTAACGTGTAACGTATAACGTATAACGTATAACGTACAACGTTTAACGTATAACGTGTATCGTAAAGCGTATAACGTATAACGTGTAACGTATAACGTGTAACGTATAACGTATAACGTATAACGTATATCGTATAACGTATATCGTATAACGTATAACGTATAACGTATAACGTATAACGCATAACGTATAACGTGTAACGTATGATGCATAGCCTATACTGTATAACGTATAACGTATAACGTTTAACGTGTAACGTATAACGTATAACGTATAACGTACAACGTTTAACGTATAACGTGTATCGTAAAGCGTATAACGTATAACGTATAACGTATAACGTATAACGTATAACGTATAACGTATAACGTATAACTTATAAGGCTTAACCTAGAACGTATAACGTATAACGTATAATGTATGACGTATAACGTATAACGTATAACGTATAACGTATAACGTATAACGTATAACGTATAACGTATAACGTATAACGTATAACGTATAACTTATAAGGCATAACCTAGGACGTATACCGTATAACGTATAATCTATGACGTATAACGAATAACGTATAACGTATAACGCATAACGTATAACGTGTAACGTATGATGCATAGCCAATACTGTTTAACGTATAACGTATAACGTATAACGTATAACGTATAACGTATAACGTATAACGTATAACGTGTAACGTATAACGTGTAACGAATAACGTATAACGTATAACGTATAACGTATAACGTATAACGTATAACGTATAACGTGTAACGTGTAACGTGTAACGTGTAACGTATAACGTATAACGTATAACGTATAACGTATAACGTATAACGTATAACGTATAACGTATAACGTATAACGTATAACGTATAACGTATAACGTATAACGTATAACGTATAACGTATAACGTATAACGTATAACGTATAACGTATATCGTATAACGTATAACGTATAACGTATAACGTATAACGTATAACGTATTACGTACAACGTTTAACATATAACGTGTATCGTAAAGCGTATAACGTATAACGTATAACGTATAACGTGTAACGTATAACGTATAACGTATAACGTATAACGTGTAACGTATAACGTATAACGTATAACGTATAACATATAACGTATAACGTATAACGTATATCGTATAACGTATAACGTATAACGTATAACGTATAACGTATAACGTATAACGTATAACGTATAACGTATAACGTATAACGTATAACGTATAACGTATACCGTATAACGTATAACGTATAACGTATAACGTATAACGTGTAACGTATAACGTGTAACGTATAACGTATAACGTATAACGTATAACGTATAACGTATAACGTATAACGTATATCGTATAACGTATAACGTATAACGTATAACGTATAACGTATAACGTATAACGTATAACGTATAACGTATAACGTATAACGTATATCGTATTTATAACGTATATCGTATATCGTATAACGTATAACGTATAACGTATAACGCGTAACGTATAACGTGTAACGTATGATGCATAGCCTATACTGTATAACGTATAACGTATAACGTTTAACGTGTAACGTATAACGTATAACGTATAACGTATAACGTACAACGTTTAACGTATAACGTGTATCGTAAAGCGTATAACGCATAACGCATAACGCATAACGCATAACGCATAACGCATAACGCATGACGCATAACGCATAACGCATAACGCATGACGCATAACGCATAACGCATAACGCATAACGCATAACGCATAACGCATAACGCATAACGCATAACGCATAACGCATAACGCATAACGCATAACGCATAACGCATAACGCATAACGCATAACGCATAACGCATAACGCATAACGCATAACGCATAACGCATAACGCATAACGCATAACGCATAACGCATAACGCATAACGCATATCGCATAACGCATAACGCATAACGCATAACGCATAACGCATAACGCATAACGCATAACGCATAACGCATAACGCATAACGCATAACGCATAACGCATAACGCATAACGCATAACGCATAACGCATAACGCATAACGCATAACGCATAACGCATAACGCATAACGCATAACGCATAACGCATAACGCATAACGCATAACGCATAACGCATAACGCATAACGCATAACGCATAACGCATAACGCATAACGCATAACGCATAACGCATAACGCATAACGCATAACGCATAACGCATAACGCATAACGCATAACGCATAACGCATAACGCATAACGCAAAACGCATAACGCATAACGCATAACGCATAACGCATAACGCATAACGCATAACGCATAACGCATAACGCATAACGCATAACGCATAACGCATAACGCATAACGCATAACGCATAACGCATAACGCATAACGCATAACGCATAACGCATAACGCATAACGCATAACGCATAACGCATAACGTATAACGTATAACGTATAACGTATATAGTAAAGCGTATAACGTATAACGTATATCGTAAATTGTATAACGTATATCGCATAACGTATAACGTGTAACGTATAACGTGTAACGTATAACGTATAACGTATAACGTATATCGTATAACGTATAACGTATAACGTATAACGTATAACGTATAACGTATAACGTATAACGTATAACGTATAACTTATAAGGCATAACCTAGAACGTATACCGTATAACGTATAATGTATGACGTATAACGAATAACGTATAACGTATAACGCACAACGTATAACGTGTAACGTATGATGCATAGCCAATACTGTTTAACGTATAACGTATAACGTATAAAGTATAACGTATAACGTATAACGTATAACGTATAACGTATAACGTGTAACGTGTAACGTATAACGTATAACGTATAACGTATAACGTATAACGTGTAACGTGTAACGTATAACGTATAACGTATAACGTACAACGTTTTTTTTTTTTTTTTTTTTTTTATTAACGTGGGGGAAATCTTCGAAAGACCCCCCCGCCGCCTGGGGTGGGGCGGGGGGAGTGTGGGATTCCCCGCGCCCGGAAGGAAACCCATCGGGCGCTGGACCTACCCACTAAAACCCACCACGGTGGCCATCCTCGCACTATGCAGGGGGAGCACCTGGGACCGAAGACATCATAACATCAGGTGCTCCCCCGTGCAGGGCTCTCGCGCCCGTGTCCTCCCGTTCCAGGGAAGGGAGGGGGTACTTCACCCTCCCTTCCCTGTTTTCTCCTCGGCGCTCTGGCGCCCGACGTCGGAGCAGGGCCACACTGCTCCGACGTCCCACTCCCGGGGGCCGCCCGAGGGCGGCCGCGAGTCCCACTCCCGGGGGCCGCCCGAGGGCGGCCGCGAGTCCCACACTCGCGACCGCCCACGGCCCCCATAGCCGCGCCGGAGGTACGGCCCTGGGACCGTGCCGTCGGCGCGGCCGCACCCCGGCTCGTACGCTCCCGAGGGCGGCTCTGGCCTCTCCGCCCTCGAGAGCGTCGCCGTCCCTTATTCCTCCCACCCCTCAGACGACGGGCGGTGGCACGAGCCTCAAGGGCTACGCACCCCCGCCCGCCGCTCTCAGGGTGGCCTCCCCAGCCCTTCCGGAGGCCCACCCGCCCCCGGCCTCGGACGAGGCCTCGCTCGCGGTCTCCCGCTCTCGCGAATGCGGCTCGCGGCCTCCTTCCGCGAGATTACCTCCTCGCAGAAGGAGGCCACGGCCCGCCACTTCGTCTCGCTGCCGAGCATGGCCTGTACCACGCCCGGCAGCGATAGGTCCGCCCCAATCACGGCCGTGAGGACACGGCGCTCCACCCCCCAGGCCGGACACACCTCGAGGGTGTGTTGCGCCGTGTCCTCGTCCGCTGGACAGTGCCAGCAGCGCGCCGCCTCTTCCACACCGATCCGGCACAGGTACTGACCGAAGCATCCGTGCCCGGACAGCACCTGCACCAACCGGTAGGTGAGTGAGCCGAAGCGCCTACCCAGCCACTCAAACAGGACCGGCCGGATAGCCCGGACAGTCCTCTGGCCGAACAACGGCTCGGCCAGCCGCTGCTGCCAAAGCTGCAGCATGGACTCCCGGGCCTGGCGCCTCAGGGCCTCCACCTCGCAGCCCGCCAGGACCACCCCATCCTCGCGGGCGCGCATGCGGCCCTCGTAGAAAGCCGCATGCGCGCCCGCGATCAAGTCCGCCGGGGGTAGCCCTGACAGGACGCTCGCCGCCTCATACGAAACGGTCCGGTACCCCCGGGCGATCCGCAGTGCAAGCCGCCTTTGAACCCGGCGCAGCAATACCTTGCTGCGCCGGGAGGCGGCCAGGTCGCCCGCCCAAACGGGGGCCCCGTATAGGGCCACCGAGTGGACCATTCCCGCGTAGAGGCGGCGAACCCGGTCACTCGGGCCCCGCAGGTTGGGGAGGATACGGCCCAAAGCGCCAACTATCCTCTCCAACCGCGGGGCCAGGGCCCGGAAATGCCCCTCGAAGCGCCAGTGGCTGTCGAGGTGAAGTCCCAGATATTTCATCTGAGACCTCACCTCGACGTCTGTCTCACCCACCCGGATCAGGGGGGGAGGCGGCTCTCCCCGGGGTCTATACATCCCGAGTACCTCGGTTTTGTGGAGAGCCACCTCCAAACCGATCCCCCTGATCCGGGAGACGACGCGCCGGACACCGTCCTCGGCGGCCCGAACAGCCCCCCTCCAGTCCCCCCCGACGGCCAACAACAAGGTGTCGTCCGCGTAACATGTCAGACTGACGCCGTCGGGGAGGTCTTCGGCCCGCAGGACGGTGTCGTACCCGAGGTTCCACAGCAGGGGTCCTAACACCGATCCCTGCGGAACCCCGGAGTACACCGCTCTCCTCTCCGTCCCGCACCGGCCCGGATACTCGATCCACCTGTCGCGGAGGTAGTCCTCGACGACTGCCCTAAGGTAGGCGGGGACTCGATGTTCCTCAAGCCCCCGCCTAATCGCCGCCCAGGGTAGGGTGTTAAACGCATTGGCGATGTCCAAGGACACCGCCAATGCCACCCCACCCCGGGAGACCGCCGAGGCCGAGAGGGACCGGACGCGTCGAATCGCGTCGATCGTCGACCGGCCCTCCCGGAACCCGAACTGGCACTCCGCCAGCCCGGGCCCACCCCGCGACAGGTGCCCGACGATGCGGGCCGCCACGACTCTTTCTAGGAGCTTGCCCACATCGTCGAGCAGGCAAATCGGCCGGTACGCTGACGGAGAGTCCGCGGGCCTACCCTCTTTCCGGAGGAGGACCATTCGGGCCACCTTCCATGCGGAGGGGAATCGCCCGGCCTCCAGGCAGCGGTCGAATAGCTCCCGGAGGCCGTCACCCAGGACGTCCGCGGCCAAGACCAAGACTCGGCCGGGCACTCCCGAAGGACCCGGGGCAGTATCCTTCGCCCCGAGTCTTCGGATGGCCGCGGCTAGCTCCCCAGCCGAGACCCCCAGCTCCGCGGACCAGGTGGTCGGGTCCGCAGAGGGACGTGGCCCGCTCTCCCCCACGATCGGGAAGAGCGTGTCGACCACGTCCCTCAAGAGCTGGGGGTCGAGACCCTCGGTGATCGGGGGCGCCCATGGCCGGAGTTTATTCAGAACTATCCGGTATGGGCGCCCCCATGGATCCCGCTCGAGGGTCTCGAGGAGCTCCTTCCAGCTCTGGGCCTTGGCCCGTTTGATGGCGACCTGCAGAGCCCTCTTTCCCGCGCGATAGGACTCGTACAGTTCCGCCGCCCTAGCCCGCGCGCCGTCGTCGCCGTTCCGTCCGGCCTGACGACGCGCGCGGGTGTACTGGCGTCGGGCCCGGACGCATGCTGTCCGCAATTCCCCGATTTCGCCCGACCACCAGTACACCGCCCGACGAGGAGACCGCGGCCCGGCCCGGGGCATCGCCGCGTCGCAAATGCGCGCGACGGCGCTCCCGAGCCGAGCCACGGCCCCCTCCAGGTCGGGCAGCCTGGTCTCCCGTCGAGGCCAGGTTTCGGCCAGAGCGGCTGCCACCAGGACGTCCTTGTCAAGGCGCCGAAGCGCCCATCTGCGTGGTGGTGGTGGGGCGCTACCCGCTCCCGGGCGGAGGTGTCGGTGCGGGGCCGCGGCGGCCTCGGGGGAGGTCAAGACCACGCGGATATACCGGTGGTCCGATAATGTCTCCTCCCCCACCACCACGTCCCACCCGGACACCATACGCGCGGCGCCGGGGGATCCAAACGTCAAATCCACTATGGACCCTCCCCCGCGCCGCACGCACGTCAGCTCCGACCCCCGGTTAATCAACCGGAGGTCGAAGCCCGCCGCCCAGTCGCCCAGAGCCTCGCCCCTCCGATTGGTCCTGGGGGACCCCCATGCCACAGACCAGGCATTGAAGTCCCCCAGGACCAGCACCGGCCGGGGCGCAATCCTTGTGAGGCACGCCCCCACCCCGGCCAAGTACTGCTCGAAGGCAGCAAGGCCGCAGTTGGGCGAAACGTAGCACCCCACCACGGCGACTCCCCCCCACTGGACGGCGACGAATCCCGCCCCGTTCTCCAGTAAGGAGAACGGAGGGGACCCGTCACCGCCCTGCCACACAGCCGCCACCAAGCCGGCCGCATCCCCCATCCAATGCGGATGGTCGGGGACGCGGTACGGCTCGGCGGCGACTGCCAGACCACCCCCCCACTCCGCCAGCGTCTGACACATCAGGTCCTGCGCTGCACGGCAGTGGTTGAGGTTGGCCTGCAGGAGGAGGCGGGGAGCCATTATTTGATGGCCTCCTCACCGCCTCCTGGTGGCACCTCCGTGAGGACGGCGGCGGGGCCGATGTCCACCTCCATCGCGGACACCAACGCCGTCGCCGCCTCCGACCTCTTCCTTGCGACCGTCGCGTCGGTCGCGGCCAGGTCCGCGGGCGCCGCGGCGCTCGCAGCTGGGGCCGCTCTCACCGGCGCCGGGAGCGGCCCCGGCGCCCCTCTCCTCTGCCCTCGTCGGGATGGGGGGGTACATTGCTTCCCCCCCATTCGGTGCGCGGCTGGTCTCCCCATGTCCGCACACAGCGGGCACTTGAGGGCCGCCGCGCAGTGGCTCGCGCGGTGGCCTTCGGCACCGCAGCGGTAACAAGTACCGCTGCGGTCCACCGCGGAGGTGCACCGCTGCCTGACATGGCCCGTCTCCAGACAGCGGTAGCACTGGAGTGGGCGTTGGGCGAGGACCTCGATCCTCGCCGACACCCACCCCACCACGATCCTCCCGACTGCTTCTAACTTCCGGGCAGCCGGAAGAGGGCACCGTGCCCACACCGCTCCCAGGCCGGTGGAGGACCGCCGGACCTCCCCGGTCCGGATGTCCCCCTCAGAGCAGCCACCGGCCTGGGCCAGCGCCCTGGCCACCTCCTCCCGGGTGACCGAGTCGTCCAGCCCACAAACGCGCAGCTCCGCGCTCTTTGTGGGCCGGGCGACCCTGACACCCCGGGGTGCCAAGGCCTCGCCCAGCTTTTCGGCCAGTCGGTCCGCCCTGGCTGCGTTGTCGGGGCCGCTCACGCGCAGCATGAGCGCCCCCGTCACCGCCCATCTCGGGCGGACCGACTCGATGGCGAGTGCGGCCAAGGATATCTTTTCCTTGGCCGCTGCCATCACCTCCCCGTAGGAGACGCCCCCCCCCCTCCGGGACGGTCAGCATGACTGCTGCCGTTGAAGGGGGGCGTCCCAGACGGGGCTTCGCCCTCCCCGCCTTTCCGTCCCTCTTCGGGGCAACCGGCGGGGGAGGCGGCGGCACCCGGGCCGCCCTCCTCGCCGTCCTTCCCGCCCTTCGGCCCAGGACCTCGATCCACAAGGGACCGGATGGGGGCGGCGGCGGAGGCATTTGTGCCCCCGCCGTCGCCCCCACCACGGCACCTTTGCCCTTCGTCTTTGCCGCAGGGCCCGGAACCGCGATGGTCCCCCCCCGCGGTCCCCCGCCCCCCGGTTGTTTCCCGGGCCCGGTCCTCGGTCCCGCCGGCGCTCCGCCCTTGGGGCGAAGCGCCGCCCGGATTTCGCCGCGGATGACGGCCATCATGGCCGCCATCTTGGCGTCCATGAGGAGCTCGATGCTCCTCATGGACGTCGCTGGTGTGGGGGGAGCTCCCGCCTTCCCCCTCCCACACGTGCAGTCGCCCGTCGGCCCCGGATGAGGGCGCCTCCTAAGGGCGTCCGTCTCCCTCCGCGAGCACGCAAGCTCGTCTTTCAGAGCCTCCACACGCTGCCTCAATTGGGCGTTCGTGTACTCCAAGGCAGCTGGGACACGTCGTCCCAGCTCCTGGAGAGCCCTCCGCGCCTCCGTCGCGGCCTGGCCAACCGACCTCGCGGAGGCTGTAGTCAGCCCCCGCGAGGTGGCGGCCACCTTCTCAATAGACCTCAGGGACGAGGCAATACGGGCCGATACATGGGCCGTATCCTCGTCCCTGAGGTCCTCCTCCCCGTCGCTCACCGTGAGCAACGGTGGAGCAGCGGACGTGGACGGAGCTTCCTCCGTCCTCCGCCCCTCCACCGTCCTGCGCCTCTTTACGCCCGCGGCGCTGGTCGCGGACGCCAGGGACGAGACCGACGCCGTCTCGTCCCCCTCCTCGAACGGCGCCGGGTGGGGCACGAGTGCCCCCTCCGTCGCCACACTTCGCGCCACACGCTCCGACCCCCCTCCCCCTTTTTTCTTTTTTGGAATATTACTCATTCTGTTCCCACGCGTAGGTCGGAAAGTAAGTCGACCCGGGCAGAGCCGCCATACCCGGGCAGGCCTAAATACTCCGGGGGGTCGGCAGGTACCCCGGAGTTGGCCGCTTGGGATTGGGGCCTCCCCCCCAACCACGCATCCCATCACCGCGCACCGTAGCTTAGGATTGGAGGGCAATTTATAGAGTTACCATCCTCGCGGCCCGGGCGGTAAAGCCAAGGCCCCCGTCCCTCCTGCCGTCACGTACCACTCTCAAAGCCAAAAGAGGAATTGGGAGTGGGTCGTTGCGACGACCAACAGGAGTCTTACGGTGTGGTTTGGCATCGGGCACCTCGGGTTTGCCAGTCCCGTACTGTAGCAACAAGCTACAGCCCCTGAGGGAAACGTACAACGTTTAACGTATAACGTGTATCGTAAAGCGTATAACGTATAACGTATAACGTATAACGTGTAACGTATAACGTATAACGTATAACATATAACGTATAACGTATAACGTATATCGTATAACTTATAACGTATATAGTAAAGCGTATAACGTATAACGTATATCGTAAAGCGTATAACGTATATCGCATAACGTATAACGTGTAACGTATAACGTGTAACGTATAACGTATAACGTATAACGTATAACGTATAACCTATAACATATAACGTATAACGTATAACGTATAACGTAGATCATAAAGCGTGTAAAGTATATCGTATAACGTATAACGTATAACGTATAACGTATAACGTATAACGTATAACGTATAACGTATAACGTATAACGTATAACGTATAACGTATAACGTATAACGTATTACGTATAACGTATAACGTATAACGTATAACGTATAACGTATAACGTATAACGTATAACGTATTACGTATAACGTATATCGTATAACGTATATCGTATAACGTATAACGTACAACGTATAACGTATAACGCATAACGTATAACGTGTAACGTATGATGCATAGCCTATACTGTATAACGTATAACGTATAACGATTAACGTGTAACGTATAACGAATAACGTGTAACGTATAACGTATAACGTATAACATATAACGTATAACGTATAACGTATAACGTATAACGTGTAACGTGTAACGTATAACGTATAACGTATAACGTATAACGTATAACGTATAACGTATAACGTATAACGTATATCGTATAACGTATATCGTATAACGTGTAACGTATAACGCATAACGTATAACGTGTAACGTATGATGCATAGCCTATACTGTATAACGTATAACGTATAACGTTTAACGTGTAACGTATAACGTATAACGTATAACGTATAACGTATAACGTATAACGTATAACGTACAACGTTTAACGTATAACGTGTATCGTAAAGCGTATAACGTATAACGTATAACGTATAACGTGTAACGTATAACGTATAACGTATAACATATAACGTATAACGTATAACGTATATCGTATAACGTATAACGTATAACGTATATCGTAAAGCGTATAACGTATATCGCATAACGTATAACGTGTAACGTATAACGTGTAACGTATAACGTATAACGTATAACGTATAACGTATAACCTATAACATATAACGTATAACGTATAACGTATAACGTAGATCATAAAGCGTGTAAAGTATATCGTATAACGTATAACGTATAACGTATAACGTATAACGTATAACGTATAACGTATAACGTATAACGTATAACGTATAACGTATAACGTATAACGTATAACGTATAACGTATAACGTATAACGTATAACGTATAACGTATAACGTATAACGTATAACGTATAACGTATAACGTATAACGTATAACGTATAACGTATAACGTATAACGTATTACGTATAACGTATATCGTATAACGTATATCGTATAACGTATAACGTATAACGTATAACGTATAACGCATAACGTATAACGTGTAACGTATGATGCATAGCCTATACTGTATAACGTATAACGTATAACGTTTAACGTGTAACGTATAACGAATAACGTGTAACGTATAACGTATAACGTATAACATATAACGTATAACGTATAACGTATAACGTATAACGTGTAACGTGTAACGTATAACGTATAACGTATAACGTATAACGTATAACGTATAACGTATAACGTATATCGTATAACGTATATCGTATAACGTGTAACGTATAACGCATAACGTATAACGTGTAACGTATGATGCATAGCCTATACTGTATAACGTATAACGTATAACGTTTAACGTGTAACGTATAACGTATAACGTATAACGTATAACGTATAACGTATAACGTACAACGTTTAACGTATAACGTGTATCGTAAAGCGTATAACGTATAACGTATAACGTACAACGTGTAACGTATAACGTATAACGTATAACATATAACGTATAACGTATAACGTATATCGTATAACGTATAACGTATAACGTATAACGTATAACGTATAACGTATAACGTATAACGTATAACGTATAACGTATAACGTGTAACGTATAACGTGTAACGTATAACGTATAACGTATAACGTATAACGTATAACGTATAACGTATAACGTATAACGTATATCGTATAACGTATAACGTATAACGTATAACGTATAACGTATAACGTATAACGTGTAACGTATAACGTATAACGTATAACGTATAACATATAACGTATAACGTATAACGTATATCGTATAACGTATAACGTATAACGTATAACGTATAACGTATAACGTATATCGTATAACGTATAACGTATAACGTATAACGTATAACGTATAACGTATAACGTATAACGTATAACGTATAACGTATAACGTATAACGTATAACTTATAACGTATAACGTATAACGTATATCGTATAACGTATAACGTATAACGTATAAAGTATAACGTATAACGTACAACGTTTAACGTATAACGTGTATCGTAAAGCGTATAACGTATAACGTATAACGTATAACGTATAACGTGTAACGTATAACGTATAACGTATAACATATAACGTATAACGTATAACGTATATCGTATAACGTATAACGTATAACGTATAACGTATAACGTATAACGTATAACGTATAACGTATAACGTATAACGTATAACGTATACCGTAAAACGTATAACGTATAACGTATAACGTATAACCTATAACATATAACGTATAACGTATAACGTATAACGTAGATCGTAAAGCGTGTAAAGTATATCGTATAACGTATAACGTATAACGTATAACGTATAACGTATAACGTATAACGTATAACGTATAACGTATAACGTATAACGTATAACGTATAACGTATAACGTATAACGTATAACGTATAACGTATAACGTATAACGTATAACGTATAACGTATAACGTATAACGTATAACGTATAACGTATAACGTATAACGTATAACGTATAACGTATAACGTATAACGTATAACGTATAACGTATAACGTATAACGTATAACGTATAACGAATAACGTACAACGTATAACGTATAACGTATAACGTATAACGTATAACGTATAACGTATTACGTATAACGTATAACGTATATAGTAAAGCGTATAACGTATAACGTATATCGTAAAGCGTATAACGTATATCGCATAACGTATAACGTGTAACGTATAACGTGTAACGTATAACGTATAACGTATAACATATAACGTATAACGTATAACGTATATCGTATAACGTATAACGTATAACGTATAACGTATAACGTATAACGTGTAACGTATAACGTATAACGTATAACGTATAACGTATAACGTATAACTTATAAGGCATAACCTAGAACGTATACCGTATAACGTATAATGTATGACGTATAACGTATAACGTATAACGTATAACGTATAACGTATAACGTATAACGTATAACGTATAACGTATAACGTATAACGTATAACGAATAACGTATAACGTATAACGTATAACGTATAACGTATAACGTATAACGTATAACGTATAACGTATAACGTATAACGTATATAGTAAAGGGTATAACGTATAACGTATATCGTAAAGCGTATAACGTATATCGCATAACGTATAACGTGTAACGTATAACGTGTAACGTATAACGTATAACGTATAACATATCACGTATAACGTTTATTGTATAACGTATAACGTATAACGTATAACGTATAACGTATAACGTATAACGTATAACGTATAACGTATAACGTATAACGTATAACGTATAACTTATAAGGCATAACCTAGAACGTATACCGTATAACGTGTAACGTATAACGTATAACGTATAACGTATAACGTATAACGTATAACTTATAAGGCATAACCTAGAACGTATACCGTATAACGTATAATGTATGACGTATAACGTATAACGTATAACGTATAACGTATAACGTATAACGTATAACGTATAACGTATAACGTATAACGTATAACGTATAACGTATAACGAATAACGTATAACGTATAACGTATAACGTATAACGTATAACGTATAACGTATAACGTATAACGTATAACGTATAACGTATATAGTAAAGGGTATAACGTATAACGTATATCGTAAAGCGTATAACGTATATCGCATAACGTATAACGTGTAACGTATAACGTGTAACGTATAACGTATAACGTATAACATATCACGTATAACGTTTATTGTATAACGTATAACGTATAACGTATAACGTATAACGTATAACGTATAACGTATAACGTATAACGTATAACGTATAACTTATAAGGCATAACCTAGAACGTATACCGTATAACGTATAATGTATGACGTATAACGTATAACGTATAACGTATAACGTATAACGTATAACGTGTAACGTATAACGTATAACGTATAACGTATAACGTATAACGTATAACGTATAACGTGTAACGTATAACGTATAACGTATAACGTATAACGTATATCGTATAACGTATAACGTATATCGTATAACGTATATCGTATAACGTATAACGTATAACCTATAACGTATAACGCATAACGTATAACGTGTAACGTATGATGCATAGCCTATACTGTATAACGTATAACGTATAACGTTTAACGTGTAACGTATAACGTATAACGTATAACGTACACCGTTTAACGTATAACGTGTATCGTAAAGCGTATAACGTATAACGTATAACGTATAACGTGTAACGTATAACGTATAACGTATAACATATAACGTATAACGTATAACGTATATCGTATAACGTATAACGTATAACGTATAACGTATAACGTATAACGTATAACGTATAACGTATAACGTATATCGTATAACGTATATCGTATAACGTATAACGTATAACGTATAACGTATAACGCATAACGTATAACGTGTAACGTATGATGCATAGCCTATACTGTATAACGTATAACGTATAACGTTTAACGTGTAACGTATAACGTATAACGTATAACGTACAACGTTTAACGTATAACGTGTATCGTAAAGCGTATAACGTATAACGTATAACGTATAACGTGTAACGTATAACGTATAACGTATAACATATAACGTATAACGTATAACGTATATCGTATAACGTATAACGTATAACGTATAACGTATAACGTATAACGTATAACGTATAACGTATAACGTATAACGTATAACGTATAACGTATAACTTATAAGGCATAACCTAGAACGTATACCGTATAACGTATAATCTATGACGTATAACGAATAACGTATAACGTATAACGCATAACGTATAACGTGTAACGTATGATGCATAGCCAATACTGTTTAACGTATAACGTATAACGTATAACGTATAACGTATAACGTATAACGTATAACGTATAACGTATAACGTATAACGTATAACGTATAACGTATAACGTATAACGTATAACTTATAAGGCATAACCTAGAACGTATACCGTATAACGTATAATCTATGACGTATAACGAATAACGTATAACGTATAACGCATAACGTATAACGTGTAACGTATGATGCATAGCCAATACTGTTTAACGTATAACGTATAACGTATAACGTATAACGTATAACGTATAACGTGTAACGTATAACGTGTAACGTATAACGTATAACGTATAACGTATAACGTATAACGTATAACGTATAACGTATAACGTGTAACGTGTAACGTGTAACGTGTAACGTATAACGTATAACGTATAACGTACAACGTATAACGTATAACGTATAACGTATAACGTATAACGTATAACGTATAACGTATAACGTATAACGTATAACGTATAACGTATAACGTATAACGTATAACGTATAACGTATATAGTAAAGCGTATAACGATTAACGTATATCGTAAAGCGCATAACGTATATCGCATAACGTATAACGTGTAACGTATAACGTGTAACGTATAACGTATAACGTATAACGTATAACGTATAACGTATAACGTATAACGTATAAAGTATAACGTAGATCGTAAAGCGTGTAAAGTATATCGTATAACGTATAACGTATAACGTATAACGTATAACGTATAACGTATAACCTATAACATATAACGTATAACGTATAAAGTATAACGTAGATCGTAAAGCGTGTAAAGTATATCGTATAACGTATAACGTATAACGTATAACGTATAACGTATAACGTAAAACGTATAACGTATAACGTATAACGTATAACGTGTAACGTATAACGTATAACGTATAACATATAACGTATAACGTATAACGTATAACCTATAACATATAACGTATAACGTATAAAGTATAACGTAGATCGTAAAGCGTGTAAAGTATATCGTATAACGTATAACGTATAACGTATAACGTATAACGTATAACGTATAACGTATAACGTAAAACGTATAACGTATAACGTATAACGTATAACGTATAACGTATAACGTATAACGTATAACGTATAACGTGTATCGTATAACGTATAACGTATAACATATAACGTATAACGTATAACGTATATCGTATAACGTATAACGTATAACGTATACCGTATAACGTATAACGTATAACGTATAACGTATAACCTATAACATATAACGTATAACGTATAAAGTATAACGTAGATCGTAAAGCGTGTAAAGTATATCGTATAACGTATAACGTATAACGTATAACGTATAACGTATAACGTAAAACGTATAACGTATAACGTATAACGTATAACGTATAACGTATAACGTATAACGAATAACGTATAACGTATAACGTATAACGTATAACGTATAACGTATAACGTATAACGTATAACGTATAACGTATAACGTATAACGTATATAGTAAAGCGTATAACGTATAACGTATATCGTAAAGCGCATAACGTATATCGCATAACGTATAACGTGTAACGTATAACGTGTAACGTATAACGTATAACGTATAACGTATAACGTATAACGTATAACGTATAACGTATAACGTATTACGTACAACCTTTAACGTATAACGTGTATCGTAAAGCGTATAACGTATAGCGTATAACGTATAACGTGTAACGTATAACGTATAACGTATAACGTATAACATATAACGTATAACGTATAACGTATATCGTATAACGTGTAACGTATAACGTATAACGTATAACGTATAACGTATAACGTATAACGTATAACTTATAAGGCATAACCTAGAACGTACACCGTATAACGTATAATCTATGACGTATAACGAATAACGTATAACGTATAACGCATAACGTGTAACGTATAACGTGTAACGTATAACGTATAACGTATAACGTATAACGTATAACGTATAACGTATAACGTATAACGTGTAACGTGTAACGTGTAACGTGTAACGTATAACGTATAACGTATAACGTACAACGTATAACGTATAACGTATAACGTATAACGTATAACGTATAACGTATAACGTATAACGTATAACGTATAACGTATAACGTATAACGTATAACGTATAACGTATAACGTATAACGTATAACGTATAACGTATATAGTAAAGCGTATAACGTATAACGTATATCGTAAAGCGCATAACGTATATCGCATAACGTATAACGTGTAACGTATAACGTGTAACGTATAACGTATAACGTATAACGTATAACGTATAACGTATAACGTATAACGTATAAAGTATAACGTAGATCGTAAAGCGTGTAAAGTATATCGTATAACGTATAACGTATAACGTATAACGTATAACGTATAACCTATAACATATAACGTATAACGTATAAAGTATAACGTAGATCGTAAAGCGTGTAAAGTATATCGTGTAACGTATAACGTATAACGTATAACGTATAACGCATAACGTAAAACGTATAACGTATAACGTATAACGTATAACGTGTAACGTATAACGTATAACGTATAACATATAACGTATAACGTATAACGTATAACGTATATCGTATAACGTATAACGTATAACGTATACCGTATAACGTATAACGTATAACGTATAACGTATAACCTATAACATATAACGTATAACGTATAAAGTATAACGTAGATCGTAAAGCGTGTAAAGTATATCGTATAACGTATAACGTATAACGTATAACGTATAACGTATAACGTATAACGTATAACGTAAAACGTATAACGTATAACGTATAACGTATAACGTATAACGTATAACGTATAACGTATAACGTATAACGTATAACGTGTAACGTATAACGTATAACGTATAACATATAACGTATAACGTATAACGTATATCGTATAACGTATAACGTATAACGTATACCGTATAACGTATAACGTATAACGTATAACGTATAACCTATAACATATAACGTATAATGTATAAAGTATAACGTAGATCGTAAAGCGTGTAAAGTATATCGTATAACGTATAACGTATAACGTATAACGTATAACGTATAACGTATAACGTAAAACGTATAACGTATAACGTATAACGTATAACGTATAACGTATAACGTATAACGAATAACGTATAACGTATAACGTATAACGTATAACGTATAACGTATAACGTATAACGTATAACGTATAACGTATAACGTATAACGTATATAGTAAAGCGTATAACGTATAACGTATATCGTAAAGCGCATAACGTATATCGCATAACGTATAACGTGTAACGTATAACGTGTAACGTATAACGTATAACGTATAACGTATAACGTATAACGTATAACGTATAACGTATAAAGTATAACGTAGATCGTAAAGCGTGTAAAGTATATCGTATAACGTATAACGTATAACGTATAACGTATAACGTATAACCTATAACATATAACGTATAACGTATAAAGTATAACGTAGATCGTAAAGCGTGAAAGTATATCGTATAACGTATAACGTATAACGTATAACGTATAACGTATAACGTAAAACGTATAACGTATAACGTATAACGTATAACGTGTAACGTATAACGTATATCGTATAACGTGTAACGTGTAACGTATAACGTATAACGTATAACATATAAAGTATAACGTATAACGTATATCGTATAACGTATAACGTATAACGTATAACGTATAACGTATAACGTATAACGTATAACGTATAACGTACAACGTTTAACGTATAACGTGTATCGTAAAGCGTATAACGTATAACGTATAACGTATAACGTATAACGTATAACGTATAACGTGTAACGTATAACGTATATCGTATAACGTATAACGTGTAACGTATAACGTATATCGTATAACATATAACTTATAACGTATAACGTATAACGTATAACGTATATCGTATAACGTATAACGTATAACGTATAACGTATAACGTATTACGTACAACGTTTAACGTATAACGTGTATCGTAAAGCGTATAACGTATAACGTATAACGTATAACGTGTAACGTATAACGTATAACGTATAACGTATAACATATAACGTATAACGTATAACGTATATCGTATAACGTACAACGTATAACGTATAACGTATAACGTATAACGTATAACGCATAACGTATAACTTGTAACGTATGATGCATAGCCTATACTGTATAACGTATAACGTATAACGTTTAACGTGTAACGTATAACGTATAACGTATAACGTACAACGTTTAACGTATAACGTGTATCGTAAAGCGTATAACGTATAACGTATAACGTATAACGTATAACGTATAACGTATAACGTATAACATATAACGTATAACGTATAACGTATATCGTATTACGTATAACGTATAACGTATAACCTATAACATATAACGTATAACGTATAAAGTATAACGTAGATCGTAAAGCGTGTAAAGTATATCGTATAACGTATAACGTATAACGTATAACGTATAACGTATAACCTATAACATATAACGTATAACGTATGAAGTATAACGTAGATCGTAAAGCGTGTAAAGTATATCGTATAACGTATAACGTATAACGTATAACGTATAACGTATAACGTAAAACGTATAACGTATAACGTATAACGTATAACGTATAACGTGTAACGTATAACGTATAACGTATAACATATAACGTATAACGTATAACGTATATCGTATAACGTATAACGTATAACGTATAACGTATAACGTATATCGTATAACGTATAACGTATAACGTATAACGTATAACGTATTACGTACAACGTTTAACGTATAACGTGTATCGTAAAGCGTATAACGTATAACGTATAACGTATAACGTGTAACGTATAACGTATAACGTATAACGTATAACATATAACGTATAACGTATAACGTATATCGTATAACGTATAACGTATAACGTATAACGTATAACGTATAACGTATAACGCATAACGTATAACTTGTAACGTATGATGCATAGCCTATACTGTATAACGTATAACGTATAACGTTTAACGTGTAACGTATAACGTATAACGTATAACGTACAACGTTTAACGTATAACGTGTATCGTAAAGCGTATAACGTATAACGTATAACGTATAACGTATAACGTATAACGTATAACGTATAACATATAACGTATAACGTATAACGTATATCGTATAACGTATAACGTATAACGTATAACCTATAACATATAACGTATAACGTATAAAGTATAACGTAGATCGTAAAGCGTGTAAAGTATATCGTATAACGTATAACGTATAACGTATAACGTATAACGTATAACGTATAACCTATAACATATAACGTATAACGTATAAAGTATAACGTAGATCGTAAAGCGTGTAAAGTATATCGTATAACGTATAACGTATAACGTATAACGTATAACGTATAACGTATAACGTAAAACGTATAACGTATAACGTATAACGTATAACGTATAACGTGTAACGTATAACGTATAACGTATAACATATAACGTATAACGTATAACGTATATCGTACAACGTATAACGTATAACGTATACCGTATAACGTATAACGTATAACGTATAACGTATAACCTATAACATATAACGTATAACGTATAAAGTATAACGTAGATCGTAAAGCGTGTAAAGTATATCGTATAACGTATAACGTATAACGTATAACGTATAACGTATAACGTATAACGTATAACGTAAAACGTATAACGTATAACGTATAACGTATAACGTATAACGTATAACGTGTAACGTATAACGTATAACGTGTAACGTATAACGTATAACGTATAACATATAACGTATAACGTATAACGTATATCGTATAACGTATAACGTATAACGTATACCGTATAACGTATAACGTATAACGTATAACGTATAACCTATAACATATAACGTATAACGTATAAAGTATAACGTAGATCGTAAAGCGTGTAAAGTATATCGTATAACGTATAACGTATAACGTATAACGTATAACGTATAAAGTATAACGTAAAACGTATAACGTATAACGTATAACGTATAACGTATAACGTATAACGTATAACGAATAACGTATAACGTATAACGTATAACGTATAACGTATAACGTATAACGTATAACGTATAACGTATAACGTATAACGTATAACGTATAACGTATAACGTATATAGTAAAGCGTATAACGTATAACGTATATCGTAAAGCGCATAACGTATATCGCGTTACGTATAACGTGTAACGTATAACGTGTAACGTATAACGTATAACGTATAACGTATAACGTATAACGTATAACGTATAACGTATAAAGTATAACGTAGATCGTAAAGCGTGTAAAGTATATCGTATAACGTATAACGTATAACGTATAACGTATAACGTATAACCTATAACATATAACGTATAACGTATAAAGTATAACGTAGATCGTAAAGCGTGTAAAGTATATCGTATAACGTATAACGTATAACGTATAACGTATAACGTATAACGTATAACGTAAAACGTATAACGTATAACGTATAACGTATAACGTGTAACGTATAACGTATATCGTATAACGTATAACGTGTAACGTATAACGTATAACGTATAACATATAAAGTATAACGTATAACGTATATCGTATAACGTATAACGTATAACGTATAACGTATAACGTATAACGTATAACGTATAACGTATAACGTATAACGTACAACGTTTAACGTATAACGTGTATCGTAAATCGTATAACGTATAACGTATAACGTATAACGTATAACGTATAACGTATAACGTGTAACGTATAACGTATAACGTATAACGTATAACATATAACGTATAACGTATAACGTATATCGTATAACGTATAACGTATAACGTATAACGTATAACGTATAACGTATACCTTATAACGTATAACGTATAACGTATAACGTATAACGTATAACGTATAACGTATATCGTATAACGTATAACGTATAACATATAACGTATAACGTATTACGTACAACGTTTAACGTATAACGTGTATCGTAAAGCGTATAACGTATAACGTATAACGTATAACGTGTAACGTATAACGTATAACGTATAACGTATAACGTACAACGTTTAACGTATAACGTGTATCGTAAAGCGTATAACGTATAACGTATAACGTATAACGTGTAACGTATAACGTATAACGTATAACATATAACGTATAACGTATAACGTATATCGTATAACGTATAACGTATAACGTATAACGTATAACGTATAACGTATAACGTATAACGTATAACGTATAACGTATAACGTATAACGTATAACTTATAAGGCATAACCTAGAACGTATACCGTATAACGTATAATCTATGACGTATAACGAATAACGTATAACGTATAACGTATAACGTATAACGTATAACGTATAACGTATAACGTATAACGTATAACGTACAACGTTTAACGTATAACGTGTATCGTAAAGCGTATAACGTATAACGTATAACGTATAACGTATAACGTATAACGTATAACGTGTAACGTATAACGTATAACGTATAACGTATAACATATAACGTGTAACGTATAACGTATAACGTATAACATATAACGTATAACGTATAACGTATATCGTATAACGTATAACGTATAACGTATAACGTATAACGTATAACGTATAACGTATAACGTATAACGTATAACGTATAACGTATAACTTATAAGGCATAACCTAGAACGTATACCGTATAACGTATAAACTATGACGTATAACGAATAACGTATAACGTATAACGTATAACGTATAACGTATAACGTATAACGTATAACGTATAACGTACAACGTTTAACGTATAACGTGTATCGTAAAGCGTATAACGTATAACGTATAACGTATAACGTATAACGTATAACGTATAACGTATAACGTGTAACGTATAACGTATAACGTATAACGTATAACATATAACGTATAACGTATAACGTATATCGTATAACGTATAACGTATAACGTATAACGTATAACGTATAACGTATAACGTATAACGTATAACGTATAACGTATAACGTATAACGTATTACGTACAACGTTTAACGTATAACGTGTATCGTAAAGCGTATAACGTATAACGTATAACGTATAACGTATAACGTATAACGTATAACGTGTAACGTATAACGTATAACGTATAACGTATAACATATAACGTATAACGTATAACGTATATCGTATAACGTATAACGTATAACGTATAACGTATAACGTATAACGTATAACGTATAACGTATAACGTATAACGTATAACGTAGAACGTATAACGTATAACGTATATCGTATAACGTATAACGTATAACGTATAACGTATAACGTATAACGTATAACGTGTAACGTATAACGTATAACGTATAACGTATAACATATAACGTATAACGTATAACGTATGTCGTATAACGTATAACGTATAACGTGTAACGTATAACGTGTAACGTATAACGTATAACGTATAACGTATAACGTATAACGTGTAACGTGTAACGTATAACGTATAACGTATAACTTATAAGGCATAACCTAGAACGTATACCGTATAACGTATAATGTATGACGTATAACGTATAACGTATAACGTATATCGTATAACGTATAACGTATAACGTATATCGTATAACGTATAACGTATAACGTATAACGTATAACGTATAACGTATAACGTGTAACGTATAACGTATAACGTATAACGTATAACATATAACGTATAACGTATAACGTATGTCGTATAACGTATAACGTATAACGTGTAACGTATAACGTGTAACGTATAACGTGTAACGTATAACGTATAACGTATAACGTATAACGTATAACGTATAACGTAAAACGTATAACTTATAAGGCATAACCTAGAACGTATACCGTATAACGTATAATGTATGACGTATAACGTATAACGTATAACGTATAACGTATAACGTATAACGTGTAACGTATAACGTATAACGTATAACGTTTAACGTATAACGTGTATCGTAAAGCGTATAACGTATAACGTATAACGTATAGCGTATAACGTATAACGTATAACGTATAACGTATAACGTATATAGTAAAGCGTGTAACGTATAACGTATATCGTAAAGCGTATAACGTATATCGCATAACGTATAACGTGTAACGTATAACGTGTAACGTATAACGTATAACGTATAACATATAACGTATAACGTATAACGTATATCGTATAACGTATAACGTATAACGTATAACGTATAACGTATAACGTATAACGTATAACGTACAACGTACAACGTATAACGTATAACGTATAACGTATAACGTATAACGTATAACGTATAACGTATAACGTATAACGTATAACGTATAACGTATAACGTGTAACGTGTAACGTATAACGTGTAACGTATAACGTGTAACGTATAACGTATAACGTATAACGTATAACGTATAACGTATAACGTATAACGTATAACGTATAACGTATAACGTATAACGTGTAACGTATAACGTATAACGTATAACGTATATCGTATAACGTATAACGTATAACGTATAACGTATAACGTATAACGTATAACGTATAACGTATAACGTATAACGTACAACTTATAAGGCATAACCTAGAACGTATACCGTATAACGTATAATCTATGACGTATAACGAATAACGTATAACGTATAACGCATAACGTATAACGTGTAACGTATGATGCATAGCCAATACTGTTTAACGTATAACGTATTGCGTATAACGTATAACATATAACGTATAACGTGTAACGTATAACGTGTAACGTATAACGTATAACGTATAACGTATAACGTATAACGTATAACGTATAACGTATAACGTGTAACGTGTAACGTATAACGTGTAACGTATAACGTGTAACGTATAACGTATAACGTATAACATATAACGTATAAAGTATAACGTATAACGTATAACGTATAACGTATAACGTATAACGTATAACGTATAACGTATAACTTATAAGGCATAACCTAGAACGTATACCGTATAACGTATAATGTATGACGTATAACGTATAACGTATAACGTATAACGTATAACGTATAACGTATAACTTGTAACGTATAACGTATAACGTATAACGTGTAACGTATGATGCATAGGCTATACTGTATAACGTATAACGTATAACGTCTAACGTGTAACGTATAACGTATAACGTATAACGTATAACGTATAACGTATAACGTATAACGTATAACGTTTAACGTATAACGTGTATCGTAAAGCGTATAACGTATAACGTGTAACGTATAACGTATAACGTATAACATATAACGTATAACGTATAAAGTATATCGTATAACGTATAACGTATAACGTATAACGTATAACGTATAACGTATAACGTATAACGTATAACGTATAACGTATAATGTACAACGTATAACGTATAACTTATAAGGCATAACCTAGAACGTATACCGTATAACGTATAATGTATGACGTATAACGTATAACGTATAACGTATAACGTATAACGTATAACGTATAACGTATAACGTATAACGTATAACGTATAACGTATAACGTATAACGTTTAACGTATAGCGTGTATCGTAAAGCGTCTAACGTATAACGTATAACGTATAACGTATAACGTGTAACGTATAACGTATAACGTATAACATATAAAGTATAACGTATAACGTATATCGTATAACGTATAACGTATAACGTATAACGTATAACGTATAACGTATAACTTATAAGGCATAACCTAGAACGTATACCGTATAACGTATAATCTATGACGTATAACGAATAACGTATAACGTATAACGCATAACGTATAACGTGTAACGTATAACGTATAACGTATAACGTATAACGTATAACGTATAACGTATAACGTATAACGTGTAACGTGTAACGTGTAACGTGTAACGTGTAACGTGTAACGTGTAACGTGTAACGTGTAACGTGTAACGTGTAACGTGTAACGTGTAACGTGTAACGTATAACGTATAACGTATAACGTATAACGTATAACGTATAACGTATAACGTATAACGTATAACGTATAACGTATAACGTATAACGTATAACGAATAACGTATAACGTATATCGTATAAAGTATAACGTATAACGTATAACGTATAACGTATTACGGACAACCTTTAACGTATAACGTGTATCGTAAAGCGTATAACGTATAACGTATAACGTATAACGTGTAACGTATAACGTGTAACGTGTAACGTGTAACGTGTAACGTGTAACGTATAACGTATAACGTATAACGTATAACGTGTAACGTATAACGTATAACGTATAACGTATAACGTATAACGCATAACGTATAACGTGTAACGTATGATGCATAGCCTATACTGTATAACGTATAACGTATAACGTTTAACGTGTAACGTATAACGTATAACGTATAACGTATAACGTATAACGTATAACGTATAACGTTTAACGTATAACGTATAACGTATAACGTATAACGTATAACGCATAACGTATAACGTGTAACGTATGATGCATAGCCTATACTGTATAACGTATAACGTATAACGTTTAACGTGTAACGCATAACGTATAACGTATAACGCACAACGTTTAACGTATAACGTGTATCGTAAAGCGTATAACGTATAACGTATAACGTATAACGTATAACGTGTAACGTATAACGTATAACGTATAACGTATAACGTATAACGTATAACGTATAACGTATAACGTATAACGTATAACGTATAACGTATAACGTATAACGTATAACGTATAACGTATAACGTATAACGTATATCGTATAAAGTATAACGTATAACGTATAACGTATAACGTATTACGTACAACCTTTAACGTATAACGTGTATCGTAAAGCGTATAACGTATAGCGTATAACGTATAACGTGTAACGTATAACGTATAACGTATAACGTATAACATATAACGTATAACGTATAACGTATATCGTATAACGTGTAACGTATAACGTATAACGTATAACGTATAACGTATAACGTATAACGTATAACGTATAACGTATAACTTATAAGGCATAACCTAGAACGTATACCGTATAACGTATAATCTATGACGCATAACGAATAACGTATAACGTATAACGTATAACGCATAACGTATAACGTGTAACGTATGATGCATAGCCAATACTGTTTAACGTATAACGTATAACGTATAACGTATAACGTATAACGTATAACGTTTAACGTATAACGTATAACGTGTAACATGTAACGTGTAACGTGTAACGTGTAACGTGTAACGTGTAACGTGTAACGTGTAACGTGTAACGTGTAACGTGTAACGTATAACGTATAACGTATAACGTATATCGTATAACGTGTAACGTATAACGTATAACGTATAACGTATAACGTTTAACGTGTAACGCATAACGTATAACGTATAACGCACAACGTTTAACGTATAACGTGTATCGTAAAGCGTATAACGTATAACGTATAACGTATAACGTATAACGTGTAACGTATAACGTATAACGTATAACATATAACGTATAACGTATAACGTATAACGTATATCGTATAACGTATAACGTATAACGTATAACGTATAACGTATAACGTATAACGTGTAACGTATAACGTATACCGTATAACGTATAACGTATAACGTATAACGTATAACGTTTAACGTATAACGTATAACGTGTAACATGTAACGTGTAACGTGTAACGTGTAACGTGTAACGTGTAACGTGTAACGTGTAACGTGTAACGTGTAACGTGTAACGTATAACGTATAACGTATAACGTATAACGTATAACGTATAACGTATAACGTATAACGTATAACGTATAACGTATAACGTATAACGTATAACGTATAACGTATAACGTATAACGTATAACGTATATCGTATAAAGTATAACGTATAACGTATAACGTATAACGTATTACGTACAACCTTTAACGTATAACGTGTATCGTAAAGCGTATAACGTATAGCGTATAACGTATAACGTGTAACGTATAACGTATAACGTATAACGTATAACATATAACGTATAACGTATAACGTATATCGTATAACGTGTAACGTATAACGTATAACGTATAACGTATAACGTATAACGTATAACGTATAACGTATAACGTATAACTTATAAGGCATAACCTAGAACGTATACCGTATAACGTATAATCTATGACGTATAACGAATAACGTATAACGTATAACGCATAACGTATAACGTGTAACGTATGATGCATAGCCAATACTGTTTAACGTATAACGTATAACGTATAACGTATAACGTATAACGTATAACGTATAACGTATAACGTATAACGTATAACGTATAACGTATAACGTATAACGTTTAACGTATAACGTATAACGTGTAACATGTAACGTGTAACGTGTAACGTGTAACGTGTAACGTGTAACGTGTAACGTGTAACGTGTAACGTGTAACGTGTAACGTATAACGTATAACGTATAACGTATAACGTATAACGTATATCGTATAAAGTATAACGTATAACGTATAACGTATAACGTATTACGTACAACCTTTAACGTATAACGTGTATCGTAAAGCGTATAACGTATAGCGTATAACGTATAACGTATAACGTATAACGTATATCGTATAAAGTATAACGTATAACGTATAACGTATAACGTATTACGTACAACCTTTAACGTATAACGTGTATCGTAAAGCGTATAACGTATAGCGTATAACGTATAACGTGTAACGTATAACGTATAACGTATAACGTATAACGTATAACATATAACGTATAACGTATAACGTATAACGTATATCGTATAACGTATAACGTATAACGTATAACGTATAACGTATAACGTATAACGTGTAACGTATAACGTATACCGTATAACGTATAACGTATAACGTATAACGTATAACGTTTAACGTATAACGTATAACGTGTAACATGTAACGTGTAACGTGTAACGTGTAACGTGTAACGTGTAACGTGTAACGTGTAACGTGTAACGTGTAACGTGTAACGTATAACGTATAACGTATAACGTATAACGTATAACGTATATCGTATAAAGTATAACGTATAACGTATAACGTATAACGTATTACGTACAACCTTTAACGTATAACGTGTATCGTAAAGCGTATAACGTATAGCGTATAACGTATAACGTGTAACGTATAACGTATAACGTATAACGTATAACATATAACGTATAACGTATAACGTATATCGTATAACGTGTAACGTATAACGTATAACGTATAACGTATAACGTATAACGTATAACGTATAACGTATAACGTATAACTTATAAGGCATAACCTAGAACGTATACCGTATAACGTATAATCTATGACGTATAACGAATAACGTATAACGTATAACGCATAACGTATAACGTGTAACGTATGATGCATAGCCAATACTGTTTAACGTATAACGTATAACGTATAACGTATAACGTATAACGTATAACGTATAACGTATAACGTATAACGTATAACGTATAACGTATAACGTATAACGTATAACGTATAACGTATAACGTATAACGTATAACGTATAACGTATAACGTATAACTTATAAGGCATAACCTAGAACGTATACCGTATAACGTATAATCTATGACGTATAACGAATAACGTATAACGTATAACGTATAACGTATAACGTATAACGTATAACGTATAACGTATAACGTATAACGTACAACGTTTAACGTATAACGTGTATCGTAAAGCGTATAACGTATAACGTATAACGTATAACGTATAACGTATAACGTATAACGTGTAACGTATAACGTATAACGTATAACGTATAACATATAACGTGTAACGTATAACGTATAACGTATAACATATAACGTATAACGTATAACGTATATCGTATAACGTATAACGTATAACGTATAACGTATAACGTATAACGTATAACGTATAACGTATAACGTATAACGTATAACGTATAACTTATAAGGCATAACCTAGAACGTATACCGTATAACGTATAAACTATGACGTATAACGAATAACGTATAACGTATAACGTATAACGTATAACGTATAACGTATAACGTATAACGTATAACGTACAACGTTTAACGTATAACGTGTATCGTAAAGCGTATAACGTATAACGTATAACGTATAACGTATAACGTATAACGTATAACGTATAACGTGTAACGTATAACGTATAACGTATAACGTATAACATATAACGTATAACGTATAACGTATATCGTATAACGTATAACGTATAACGTATAACGTATAACGTATAACGTATAACGTATAACGTATAACGTATAACGTATAACGTATAACGTATAACGTATTACGTACAACGTTTAACGTATAACGTGTATCGTAAAGCGTATAACGTATAACGTATAACGTATAACGTATAACGTATAACGTATAACGTGTAACGTATAACGTATAACGTATAACGTATAACATATAACGTATAACGTATAACGTATATCGTATAACGTATAACGTATAACGTATAACGTATAACGTATAACGTATAACGTATAACGTATAACGTATAACGTATAACGTAGAACGTATAACGTATAACGTATATCGTATAACGTATAACGTATAACGTATAACGTATAACGTATAACGTATAACGTGTAACGTATAACGTATAACGTATAACGTATAACATATAACGTATAACGTATAACGTATGTCGTATAACGTATAACGTATAACGTGTAACGTATAACGTGTAACGTATAACGTATAACGTATAACGTATAACGTATAACGTGTAACGTGTAACGTATAACGTATAACGTATAACGTATAACGTATAACGTATAACGTATAACGTATATCGTATAACGTATAACGTATAACGTATAACGTATAACGTATAACGTATAACGTATATCGTATAACGTATAACGTATAACGTATAACGTATAACGTATAACGTATAACGTATAACGTATAACGTATAACGTATACCGTATAACGTATAACGTATAACGTATAACGTATAACGTATAACGTATAACGTATAACGTATAACGTATAACGTATAACGTATAACGTATAACGAATAACGTATAACGTATACCGTATAACGTATAACGTATAACGTATAACGTATAACGTATAACGTATAACGTATAACGTATAACGTATAACGTATAACGTATAACGTATATAGTAAAGCGTATAACGTATAACGTATATCGTAAAGCGTATAACGTATATCGCATAACGTATAACGTGTAACGTATAACGTGTAACGTATAACGTATAACGTATAACATATAACGTATAACGTATAACGTATATCGTATAACGTATAACGTATAACGTATAACGTATAACGTATAACGTATAACGTATAACGTATAACGTATAACGTATAACGTATAACGTAAAACGTATAACTTATAAGGCATAACCTAGAACGTATACCGTATAACGTATAATGTATGACGTATAACGTATAACGTATAACGTATAACGTATAACGTATAACGTGTAACGTATAACGTATAACGTATAACGTGTAACGTATGATGCATAGCCTATACTGTATAACGTATAACGTATAACGTCTAACGTGTAACGTATAACGTATAACGTATAACGTACAACGTTTAACGTATAACGTGTATCGTAAAGCGTATAACGTATAACGTATAACGTATAACGTATAACGTATAACGTATAACGTATAACGTATAACGTATATAGTAAAGCGTATAACGTATAACGTATATCGTAAAGCGTATAACGTATATCGCATAACGTATAACGTGTAACGTATAACGTGTAACGTATAACGTATAACGTATAACATATAACGTATAACGAATAACGTATATCGTATAACGTATAACGTATAACGTATAACGTATAACGTATAACGTATAACGTATAACGTACAACGTATAACGTATAACGTATAACGTATAACATATAACGTATAACGTATAACGTATGTCGTATAACGTATAACGTATAACGTGTAACGTATAACGTGTAACGTATAACGTATAACGTATAACGTATAACGTATAACGTGTAACGTGTAACGTATAACGTATAACGTATAACGTATAACGTATAACGTATAACGTATAACGTATATCGTATAACGTATAACGTATAACGTATAACGTATAACGTATAACGTATAACGTATATCGTATAACGTATAACGTATAACGTATAACGTATAACGTATAACGTATAACGTATAACGTATAACGTATAACGTACAACGTTTAACGTATAACGTGTATCGTAAAGCGTATAACGTATAACGTATAACGTATAACGTATAACGTATAACGTATAACGTATAACGTATAACGTATATAGTAAAGCGTATAACGTATAACGTATATCGTAAAGCGTATAACGTATATCGCATAACGTATAACGTGTAACGTATAACGTGTAACGTATAACGTATAACGTATAACATATAACGTATAACGAATAACGTATATCGTATAACGTATAACGTATAACGTATAACGTATAACGTATAACGTATAACGTATAACGTACAACGTATAACGTATAACGTATAACGTATAACATATAACGTATAACGTATAACGTATGTCGTATAACGTATAACGTATAACGTGTAACGTATAACGTGTAACGTATAACGTATAACGTATAACGTATAACGTATAACGTGTAACGTGTAACGTATAACGTATAACGTATAACGTATAACGTATAACGTATAACGTATAACGTATATCGTATAACGTATAACGTATAACGTATAACGTATAACGTATAACGTATAACGTATATCGTATAACGTATAACGTATAACGTATAACGTATAACGTATAACGTATAACGTATAACGTATAACGTATAACGTATACCGTATAACGTATAACGTATAACGTATAACGTATAACGTATAACGTAAAACGTATAACTTATAAGGCATAACCTAGAACGTATACCGTATAACGTATAATGTATGACGTATAACGTATAACGTATAACGTATAACGTATAACGTATAACGTGTAACGTATAACGTATAACGTATAACGTTTAACGTATAACGTGTATCGTAAAGCGTATAACGTATAACGTATAACGTATAGCGTATAACGTATAACGTATAACGTATAACGTATAACGTATATAGTAAAGCGTGTAACGTATAACGTATATCGTAAAGCGTATAACGTATATCGCATAACGTATAACGTGTAACGTATAACGTGTAACGTATAACGTATAACGTATAACATATAACGTATAACGTATAACGTATATCGTATAACGTATAACGTATAACGTATAACGTATAACGTATAACGTATAACGTATAACGTACAACGTACAACGTATAACGTAGAACGTATAACGTATAACGTATAACGTATAACGTATAACGTATAACGTATAACGTATAACGTATAACGTATAACGTGTAACGTGTAACGTATAACGTGTAACGTATAACGTGTAACGTATAACGTATAACGTATAACGTATAACGTATAACGTATAACGTATAACGTATAACGTATAACGTATAACGTATAACGTGTAACGTATAACGTATAACGTATAACGTATATCGTATAACGTATAACGTATAACGTATAACGTATAACGTATAACGTATAACGTATAACGTATAACGTATAACGTACAACTTATAAGGCATAACCTAGAACGTATACCGTATAACGTATAATCTATGACGTATAACGAATAACGTATAACGTATAACGCATAACGTATAACGTGTAACGTATGATGCATAGCCAATACTGTTTAACGTATAACGTATTGCGTATAACGTATAACATATAACGTATAACGTGTAACGTATAACGTGTAACGTATAACGTATAACGTATAACGTATAACGTATAACGTATAACGTATAACGTATAACGTGTAACGTGTAACGTATAACGTGTAACGTATAACGTGTAACGTATAACGTATAACGTATAACATATAACGTATAAAGTATAACGTATAACGTATAACGTATAACGTATAACGTATAACGTATAACGTATAACGTATAACTTATAAGGCATAACCTAGAACGTATACCGTATAACGTATAATGTATGACGTATAACGTATAACGTATAACGTATAACGTATAACGTATAACGTATAACTTGTAACGTATAACGTATAACGTATAACGTGTAACGTATGATGCATAGGCTATACTGTATAACGTATAACGTATAACGTCTAACGTGTAACGTATAACGTATAACGTATAACGTATAACGTATAACGTATAACGTATAACGTATAACGTTTAACGTATAACGTGTATCGTAAAGCGTATAACGTATAACGTGTAACGTATAACGTATAACGTATAACATATAACGTATAACGTATAAAGTATATCGTATAACGTATAACGTATAACGTATAACGTATAACGTATAACGTATAACGTATAACGTATAACGTATAACGTATAATGTACAACGTATAACGTATAACTTATAAGGCATAACCTAGAACGTATACCGTATAACGTATAATGTATGACGTATAACGTATAACGTATAACGTATAACGTATAACGTATAACGTATAACGTATAACGTATAACGTATAACGTATAACGTATAACGTATAACGTTTAACGTATAGCGTGTATCGTAAAGCGTCTAACGTATAACGTATAACGTATAACGTATAACGTGTAACGTATAACGTATAACGTATAACATATAAAGTATAACGTATAACGTATATCGTATAACGTATAACGTATAACGTATAACGTATAACGTATAACGTATAACTTATAAGGCATAACCTAGAACGTATACCGTATAACGTATAATCTATGACGTATAACGAATAACGTATAACGTATAACGCATAACGTATAACGTGTAACGTATAACGTATAACGTATAACGTATAACGTATAACGTATAACGTATAACGTATAACGTGTAACGTGTAACGTGTAACGTGTAACGTGTAACGTGTAACGTGTAACGTGTAACGTGTAACGTGTAACGTGTAACGTGTAACGTGTAACGTGTAACGTATAACGTATAACGTATAACGTATAACGTATAACGTATAACGTATAACGTATAACGTATAACGTATAACGTATAACGTATAACGTATAACGAATAACGTATAACGTATATCGTATAAAGTATAACGTATAACGTATAACGTATAACGTATTACGGACAACCTTTAACGTATAACGTGTATCGTAAAGCGTATAACGTATAACGTATAACGTATAACGTGTAACGTATAACGTGTAACGTGTAACGTGTAACGTGTAACGTGTAACGTATAACGTATAACGTATAACGTATAACGTGTAACGTATAACGTATAACGTATAACGTATAACGTATAACGCATAACGTATAACGTGTAACGTATGATGCATAGCCTATACTGTATAACGTATAACGTATAACGTTTAACGTGTAACGTATAACGTATAACGTATAACGTATAACGTATAACGTATAACGTATAACGTTTAACGTATAACGTATAACGTATAACGTATAACGTATAACGCATAACGTATAACGTGTAACGTATGATGCATAGCCTATACTGTATAACGTATAACGTATAACGTTTAACGTGTAACGCATAACGTATAACGTATAACGCACAACGTTTAACGTATAACGTGTATCGTAAAGCGTATAACGTATAACGTATAACGTATAACGTATAACGTGTAACGTATAACGTATAACGTATAACATATAACGTATAACGTATAACGTATAACGTATATCGTATAACGTATAACGTATAACGTATAACGTATAACGTATAACGTATAACGTGTAACGTATAACGTATACCGTATAACGTATAACGTATAACGTATAACGTATAACGTTTAACGTATAACGTATAACGTGTAACATGTAACGTGTAACGTGTAACGTGTAACGTGTAACGTGTAACGTGTAACGTGTAACGTGTAACGTGTAACGTGTAACGTATAACGTATAACGTATAACGTATAACGTATAACGTATAACGTATAACGTATAACGTATAACGTATAACGTATAACGTATAACGTATAACGTATAACGTATAACGTATAACGTATAACGTATATCGTATAAAGTATAACGTATAACGTATAACGTATAACGTATTACGTACAACCTTTAACGTATAACGTGTATCGTAAAGCGTATAACGTATAGCGTATAACGTATAACGTGTAACGTATAACGTATAACGTATAACGTATAACATATAACGTATAACGTATAACGTATATCGTATAACGTGTAACGTATAACGTATAACGTATAACGTATAACGTATAACGTATAACGTATAACGTATAACGTATAACTTATAAGGCATAACCTAGAACGTATACCGTATAACGTATAATCTATGACGTATAACGAATAACGTATAACGTATAACGTATAACGCATAACGTATAACGTGTAACGTATGATGCATAGCCAATACTGTTTAACGTATAACGTATAACGTATAACGTATAACGTATAACGTTTAACGTATAACGTATAACGTGTAACATGTAACGTGTAACGTGTAACGTGTAACGTGTAACGTGTAACGTGTAACGTGTAACGTGTAACGTGTAACGTGTAACGTATAACGTATAACGTATAACGTATATCGTATAACGTGTAACGTATAACGTATAACGTATAACGTATAACGTTTAACGTGTAACGCATAACGTATAACGTATAACGCACAACGTTTAACGTATAACGTGTATCGTAAAGCGTATAACGTATAACGTATAACGTATAACGTATAACGTGTAACGTATAACGTATAACGTATAACATATAACGTATAACGTATAACGTATAACGTATATCGTATAACGTATAACGTATAACGTATAACGTATAACGTATAACGTATAACGTGTAACGTATAACGTATACCGTATAACGTATAACGTATAACGTATAACGTATAACGTTTAACGTATAACGTATAACGTGTAACATGTAACGTGTAACGTGTAACGTGTAACGTGTAACGTGTAACGTGTAACGTGTAACGTGTAACGTGTAACGTGTAACGTATAACGTATAACGTATAACGTATAACGTATAACGTATAACGTATAACGTATAACGTATAACGTATAACGTATAACGTATAACGTATAACGTATAACGTATAACGTATAACGTATAACGTATAACGTATAACGTATATCGTATAAAGTATAACGTATAACGTATAACGTATAACGTATTACGTACAACCTTTAACGTATAACGTGTATCGTAAAGCGTATAACGTATAGCGTATAACGTATAACGTGTAACGTATAACGTATAACGTATAACGTATAACATATAACGTATAACGTATAACGTATATCGTATAACGTGTAACGTATAACGTATAACGTATAACGTATAACGTATAACGTATAACGTATAACGTATAACGTATAACTTATAAGGCATAACCTAGAACGTATACCGTATAACGTATAATCTATGACGTATAACGAATAACGTATAACGTATAACGCATAACGTATAACGTGTAACGTATGATGCATAGCCAATACTGTTTAACGTATAACGTATAACGTATAACGTATAACGTATAACGTATAACGTATAACGTATAACGTATAACGTATAACGTATAACGTATAACGTATAACGTATAACGTATAACGTATAACTTATAAGGCATAACCTAGAACGTATACCGTATAACGTATAATCTATGACGTATAACGAATAACGTATAACGTATAACGCATAACGTATAACGTGTAACGTATGATGCATAGCCAATACTGTTTAACGTATAACGTATAACGTATAACGTATAACGTATAACGTATAACGTATAACGTATAACGTATAACGTATAACGTATAACGTATAACGTGTAACGTATAACGTGTAACGTATAACGTATAACGTATAACGTATAACGTATAACGTATAACGTATAACGTATAACGTGTAACGTGTAACGTGTAACGTGTAACGTATAACGTATAACGTATAACGTACAACGTATAACGTATAACGTATAACGTATAACGTATAACGTATAACGTATAACGTATAACGTATAACGTATAACGTATAACGTATAACGTATAACGTATAACGTATAACGTATAACGTATAACGTATAACGTATAACGTATATAGTAAAGCGTATAACGTATAACGTATATCGTAAAGCGCATAACGTATATCGCATAACGTATAACGTGTAACGTATAACGTGTAACGTATAACGTATAACGTATAACGTATAACGTATAACGTATAACGTATAACGTATAAAGTATAACGTAGATCGTAAAGCGTGTAAAGTATATCGTATAACGTATAACGTATAACGTATAACGTATAACGTATAACCTATAACATATAACGTATAACGTATAAAGTATAACGTAGATCGTAAAGCGTGTAAAGTATATCGTATAACGTATAACGTATAACGTATAACGTATAACGTATAACGTAAAACGTATAACGAATAACGTATAACGTATAACGTGTAACGTATAACGTATAACGTATAACATATAACGTATAACGTATAACGTATATCGTATAACGTATAACGTATAACGTATACCGTATAACGTATAACGTATAACGTATAACGTATAACCTATAACATATAACGTATAACGTATAAAGTATAACGTAGATCGTAAAGCGTGTAAAGTATATCGTATAACGTATAACGTATAACGTATAACGTATAACGTATAACGTATAACGTAAAACGTATAACGTATAACGTATAACGTATAACGTATAACGTATAACGTATAACGTATAACGTATAACGTATAACGTGTAACGTATAACGTATAACGTATAACATATAACGTATAACGTATAACGTATATCGTATAACGTATAACGTATAACGTATACCGTATAACGTATAACGTATAACGTATAACGTATAACCTATAACATATAACGTATAACGTATAAAGTATAACGTAGATCGTAAAGCGTGTAAAGTATATCGTATAACGTATAACGTATAACGTATAACATATAACGTATAACGTAAAACGTATAACGTATAACGTATAACGTATAACGTATAACGTATAACGTATAACGAATAACGTATAACGTATAACGTATAACGTATAACGTATAACGTATAACGTATAACGTATAACGTATAACGTATAACGTATATAGTAAAGCGTATAACGTATAACGTATATCGTAAAGCGCATAACGTATATCGCATAACGTATAACGTGTAACGTATAACGTGTAACGTATAACGTATAACGTATAACGTATAACGTATAACGTATAACGTATAACGTATAAAGTATAACGTAGATCGTAAAGCGTGTAAAGTATATCGTATAACGTATAACGTATAACGTATAACGTATAACGTATAACCTATAACATATAACGTATAACGTATAAAGTATAACGTAGATCGTAAAGCGTGTAAAGTATATCGTATAACGTATAACGTATAACGTATAACGTATAACGTATAACGTATAACGTATAACGTATAACGTATAACGTATAACGTATATAGTAAAGCGTATAACGTATAACGTATATCGTAAAGCGCATAACGTATATCGCATAACGTATAACGTGTAACGTATAACGTGTAACGTATAACGTAAAACGTATAACGTATAACGTATAACGTATAACGTGTAACGTATAACGTATATCGTATAACGTATAACGTGTAACGTATAACGTATAACGTATAACATATAAAGTATAACGTATAACGTATAACGTATAACGTATAACGTATAACGTATAACGTATAACGTATAACGTATAACGTATAACGTATAACGGACAACGTTTAACGTATAACGTGTATCGTAAAGCGTATAACGTATAACGTATAACGTATAACGTATAACGTATAACGTATAACGTGTAACGTATAACGTATAACGTATAACGTATAACATATAACGTATAACGTATAACATATATCGTATAACGTATAACTTATAACGTATAACGTATAACGTATAACGTATAACTTATAACGTATAACGTATAACGTATAACGTATAACGTATAACGTATAACGTATATCGTATAACGTATAACGTATAACGTATAACGTATAACGTATAACGTATAACGTATAACGTATAACGTATAACGCATAACGTATAACTTGTAACGTATGATGCATAGCCTATACTGTATAACGTATAACGTATAACGTTTAATGTGTAACGTATAACGTATAACGTATAACGTACAACGTTTAACGTATAACGTGTATCGTAAAGCGTATAACGTATAACGTATAACGTGTAACGTATAACGTATAACGTATAACGTATAACGTATAACATATAACGTATAACGTATAACGTATATCGTATAACGTATAACGTATAACGTATAACCTATAACATATAACGTATAACGTATAAAGTATAACGTAGATCGTAAAGCGTGTAAAGTATATCGTATAACGTATAACGTATAACGTATAACGTATAACGTATAACGTATAACGTATAACCTATAACATATAACGTATAACGTATAAAGTATAACGTAGATCGTAAAGCGTGTAAAGTATATCGTATAACGTATAACGTATAACGTATAACGTATAACGTATAACGTAAAACGTATAACGTATAACGTATAACGTAAAACGTGTAACGTATAACGTATAACGTATAACATATAACGTATAACGTATAACGTATATCGTATAACGTATAACGTATAACGTATACCGTATAACGTATAACGTATAACGTATAACGTATAACCTATAACATATAACGTATAACGTATAAAGTATAACGTAGATCGTAAAGCGTGTAAAGTATATCGTATAACGTATAACGTATAACGTATAACGTATAACGTATAACGTGTAACGTAAAACGTATAACGTGTAACGTATAACGTATAACGTATAACATATAACGTATAACGTATAACGTATATCGTATAACGTATAACGTATAACGTATACCGTATAACGTATAACGTATAACGTATAACGTATAACCTATAACATATAACGTATAACGTATAAAGTATAACGTAGATCGTAAAGCGAGTAAAGTATATCGTATAACGTATAACGTATAACGTATAACGTATAACGTATAACGTAAAACGTATAACGTATAACGTATAACGTATAACGTATAACGTATAACGTATAACGAATAACGTATAACGTATACCGTATAACGTATAACGTATAACGTATAACGTATAACGTATAACGTATAACGTATAACGTATATAGTAAAGCGTATAACGTATAACGTATATCGTAAAGCGCATAACGTATATCGCATAACGTATAACGTGTAACGTATAACGTGTAACGTATAACGTATAACGTATAACGTATAACGTATAACGTATAACGTATAACGTATAAAGTATAACGTAGATCGTAAAGCGTGTAAAGTATATCGTATAACGTATAACGTATAACGTATAACGTATAACGTATAACCTATAACATATAACGTATAACGTATAAAGTATAACGTAGATCGTAAAGCGTGTAAAGTATATCGTATAACGTATAACGTATAACGTATAACGTATAACGTATAACGTAAAACGTATAACGTATAACGTATAACGTATAACGTGTAACGTATAACGTATATCGTATAACGTATAACGTGTAACGTATAACGTATAACGTATAACATATAAAGTATAACGTATAACGTATATCGTATAACGTATAACGTATAACGTATAACGTATAACGTATAACGTATAACGTATAACGTATAACGTATAACGTACAACGTTTAACGTATAACGTGTATCGTAAAGCGTATAACGTATAACGTATAACGTATAACGTATAACGTATAACGTATAACGTGTAACGTATAACGTATAACGTATAACGTATAACATATAACGTATAACGTATAACGTATATCGTATAACGTATAACTTATAACGTATAACGTATAACGTATAACGTATAACTTATAACGTATAACGTATAACGTATAACGTATAACGTATAACGTATAACGTATATCGTATAACGTATAAAGTATAACGTATAACGTATAACGTATTACGTACAACGTTTAACGTATAACGTGTATCGTAAAGCGTATAACGTATAACGTATAACGTATAACGTGTAACGTATAACGTATAACGTATAACGTATAACATATAACGTATAACGTATAACGTATATCGTATAACGTATAACGTATAACGTATAACGTATAACGTATAACGTATAACGCATAACGTATAACTTGTAACGTATGATGCATAGCCTATACTGTATAACGTATAACGTATAACGTTTAACGTGTAACGTATAACGTATAACGTATAACGTACAACGTTTAACGTATAACGTGTATCGTAAAGCGTATAACGTATAACGTATAACGTATAACGTGTAACGTATAACGTATAACGTATAACGTGTAACGTATAACGTATAACGTATAACGTATAACGTATAACGTATAACGTATATCGTATAACGTATAACGTATAACGTGTAACGTATAACGTATTACGTACAACGTTTAACGTATAACGTGTATCGTAAAGCGTATAACGTATAACGTATAACGTATAACGTATAACGTATAACGTATAACGTGTAACGTATAACGTATAACGTATAACGTATAACATATAACGTATAACGTATAACGTATATCGTATAACGTATAACGTATAACGTATAACGTATAACGTATAACGTATAACGTATAACGTATAACGTATAACGTATAACGTATAACGTATAACGTATAACGTATAACGTATATCGTATAACGTATAACGTATAACGTATAACGTATAACGTATAACGTATAACGTATAACGTGTAACGTATAACGTATAACGTATAACGTATAACATATAACGTATAACGTATAACGTATGTCGTATAACGTATAACGTATAACGTGTAACGTATAACGTGTAACGTATAACGTATAACGTATAACGTATAACGTATAACGTATAACGTATAACGTATAACGAATAACGTATAACGTATAACGTATAACGTATAACGTATAACGTATAACGTATATCGTATAACGTATAACGTATAACGTATAACGTATATAGTAAAGCGTATAACGTATAACGTATATCGTAAAGCGTATAACGTATATCGCATAACGTATAACGTGTAACGTATAACGTGTAACGTATAACGTATAACGTATAACATATAACGTATAACGTATAACGTATATCGTATAACGTATAACGTATAACGTATAACGTATAACGTATAACGTATAACGTATAACGTATAACGTAAAACGTATAACTTATAAGGCATAACCTAGAACGTATACCGTATAACGTATAATGTATGACGTATAACGTATAACGTATAACGTATAACGTATAACGTATAACGTGTAACGTATAACGTATAACGTATAACGTATAACGTATATCGTATAACGTATAACGTATAACGTATAACGTATAACGTATAACGTATAACGTATAACGTATAACGTATAACGTATAACGTATAACGTATAACGTATAACGTATAACGTATAACGTATAACGTATAACGTATAACGTATAACGTATAACGTATAACGTATAACGTATAACGTGTAACGTGTAACGTATAACGTGTAACGTATAACGTGTAACGTATAACGTATAACATATAACGTATAACGTATAACGTATAACGTATAACGTATAACGTATAACGTATAACGTATAACGTATAACGTATATCGTATAACGTATAACGTATAACGTATAACGTATAACGTATAACGTATAACGTATAACGTATAACGTATAACGTACAACTTATAAGGCATAACCTAGAACGTATACCGTATAACGTATAATCTATGACGTATAACGAATAACGTATAACGTATAACGCATAACGTATAACGTGTAACGTATGATGCATAGCCAATACTGTTTAACGTATAACGTATTGCGTATATCGTATAACATATAACGTATAACGTGTAACGTATAACGTGTAACGTATAACGTATAACGTATAACGTATAACGTATAACGTATAACGTATAACGTATAACGTGTAACGTGTAACGTATAACGTGTAACGTATAACGTGTAACGTATAACGTATAACGTATAACATATAACGTATAAAGTATAACGTATAACGTATAACGTATAACGTATAACGTATAACGTATAACGTATAACGTATAACTTATAAGGCATAACCTAGAACGTATACCGTATAACGTATAATGTATGACGTATAACGTATAACGTATAACGTATAACGTATAACGTATAACGTATAACTTGTAACGTATAACGTATAACGTATAACGTGTAACGTATGATGCATAGGCTATACTGTATAACGTATAACGTATAACGTCTAACGTGTAACGTATAACGTGTAACGTATAACGTATAACGTATAACGTATAACGTATAACGTATAACGTTTAACGTATAACGTGTATCGTAAAGCGTATAACGTATAACGTGTAACGTATAACGTATAACGTATAACATATAACGTATAACGTATAAAGTATATCGTATAACGTATAACGTATAACGTATAACGTATAACGTATAACGTATAACGTATAACGTATAACGTATAACGTATAATGTACAACGTATAACGTATAACTTATAAGGCATAACCTAGAACGTATACCGTATAACGTATAATGTATGACGTATAACGTATAACGTATAACGTATAACGTATAACGTATAACGTATAACGTATAACGTATAACGTATAACGTATAACGTATAACGTATAACGTATAACGTTTAACGTATAACGTGTATCGTAAAGCGTCTAACGTATAACGTATAACGTATAACGTATAACGTATAACGTGTAACGTATAACGTATAACGTATAACATATAAAGTATAACGTATAACGTATATCGTATAACGTATAACGTATAACGTATAACGTATAACGTATAACGTATAACTTATAAGGCATAACCTAGAACGTATACCGTATAACGTATAATCTATGACGTATAACGAATAACGTATAACGTATAACGCATAACGTATAACGTGTAACGTATAACGTATAACGTATAACGTATAACGTATAACGTATAACGTATAACGTATAACGTGTAACGTGTAACGTGTAACGTGTAACGTGTAACGTGTAACGTGTAACGTGTAACGTGTAACGTGTAACGTGTAACGTGTAACGTGTAACGTGTAACGTATAACGTATAACGTATAACGTATAACGTATAACGTATAACGTATAACGTATAACGTATAACGTATAACGTATAACGTATAACGTATAACGTATAACGAATAACGTATAACGTATATCGTATAAAGTATAACGTATAACGTATAACGTATAACGTATTACGGACAACCTTTAACGTATAACGTGTATCGTAAAGCGTATAACGTATAACGTATAACGTATAACGTGTAACGTATAACGTGTAACGTGTAACGTGTAACGTGTAACGTGTAACGTATAACGTATAACGTATAACGTATAACGTGTAACGTATAACGTATAACGTATAACGTATAACGTATAACGCATAACGTATAACGTGTAACGTATGATGCATAGCCTATACTGTATAACGTATAACGTATAACGTTTAACGTGTAACGTATAACGTATAACGTATAACGTATAACGTATAACGTATAACGTATAACGTTTAACGTATAACGTATAACGTATAACGTATAACGTATAACGCATAACGTATAACGTGTAACGTATGATGCATAGCCTATACTGTATAACGTATAACGTATAACGTTTAACGTGTAACGCATAACGTATAACGTATAACGCACAACGTTTAACGTATAACGTGTATCGTAAAGCGTATAACGTATAACGTATAACGTATAACGTATAACGTGTAACGTATAACGTATAACGTATAACATATAACGTATAACGTATAACGTATATCGTATAACGTATAACGTATAACGTATAACGTATAACGTATAACGTATAACGTGTAACGTATAACGTATACCGTATAACGTATAACGTATAACGTATAACGTATAACGTTTAACGTATAACGTATAACGTGTAACATGTAACGTGTAACGTGTAACGTGTAACGTGTAACGTGTAACGTGTAACGTGTAACGTGTAACGTGTAACGTGTAACGTATAACGTATAACGTATAACGTATAACGTATAACGTATAACGTATAACGTATAACGTATAACGTATAACGTATAACGTATAACGTATAACGTATAACGTATAACGTATAACGTATAACGTATATCGTATAAAGTATAACGTATAACGTATAACGAATAACGTATTACGTACAACCTTTAACGTATAACGTGTATCGTAAAGCGTATAACGTATAGCGTATAACGTATAACGTGTAACGTATAACGTATAACGTATAACGTATAACATATAACGTATAACGTATAACGTATATCGTATAACGTGTAACGTATAACGTATAACGTATAACGTATAACGTATAACGTATAACGTATAACGTATAACGTATAACTTATAAGGCATAACCTAGAACGTATACCGTATAACGTATAATCTATGACGTATAACGAATAACGTATAACGTATAACGCATAACGTATAACGTGTAACGTATGATGCATAGCCAATACTGTTTAACGTATAACGTATAACGTATAACGTATAACGTATAACGTATAACGTATAACGTATAACGTATAACGTATAACGTATAACGTATAACGTATAACGTATAACGTATAACGTATAACTTATAAGGCATAACCTAGAACGTATACCGTATAACGTATAATCTATGACGTATAACGAATAACGTATAACGTATAACGCATAACGTATAACGTGTAACGTATGATGCATAGCCAATACTGTTTAACGTATAACGTATAACGTATAACGTATAACGTATAACGTATAACGTATAACGTATAACGTGTAACGTATAACGTGTAACGTATAACGTATAACGTATAACGTATAACGTATAACGTATAACGTATAACGTATAACGTATAACGTGTAACGTGTAACGTGTAACGTGTAACGTATAACGTATAACGTATAACGTACAACGTATAACGTATAACGTATAACGTATAACGTATAACGTATAACGTATAACGTATAACGTATAACGTATAACGTATAACGTATAACGTATAACGTATAACGTATAACGTATAACGTATAACGTATAACGTATATAGTAAAGCGTATAACGTATAACGTATATCGTAAAGCGCATAACGTATATCGCATAACGTATAACGTGTAACGTATAACGTGTAACGTATAACGTATAACGTATAACGTATAACGTATAACGTATAACGTATAACGTATAAAGTATAACGTAGATCGTAAAGCGTGTAAAGTATATCGTATAACGTATAACGTATAACGTATAACGTATAACGTATAACCTATAACATATAACGTATAACGTATAAAGTATAACGTAGATCGTAAAGCGTGTAAAGTATATCGTATAACGTATAACGTATAACGTATAACGTATAACGTATAACGTAAAACGTATAACGAATAACGTATAACGTATAACGTGTAACGTATAACGTATAACGTATAACATATAACGTATAACGTATAACGTATATCGTATAACGTATAACGTATAACGTATACCGTATAACGTATAACGTATAACGTATAACGTATAACCTATAACATATAACGTATAACGTATAAAGTATAACGTAGATCGTAAAGCGTGTAAAGTATATCGTATAACGTATAACGTATAACGTATAACGTATAACGTATAACGTATAACGTAAAACGTATAACGTATAACGTATAACGTATAACGTATAACGTATAACGTATAACGTATAACGTATAACGTGTAACGTATAACGTATAACGTATAACATATAACGTATAACGTATAACGTATATCGTATAACGTATAACGTATAACGTATACCGTATAACGTATAACGTATAACGTATAACGTATAACCTATAACATATAACGTATAACGTATAAAGTATAACGTAGATCGTAAAGCGTGTAAAGTATATCGTATAACGTATAACGTATAACGTATAACATATAACGTATAACGTAAAACGTATAACGTATAACGTATAACGTATAACGTATAACGTATAACGTATAACGAATAACGTATAACGTATAACGTATAACGTATAACGTATAACGTATAACGTATAACGTATAACGTATAACGTATAACGTATATAGTAAAGCGTATAACGTATAACGTATATCGTAAAGCGCATAACGTATATCGCATAACGTATAACGTGTAACGTATAACGTGTAACGTATAACGTATAACGTATAACGTATAACGTATAACGTATAACGTATAACGTATAAAGTATAACGTAGATCGTAAAGCGTGTAAAGTATATCGTATAACGTATAACGTATAACGTATAACGTATAACGTATAACCTATAACATATAACGTATAACGTATAAAGTATAACGTAGATCGTAAAGCGTGTAAAGTATATCGTATAACGTATAACGTATAACGTATAACGTATAACGTATAACGTATAACGTATAACGTATAACGTATAACGTATAACGTATAACGTATATAGTAAAGCGTATAACGTATAACGTATATCGTAAAGCGCATAACGTATATCGCATAACGTATAACGTGTAACGTATAACGTGTAACGTATAACGTAAAACGTATAACGTATAACGTATAACGTATAACGTGTAACGTATAACGTATATCGTATAACGTATAACGTGTAACGTATAACGTATAACGTATAACATATAAAGTATAACGTATAACGTATATCGTATAACGTATAACGTATAACGTATAACGTATAACGTATAACGTATAACGTATAACGTATAACGTATAACGGACAACGTTTAACGTATAACGTGTATCGTAAAGCGTATAACGTATAACGTATAACGTATAACGTATAACGTATAACGTATAACGTGTAACGTATAACGTATAACGTATAACGTATAACATATAACGTATAACGTATAACGTATATCGTATAACGTATAACTTATAACGTATAACGTATAACGTATAACGTATAACTTATAACGTATAACGTATAACGTATAACGTATAACGTATAACGTATAACGTATAACGTATAACGTATAACGGACAACGTTTAACGTATAACGTGTATCGTAAAGCGTATAACGTATAACGTATAACGTATAACGTATAACGTATAACGTATAACGTGTAACGTATAACGTATAACGTATAACGTATAACATATAACGTATAACGTATAACGTATATCGTATAACGTATAACTTATAACGTATAACGTATAACGTATAACGTATAACTTATAACGTATAACGTATAAAGTATAACGTATAACGCATAACGTATAACTTGTAACGTATGATGCATAGCCTATACTGTATAACGTATAACGTATAACGTTTAACGTGTAACGTATAACGTATAACGTATAACGTACAACGTTTAACGTATAACGTGTATCGTAAAGCGTATAACGTATAACGTATAACGTGTAACGTATAACGTATAACGTATAACGTATAACGTATAACATATAACGTATAACGTATAACGTATATCGTATAACGTATAACGTATAACGTATAACCTATAACATATAACGTATAACGTATAAAGTATAACGTAGATCGTAAAGCGTGTAAAGTATATCGTATAACGTATAACGTATAACGTATAACGTATAACGTATAACGTATAACCTATAACATATAACGTATAACGTATAAAGTATAACGTAGATCGTAAAGCGTGTAAAGTATATCGTATAACGTATAACGTATAACGTATAACGTATAACGTATAACGTAAAACGTATAACGTATAACGTATAACGTAAAACGTGTAACGTATAACGTATAACGTATAACATATAACGTATAACGTATAACGTATATCGTATAACGTATAACGTATAACGTATACCGTATAACGTATAACGTATAACGTATAACGTATAACCTATAACATATAACGTATAACGTATAAAGTATAACGTAGATCGTAAAGCGTGTAAAGTATATCGTATAACGTATAACGTATAACGTATAACGTATAACGTATAACGTATAACGTGTAACGTAAAACGTATAACGTGTAACGTATAACGTATAACGTATAACATATAACGTATAACGTATAACGTATATCGTATAACGTATAACGTATAACGTATACCGTATAACGTATAACGTATAACGTATAACGTATAACCTATAACATATAACGTATAACGTATAAAGTATAACGTAGATCGTAAAGCGAGTAAAGTATATCGTATAACGTATAACGTATAACGTATAACGTATAACGTATAACGTAAAACGTATAACGTATAACGTATAACGTATAACGTATAACGTATAACGTATAACGAATAACGTATAACGTATACCGTATAACGTATAACGTATAACGTATAACGTATAACGTATAACGTATAACGTATAACGTATATAGTAAAGCGTATAACGTATAACGTATATCGTAAAGCGCATAACGTATATCGCATAACGTATAACGTGTAACGTATAACGTGTAACGTATAACGTATAACGTATAACGTATAACGTATAACGTATAACGTATAACGTATAAAGTATAACGTAGATCGTAAAGCGTGTAAAGTATATCGTATAACGTATAACGTATAACGTATAACGTATAACGTATAACCTATAACATATAACGTATAACGTATAAAGTATAACGTAGATCGTAAAGCGTGTAAAGTATATCGTATAACGTATAACGTATAACGTATAACGTATAACGTATAACGTAAAACGTATAACGTATAACGTATAACGTATAACGTGTAACGTATAACGTATATCGTATAACGTATAACGTGTAACGTATAACGTATAACGTATAACATATAAAGTATAACGTATAACGTATATCGTATAACGTATAACGTATAACGTATAACGTATAACGTATAACGTATAACGTATAACGTATAACGTACAACGTTTAACGTATAACGTGTATCGTAAAGCGTATAACGTATAACGTATAACGTATAACGTATAACGTATAACGTATAACGTGTAACGTATAACGTATAACGTATAACGTATAACATATAACGTATAACGTATAACGTATATCGTATAACGTATAACTTATAACGTATAACGTATAACGTATAACGTATAACTTATAACGTATAACGTATAACGTATAACGTATAACGTATAACGTATAACGTATATCGTATAACGTATAAAGTATAACGTATAACGTATAACGTATTACGTACAACGTTTAACGTATAACGTGTATCGTAAAGCGTATAACGTATAACGTATAACGTATAACGTGTAACGTATAACGTATAACGTATAACGTATAACATATAACGTATAACGTATAACGTATATCGTATAACGTATAACGTATAACGTATAACGTATAACGTATAACGTATAACGCATAACGTATAACTTGTAACGTATGATGCATAGCCTATACTGTATAACGTATAACGTATAACGTTTAACGTGTAACGTATAACGTATAACGTATAACGTATAACGTATAACGTATAACGTATAACGTATAACGTGTAACGTATAACGTATAACGTATAACGTATAACATATAACGTATAACGTATAACGTATGTCGTATAACGTATAACGTATAACGTGTAACGTATAACGTGTAACGTATAACGTATAACGTATAACGTATAACGTATAACGTATAACGTATAACGTATAACGCATAACGTATAACTTGTAACGTATGATGCATAGCCTATACTGTATAACGTATAACGTATAACGTTTAACGTGTAACGTATAACGTATAACGTATAACGTACAACGTTTAACGTATAACGTGTATCGTAAAGCGTATAACGTATAACGTATAACGTATAACGTGTAACGTATAACGTATAACGTATAACGTATAACGTATAACGTATAACGTATAACGTATAACGTATAACGTATAACGTATATCGTATAACGTATAACGTATAACGTGTAACGTATAACGTATTACGTACAACGTTTAACGTATAACGTGTATCGTAAAGCGTATAACGTATAACGTATAACGTATAACGTATAACGTATAACGTATAACGTGTAACGTATAACGTATAACGTATAACGTATAACATATAACGTATAACGTATAACGTATATCGTATAACGTATAACGTATAACGTATAACGTATAACGTATAACGTATAACGTATAACGTATAACGTATAACGTATAACGTATAACGTATAACGTATAACGTATATCGTATAACGTATAACGTATAACGTATAACGTATAACGTATAACGTATAACGTATAACGTGTAACGTATAACGTATAACGTATAACGTATAACATATAACGTATAACGTATAACGTATGTCGTATAACGTATAACGTATAACGTGTAACGTATAACGTGTAACGTATAACGTATAACGTATAACGTATAACGTATAACGTATAACGTATAACGTATAACGAATAACGTATAACGTATAACGTATAACGTATAACGTATAACGTATAACGTATATCGTATAACGTATAACGTATAACGTATAACGTATATAGTAAAGCGTATAACGTATAACGTATATCGTAAAGCGTATAACGTATATCGCATAACGTATAACGTGTAACGTATAACGTGTAACGTATAACGTATAACGTATAACATATAACGTATAACGTATAACGTATATCGTATAACGTATAACGTATAACGTATAACGTATAACGTATAACGTATAACGTATAACGTATAACGTATAACGTAAAACGTATAACTTATAAGGCATAACCTAGAACGTATACCGTATAACGTATAATGTATGACGTATAACGTATAACGTATAACGTATAACGTATAACGTATAACGTGTAACGTATAACGTATAACGTATAACGTGTAACGTATGATGCATAGCCTATACTGTATAACGTATAACGTATAACGTCTAACGTGTAACGTATAACGTATAACGTATAACGTACAACGTTTAACGTATAACGTGTATCGTAAAGCGTATAACGTATAACGTATAACGTATAACGTATAACGTATAACGTATAACGTATAACGTATAACGTATATAGTAAAGCGTATAACGTATAACGTATATCGTAAAGCGTATAACGTATATCGCATAACGTATAACGTGTAACGTATAACGTGTAACGTATAACGTATAACGTATAACATATAACGTATAACGTATAACGTATATCGTATAACGTATAACGTATAACGTATAACGTATAACGTATAACGTATAACGTATAACGTATAACGTATAACGTATAACGTATAACGTATAACGTATAACGTATAACGTATAACGTATAACGTATAACGTATAACGTATAACGTATAACGTATAACGTATAACGTGTAACGTGTAACGTATAACGTGTAACGTATAACGTGTAACGTATAACGTATAACATATAACGTATAACGTATAACGTATAACGTATAACGTATAACGTATAACGTATAACGTATAACGTATAACGTATAACGTGTAACGTATAACGTATAACGTATAACGTATATCGTATAACGTATAACGTATAACGTATAACGTATAACGTATAACGTATAACGTATAACGTATAACGTATAACGTATAACGTATAACTTATAAGGCATAACCTAGAACGTATACCGTATAACGTATAATCTATGACGTATAACGAATAACGTATAACGTATAACGCATAACGTATAACGTGTAACGTATGATGCATAGCCAATACTGTTTAACGTATAACGTATTGCGTATAACGTATAACATATAACGTATAACGTGTAACGTATAACGTGTAACGTATAACGTATAACGTATAACGTATAACGTATAACGTATAACGTATAACGTATAACGTATAACGTATAACGTGTAACGTGTAACGTATAACGTGTAACGTATAACGTGTAACGTATAACGTATAACGTATAACGTATAACGTATAACGTATAACGTATAACGTATAACGTATAACGTATAACGTATAACGTATAACGTATAACTTATAAGGCATAACCTAGAACGTATACCGTATAACGTATAATGTATGACGTATAACGTATAACGTATAACGTATAACGTATAACGTATAACGTATAACGTGTAACGTATAACGTATAACGTATAACGTGTAACGTATGATGCATAGGCTATACTGTATAACGTATAACGTATAACGTCTAACGTGTAACGTATAACGTATAACGTATAACGTATAACGTATAACGTATAACGTATAACGTATAACGTTTAACGTATAACGTGTATCGTAAAGCGTATAACGTATAACGTGTAACGTATAACGTATAACGTATAACATATAACGTATAACGTATAAAGTATATCGTATAACGTATAACGTATAACGTATAACGTATAACGTATAACGTATAACGTATAACGTATAACGTATAACGTATAATGTATAACGTATAACGTATAACTTATAAGGCATAACCTAGAACGTATACCGTATAACGTATAATGTATGACGTATAACGTATAACGTATAACGTATAACGTATAACGTATAACGTATAACGTATAACGTATAACGTATAACGTATAACGTATAACGTATAACGTTTAACGTATAACGTGTATCGTAAAGCGTCTAACGTATAACGTATAACGTATAACGTATAACGTGTAACGTATAACGTATAACGTATAACATATAAAGTATAACGTATAACGTATATCGTATAACGTATAACGTATAACGTATAACGTATAACGTATAACGTATAACGTATAACGTATAACGTATAACGTATAACGTATAACGTATAACTTATAAGGCATAACCTAGAACGTATACCGTATAACGTATAATCTATGACGTATAACGAATAACGTATAACGTATAACGCATAACGTATAACGTGTAACGTATAACGTATAACGTATAACGTATAACGTATAACGTATAACGTATAACGTGTAACGTGTAACGTGTAACGTGTAACGTGTAACGTGTAACGTGTAACGTGTAACGTGTAACGTGTAACGTGTAACGTGTAACGTGTAACGTGTAACGTGTAACGTATAACGTATAACGTATAACGTATAACGTATAACGTATAACGTATAACGTATAACGTATAACGTATAACGTATAAGGTATATCGTATAACGTATAACGAATAACGTATAACGTATATCGTATAACGTATAACGTATAACGTATAACGTATAACGTATAATGTATAACGTATAACGTATAACGTATACCGTATAACGTATAACGTATAACGTATAGCGTATAACTTATAAGGCATAACCTAGAACGTATACCGTATAACGTATAATCTATGACGTATAACGAATAACGTATAACGCATAACGTATAACGTATAACGTATAACGTATAACGTATAACGTATAACGTATAACGTATAACGTATAACGTATAACGTATAACGTATAACGTATAACGTATAACGTTTAACGTATAACGTATAACGTATAACGTGTAACGTGTAACGTGTAACGTGTAACGTGTAACGTGTAACGTGTAACGTGTAACGTATAACGTATAACGTATAACGTATAACTTATAAGGCATAACCTAGAACGTATACCGTATAACGTATAATGTATGACGTATAACGTATAACGTATAACGTATACCGTATAACGTATAACGTGTAACGTATAACGTATAACGTATAACGTATAACGTGTAACGTATGATGCATAGCCTATACTGTATAACGTATGACGTATAACGTCTAACGTGTAACGTATAACGTATAACGTATAACGTATAACGTATAACGTATAACGTATAACGTATAACGTATAACGTTTAACGTATAACGTGTATCGTAAAGCGTATAACGTATAACGTGTAACGTATAACGTATAACGTATAACATATAACGTATAACGTATAAAGTATATCGTATAACGTATAACGTATAACGTATAACGTATAACGTATAACGTATAACGTATAATGTATAACGTATAACGTATAACTTATAAGGCATAACCTAGAACGTATACCGTATAACGTATAATGTATGACGTATAACGTATAACGTATAACGTATAACGTATAACGTATAACGTATAACGTATAACGTATAACGTATCACGTATAACGTATAACGTATAACGTATAACGTGTAACGTGTAACGTGTAACGTGTAACGTGTAACGTGTAACGTGTAACGTGTAACGTGTAACGTGTAACGTGTAACGTGTAACGTGTAACGTGTAACGTGTAACGTATAACGTATAACGTATAACGTATAACGTATAACGTATAACGTATAACGTATAACGTATAACGTATAACGTATAAGGTATATCGTATAACGTATAACGAATAACGTATAACGTATATCGTATAACGTATAACGTATAACGTATAACGTATAACGTATAATGTATAACGTATAACGTATAACGTATACCGTATAACGTATAACGTATAACGTATAGCGTATAACTTATAAGGCATAACCTAGAACGTATACCGTATAACGTATAATCTATGACGTATAACGAATAACGTATAACGCATAACGTATAACGTATAACGTATAACGTATAACGTATAACGTATAACGTATAACGTATAACGTATAACGTATAACGTATAACGTATAACGTATAACGTATAACGTTTAACGTATAACGTATAACGTATAACGTGTAACGTGTAACGTGTAACGTGTAACGTGTAACGTGTAACGTGTAACGTGTAACGTATAACGTATAACGTATAACGTATAACTTATAAGGCATAACCTAGAACGTATACCGTATAACGTATAATGTATGACGTATAACGTATAACGTATAACGTATACCGTATAACGTATAACGTGTAACGTATAACGTATAACGTATAACGTATAACGTGTAACGTATGATGCATAGCCTATACTGTATAACGTATGACGTATAACGTCTAACGTGTAACGTATAACGTATAACGTATAACGTATAACGTATAACGTATAACGTATAACGTATAACGTATAACGTTTAACGTATAACGTGTATCGTAAAGCGTATAACGTATAACGTGTAACGTATAACGTATAACGTATAACATATAACGTATAACGTATAAAGTATATCGTATAACGTATAACGTATAACGTATAACGTATAACGTATAACGTATAACGTATAATGTATAACGTATAACGTATAACTTATAAGGCATAACCTAGAACGTATACCGTATAACGTATAATGTATGACGTATAACGTATAACGTATAACGTATAACGTATAACGTATAACGTATAACGTATAACGTATAACGTATCACGTATAACGTATAACGTATAACGTTTAACGTATAACGTGTATCGTAAAGCGTCTAACGTATAACGTATAACGTATAACGTATAACGTGTAACGTATAACGTATAACGTATAACATATAAAGTATAACGTACAACGTATATCGTATAACGTATAACGTATAACGTATAACGTATAACGTATAACGTATAACGTATAACGTATAACGTATAACGTATAACGTATAACGTGTAACGTATAACGTATAACTTATAAGGCATAACCTAGAACGTATACCGTATAACGTATAATCTATGACGTATAACGAATAACGTATAACGTATAACGCATAACGTATAACGTGTAACGTATAACGTATAACGTATAACGTATAACGTATAACGTATAACGTATAACGTATAACGTATAACGTGTAACGTGTGACGTGTAACGTGTAACGTGTAACGTGTAACGTGTAACGTGTAACGTATAACGTGTAACGTATAACGTATAACGTATAACGTATAACGTATAACGTATAACGTATAACGTATAACGTATAACGTATAACGTATAACGTATAACGTATAACGTATAACGTATAACGTATAACGTATATCGTATAAAGTATAACGTATAACGTATAACGTATAACGTATTACGTACAACCTTTAACGTATAACGTATATCGTAAAGCGTATAACGTATAACGTATAACGTATAACGTGTAACGTATAACGTATAACGTATAACGTATAACGTGTAACGTATAACGTATAACGTATATCGTATAACGTGTAACGTATAACGTATAACGTATAACGTATAACGTATAACGTATAACGTATAACGTATAACGTGTAACGTATAACGTGTAACGTATAACGTATAACGTATAACGTATAACGTATAACGTATAACGTATAACGTATAACGCATAACGTATAACGTGTAACGTATGATGCATAGCCTATACTGTATAACGTATAACGTATAACGTATAACGTATATCGTATAACGTATAACGTGTAACGTATAACGTATAACGTATAACGTATAACGTATAACGTATAACGTATAACGTATAACGTATAACGTATAACGTATAACGTGTAACGTATAACGTATAACGTATATCGTATAACGTGTAACGTATAACGTATAACGTATAACATATAACGTATAACGCATAACGTATAACGTGTAACGTATGATGCATAGCCTATACTGTATAACGTATAACGTATAACGTATAACGTATATCGTATAACGTATAACGTATAACGTATAACGTATAACTTATAAGGCATAACCTAGAACGTATACCGTATAACGTATAATCTATGACGTATAACGAATAACGTATAACGTATAACGCATAACGTATAACGTGTAACGTATGATGCATAGCCAATACTGTTTAACGTATAACGTATAACGTATAACGTATAACGTATAACGTATAACGTGTAACGTATAACGTGTAACGTATAACGTATAACGTATAACGTATAACGTATAACGTATAACGTATAACGTATAACGTGTAACGTGTAACGTGTAACGTGTAACGTGTAACGTATAACGTGTAACGTATAACGTATAACGTATAACGTATAACGTATAACGTATAACGTATAACGTATAACGTATAACGTATAACGTATAACGTATAACGTATAACGTATAACGTATAACGTTTAACGTATAACGTATAACGTATAACGTATAACGTATAACGCATAACGTATAACGTGTAACGTATGATGCATAGCCTATACTGTATAACGTATAACGTATAACGTTTAACGTGTAACGTATAACGTATAACGTATAACGTACAACGTTTAACGTATAACGTATAACGTATAACGTATAACGTATAACGTATAACGTATAACGTATAACGTATAACGTATAACGTATAACGTATAACGTATAACGTATAACGTATAACGTATAACGTATAACGTATTACGTATAACGTATAACGCATAACGTATAACGTGTAACGTATGATGCATAGCCTATACTGTATAACGTATAACGTATAACGTTTAACGTGTAACGTATAACGTATAACGTATAACGTACAACGTTTAACGTATAACGTGTATCGTAAAGCGTATAACGTATAACGTATAACGTATAACGTGTAACGTATAACGTATAACGTATAACATATAATGTATAACGTATAACGTATAACGTATAACGTATAACGTATAACGTATAACGTATAACGTATAACGTATAACGTATAACGTATAACGTATAACGTATAACGTATAACGTATAACGTATATCGTATAACGTATAACGTATAACGTATAACGTATAACGCATAACGTATAACGTATAACGTATAACGTATAACGTATAACGTATAACGTATAACGTATATCGTATAACGTATAACGTATAACGTATAACGTATAACGTATTACGTACAACGTTTAACGTATAACGTGTATCGTAAAGCGTATAACGTATAACGTATAACGTATAACGTATAACCTATAACGTATAACGTGTAACGTATAACGTATAACGTATAACGTATAACATATAACGTATAACGTATAACGTATATCGTATAACGTATAACGTATAACGTATAACGTATAACGTATAACGTATAACGTATAACGTATAACGTATAACGTATAACGTATAACGTATAACGTATAACGTATAACGTATAACGTATATCGTATAACGTATAACGTATAACGTATAACGTATAACGTATAACGTATAACGTGTAACGTATAACGTATAACGTATAACGTATAACATATAACGTATAACGTATAACGTATGTCGTATAACGTATAACGTATAACGTGTAACGTATAACGTATAACGTGTAACGTATGATGCATAGCCTATACTGTATAACGTATAACGTATAACGTTTAACGTGTAACGTATAACGTATAACGTATAACGTACAACGTTTAACGTATAACGTATAACGCATAACGTATAACGTGTAACGTATGATGCATAGCCTATACTGTATAACGTATAACGTATAACGTTTAATGTGTAACGTATAACGTATAACCTATAACGTATAACGTGTAACGTATAACGTATAACGTATAACGTATAACGTATAACGTATAACGTATAACGTATAACGTATATCGTATAACGTATAACGTATAACGTATAACGTATAACGTATAACGTATAACGTTTAACGTGTAACGTATAACGTATAACGTATAACGTACAACGTTTAACGTATAACGTATAACGTATAACGTATAACGTATAACGTATAACGTGTAACGTATAACGTGTAACGTATAACGTATAACGTATAACGTATAACGTATAACGTATAACGTATAACGTATAACGTGTAACGTGTAACGTGTAACGTGTAACGTGTAACGTATAACGTATAACGTATAACGTATAACGTATAACGTATAACGTATAACGTATAACGTATAACGTTTAACGTATAACGTATAACGTATAACGTATAACGTATAACGCATAACGTATAACGTGTAACGTATGATGCATAGCCTATACTGTATAACGTATAACGTATAACGTTTAACGTGTAACGTATAACGTATAACGTATAACGTACAACGTTTAACGTATAACGTATAACGCATAACGTATAACGTGTAACGTATGATGCATAGCCTATACTGTATAACGTATAACGTATAACGTTTAACGTTTAACGTGTAACGTATAACGTATAACGTATAACGTATATCGTATAACGTATAACGTATAACGTATAACGTATAACGTATTACGTACAACGTTTAACGTATAACGTGTATCGTAAAGCGTATAACGTATAACGTATAACGTATAACGTATAACCTATAACGTATAACGTGTAACGTATAACGTATAACGTATAACGTATAACGTATAACGTATATCGTATAAAGTATAACGTATAACGTATAACGTATAACGTATTACGTACAACCTTTAACGTATAACGTGTATCGTAAAGCGTATAACGTATAGCGTATAACGTATAACGTGTAACGTATAACGTATAACGTATAACGTATAACATATAACGTATAACGTATAACGTATATCGTATAACGTGTAACGTATAACGTGTATCGTAAAGCGTATAACGTATAACGTATAACGTATAACGTGTAACGTATAACGTATAACGTATAACATATAACGTATAACGTATAACGTATATCGTATAACGTATAACGTATAACGTATAACGTATAACGTATAACGTATAACGTATAACGTATAACGTATAACGTATAACGTATAACGTATAACGTATAACTTATAAGGCATAACCTAGAACGTATACCGTATAACGTATAATCTATGACGTATAACGAATAACGTATAACGTATAATGCATAACGTATAACGTGTAACGTATGATGCATAGCCAATACTGTTTAACGTATAACGTATAACGTATAACGTATAACGTATAACGTATAACGTATAACGTATAACGTATAACGTATAACGTATAACGTATAACGTATAACGTATAACTTATAAGGCATAACCTAGAACGTATACCGTATAACGTATAATCTATGACGTATAACGAATAACGTATAACGTATAACGCATAACGTATAACGTGTAACGTATGATGCATAGCCAATACTGTTTAACGTATAACGTATAACGTATAACGTATAACGTATAACGTATAACGTATAACGTGTAACGTATAACGTGTAACGTATAACGTATAACGTATAACGTATAACGTATAACGTATAACGTATAACGTATAACGTATAACGTGTAACGTGTAACGTGTAACGTGTAACGTATAACGTATAACGTATAACGTATAACGTATAACGTATAACGTATAACGTATAACGTATAACGTATAACGTATAACGTATAACGTTTAACGTATAACGTATAACGTATAACGTATAACGTATAACGTATAACGTATAACGTATAACGTGTAACGTGTAACGTGTAACGTGTAACGTGTAACGTATAACGTATAACGTATAACGTATAACGTACAACGTATAACGTATAACGTATAACGTATAACGTGTAACGTGTAACGTATAACGTATAACGTATAACGTATAACGTATAACGTATAACGTATAACGTGTAACGTGTAACGTGTAACGTATAACGTATAACGTATAACGTATAACGTATAACGTATAACGTATAACGTATAACGTATAACGTATAACGTATAACGTATAACGTATAACGTATAACGTATAACGTATAACGTATAACGTATAACGTATAACGTATAACGTTTAACGTATAACGTATAACGTATAACGTATAACGTATAACGCATAACGTATAACGTGTAACGTATGATGCATAGCCTATACTGTATAACGTATAACGTATAACGTTTAACGTGTAACGTATAACGTATAACGTATAACGTACAACGTTTAACGTATAACGTGTATCGTAAAGCGTATAACGTATAACGTATAACGTATAACGTATAACGTGTAACGTATAACGTATAACGTATAACATATAACGTATAACGTATAACGTATATCGTATAACGTATAACGTATAACGTATAACGTATAACGTATAACGTATAACGTATAACGTATAACGTATAACGTATAACGTATAACGTATAACGTATAACGTATAACGTATAACGTATAACGTATAACGTATAACGTATAACGTATAACGTATAACGTATAACGTATAACGTATAACGTTTAACGTATAACGTATAACGTATAACGTGTAACGTGTAACGTGTAACGTGTAACGTGTAACGTGTAAGGTGTAACGTGTAACGTATAACGTATAACGTATAACGTATAACTTATAAGGCATAACCTAGAACGTATACCGTATAACGTATAATGTATGACGTATAACGTATAACGTATAACGTATACCGTATAACGTATAACGTGTAACGTATAACGTATAACGTATAACGTGTAACGTATGATGCATAGCCTATACTGTATAACGTATGACGTATAACGTCTAACGTGTAACGTATAACGTATAACGTATAACGTATAACGTATAACGTATAACGTATAACGTATAACGTATAACGTTTAACGTATAACGTGTATCGTAAAGCGTATAACGTATAACGTGTAACGTATAACGTATAACGTATAACATATAACGTATAACGTATAAAGTATATCGTATAACGTATAACGTATAACGTATAACGTATAACGTATAACGTATAACGTATAATGTATAACGTATAACGTATAACTTATAAGGCATAACCTAGAACGTATACCGTATAACGTATAACGTGTAACGTGTAACGTGTAACGTGTAACGTGTAACGTGTAAGGTGTAACGTGTAACGTATAACGTATAACGTATAACGTATAACTTATAAGGCATAACCTAGAACGTATACCGTATAACGTATAATGTATGACGTATAACGTATAACGTATAACGTATACCGTATAACGTATAACGTGTAACGTATAACGTATAACGTATAACGTGTAACGTATGATGCATAGCCTATACTGTATAACGTATGACGTATAACGTCTAACGTGTAACGTATAACGTATAACGTATAACGTATAACGTATAACGTATAACGTATAACGTATAACGTATAACGTTTAACGTATAACGTGTATCGTAAAGCGTATAACGTATAACGTGTAACGTATAACGTATAACGTATAACATATAACGTATAACGTATAAAGTATATCGTATAACGTATAACGTATAACGTATAACGTATAACGTATAACGTATAACGTATAATGTATAACGTATAACGTATAACTTATAAGGCATAACCTAGAACGTATACCGTATAACGTATAATGTATGACGTATAACGTATAACGTATAACGTATAACGTATAACGTATAACGTATAACGTATAACGTATAACGTATAACGTATAACGTATAACGTATAACGTATAACGTATAACGTTTAACGTATAACGTGTATCGTAAAGCGTCTAACGTATAACGTATAACGTATAACGTATAACGTGTAACGTATAACGTATAACGTATAACATATAAAGTATAACGTACAACGTATATCGTATAACGTATAACGTATAACGTATAACGTATAACGTATAACGTATAACGTATAACGTATAACGTATAACGTATAACGTATAACGTGTAACGTATAACGTATAACTTATAAGGCATAACCTAGAACGTATACCGTATAACGTATAATCTATGACGTATAACGAATAACGTATAACGTATAACGCATAACGTATAACGTGTAACGTATAACGTATAACGTATAACGTATAACGTATAACGTATAACGTATAACGTATAACGTATAACGTATAACGTGTAACGTGTGACGTGTAACGTGTAACGTGTAACGTGTAACGTGTAACGTGTAACGTATAACGTGTAACGTATAACGTATAACGTATAACGTATAACGTATAACGTATAACGTATAACGTATAACGTATAACGTATAACGTATAACGTATAACGTATAACGTATAACGTATAACGTATAACGTATATCGTATAAAGTATAACGTATAACGTATAACGTATAACGTATTACGTACAACCTTCAACGTATAACGTATATCGTAAAGCGTATAACGTATAACGTATAACGTATAACGTGTAACGTATAACGTATAACGTATAACGTATAACGTGTAACGTATAACGTATAACGTATATCGTATAACGTGTAACGTATAACGTATAACGTATAACGTATAACGAATAACGTATAACGTATAACTTATAAGGCATAACCTAGAACGTATACCGTATAACGTATAATCTATGACGTATAACGAATAACGTATAACGTATAACGCATAACGTATAACGTGTAACGTATAACGTATAACGTATAACGTATAACGTATAACGTATAACGTATAACGTATAACGTATAACGTATAACGTATAACGTATAACGTATAACGTATAACGTATAACGTATAACGTATAACGTATAACGTATAACGTATAACGTATAACGTATAACGTATAACGTATAACGTTTAACGTATAACGTATAACGTATAACGTGTAACGTGTAACGTGTAACGTGTAACGTGTAACGTGTAACGTGTAACGTGTAACGTATAACGTATAACGTATAACGTATAACTTATAAGGCATAACCTAGAACGTATACCGTATAACGTATAATGTATGACGTATAACGTATAACGTATAACGTATACCGTATAACGTATAACGTGTAACGTATAACGTATAACGTATAACGTATAACGTGTAACGTATGATGCATAGCCTATACTGTATAACGTATGACGTATAACGTCTAACGTGTAACGTATAACGTATAACGTATAACGTATAACGTATAACGTATAACGTATAACGTATAACGTATAACGTTTAACGTATAACGTGTATCGTAAAGCGTATAACGTATAACGTGTAACGTATAACGTATAACGTATAACATATAACGTATAACGTATAAAGTATATCGTATAACGTATAACGTATAACGTATAACGTATAACGTATAACGTATAACGTATAATGTATAACGTATAACGTATAACTTATAAGGCATAACCTAGAACGTATACCGTATAACGTATAATGTATGACGTATAACGTATAACGTATAACGTATAACGTATAACGTATAACGTATAACGTATAACGTATAACGTATAACGTATAACGTATAACGTATAACGTTTAACGTATAACGTGTATCGTAAAGCGTCTAACGTATAACGTATGACGTATAACGTATAACGTGTAACGTATAACGTATAACGTATAACATATAAAGTATAACGTACAACGTATATCGTATAACGTATAACGTATAACGTATAACGTATAACGTATAACGTATAACGTATAACGTATAACGTATAACGTATAACGTATAACGTATAACGTGTAACGTATAACGTATAACTTATAAGGCATAACCTAGAACGTATACCGTATAACGTATAATCTATGACGTATAACGAATAACGTATAACGTATAACGCATAACGTATAACGTGTAACGTATAACGTATAACGTATAACGTATAACGTATAACGTATAACGTATAACGTATAACGTATAACGTATAACGTGTAACGTGTGACGTGTAACGTGTAACGTGTAACGTGTAACGTGTAACGTGTAACGTATAACGTGTAACGTATAACGTATAACGTATAACGTATAACGTATAACGTATAACGTATAACGTATAACGTATAACGTATAACGTATAACGTATAACGTATAACGTATAACGTATAACGTATAACGTATAACGTATATCGTATAAAGTATAACGTATAACGTATAACGTATAACGTATTACGTACAACCTTCAACGTATAACGTATATCGTAAAGCGTATAACGTATAACGTATAACGTATAACGTGTAACGTATAACGTATAACGTATAACGTATAACGTGTAACGTATAACGTATAACGTATATCGTATAACGTGTAACGTATAACGTATAACGTATAACGTATAACGTATAACGTATAACGTATAACTTATAAGGCATAACCTAGAACGTATACCGTATAACGTATAATCTATGACGTATAACGAATAACGTATAACGTATAACGCATAACGTATAACGTGTAACGTATAACGTACAACGTATAACGTATAACGCATAACGTATAACGTATAACGTATAACGTGTAACGTGTAACGTATAACGTGTAACGTATAACGTATAACGTATAACGTATAACGTATAACGTATAACGTATAACGTATAACGTATAACGTATAACGTGTAACGTATAACGTATAACGTATATCGTATAACGTGTAACGTATAACGTATAACGTATAACGTATAACGTATAACGCATAACGTATAACGTGTAACGTATGATGCATAGCCTATACTGTATAACGTATAACGTATAACGTATAACGTATAACGTATAACGTATAACGTATAACGTATAGCATATAAAGTATAACGTACAACGTATATCGTATAACGTATAACGTATAACGTATAACGTATAACGTATAACGTATAACGTATAACGTATAACGTATAACGTATAACGTATAACGTATAACGTATAACGTATAACGTATAACGTGTAACGTATAACGTATAACTTATAAGGCATAACCTAGAACGTATACCGTATAACGTATAATCTATGACGTATAACGAATAACGTATAACGTATAACGCATAACGTATAACGTGTAACGTATAACGTATAACGTATAACGTATAACGTATAACGTATAACGTATAACGTATAACGTATAACGTGTAACGTGTAACGTGTAACGTGTAACGTGTAACGTGTAACGTGTAACGTGTAACGTATAACGTGTAACGTATAACGTATAACGTATAACGTATAACGTATAACGTATAACGTATAACGTATAACGTATAACGTATAACGTATAACGTATAACGTATAACGTATAACGTATAACGTATAACGTATAACGTATATCGTATAAAGTATAACGTATAACGTATAACGTATAACGTATTACGTACAACCTTTAACGTATAACGTATATCGTAAAGCGTATAACGTATAACGTATAACGTATAACGTGTAACGTATAACGTATAACGTATAACGTATAACGTGTAACGTATAACGTATAACGTATATCGTATAACGTGTAACGTATAACGTATAACGTATAACGTATAACGTATAACGTATAACGTATAACTTATAAGGCATAACCTAGAACTTATACCGTATAACGTATAATCTATGACGTATAACGAATAACGTATAACGTATAACGCATAACGTATAACGTGTAACGTATAACGTATAACGTATAACGTATAACGTATAACGTATAACGTATAACGTATAACGTATAACGTGTAACGTGTAACGTATAACGTGTAACGTATAACGTATAACGTATAACGTATAACGTATAACGTATAACGTATAACGTATAACGTATAACGTATAACGTATAACGTGTAACGTATAACGTATAACGTATAACCTATAACATATAACGTATAACGTATAAAGTATAACGTAGATCGTAAAGCGTGTAAAGTATATCGTATAACGTATAACGTATAACGTATAACGTATAACGTATAACGTATAACGTATAACGTATAACGTATAACGTATAACGTATAACGTATAACGTATAACGTATAACGTATAACGTATAACGTATAACGTTTAACGTATAACGTGTAACGTATAACGTGTAACGTATAACGTATAACGTATAACGTATAACGTATAACGTATAACGTATAACGTATAACGTATAACGTATAACGTATAACGTATAACGTATAACGTATAACGTATAACGTATAACGTATAACGTATAACGTATAACGTATAACGTATAACGTGTAACGTATAACGTATACCGTATAACGTATAACGTATAACGTATAACGTATAACGTTTAACGTATAACGTATAACGTGTAACATGTAACGTGTAACGTGTAACGTGTAACGTGTAACGTGTAACGTGTAACGTGTAACGTGTAACGTGTAACGTGTAACGTATAACGTATAACGTATAACGTATAACGTATAACGTATAACGTATAACGTATAACGTATAACGTATAACGTATAACGTATAACGTATAACGTATAACGTATAACGTATAACGTATAACGTATATCGTATAAAGTATAACGTATAACGTATAACGAATAACGTATTACGTACAACCTTTAACGTATAACGTGTATCGTAAAGCGTATAACGTATAGCGTATAACGTATAACGTGTAACGTATAACGTATAACGTATAACGTATAACATATAACGTATAACGTATAACGTATATCGTATAACGTGTAACGTATAACGTATAACGTATAACGTATAACGTATAACGTATAACGTATAACGTATAACGTATAACTTATAAGGCATAACCTAGAACGTATACCGTATAACGTATAATCTATGACGTATAACGAATAACGTATAACGTATAACGCATAACGTATAACGTGTAACGTATGATGCATAGCCAATACTGTTTAACGTATAACGTATAACGTATAACGTATAACGTATAACGTATAACGTATAACGTATAACGTATAACGTATAACGTATAACGTATAACGTATAACGTATAACGTATAACGTATAACTTATAAGGCATAACCTAGAACGTATACCGTATAACGTATAATCTATGACGTATAACGAATAACGTATAACGTATAACGCATAACGTATAACGTGTAACGTATGATGCATAGCCAATACTGTTTAACGTATAACGTATAACGTATAACGTATAACGTATAACGTATAACGTATAACGTATAACGTGTAACGTATAACGTGTAACGTATAACGTATAACGTATAACGTATAACGTATAACGTATAACGTATAACGTATAACGTGTAACGTGTAACGTGTAACGTGTAACGTATAACGTATAACGTATAACGTACAACGTATAACGTATAACGTATAACGTATAACGTATAACGTATAACGTATAACGTATAACGTATAACGTATAACGTATAACGTATAACGTATAACGTATAACGTATAACGTATAACGTATAACGTATAACGTATATAGTAAAGCGTATAACGTATAACGTATATCGTAAAGCGCATAACGTATATCGCATAACGTATAACGTGTAACGTATAACGTGTAACGTATAACGTATAACGTATAACGTATAACGTATAACGTATAACGTATAACGTATAAAGTATAACGTAGATCGTAAAGCGTGTAAAGTATATCGTATAACGTATAACGTATAACGTATAACGTATAACGTATAACCTATAACATATAACGTATAACGTATAAAGTATAACGTAGATCGTAAAGCGTGTAAAGTATATCGTATAACGTATAACGTATAACGTATAACGTATAACGTATAACGTAAAACGTATAACGAATAACGTATAACGTATAACGTGTAACGTATAACGTATAACGTATAACATATAACGTATAACGTATAACGTATATCGTATAACGTATAACGTATAACGTATACCGTATAACGTATAACGTATAACGTATAACGTATAACCTATAACATATAACGTATAACGTATAAAGTATAACGTAGATCGTAAAGCGTGTAAAGTATATCGTATAACGTATAACGTATAACGTATAACGTATAACGTATAACGTATAACGTAAAACGTATAACGTATAACGTATAACGTATAACGTATAACGTATAACGTATAAAGTATAACGTATAACGTGTAACGTATAACGTATAACGTATAACATATAACGTATAACGTATAACGTATATCGTATAACGTATAACGTATAACGTATACCGTATAACGTATAACGTATAACGTATAACGTATAACCTATAACATATAACGTATAACGTATAAAGTATAACGTAGATCGTAAAGCGTGTAAAGTATATCGTATAACGTATAACGTATAACGTATAACATATAACGTATAACGTAAAACGTATAACGTATAACGTATAACGTATAACGTATAACGTATAACGTATAACGAATAACGTATAACGTATAACGTATAACGTATAACGTATAACGTATAACGTATAACGTATAACGTATAACGTATAACGTATATAGTAAAGCGTATAACGTATAACGTATATCGTAAAGCGCATAACGTATATCGCATAACGTATAACGTGTAACGTATAACGTGTAACGTATAACGTATAACGTATAACGTATAACGTATAACGTATAACGTATAACGTATAAAGTATAACGTAGATCGTAAAGCGTGTAAAGTATATCGTATAACGTATAACGTATAACGTATAACGTATAACGTATAACCTATAACATATAACGTATAACGTATAAAGTATAACGTAGATCGTAAAGCGTGTAAAGTATATCGTATAACGTATAACGTATAACGTATAACGTATAACGTATAACGTATAACGTATAACGTATAACGTATAACGTATAACGTATAACGTATATAGTAAAGCGTATAACGTATAACGTATATCGTAAAGCGCATAACGTATATCGCATAACGTATAACGTGTAACGTATAACGTGTGACGTATAACGTAAAACGTATAACGTATAACGTATAACGTATAACGTGTAACGTATAACGTATATCGTATAACGTATAACGTGTAACGTATAACGTATAACGTATAACATATAAAGTATAACGTATAACGTATATCGTATAACGTATAACGTATAACGTATAACGTATAACGTATAACGTATAACGTATAACGTATAACGTATAACGGACAACGTTTAACGTATAACGTGTATCGTAAAGCGTATAACGTATAACGTATAACGTATAACGTATAACGTATAACGTATAACGTGTAACGTATAACGTATAACGTATAACGTATAACATATAACGTATAACGTATAACGTATATCGTATAACGTATAACTTATAACGTATAACGTATAACGTATAACGTATAACTTATAACGTATAACGTATAACGTATAACGTATAACGTATAACGTATAACGTATAACGTATAACGTATAACGGACAACGTTTAACGTATAACGTGTATCGTAAAGCGTATAACGTATAACGTATAACGTATAACGTATAACGTATAACGTATAACGTGTAACGTATAACGTATAACGTATAACGTATAACATATAACGTATAACGTATAACGTATATCGTATAACGTATAACTTATAACGTATAACGTATAACGTATAACGTATAACTTATAACGTATAACGTATAACGTATAACGTATAACGCATAACGTATAACTTGTAACGTATGATGCATAGCCTATACTGTATAACGTATAACGTATAACGTTTAACGTGTAACGTATAACGTATAACGTATAACGTACAACGTTTAACGTATAACGTGTATCGTAAAGCGTATAACGTATAACGTATAACGTGTAACGTATAACGTATAACGTATAACGTATAACGTATAACATATAACGTATAACGTATAACGTATATCGTATAACGTATAACGTATAACGTATAACCTATAACATATAACGTATAACGTATAAAGTATAACGTAGATCGTAAAGCGTGTAAAGTATATCGTATAACGTATAACGTATAACGTATAACGTATAACGTATAACGTATAACCTATAACATATAACGTATAACGTATAAAGTATAACGTAGATCGTAAAGCGTGTAAAGTATATCGTATAACGTATAACGTATAACGTATAACGTATAACGTATAACGTAAAACGTATAACGTATAACGTATAACGTAAAACGTGTAACGTATAACGTATAACGTATAACATATAACGTATAACGTATAACGTATATCGTATAACGTATAACGTATAACGTATACCGTATAACGTATAACGTATAACGTATAACGTATAACCTATAACATATAACGTATAACGTATAAAGTATAACGTAGATCGTAAAGCGTGTAAAGTATATCGTATAACGTATAACGTATAACGTATAACGTATAACGTATAACGTATAACGTGTAACGTAAAACGTATAACGTGTAACGTATAACGTATAACGTATAACATATAACGTATAACGTATAACGTATATCGTATAACGTATAACGTATAACGTATACCGTATAACGTATAACGTATAACGTATAACGTATAACCTATAACATATAACGTATAACGTATAAAGTATAACGTAGATCGTAAAGCGAGTAAAGTATATCGTATAACGTATAACGTATAACGTATAACGTATAACGTATAACGTAAAACGTATAACGTATAACGTATAACGTATAACGTATAACGTATAACGTATAACGAATAACGTATAACGTATACCGTATAACGTATAACGTATAACGTATAACGTATAACGTATAACGTATAACGTATAACGTATATAGTAAAGCGTATAACGTATAACGTATATCGTAAAGCGCATAACGTATATCGCATAACGTATAACGTGTAACGTATAACGTGTAACGTATAACGTATAACGTATAACGTATAACGTATAACGTATAACGTATAACGTATAAAGTATAACGTAGATCGTAAAGCGTGTAAAGTATATCGTATAACGTATAACGTATAACGTATAACGTATAACGTATAACCTATAACATATAACGTATAACGTATAAAGTATAACGTAGATCGTAAAGCGTGTAAAGTATATCGTATAACGTATAACGTATAACGTATAACGTATAACGTATAACGTAAAACGTATAACGTATAACGTATAACGTATAACGTGTAACGTATAACGTATATCGTATAACGTATAACGTGTAACGTATAACGTATAACGTATAACATATAAAGTATAACGTATAACGTATATCGTATAACGTATAACGTATAACGTATAACGTATAACGTATAACGTATAACGTATAACGTATAACGTACAACGTTTAACGTATAACGTGTATCGTAAAGCGTATAACGTATAACGTATAACGTATAACGTATAACGTATAACGTATAACGTGTAACGTATAACGTATAACGTATAACGTATAACATATAACGTATAACGTATAACGTATATCGTATAACGTATAACTTATAACGTATAACGTATAACGTATAACGTATAACTTATAACGTATAACGTATAACGTATAACGTATAACGTATAACGTATAACGTATATCGTATAACATATAAAGTATAACGTATAACGTATAACGTATTACGTACAACGTTTAACGTATAACGTGTATCGTAAAGCGTATAACGTATAACGTATAACGTATAACGTGTAACGTATAACGTATAACGTATAACGTATAACATATAACGTATAACGTATAACGTATATCGTATAACGTATAACGTATAACGTATAACGTATAACGTATAACGTATAACGCATAACGTATAACTTGTAACGTATGATGCATAGCCTATACTGTATAACGTATAACGTATAACGTTTAACGTGTAACGTATAACGTATAACGTATAACGTACAACGTTTAACGTATAACGTGTATCGTAAAGCGTATAACGTATAACGTATAACGTATAACGTGTAACGTATAACGTATAACGTATAACGTATAACGTATAACGTATAACGTATAACGTATAACGTATAACGTATAACGTATATCGTATAACGTATAACGTATAACGTGTAACGTATAACGTATTACGTACAACGTTTAACGTATAACGTGTATCGTAAAGCGTATAACGTATAACGTATAACGTATAACGTATAACGTATAACGTATAACGTGTAACGTATAACGTATAACGTATAACGTATAACATATAACGTATAACGTATAACGTATATCGTATAACGTATAACGTATAACGTATAACGTATAACGTATAACGTATAACGTATAACGTATAACGTATAACGTATAACGTATAACGTATAACGTATAACGTATATCGTATAACGTATAACGTATAACGTATAACGTATAACGTATAACGTATAACGTATAACGTGTAACGTATAACGTATAACGTATAACGTATAACATATAACGTATAACGTATAACGTATGTCGTATAACGTATAACGTATAACGTGTAACGTATAACGTGTAACGTATAACGTATAACGTATAACGTATAACGTATAACGTATAACGTATAACGTATAACGCATAACGTATAACTTGTAACGTATGATGCATAGCCTATACTGTATAACGTATAACGTATAACGTTTAACGTGTAACGTATAACGTATAACGTATAACGTACAACGTTTAACGTATAACGTGTATCGTAAAGCGTATAACGTATAACGTATAACGTATAACGTGTAACGTATAACGTATAACGTATAACGTATAACGTATAACGTATAACGTATAACGTATAACGTATAACGTATAACGTATATCGTATAACGTATAACGTATAACGTGTAACGTATAACGTATTACGTACAACGTTTAACGTATAACGTGTATCGTAAAGCGTATAACGTATAACGTATAACGTATAACGTATAACGTATAACGTATAACGTGTAACGTATAACGTATAACGTATAACGTATAACATATAACGTATAACGTATAACGTATATCGTATAACGTATAACGTATAACGTATAACGTATAACGTATAACGTATAACGTATAACGTATAACGTATAACGTATAACGTATAACGTATAACGTATAACGTATATCGTATAACGTATAACGTATAACGTATAACGTATAACGTATAACGTATAACGTATAACGTGTAACGTATAACGTATAACGTATAACGTATAACATATAACGTATAACGTATAACGTATGTCGTATAACGTATAACGTATAACGTGTAACGTATAACGTGTAACGTATAACGTATAACGTATAACGTATAACGTATAACGTATAACGTATAACGTATAACGAATAACGTATAACGTATAACGTATAACGTATAACGTATAACGTATAACGTATATCGTATAACGTATAACGTATAACGTATAACGTATATAGTAAAGCGTATAACGTATAACGTATATCGTAAAGCGTATAACGTATATCGCATAACGTATAACGTGTAACGTATAACGTGTAACGTATAACGTATAACGTATAACATATAACGTATAACGTATAACGTATATCGTATAACGTATAACGTATAACGTATAACGTATAACGTATAACGTATAACGTATAACGTATAACGTATAACGTAAAACGTATAACTTATAAGGCATAACCTAGAACGTATACCGTATAACGTATAATGTATGACGTATAACGTATAACGTATAACGTATAACGTATAACGTATAACGTGTAACGTATAACGTATAACGTATAACGTGTAACGTATGATGCATAGCCTATACTGTATAACGTATAACGTATAACGTCTAACGTGTAACGTATAACGTATAACGTATAACGTACAACGTTTAACGTATAACGTGTATCGTAAAGCGTATAACGTATAACGTATAACGTATAACGTATAACGTATAACGTATAACGTATAACGTATAACGTATATAGTAAAGCGTATAACGTATAACGTATATCGTAAAGCGTATAACGTATATCGCATAACGTATAACGTGTAACGTATAACGTGTAACGTATAACGTATAACGTATAACATATAACGTATAACGTATAACGTATATCGTATAACGTATAACGTATAACGTATAACGTATAACGTATAACGTATAACGTATAACGTATAACGTATAACGTATAACGTATAACGTATAACGTATAACGTATAACGTATAACGTATAACGTATAACGTATAACGTATAACGTATAACGTATAACGTATAACGTGTAACGTGTAACGTATAACGTGTAACGTATAACGTGTAACGTATAACGTATAACATATAACGTATAACGTATAACGTATAACGTATAACGTATAACGTATAACGTATAACGTATAACGTATAACGTATAACGTGTAACGTATAACGTATAACGTATAACGTATATCGTATAACGTATAACGTATAACGTATAACGTATAACGTATAACGTATAACGTATAACGTATAACGTATAACGTATAACGTATAACTTATAAGGCATAACCTAGAACGTATACCGTATAACGTATAATCTATGACGTATAACGAATAACGTATAACGTATAACGCATAACGTATAACGTGTAACGTATGATGCATAGCCAATACTGTTTAACGTATAACGTATTGCGTATAACGTATAACATATAACGTATAACGTGTAACGTATAACGTGTAACGTATAACGTATAACGTATAACGTATAACGTATAACGTATAACGTATAACGTATAACGTATAACGTATAACGTGTAACGTGTAACGTATAACGTGTAACGTATAACGTGTAACGTATAACGTATAACGTATAACGTATAACGTATAACGTATAACGTATAACGTATAACGTATAACGTATAACGTATAACGTATAACGTATAACTTATAAGGCATAACCTAGAACGTATACCGTATAACGTATAATGTATGACGTATAACGTATAACGTATAACGTATAACGTATAACGTATAACGTATAACGTGTAACGTATAACGTATAACGTATAACGTGTAACGTATGATGCATAGGCTATACTGTATAACGTATAACGTATAACGTCTAACGTGTAACGTATAACGTATAACGTATAACGTATAACGTATAACGTATAACGTATAACGTATAACGTTTAACGTATAACGTGTATCGTAAAGCGTATAACGTATAACGTGTAACGTATAACGTATAACGTATAACATATAACGTATAACGTATAAAGTATATCGTATAACGTATAACGTATAACGTATAACGTATAACGTATAACGTATAACGTATAACGTATAACGTATAACGTATAATGTATAACGTATAACGTATAACTTATAAGGCATAACCTAGAACGTATACCGTATAACGTATAATGTATGACGTATAACGTATAACGTATAACGTATAACGTATAACGTATAACGTATAACGTATAACGTATAACGTATAACGTATAACGTATAACGTATAACGTTTAACGTATAACGTGTATCGTAAAGCGTCTAACGTATAACGTATAACGTATAACGTATAACGTGTAACGTATAACGTATAACGTATAACATATAAAGTATAACGTATAACGTATATCGTATAACGTATAACGTATAACGTATAACGTATAACGTATAACGTATAACGTATAACGTATAACGTATAACGTATAACGTATAACGTATAACTTATAAGGCATAACCTAGAACGTATACCGTATAACGTATAATCTATGACGTATAACGAATAACGTATAACGTATAACGCATAACGTATAACGTGTAACGTATAACGTATAACGTATAACGTATAACGTATAACGTATAACGTATAACGTGTAACGTGTAACGTGTAACGTGTAACGTGTAACGTGTAACGTGTAACGTGTAACGTGTAACGTGTAACGTGTAACGTGTAACGTGTAACGTGTAACGTGTAACGTATAACGTATAACGTATAACGTATAACGTATAACGTATAACGTATACCGTATAACGTATAATCTATGACGTATAACGAATAACGTATAACGCATAACGTATAACGTATAACGTATAACGTATAACGTATAACGTATAACGTATAACGTATAACGTATAACGTATAACGTATAACGTATAACGTATAACGTATAACGTATAATGTATAACGTATAACGTATAACTTATAAGGCATAACCTAGAACGTATACCGTATAACGTATAATGTATGACGTATAACGTATAACGTATAACGTATAACGTATAACGTATAACGTATAACGTATAACGTATAACGTATCACGTATAACGTATAACGTATAACGTATAACGTGTAACGTGTAACGTGTAACGTGTAACGTGTAACGTGTAACGTGTAACGTGTAACGTGTAACGTGTAACGTGTAACGTGTAACGTGTAACGTGTAACGTGTAACGTATAACGTATAACGTATAACGTATAACGTATAACGTATAACGTATAACGTATAACGTATAACGTATAACGTATAAGGTATATCGTATAACGTATAACGAATAACGTATAACGTATATCGTATAACGTATAACGTATAACGTATAACGTATAACGTATAATGTATAACGTATAACGTATAACGTATACCGTATAACGTATAACGTATAACGTATAGCGTATAACTTATAAGGCATAACCTAGAACGTATACCGTATAACGTATAATCTATGACGTATAACGAATAACGTATAACGCATAACGTATAACGTATAACGTATAACGTATAACGTATAACGTATAACGTATAACGTATAACGTATAACGTATAACGTATAACGTATAACGTATAACGTATAACGTTTAACGTATAACGTATAACGTATAACGTGTAACGTGTAACGTGTAACGTGTAACGTGTAACGTGTAACGTGTAACGTGTAACGTATAACGTATAACGTATAACGTATAACTTATAAGGCATAACCTAGAACGTATACCGTATAACGTATAATGTATGACGTATAACGTATAACGTATAACGTATACCGTATAACGTATAACGTGTAACGTATAACGTATAACGTATAACGTATAACGTGTAACGTATGATGCATAGCCTATACTGTATAACGTATGACGTATAACGTCTAACGTGTAACGTATAACGTATAACGTATAACGTATAACGTATAACGTATAACGTATAACGTATAACGTATAACGTTTAACGTATAACGTGTATCGTAAAGCGTATAACGTATAACGTGTAACGTATAACGTATAACGTATAACATATAACGTATAACGTATAAAGTATATCGTATAACGTATAACGTATAACGTATAACGTATAACGTATAACGTATAACGTATAATGTATAACGTATAACGTATAACTTATAAGGCATAACCTAGAACGTATACCGTATAACGTATAATGTATGACGTATAACGTATAACGTATAACGTATAACGTATAACGTATAACGTATAACGTATAACGTATAACGTATCACGTATAACGTATAACGTATAACGTTTAACGTATAACGTGTATCGTAAAGCGTCTAACGTATAACGTATAACGTATAACGTATAACGTGTAACGTATAACGTATAACGTATAACATATAAAGTATAACGTACAACGTATATCGTATAACGTATAACGTATAACGTATAACGTATAACGTATAACGTATAACGTATAACGTATAACGTATAACGTATAACGTATAACGTGTAACGTATAACGTATAACTTATAAGGCATAACCTAGAACGTATACCGTATATCGTATAATCTATGACGTATAACGAATAACGTATAACGTATAACGCATAACGTATAACGTGTAACGTATAACGTATAACGTATAACGTATAACGTATAACGTATAACGTATAACGTATAACGTATAACGTATAACGTATAACGTGTAACGTGTGACGTGTAACGTGTAACGTGTAACGTGTAACGTGTAACGTGTAACGTATAACGTGTAACGTATAACGTATAACGTATAACGTATAACGTATAACGTATAACGTATAACGTATAACGTATAACGTATAACGTATAACGTATAACGTATAACGTATAACGTATAACGTATAACGTATATCGTATAAAGTATAACGTATAACGTATAACGTATAACGTATTACGTACAACCTTTAACGTATAACGTATATCGTAAAGCGTATAACGTATAACGTATAACGTATAACGTGTAACGTATAACGTATAACGTATAACGTATAACGTGTAACGTATAACGTATAACGTATATCGTATAACGTGTAACGTATAACGTATAACGTATAACGTATAACGTATAACGTATAACGTATAACGTATAATGTGTAACGTATAACGTGTAACGTATAACGTATAACGTATAACGTATAACGTATAACGTATAACGTATAACGTATAACGCATAACGTATAACGTGTAACGTATGATGCATAGCCTATACTGTATAACGTATAACGTATAACGTATAACGTATATCGTATAACGTATAACGTGTAACGTATAACGTATAACGTATAACGTATAACGTATAACGTATAACGTATAACGTATAACGTATAACGTATAACGTATAACGTGTAACGTATAACGTATAACGTATATCGTATAACGTGTAACGTATAACGTATAACGTATAACATATAACGTATAACGCATAACGTATAACGTGTAACGTATGATGCATAGCCTATACTGTATAACGTATAACGTATAACGTATAACGTATATCGTATAACGTATAACGTATAACGTATAACGTATAACTTATAAGGCATAACCTAGAACGTATACCGTATAACGTATAATCTATGACGTATAACGAATAACGTATAACGTATAACGCATAACGTATAACGTGTAACGTATGATGCATAGCCAATACTGTTTAACGTATAACGTATAACGTATAACGTATAACGTATAACGTATAACGTGTAACGTATAACGTGTAACGTATAACGTATAACGTATAACGTATAACGTATAACGTATAACGTATAACGTATAACGTGTAACGTGTAACGTGTAACGTGTAACGTGTAACGTATAACGTGTAACGTATAACGTATAACGTATAACGTATAACGTATAACGTATAACGTATAACGTATAACGTATAACGTATAACGTATAACGTATAACGTATAACGTATAACGTTTAACGTATAACGTATAACGTATAACGTATAACGTATAACGCATAACGTATAACGTGTAACGTATGATGCATAGCCTATACTGTATAACGTATAACGTATAACGTTTAACGTGTAACGTATAACGTATAACGTATAACGTACAACGTTTAACGTATAACGTATAACGTATAACGTATAACGTATAACGTATAACGTATAACGTATAACGTATAACGTATAACGTATAACGTATAACGTATAACGTATAACGTATAACGTATAACGTATAACGTATTACGTATAACGTATAACGCATAACGTATAACGTGTAACGTATGATGCATAGCCTATACTGTATAACGTATAACGTATAACGTTTAACGTGTAACGTATAACGTATAACGTATAACGTACAACGTTTAACGTATAACGTGTATCGTAAAGCGTATAACGTATAACGTATAACGTATAACGTGTAACGTATAACGTATAACGTATAACATATAATGTATAACGTATAACGTATAACGTATAACGTATAACGTATAACGTATAACGTATAACGTATAACGTATAACGTATAACGTATAACGTATAACGTATAACGTATAACGTATAACGTATATCGTATAACGTATAACGTATAACGTATAACGTATAACGCATAACGTATAACGTATAACGTATAACGTATAACGTATAACGTATAACGTATAACGTATATCGTATAACGTATAACGTATAACGTATAACGTATAACGTATTACGTACAACGTTTAACGTATAACGTGTATCGTAAAGCGTATAACGTATAACGTATAACGTATAACGTATAACCTATAACGTATAACGTGTAACGTATAACGTATAACGTATAACGTATAACATATAACGTATAACGTATAACGTATATCGTATAACGTATAACGTATAACGTATAACGTATAACGTATAACGTATAACGTATAACGTATAACGTATAACGTATAACGTATAACGTATAACGTATAACGTATAACGTATAACGTATATCGTATAACGTATAACGTATAACGTATAACGTATAACGTATAACGTATAACGTGTAACGTATAACGTATAACGTATAACGTATAACATATAACGTATAACGTATAACGTATGTCGTATAACGTATAACGTATAACGTGTAACGTATAACGTATAACGTGTAACGTATGATGCATAGCCTATACTGTATAACGTATAACGTATAACGTTTAACGTGTAACGTATAACGTATAACGTATAACGTACAACGTTTAACGTATAACGTATAACGCATAACGTATAACGTGTAACGTATGATGCATAGCCTATACTGTATAACGTATAACGTATAACGTTTAATGTGTAACGTATAACGTATAACCTATAACGTATAACGTGTAACGTATAACGTATAACGTATAACGTATAACGTATAACGTATAACGTATAACGTATATCGTATAACGTATAACGTATAACGTATAACGTATAACGTATAACGTATAACGTTTAACGTGTAACGTATAACGTATAACGTATAACGTACAACGTTTAACGTATAACGTATAACGTATAACGTATAACGTATAACGTATAACGTGTAACGTATAACGTGTAACGTATAACGTATAACGTATAACGTATAACGTATAACGTATAACGTATAACGTATAACGTGTAACGTGTAACGTGTAACGTGTAACGTGTAACGTATAACGTATAACGTATAACGTATAACGTATAACGTATAACGTATAACGTATAACGTATAACGTTTAACGTATAACGTATAACGTATAACGTATAACGTATAACGCATAACGTATAACGTGTAACGTATGATGCATAGCCTATACTGTATAACGTATAACGTATAACGTTTAACGTGTAACGTATAACGTATAACGTATAACGTACAACGTTTAACGTATAACGTATAACGCATAACGTATAACGTGTAACGTATGATGCATAGCCTATACTGTATAACGTATAACGTATAACGTTTAACGTTTAACGTGTAACGTATAACGTATAACGTATAACGTATATCGTATAACGTATAACGTATAACGTATAACGTATAACGTATTACGTACAACGTTTAACGTATAACGTGTATCGTAAAGCGTATAACGTATAACGTATAACGTATAACGTATAACCTATAACGTATAACGTGTAACGTATAACGTATAACGTATAACGTATAACGTATAACGTATATCGTATAAAGTATAACGTATAACGTATAACGTATAACGTATTACGTACAACCTTTAACGTATAACGTGTATCGTAAAGCGTATAACGTATAGCGTATAACGTATAACGTGTAACGTATAACGTATAACGTATAACGTATAACATATAACGTATAACGTATAACGTATATCGTATAACGTGTAACGTATAACGTGTATCGTAAAGCGTATAACGTATAACGTATAACGTATAACGTGTAACGTATAACGTATAACGTATAACATATAACGTATAACGTATAACGTATATCGTATAACGTATAACGTATAACGTATAACGTATAACGTATAACGTATAACGTATAACGTATAACGTATAACGTATAACGTATAACGTATAACGTATAACTTATAAGGCATAACCTAGAACGTATACCGTATAACGTATAATCTATGACGTATAACGAATAACGTATAACGTATAACGCATAACGTATAACGTGTAACGTATGATGCATAGCCAATACTGTTTAACGTATAACGTATAACGTATAACGTATAACGTATAACGTATAACGTATAACGTATAACGTATAACGTATAACGTATAACGTATAACGTATAACGTATAACTTATAAGGCATAACCTAGAACGTATACCGTATAACGTATAATCTATGACGTATAACGAATAACGTATAACGTATAACGCATAACGTATAACGTGTAACGTATGATGCATAGCCAATACTGTTTAACGTATAACGTATAACGTATAACGTATAACGTATAACGTATAACGTATAACGTGTAACGTATAACGTGTAACGTATAACGTATAACGTATAACGTATAACGTATAACGTATAACGTATAACGTATAACGTATAACGTGTAACGTGTAACGTGTAACGTGTAACGTATAACGTATAACGTATAACGTATAACGTATAACGTATAACGTATAACGTATAACGTATAACGTATAACGTATAACGTATAACGTTTAACGTATAACGTATAACGTATAACGTATAACGTATAACGTATAACGTATAACGTATAACGTGTAACGTGTAACGTGTAACGTGTAACGTGTAACGTATAACGTATAACGTATAACGTATAACGTACAACGTATAACGTATAACGTATAACGTATAACGTGTAACGTGTAACGTATAACGTATAACGTATAACGTATAACGTATAACGTATAACGTATAACGTGTAACGTGTAACGTGTAACGTATAACGTATAACGTATAACGTATAACGTATAACGTATAACGTATAACGTATAACGTATAACGTATAACGTATAACGTATAACGTATAACGTATAACGTATAACGTATAACGTATAACGTATAACGTATAACGTATAACGTTTAACGTATAACGTATAACGTATAACGTATAACGTATAACGCATAACGTATAACGTGTAACGTATGATGCATAGCCTATACTGTATAACGTATAACGTATAACGTTTAACGTGTAACGTATAACGTATAACGTATAACGTACAACGTTTAACGTATAACGTGTATCGTAAAGCGTATAACGTATAACGTATAACGTATAACGTATAACGTGTAACGTATAACGTATAACGTATAACATATAACGTATAACGTATAACGTATATCGTATAACGTATAACGTATAACGTATAACGTATAACGTATAACGTATAACGTATAACGTATAACGTATAACGTATAACGTATAACGTATAACGTATAACGTATAACGTATAACGTATAACGTATAACGTATAACGTATAACGTATAACGTATAACGTATAACGTATAACGTATAACGTTTAACGTATAACGTATAACGTATAACGTGTAACGTGTAACGTGTAACGTGTAACGTGTAACGTGTAAGGTGTAACGTGTAACGTATAACGTATAACGTATAACGTATAACTTATAAGGCATAACCTAGAACGTATACCGTATAACGTATAATGTATGACGTATAACGTATAACGTATAACGTATACCGTATAACGTATAACGTGTAACGTATAACGTATAACGTATAACGTGTAACGTATGATGCATAGCCTATACTGTATAACGTATGACGTATAACGTCTAACGTGTAACGTATAACGTATAACGTATAACGTATAACGTATAACGTATAACGTATAACGTATAACGTATAACGTTTAACGTATAACGTGTATCGTAAAGCGTATAACGTATAACGTGTAACGTATAACGTATAACGTATAACATATAACGTATAACGTATAAAGTATATCGTATAACGTATAACGTATAACGTATAACGTATAACGTATAACGTATAACGTATAATGTATAACGTATAACGTATAACTTATAAGGCATAACCTAGAACGTATACCGTATAACGTATAACGTGTAACGTGTAACGTGTAACGTGTAACGTGTAACGTGTAACGTGTAAGGTGTAACGTGTAACGTATAACGTATAACGTATAACGTATAACTTATAAGGCATAACCTAGAACGTATACCGTATAACGTATAATGTATGACGTATAACGTATAACGTATAACGTATACCGTATAACGTATAACGTGTAACGTATAACGTATAACGTATAACGTGTAACGTATGATGCATAGCCTATACTGTATAACGTATGACGTATAACGTCTAACGTGTAACGTATAACGTATAACGTATAACGTATAACGTATAACGTATAACGTATAACGTATAACGTATAACGTTTAACGTATAACGTGTATCGTAAAGCGTATAACGTATAACGTGTAACGTATAACGTATAACGTATAACATATAACGTATAACGTATAAAGTATATCGTATAACGTATAACGTATAACGTATAACGTATAACGTATAACGTATAACGTATAATGTATAACGTATAACGTATAACTTATAAGGCATAACCTAGAACGTATACCGTATAACGTATAATGTATGACGTATAACGTATAACGTATAACGTATAACGTATAACGTATAACGTATAACGTATAACGTATAACGTATAACGTATAACGTATAACGTATAACGTATAACGTTTAACGTATAACGTGTATCGTAAAGCGTCTAACGTATAACGTATAACGTATAACGTATAACGTGTAACGTATAACGTATAACGTATAACATATAAAGTATAACGTACAACGTATATCGTATAACGTATAACGTATAACGTATAACGTATAACGTATAACGTATAACGTATAACGTATAACGTATAACGTATAACGTATAACGTGTAACGTATAACGTATAACTTATAAGGCATAACCTAGAACGTATACCGTATAACGTATAATCTATGACGTATAACGAATAACGTATAACGTATAACGCATAACGTATAACGTGTAACGTATAACGTATAACGTATAACGTATAACGTATAACGTATAACGTATAACGTATAACGTATAACGTATAACGTGTAACGTGTGACGTGTAACGTGTAACGTGTAACGTGTAACGTGTAACGTGTAACGTATAACGTGTAACGTATAACGTATAACGTATAACGTATAACGTATAACGTATAACGTATAACGTATAACGTATAACGTATAACGTATAACGTATAACGTATAACGTATAACGTATAACGTATAACGTATATCGTATAAAGTATAACGTATAACGTATAACGTATAACGTATTACGTACAACCTTCAACGTATAACGTATATCGTAAAGCGTATAACGTATAACGTATAACGTATAACGTGTAACGTATAACGTATAACGTATAACGTATAACGTGTAACGTATAACGTATAACGTATATCGTATAACGTGTAACGTATAACGTATAACGTATAACGTATAACGAATAACGTATAACGTATAACTTATAAGGCATAACCTAGAACGTATACCGTATAACGTATAATCTATGACGTATAACGAATAACGTATAACGTATAACGCATAACGTATAACGTGTAACGTATAACGTATAACGTATAACGTATAACGTATAACGTATAACGTATAACGTATAACGTATAACGTATAACGTATAACGTATAACGTATAACGTATAACGTATAACGTATAACGTATAACGTATAACGTATAACGTATAACGTATAACGTATAACGTATAACGTATAACGTTTAACGTATAACGTATAACGTATAACGTGTAACGTGTAACGTGTAACGTGTAACGTGTAACGTGTAACGTGTAACGTGTAACGTATAACGTATAACGTATAACGTATAACTTATAAGGCATAACCTAGAACGTATACCGTATAACGTATAATGTATGACGTATAACGTATAACGTATAACGTATACCGTATAACGTATAACGTGTAACGTATAACGTATAACGTATAACGTATAACGTGTAACGTATGATGCATAGCCTATACTGTATAACGTATGACGTATAACGTCTAACGTGTAACGTATAACGTATAACGTATAACGTATAACGTATAACGTATAACGTATAACGTATAACGTATAACGTTTAACGTATAACGTGTATCGTAAAGCGTATAACGTATAACGTGTAACGTATAACGTATAACGTATAACATATAACGTATAACGTATAAAGTATATCGTATAACGTATAACGTATAACGTATAACGTATAACGTATAACGTATAACGTATAATGTATAACGTATAACGTATAACTTATAAGGCATAACCTAGAACGTATACCGTATAACGTATAATGTATGACGTATAACGTATAACGTATAACGTATAACGTATAACGTATAACGTATAACGTATAACGTATAACGTATAACGTATAACGTATAACGTATAACGTTTAACGTATAACGTGTATCGTAAAGCGTCTAACGTATAACGTATGACGTATAACGTATAACGTGTAACGTATAACGTATAACGTATAACATATAAAGTATAACGTACAACGTATATCGTATAACGTATAACGTATAACGTATAACGTATAACGTATAACGTATAACGTATAACGTATAACGTATAACGTATAACGTATAACGTATAACGTGTAACGTATAACGTATAACTTATAAGGCATAACCTAGAACGTATACCGTATAACGTATAATCTATGACGTATAACGAATAACGTATAACGTATAACGCATAACGTATAACGTGTAACGTATAACGTATAACGTATAACGTATAACGTATAACGTGTAACGTATAACGTACAACGTATAACGTATAACGCATAACGTATAACGTATAACGTATAACGTGTAACGTGTAACGTATAACGTGTAACGTATAACGTATAACGTATAACGTATAACGTATAACGTATAACGTATAACGTATAACGTATAACGTATAACGTGTAACGTATAACGTATAACGTATATCGTATAACGTGTAACGTATAACGTATAACGTATAACGTATAACGTATAACGCATAACGTATAACGTGTAACGTATGATGCATAGCCTATACTGTATAACGTATAACGTATAACGTATAACGTATAACGTATAACGTATAACGTATAACGTATAACATATAAAGTATAACGTACAACGTATATCGTATAACGTATAACGTATAACGTATAACGTATAACGTATAACGTATAACGTATAACGTATAACGTATAACGTATAACGTATAACGTATAACGTATAACGTATAACGTATAACGTGTAACGTATAACGTATAACTTATAAGGCATAACCTAGAACGTATACCGTATAACGTATAATCTATGACGTATAACGAATAACGTATAACGTATAACGCATAACGTATAACGTGTAACGTATAACGTATAACGTATAACGTATAACGTATAACGTATAACGTATAACGTATAACGTATAACGTGTAACGTGTAACGTGTAACGTGTAACGTGTAACGTGTAACGTGTAACGTGTAACGTATAACGTGTAACGTATAACGTATAACGTATAACGTATAACGTATAACGTATAACGTATAACGTATAACGTATAACGTATAACGTATAACGTATAACGTATAACGTATAACGTATAACGTATAACGTATAACGTATATCGTATAAAGTATAACGTATAACGTATAACGTATAACGTATTACGTACAACCTTTAACGTATAACGTATATCGTAAAGCGTATAACGTATAACGTATAACGTATAACGTGTAACGTATAACGTATAACGTATAACGTATAACGTGTAACGTATAACGTATAACGTATATCGTATAACGTGTAACGTATAACGTATAACGTATAACGTATAACGTATAACGTATAACGTATAACTTATAAGGCATAACCTAGAACTTATACCGTATAACGTATAATCTATGACGTATAACGAATAACGTATAACGTATAACGCATAACGTATAACGTGTAACGTATAACGTATAACGTATAACGTATAACGTATAACGTATAACGTATAACGTATAACGTATAACGTGTAACGTGTAACGTATAACGTGTAACGTATAACGTATAACGTATAACGTATAACGTATAACGTATAACGTATAACGTATAACGTATAACGTATAACGTATAACGTGTAACGTATAACGTATAACGTATATCGTATAACGTGTAACGTATAACGTATAACGTATAACGTATAACGTATAACGTATAACGCATAACGTATAACGTGTAACGTATGATGCATAGCCTATACTGTATAACGTATAACGTATAACGTATAACGTATATCGTATAACGTATAACGTATAACGTATAACGTATAACTTATAAGGCATAACCTAGAACGTATACCGTATAACGTATAATCGATGACGTATAACGAATAACGTATAACGTATAACGCATAACGTATAACGTGTAACGTATGATGCATAGCCAATACTGTTTAACGTATAACGTATAACGTATAACGTATAACGTATAACGTATAACGTGTAACGTATAACGTGTAACGTATAACGTATAACGTATAACGTATAACGTATAACGTATAACGTATAACGTATAACGTGTAACGTGTGACGTGTAACGTGTAACGTGTAACGTGTAACGTGTAACGTGTAACGTATAACGTATAACGTGTAACGTATAACGTATAACGTATAACATATAAAGTATAACGTACAACGTATATCGTATAACGTATAACGTATAACGTATAACGTATAACGTATAACGTATAACGTATAACGTATAACGTATAACGTATAACGTATAACGTGTAACGTATAACGTATAACTTATAAGGCATAACCTAGAACGTATACCGTATAACGTATAATCTATGACGTATAACGAATAACGTATAACGTATAACGCATAACGTATAACGTGTAACGTATAACGTATAACGTATAACGTATAACGTATAACGTATAACGTATAACGTATAACGTATAACGTATAACGTGTAACGTGTGACGTGTAACGTGTAACGTGTAACGTGTAACGTGTAACGTGTAACGTATAACGTGTAACGTATAACGTATAACGTATAACGTATAACGTATAACGTATAACGTATAACGTATAACGTATAACGTATAACGTATAACGTATAACGTATAACGTATAACGTATAACGTATAACGTATATCGTATAAAGTATAACGTATAACGTATAACGTATAACGTATTACGTACAACCTTCAACGTATAACGTATATCGTAAAGCGTATAACGTATAACGTATAACGTATAACGTGTAACGTATAACGTATAACGTATAACGTATAACGTGTAACGTATAACGTATAACGTATATCGTATAACGTGTAACGTATAACGTATAACGTATAACGTATAACGAATAACGTATAACGTATAACTTATAAGGCATAACCTAGAACGTATACCGTATAACGTATAATCTATGACGTATAACGAATAACGTATAACGTATAACGCATAACGTATAACGTGTAACGTATAACGTATAACGTATAACGTATAACGTATAACGTATAACGTATAACGTATAACGTATAACGTATAACGTATAACGTATAACGTATAACGTATAACGTATAACGTATAACGTATAACGTATAACGTATAACGTATAACGTATAACGTATAACGTATAACGTATAACGTTTAACGTATAACGTATAACGTATAACGTGTAACGTGTAACGTGTAACGTGTAACGTGTAACGTGTAACGTGTAACGTGTAACGTATAACGTATAACGTATAACGTATAACTTATAAGGCATAACCTAGAACGTATACCGTATAACGTATAATGTATGACGTATAACGTATAACGTATAACGTATACCGTATAACGTATAACGTGTAACGTATAACGTATAACGTATAACGTATAACGTGTAACGTATGATGCATAGCCTATACTGTATAACGTATGACGTATAACGTCTAACGTGTAACGTATAACGTATAACGTATAACGTATAACGTATAACGTATAACGTATAACGTATAACGTATAACGTTTAACGTATAACGTGTATCGTAAAGCGTATAACGTATAACGTGTAACGTATAACGTATAACGTATAACATATAACGTATAACGTATAAAGTATATCGTATAACGTATAACGTATAACGTATAACGTATAACGTATAACGTATAACGTATAATGTATAACGTATAACGTATAACTTATAAGGCATAACCTAGAACGTATACCGTATAACGTATAATGTATGACGTATAACGTATAACGTATAACGTATAACGTATAACGTATAACGTATAACGTATAACGTATAACGTATAACGTATAACGTATAACGTATAACGTTTAACGTATAACGTGTATCGTAAAGCGTCTAACGTATAACGTATGACGTATAACGTATAACGTGTAACGTATAACGTATAACGTATAACATATAAAGTATAACGTACAACGTATATCGTATAACGTATAACGTATAACGTATAACGTATAACGTATAACGTATAACGTATAACGTATAACGTATAACGTATAACGTATAACGTATAACGTGTAACGTATAACGTATAACTTATAAGGCATAACCTAGAACGTATACCGTATAACGTATAATCTATGACGTATAACGAATAACGTATAACGTATAACGCATAACGTATAACGTGTAACGTATAACGTATAACGTATAACGTATAACGTATAACGTGTAACGTATAACGTACAACGTATAACGTATAACGCATAACGTATAACGTATAACGTATAACGTGTAACGTGTAACGTATAACGTGTAACGTATAACGTATAACGTATAACGTATAACGTATAACGTATAACGTATAACGTATAACGTATAACGTATAACGTGTAACGTATAACGTATAACGTATATCGTATAACGTGTAACGTATAACGTATAACGTATAACGTATAACGTATAACGCATAACGTATAACGTGTAACGTATGATGCATAGCCTATACTGTATAACGTATAACGTATAACGTATAACGTATAACGTATAACGTATAACGTATAACGTATAACATATAAAGTATAACGTACAACGTATATCGTATAACGTATAACGTATAACGTATAACGTATAACGTATAACGTATAACGTATAACGTATAACGTATAACGTATAACGTATAACGTATAACGTATAACGTATAACGTATAACGTGTAACGTATAACGTATAACTTATAAGGCATAACCTAGAACGTATACCGTATAACGTATAATCTATGACGTATAACGAATAACGTATAACGTATAACGCATAACGTATAACGTGTAACGTATAACGTATAACGTATAACGTATAACGTATAACGTATAACGTATAACGTATAACGTATAACGTGTAACGTGTAACGTGTAACGTGTAACGTGTAACGTGTAACGTGTAACGTGTAACGTATAACGTGTAACGTATAACGTATAACGTATAACGTATAACGTATAACGTATAACGTATAACGTATAACGTATAACGTATAACGTATAACGTATAACGTATAACGTATAACGTATAACGTATAACGTATAACGTATATCGTATAAAGTATAACGTATAACGTATAACGTATAACGTATTACGTACAACCTTTAACGTATAACGTATATCGTAAAGCGTATAACGTATAACGTATAACGTATAACGTGTAACGTATAACGTATAACGTATAACGTATAACGTGTAACGTATAACGTATAACGTATATCGTATAACGTGTAACGTATAACGTATAACGTATAACGTATAACGTATAACGTATAACGTATAACTTATAAGGCATAACCTAGAACTTATACCGTATAACGTATAATCTATGACGTATAACGAATAACGTATAACGTATAACGCATAACGTATAACGTGTAACGTATAACGTATAACGTATAACGTATAACGTATAACGTATAACGTATAACGTATAACGTATAACGTGTAACGTGTAACGTATAACGTGTAACGTATAACGTATAACGTATAACGTATAACGTATAACGTATAACGTATAACGTATAACGTATAACGTATAACGTATAACGTGTAACGTATAACGTATAACGTATATCGTATAACGTGTAACGTATAACGTATAACGTATAACGTATAACGTATAACGTATAACGCATAACGTATAACGTGTAACGTATGATGCATAGCCTATACTGTATAACGTATAACGTATAACGTATAACGTATATCGTATAACGTATAACGTATAACGTATAACGTATAACTTATAAGGCATAACCTAGAACGTATACCGTATAACGTATAATCGATGACGTATAACGAATAACGTATAACGTATAACGCATAACGTATAACGTGTAACGTATGATGCATAGCCAATACTGTTTAACGTATAACGTATAACGTATAACGTATAACGTATAACGTATAACGTGTAACGTATAACGTGTAACGTATAACGTATAACGTATAACGTATAACGTATAACGTATAACGTATAACGTATAACGTGTAACGTGTAACGTGTAACGTGTAACGTGTAACGTATAACGTGTAACGTATAACGTATAACGTATAACGTATAACGTATAACGTATAACGTATAACGTATAACGTATAACGTATAACGTATAACGTATAACGTATAACGTATAACGTATAACGTTTAACGTATAACGTATAACGTATAACGTATAACGTATAACGCATAACGTATAACGTGTAACGTATGATGCATAGCCTATACTGTATAACGTATAACGTATAACGTTTAACGTGTAACGTATAACGTATAACGTATAACGTACAACGTTTAACGTATAACGTATAACGTATAACGTATAACGTATAACGTATAACGTATAACGTATAACGTATAACGTATAACGTATAACGTATAACGTATAACGTATAACGTATAACGTATAACGTATTACGTATAACGTATAACGCATAACGTATAACGTGTAACGTATGATGCATAGCCTATACTGTATAACGTATAACGTATAACGTTTAACGTGTAACGTATAACGTATAACGTATAACGTACAACGTTTAACGTATAACGTATAACGTATAACGTATAACGTATAACGTATAACGTGTAACGTATAACGTGTAACGTATAACGTATAACGTATAACGTATAACGTATAACGTATAACGTATAACGTATAACGTGTAACGTGTAACGTGTAACGTGTAACGTGTAACGTATAACGTATAACGTATAACGTATAACGTATAACGTATAACGTATAACGTATAACGTATAACGTTTAACGTATAACGTATAACGTATAACGTATAACGTATAACGCATAACGTATAACGTGTAACGTATGATGCATAGCCTATACTGTATAACGTATAACGTATAACGTTTAACGTGTAACGTATAACGTATAACGTATAACGTACAACGTTTAACGTATAACGTATAACGCATAACGTATAACGTGTAACGTATGATGCATAGCCTATACTGTATAACGTATAACGTATAACGTTTAACGTGTAACGTATAACGTATAACGTATAACGTACAACGTTTAACGGATAACGTGTATCGTAAAGCGTATAACGTATAACGTATAACGTATAACGTGTAACGTATAACGTATAACGTATAACATATAATGTATAACGTATAACGTATAACGTATAACGTATAACGTATAACGTATAACGTATAACGTATAACGTATAACGTATAACGTATAACGTATAACGTATAACGTATAACGTATATAGTAAAGCGTATAACGTATAACGTATATCGTAAAGCGTATAACGTATATCGCATAACGTATAACGTGTAACGTATAACGTGTAACGTATAACGTATAACGTATAACATATAACGTATAACGTATAACGTATATCGTATAACGTATAACGTATAACGTATAACGTATAACGTATAACGTATAACGTATAACGTATAACGTATAACGTATAACGTATAACGTATAACGTATAACGTATAACGTATAACGTATAACGTATAACGTATAACGTATAACGTATAACGTATAACGTATAACGTATAACGTGTAACGTGTAACGTATAACGTGTAACGTATAACGTGTAACGTATAACGTATAACGTATAACGTATAACGTATAACGTATAACGTATAACGTATAACGTGTAACGTATAACGTATAACGTATAACGTGTAACGTATAACGTATAACGTATAACGTATATCGTATAACGTATAACGTATAACGTATAACGTATAACGTATAACGTATAACGTATAACGTATAACGTATAACGTATAACGTATAACTTATAAGGCATAACCTAGAACGTATACCGTATAACGTATAATCTATGACGTATAACGAATAACGTATAACGTATAACGCATAACGTATAACGTGTAACGTATGATGCATAGCCAATACTGTTTAACGTATAACGTATTGCGTATAACGTATAACATATAACGTATAACGTGTAACGTATAACGTGTAACGTATAACGTATAACGTATAACGTATAACGTATAACGTATAACGTATAACGTATAACGTGTAACGTGTAACGTATAACGTGTAACGTATAACGTGTAACGTATAACGTATAACGTATAACGTATAACGTATAACGTATAACGTATAACGTATAACGTATAACGTATAACGTATAACGTATAACGTATAACGTATAACGTATAACGTATAACTTATAAGGCATAACCTAGAACGTATACCGTATAACGTATAATGTATGACGTATAACGTATAACGTATAACGTATAACGTATAACGTATAACGTATAACGTGTAACGTATAACGTATAACGTATAACGTATAACGTGTAACGTATGATGCATAGGCTATACTGTATAACGTATAACGTATAACGTCTAACGTGTAACGTATAACGTATAACGTATAACGTATAACGTATAACGTATAACGTATAACGTATAACGTTTAACGTATAACGTGTATCGTAAAGCGTATAACGTATAACGTGTAACGTATAACGTATAACGTATAACATATAACGTATAACGTATAAAGTATATCGTATAACGTATAACGTATAACGTATAACGTATAACGTATAACGTATAACGTATAACGTATAATGTATAACGTATAACGTATAACTTATAAGGCATAACCTAGAACGTATACCGTATAACGTATAATGTATGACGTATAACGTATAACGTATAACGTATAACGTATAACGTATAACGTATAACGTATAACGTATAACGTATAACGTATAACGTATAACGTATAACGTATAACGTATAACGTATAACGTATAACGTTTAACGTATAACGTGTATCGTAAAGCGTCTAACGTATAACGTATAACGTATAACGTATAACGTGTAACGTATAACGTATAACGTATAACATATAAAGTATAACGTATAACGTATATCGTATAACGTATAACGTATAACGTATAACGTATTACGTATAACGTATAACGTATAACGTATAACGTATAACGTATAACGTATAACGTTTAACGTATAACTTATAAGGCATAACCTAGAACGTATACCGTATAACGTATAATCTATGACGTATAACGAATAACGTATAACGTATAACGCATAACGTATAACGTGTAACGTATAACGTATAACGTATAACGTATAACGTATAACGTATAACGTATAACGTGTAACGTGTAACGTGTAACGTGTAACGTGTAACGTGTAACGTGTAACGTGTAACGTGTAACGTGTAACGTGTAACGTGTAACGTGTAACGTGTAACGTGTAACGTGTAACGTATAACGTATAACGTATAACGTATAACGTATAACGTATAACGTATAACGTATAACGTATAACGTATAACGTATAACGTATAACGTATAACGAATAACGTATAACGTATATCGTATAACGTATAACGTATAACGTATAACGTATAACGTATAATGTATAACGTATAACGTATAACGTATAACGTATAACGTATAACGTATAACGTATAACGTATAACTTATAAGGCATAACCTAGAACGTATACCGTATAACGTATAATCTATGACGTATAACGAATAACGTATAACGTATAACGCATAACGTATAACGTGTAACGTATGATGCATAGCCAATACTGTTTAACGTATAACGTATAACGTATAACGTATAACGTATAACGTATAACGTATAACGTGTAACGTATAACGTGTAACGTATAACGTATAACGTATAACGTATAACGTATAACGTATAACGTATAACGTATAACGTATAACGTATAACGTGTAACGTGTAACAGGTAACGTGTAACGTATAACGTATAACGTATAACGTATAACGTATAACGTATAACGTATAACGTATAACGTATAACGTATAACGTATAACGTATAACGTATAACGTATAACGTATAACGTATAACGTTTAACGTATAACGTATAACGTATAATGTATAACGTATAACGTATAACGCATAACGTATAACGTGTAACGTATGATGCATAGCCTATACTGTATAACGTATAACGTATAACGTTTAACGTGTAACGCATAACGTATAACGTATAACGCACAACGTTTAACGTATAACGTGTATCGTAAAGCGTATAACGTATAACGTATAACGTATAACGTGTAACGTATAACGTATAACGTATAACATATAACGTATAACGTATAACGTATATCGTATAACGTATAACGTATAACGTATAACGTATAACGTATAACGTATAACGTATAACGTATAACGTGTAACGTGTAACGTGTAACGTGTAACGTGTAACGTGTAACGTGTAACGTGTAACGTGTAACGTGTAACGTGTAACGTGTAACGTGTAACGTATAACGTATAACGTATAACGTATAACGTATAACGTATAACGTATAACGTATAACGTATAACGTATAACGTATAACGTATATCGTATAAAGTATAACGTATAACGTATAACGTATAACGTATTACGTACAACCTTTAACGTATAACGTGTATCGTAAAGCGTATAACGTATAGCGTATAACGTATAACGTGTAACGTATAACGTGTAACGTGTAACGTATAACGTATAACGTATAACGTATAACGTATAACGTATAACGTATAACGTATAACGTGTAACGTGTAACGTATAACGTATAACGTATAACGTATAACGTATAACGTATAACGTATAACGTATAACGTATAACGTATAACGTATAACGTATAACGTATAACGTATAACGTATAACGTATAACGTATAACGTATAACGTATAACGTTTAACGTATAACGTATAACGTATAACGTATAACGTATAACGCATAACGTATAACGTGTAACGTATGATGCATAGCCTATACTGTATAACGTATAACGTATAACGTTTAACGTGTAACGTATAACGTATAACGTATAACGTACAACGTTTAACGTATAACGTGTATCGTAAAGCGTATAACGTATAACGTATAACGTATAACGTGTAACGTATAACGTATAACGTATAACATATAACGTATAACGTATAACGTATATCGTATAACGTATAACGTATAACGTATAACGTATAACGTATAACGTATAACGTATAACGTATAACGTATAACGTATAACGTATAACGTATAACGTATAACGTATAACGTATAACGTATAACGTATAACGTATAACGTATAACGTATAACGTATAACGTATAACGTATAACGTATAACGTATAACGTATAACGTATAACGTATAACGTTTAACGTATAACGTATAACGTATAACGTGTAACGTGTAACGTGTAACGTGTAACGTGTAACGTGTAACGTGTAACGTGTAACGTATAACGTGTAACGTATAACATATAACGTATAACGTATAACGTATATCGTATAACGTATAACGTATAACGTATAACGTATAACGTATAACGTATAACGTATAACGTATAACGTATATCGTATAACGTATAACGTATAACGTATAACGTATAACGTATAACGTATAACGTATAACGTATAACGTGTAACGTGTAACGTGTAACGTGTAACGTGTAACGTGTAACGTGTAACGTGTAACGTGTAACGTGTAACGTGTAACGTGTAACGTGTAACGTGTAACGTATAACGTATAACGTATAACGTATAACGTGTAACGTGTAACGTATAACGTATAACGTATAACGTATAACGTATAACGTATAACGTATAACGTATAACGTATAACGTATAACGTATAACGTATAACGTATAACGTATAACGTATAACGTATAACGTATAACGTATAACGTATAACGTTTAACGTATAACGTATAACGTATAACGTATAACGTATAACGCATAACGTATAACGTGTAACGTATGATGCATAGCCTATACTGTATAACGTATAACGTATAACGTTTAACGTGTAACGTATAACGTATAACGTATAACGTACAACGTTTAACGTATAACGTGTATCGTAAAGCGTATAACGTATAACGTATAACGTATAACGTGTAACGTATAACGTATAACGTATAACATATAACGTATAACGTATAACGTATATCGTATAACGTATAACGTATAACGTATAACGTATAACGTATAACGTATAACGTATAACGTATAACGTATAACGTATAACGTATAACGTATAACGTATAACGTATAACGTATAACGTATAACGTATAACGTATAACGTATAACGTATAACGTATAACGTATAACGTATAACGTATAACGTATAACGTATAACGTTTAACGTATAACGTATAACGTATAACGTGTAACGTGTAACGTGTAACGTGTAACGTGTAACGTGTAACGTGTAACGTGTAACGTATAACGTGTAACGTATAACATATAACGTATAACGTATAACGTATATCGTATAACGTATAACGTATAACGTATAACGTATAACGTATAACGTATAACGTATAACGTATAACGTATATCGTATAACGTATAACGTATAACGTATAACGTATAACGTATAACGTATAACGTATAACGTATAACGTGTAACGTGTAACGTGTAACGTGTAACGTGTAACGTGTAACGTGTAACGTGTAACGTGTAACGTGTAACGTGTAACGTGTAACGTGTAACGTGTAACGTATAACGTATAACGTATAACGTATAACGTATAACGTATAACGTATAACGTATAACGTATAACGTATAACGTATAACGTATATCGTATAAAGTATAACGTATAACGTATAACGTATAACGTATTACGTACAACCTTTAACGTATAACGTGTATCGTAAAGCGTATAACGTATAGCGTATAACGTATAACGTGTAACGTATAACGTGTAACGTGTAACGTATAACGTATAACGTATAACGTATAACGTATAACGTATAACGTATAACGTATAACGTGTAACGTGTAACGTATAACGTATAACGTATAACGTATAACGTATAACGTATAACGTATAACGTATAACGTATAACGTATAACGTATAACGTATAACGTATAACGTATAACGTATAACGTATAACGTATAACGTATAACGTTTAACGTATAACGTATAACGTATAACGTATAACGTATAACGCATAACGTATAACGTGTAACGTATGATGCATAGCCTATACTGTATAACGTATAACGTATAACGTTTAACGTGTAACGTATAACGTATAACGTATAACGTACGACGTTTAACGTATAACGTGTATCGTAAAGCGTATAACGTATAACGTATAACGTATAACGTGTAACGTATAACGTATAACGTATAACATATAACGTATAACGTATAACGTATATCGTATAACGTATAACGTATAACGTATAACGTATAACGTATAACGTATAACGTATAACGTATAACGTATAACGTATAACGTATAACGTATAACGTATAACGTATAACGTATAACGTATAACGTATAACGTATAACGTATAACGTATAACGTATAACGTATAACGTATAACGTATAACGTATAACGTATAACGTATAACGTTTAACGTATAACGTATAACGTATAACGTGTAACGTGTAACGTGTAACGTGTAACGTGTAACGTGTAACGTGTAACGTGTAACGTATAACGTGTAACGTATAACATATAACGTATAACGTATAACGTATATCGTATAACGTATAACGTATAACGTATAACGTATAACGTATAACGTATAACGTATAACGTATAACGTATAACGTATAACGTAAAACGTATAACTTATAAGGCATAACCTAGAACGTATACCGTATAACGTATAATGTATGACGTATAACGTATAACGTATAACGTATAACGTATAACGTATAACGTATAACGTGTAACGTATAACGTATAACGTATAACGTGTAACGTATGATGCATAGCCTATACTGTATAACGTATAACGTATAACGTCTAACGTGTAACGTATAACGTATAACGTATAACGTACAACGTTTAACGTATAACGTGTATCGTGAAGCATATAACGTATAACGTATAACGTATAACGTGTAACGTATAACGTATAACATATAACGTATAACGTATAACGTATAACGTATAACGTATAACTTATAAGGCATAACCTAGAACGTATACCGTATAACGTATAATCTATGACGTATAACGAATAACGTATAACGTATAACGCATAACGTATAACGTGTAACGTATGATGCATAGCCAATACTGTTTAACGTATAACGTATTGCGTATAACGTATAACATATAACGTATAACGTGTAACGTATAACGTGTAACGTATAACGTATAACGTATAACGTATAACGTATAACGTATAACGTATAACGTATAACGTATAACGTATAACGTATAACGTGTAACGTGTAACGTATAACGTGTAACGTATAACGTGTAACGTATAACGTGTAACGTATAAAGTATATCGTATAACGTATAACGTATAACGTATAACGTATAACGTATAACGTATAACGTATAACGTATAATGTATAACGTATAACGTATAACTTATAAGGCATAACCTAGAACGTATACCGTATAACGTATAATGTATGACGTATAACGTATAACGTATAACGTATAACGTATAACGTATAACGTATAACGTATAACGTATAACGTATAACGTATAACGTATAACGTATAACGTATAACGTATAACGTTTAACGTATAACGTGTATCGTAAAGCGTCTAACGTATAACGTATAACGTATAACGTATAACGTGTAACGTATAACGTATAACGTATAACATATAAAGTATAACGTACAACGTATATCGTATAACGTATAACGTATAACGTATAACGTATAACGTATAACGTATCACGTATAACGTATAACGTATAACGTATAACGTATAACGTGTAACGTATAACGTATAACTTATAAGGCATAACCTAGAACGTATACCGTATAACGTATAATCTATGACGTATAACGAATAACGTATAACGTATAACGCATAACGTATAACGTGTAACGTATAACGTATAACGTATAACGTATAACGTATAACGTATAACGTATAACGTATAACGTGTAACGTGTAACGTGTAACGTGTAACGTGTAACGTGTAACGTGTAACGTGTAACGTATAACGTGTAACGTATAACGTATAACGTATAACGTATAACGTATAACGTATAACGTATAACGTATAACGTATAACGTATAACGTATAACGTATAACGTATAACGTATAACGTATAACGTATAACGTATAACGTATAACGTATATCGTATAAAGTATAACGTATAACGTATAACGTATAACGTATTACGTACAACCTTTAACGTATAACGTATATCGTAAAGCGTGTAACGTATAACGTATAACGTATATCGTGTAACGTATAACGTATAACGTATAACGTATAACGTGTAACGTATAACGTATAACGTATATCGTATAACGTGTAACGTATAACGTATAACGTATAACGTATAACGTATAACGTATAACGTATAACTTATAAGGCATAACCTAGAACGTATACCGTATAACGTATAATCTATGACGTATAACGAATAACGTATAACGTATAACGCATAACGTATAACGTGTAACGTATAACGTATAACGTATAACGTATAACGTATAACGTATAACGTATAACGTATAACGTATAACGTGTAACGTGTAACGTATAACGTGTAACGTATAACGTATAACGTATAACGTATAACGTATAACGTATAACGTATAACGTATAACGTATAACGTATAACGTGTAACGTATAACGTATAACGTATAACATATAAAGTATAACGTACAACGTATATCGTATAACGTATAACGTATAACGTATAACGTATAACGTATAACGTATCACGTATAACGTATAACGTATAACGTATAACGTATAACGTGTAACGTATAACGTATAACTTATAAGGCATAACCTAGAACGTATACCGTATAACGTATAATCTATGACGTATAACGAATAACGTATAACGTATAACGCATAACGTATAACGTATAACGTATAACGTATAACGTATAACGCATAACGTATAACGTGTAACGTATGATGCATAGCCTATACTGTATAACGTATAACGTATAACGTATAACGTATAACGTATAACGTATAACGTATAACGTATAACGTATAACTTATAAGGCATAACCTAGAACGTATACCGTATAACGTATAATTTATGACGTATAACGAATAACGTATAACGTATAACGCATAACGTATAACGTGTAACGTATGATGCATAGCCAATACTGTTTAACGTATAACGTATAACGTATAACGTATCACGTATAACGTATAACGTATAACGTATAACGTATAACGTGTAACGTATAACGTATAACTTATAAGGCATAACCTAGAACGTATACCGTATAACGTATAATCTATGACGTATAACGAATAACGTATAACGTATAACGCATAACGTATAACGTATAACGTATAACGTATAACGTATAACGCATAACGTATAACGTGTAACGTATGATGCATAGCCTATACTGTATAACGTATAACGTATAACGTGTAACGTATAACGTATAACGTATAACGTACAACGTTTAACGTATAACGTATAACGTATAACGTATAACGTATAACGTATAACGTGTAACGTATGATGCATAGCCTATACTGTATAACGTATAACGTATAACGTTTAACGTGTAACGTATAACGTATAACGTATAACGTACAACGTTTAACGTATAACGTATAACGTATAACGTATAACGTATAACGTATAACGTATAACGTATAACGTATAACGTATAACGTATAACGTATAACGTATAACGTATAACGTATAACGTATAACGTATAACGCATAACGTATAACGTGTAACGTATGATGCATAGCCTATACTGTATAACGTATAACGTATAACGTTTAACGTGTAACGTATAACGTATAACGTATAACGTACAACGTTTAACGTATAACGTATAACGTATAACGTATAACGTATAACGTATAACGTGTAACGTATAACGTGTAACGTATAACGTATAACGTATAACGTATAACGTATAACGTATAACGTATAACGTATAACGTGTAACGTGTAACGTGTAACGTGTAACGTGTAACGTATAACGTATAACGTATAACGTATAACGTATAACGTATAACGTATAACGTATAACGTATAACGTATAACGTATAACGTATAACGTATAACGTATAACGTATAACGCATAACGTATAACGTGTAACGTATGATGCATAGCCTATACTGTATAACGTATAACGTATAACGTATAACGTATAACGTATAACGTATAACGTATAACGTATAACGTATAACGTATAACTTATAAGGCATAACCTAGAACGTATACCGTATAACGTATAATCTATGACGTATAACGAATAACGTATAACGTATAACGCATAACGTATAACGTGTAACGTATGATGCATAGCCAATACTGTTTAACGTATAACGTATAACGTATAACGTATAACGTATAACGTATAACGTGTAACGTATAACGTGTAACGTATAACGTATAACGTATAACGTATAACGTATAACGTATAACGTATAACGTATGACGTGTAACGTGTAACGTGTAACGTGTAACGTGTAACGTATAACGTATAACGTATAACGTATAACGTATAACGTATAACGTATAACGTATAACGTACAACGTATAACGTATAACGTATAACGTATAGCGTATAACGTATAACGTATAACGTTTAACGTATAACGTATAACGTATAACGTATAACGTATAACGCATAACGTATAACGTGTAACGTATGATGCATAGCCTATACTGTATAACGTATAACGTATAACGTTTAACGTGTAACGTATAACGTATAACGTATAACGTACAACGTTTAACGTATAACGTGTATCGTAAAGCGTATAACGTATAACGTATAACGTATAACGTGTAACGTATAACGTATAACGTATAACATATAACGTATAACGTATAACGTATATCGTATAACGTATAACGTATAACGTATAACGTGTAACGTGTAACGTGTAACGTGTAACGTGTAACGTATAACGTATAACGTATAACGTATAACGTATAACGTATAACGTATAACGTATAACGTATAACGTATAACGTATAACGTATAACGTATAACGTATAACGTATAACGTATAACGTATAACGTTTAACGTGTAACGTATAACGTATAACGTATAACGTACAACGTTTAACGTATAACGTATAACGTATAACGTATAACGTATAACGTATAACGTGTAACGTATGATGCATAGCCTATACTGTATAACGTATAACGTATAACGTTTAACGTGTAACGTATAACGTATAACGTATAACGTACAACGTTTAACGTATAACGTATAACGTATAACGTATAACGTATAACGTATAACGTATAACGTATAACGTATAACGTATAACGTATAACGTATAACGTATAACGTATAACGTATAACGTATAACGTATAACGTATAACGCATAACGTATAACGTGTAACGTATGATGCATAGCCTATACTGTATAACGTATAACGTATAACGTTTAACGTGTAACGTATAACGTATAACGTATAACGTACAACGTTTAACGTATAACGTATAACGTATAACGTATAACGTATAACGTATAACGTGTAACGTATAACGTGTAACGTATAACGTATAACGTATAACGTATAACGTATAACGTATAACGTATAACGTATAACGTGTAACGTGTAACGTGTAACGTGTAACGTGTAACGTATAACGTATAACGTATAACGTATAACGTATAACGTATAACGTATAACGTATAACGTATAACGTATAACGTATAACGTATAACGTATAACGTATAACGTATAACGTATAACGTATAACGCATAACGTATAACGTGTAACGTATGATGCATAGCCTATACTGTATAACGTATAATGTATAACGTATAACGTATAACGTATAACGTATAACGTATAACGTATAACGTATAACTTATAAGGCATAACCTAGAACGTATACCGTATAACGTATAATCTATGACGTATAACGAATAACGTATAACGTATAACGCATAACGTATAACGTGTAACGTATGATGCATAGCCAATACTGTTTAACGTATAACGTATAACGTATAACGTATAACGTATAACGTATAACGTGTAACGTATAACGTGTAACGTATAACGTATAACGAATAACGTATAACGTATAACGTATAACGTATAACGTATAACGTGTAACGTGTAACGTGTAACGTGTAACGTGTAACGTATAACGTATAACGTATAACGTATAACGTATAACGTATAACGTATAACGTATAACGTACAACGTATAACGTATAACGTATAACGTATAGCGTATAACGTATAACGTATAACGTTTAACGTATAACGTATAACGTATAACGTATAACGTATAACGCATAACGTATAACGTGTAACGTATGATGCATAGCCTATACTGTATAACGTATAACGTATAACGTTTAACGTGTAACGTATAACGTATAACGTATAACGTACAACGTTTAACGTATAACGTGTATCGTAAAGCGTATAACGTATAACGTATAACGTATAACGTGTAACGTATAACGTATAACGTATAACATATAACGTATAACGTATAACGTATATCGTATAACGTATAACGTATAACGTATAACGTATAACGTATAACGTATAACGTATAACGTATAACGTATAACGTATAACGTATAACGTATAACGTATAACGTATAACGTATAACGTATAACGTATAACGTATAACGTATAACGTATAACGTATAACGTATAACGTATAACGATTAACGTATAACGTATAACGTATAACGTGTAACGTGTAACGTGTAACGTGTAACGTGTAACGTGTAACGTGTAACGTGTAACGTATAACGTGTAACGTATAACGTATAACGTATAACGTATAACGTATAACGTATAACGTATAACGTATAACGTATAACGTATAACGTATAACGTATAACGTATAACGTATAACGTATAACGTATAACGTATAACGTATATCGTATAAAGTATAACGTATAACGTATAACGTATAACGTATTACGTACAACCTTTAACGTATAACGTGTATCGTAAAGCGTATAACGAATAACGTATAACGTATAACGTGTAACGTATAACGTATTACGTATAACGTATAACACATAACGTATAACGTATAACGTATATCGTATAACGTGTAACGTATAACGTATAACGTATAACGTATAACGTATAACGCATAACGTATAACGTGTAACGTATGATGCATAGCCTATACTGTATAACGTATAACGTATAACGTTTAACGTGTAACGTATAACGTATAACGTATAACGTACAACGTTTAACGTATAACGTGTATCGTAAAGCGTATAACGTATAACGTATAACGTATAACGTGTAACGTATAACGTATAACGTATAACATATAACGTATAACGTATAACGTATATCGTATAACGTATAACGTATAACGTATAACGTATAACGTATAACGTATAACGTATAACGTATAACGTATAACGTATAACGTATAGCGTATAACTTATAAGGCATAACCTAGAACGTATACCGTATAACGTATAATCTATGACGTATAACGAATAACGTATAACGTATAACGCATAACGTATAACGTATAACGTATATCGTATAACGTATAACGTATAAGGTATAACGTATAACGTATAACGTATAACGTATAACGTATAACGTATAACGTATAACGTATAACGTATAACGTATAACGTATAACGTATAACGTATAACGTATAACGTATAACGTATAACGTATAACGTATAACGTATTACGTATAACTTATAAGGCATAACCTAGAACGTATACCGTATAACGTATAATCTATGACGTATAACGAATAACGTATAACGTATAACGCATAACGTATAACGTGTAACGTATGATGCATAGCCAATACTGTTTAACGTATAACGTATAACGTATAACGTATATAGTAAAGCGTATAACGTATAACGTATATCGTAAAGCGTATAACGTATATCGCATAACGTGTAACGTGTAACGTTTAACGTGTAACGTATAACGTATAACGTATAACATATAACGTATAACGTATAACGTATATCGTATAACGTATAACGTATAACGTATAACGTATAACGTATAACGTATAACGTATAACGTATAACGTATAACGTATAACGTAAAACGTATAACTTATAAGGCATAACCTAGAACGTATACCGTATAACGTATAATGTATGACGTATAACGTATAACGTATAACGTATAACGTATAACGTATAACGTGTAACGTATAACGTATAACGTATAACGTGTAACGTATGATGCATAGTCTATACCGTATAACGTATAACGTATAACGTCTAACGTGTAACGTATAACGTATAACGTATAACGTACAACGTTTAACGTATAACGTGTATCGTAAAGCGTATAACGTATAACGTATAACGTATAACGTATAACGTATAACGTATAACGTATATAGTAAAGCGTATAACGTATAACGTATATCGTAAAGCGTATAACGTATATCGCATAACGTATAACGTGTAACGTATAACGTGTAACGTATAACGTATAACGTATAACATATAACGTATAACGTATAACGTATATCGTATAACGTATAACGTATAACGTATAACGTATAACGTATAACGTATAACGTATAACGTATAACGTATAACGTATAACTTATAAGCCATAACCTAGAACGTATACCGTATAACGTATAATGTATGACGTATAACGTATAACGTATAACGTATAACGTATAACGTATAACGTATAACGTATAACGTGTAACGTATAACGTATAACGTATAACGTATATCGTATAACGTATAACGTATAACGTATAACGTATAACGTATAACGTATAACGTATAACGTATAACGTATAACGTATAACTTATAAGGCATAACCTAGAACGTATACCGTATAACGTATAATCTATGACGTATAACGAATAACGTATAACGTGTAACGCATAACGTATAACGTGTAACGTATGATGCATAGCCAATACTGTTTAACGTATAACGTATTGCGTATAACGTATAACATATAACGTATAACGTGTAACGTATAACGTGTAACGTATAACGTATAACGTATAACGTATAACGTATAACGTATAACGTATAACGTATAACGTATAACGTATAACGTGTAACGTGTAACGTATAACGTGTAACGTATAACGTGTAACGTATAACGTATAACGTATAACGTATAACGTATAACGTATAACGTATAACGTATAACGTATAACGTATAACGTATAACGTATAACGTATAACGTATAACGTATAACTTATAAGGCATAACCTAGAACGTAAACCGTATAACGTATAATGTATGACGTATAACGTATAACGCATAACGTATAACGTATAACGTATAACGTGTAACGTATAACGTATAACGTATAACGTGTAACGTATGATGCATAGCCTATACTGTATAACGTATGACGTATAACGTCTAACGTGTAACGTATAACGTATAACGTATAACGTATAACGTATAACATATAACGTATAACGTATAACGTATAACGTTTAATGTATAACGTGTATCGTAAAGCGTATAACGTATAACGTGTAACGTATAACGTATAACGTATAACATATAACGTATAAGGTATAAAGTATATCGTATAACATATAACGTATAACGTATAACGTATAACGTATAACGTATAACGTATAATGTATAACGTATAACGTATAACTTATAAGGCATAACCTAGAACGTATACCGTATAACGTACAACGTATAACGTATAACGTATAACGTATAACGTATAACGTATAACGTTTAACGTATAACGTGTATCGTAAAGCGTCTAACGTATAACGTATAACGTATAACATATAACGTATAACGTATAACGTATAACGTTTAACGTATAACGTGTATCGTAAAGCGTATAACGTATAACGTGTAACGTATAACGTATAACGTATAACATATAACGTATAAGGTATAAAGTATATCGTATAACATATAACGTATAACGTATAACGTATAACGTATAACGTATAACGTATAACGTATAACGTATAACGTATAACGTATAACGTATAACGTATAACGTATAACGTATAACGTATAACGTATAACGTATAACGTATAACGTATAACGTATAACGTTTAACGTATAACGTGTATCGTAAAGCGTCTAACGTATAACGTATAACGTATAACGTATAACGTGTAACGTATAACGTATAACGTATAACATATAAAGTATAACGTACAACGTATATCGTATAACGTATAACGTATAACGTATAACGTATAACGTATAACGTATAACGTATAACGTATAACGTATAACGTATAACGTATAACGTATAACGTATAACGTATAACGTATAACGTATAACGTATAACGTATAACGTATAACGTATAACGTATAACGTATAACGTATAACTTATAAGGCATAACCTAGAACGTAAACCGTATAACGTATAATGTATGACGTATAACGTATAACGCATAACGTATAACGTATAACGTATAACGTGTAACGTATAACGTATAACGTATAACGTGTAACGTATGATGCATAGCCTATACTGTATAACGTATGACGTATAACGTCTAACGTGTAACGTATAACGTATAACGTATAACGTATAACGTATAACATATAACGTATAACGTATAACGTATAACGTTTAATGTATAACGTGTATCGTAAAGCGTATAACGTATAACGTGTAACGTATAACGTATGACGTATAACATATAACGTATAAGGTACAAAGTATATCGTATAACATATAACGTATAACGTATAACGTATAACGTATAACGTATAACGTATAATGTATAACGTATAACGTATAACTTATAAGGCATAACCTAGAACGTATACCGTATAACGTATAACGTATAACGTATAACGTATAACGTATAACGTATAACGTATAACGTTTAACGTATAACGTGTATCGTAAAGCGTCTAACGTATAACGTATAACGTATAACATATAACGTATAACGTATAACGTATAACGTTTAACGTATAACGTGTATCGTAAAGCGTATAACGTATAACGTGTAACGTATAACGTATAACGTATAACGTACAACGTTTAACGTATAACGTGTATCGTAAAGCGTATAACGTATAACGTATAACGTATAACGTGTAACGAATAACGTATAACGTATAACATATAACGTATAACGTATAACGTATATCGTATAACGTATAACGTATAACGTATAACGTATAACGTATAACGTATAACGTATAACGTATAACGTATAACTTATAAGGCATAACCTAGAACGTATACCGTATAACGTATAATCTATGACGTATAACGAATAACGTATAACGTATAACGCATAACGTATAACGTGTAACGTATAACGTATAACGTATAACGTATAACGTATAACGTATAACGTATAACGTATAACGTATAACGTGTAACGTGTAACGTGTAACGTGTAACGTGTAACGTGTAACGTGTAACGTGTAACGTGTAACGTGTAACGTGTAACGTGTAACGTGTAACGTATAACGTATAACGTATAACGTATAACGTATAACGTATAACGTATAACGTATAACGTATAACGTATAACGTATAACGTATAACGTATAACGTATAACGTATAACGTATAACGTATAACGTATAACGTATAACTTATAAGGCATAACCTAGAACGTATACCGTATAACGTATAATCTATGACGTATAACGAATAACGTATAACGTATAACGCATAACGTATAACGTGTAACGTATGATGCATAGCCAATACTGTTTAACGTATAACGTATAACGTATAACGTATAACGTATAACGTATAACGTGTAACGTATAACGTGTAACGTATAACGTATAACGTATAACGTATAACGTATAACGTATAACGTATAACGTATAACGTGTAACGTGTAACGTGTAACGTGTAACGTGTAACGTATAACGTATAACGTATAACGTATAACGTATAACGTATAACGTATAACGTATAACGTATAACGTATAACGTATAACGTATAACGTATAACGTACAACGTTTAACGTATAACGAGTATCGTAAAGCGTATAACGTATAACGTATAACGTATAACGTGTAACGTATAACGTATAACGTATAACGTATAACGTATAACGTATAACGTATAACGTATAACGTGTAACGTGTAACGTGTAACGTGTAACGTATAACGTATAACGTATAACGTATAACTTATAACGTATAACGTATAACGTATAACGTGTAACGTATAACGTATAACGTATAACGTATAACGTATAACGTATAACGTATAACGTTTAACGTATAACGTATAACGTATAACGTATAACGTATAACGCATAACGTATAACGTGTAACGTATGATGCATAGCCTATACTGTATAACGTATAACGTATAACGTTTAACGTGTAACGTATAACGTATAACGTATAACGTACAACGTTTAACGTATAACGTGTATCGTAAAGCGTATAACGTATAACATATAACGTATAACGTGTAACGTATAACGTATAACGTATAACATATAACGTATAACGTATAACGTATATCGTATAACGTATAACGTATAAGGTATAACGTATAACGTATAACGTATAACGTATAACGTATAACGTATAACGTATAACGTATAACGTATAACGTATAACGTATAACGTATAACGTATAACGCATAACGTATAACGTGTAACGTATGATGCATAGCCTATACTGTATAACGTATAACGTATAACGTTTAACGTGTAACGTATAACGTATAACGTATAACGTACAACGTTTAACGTATAACGTGTATCGTAAAGCGTATAACGTATAACGTATAACGTATAACGTGTAACGTATAACGTATAACGTATAACATATAACGTATAACGTATAACGTATATCGTATAACGTATAACGTATAACGTATAACGTATAACGTATAACGTATAACGTATAACGTATAACGTATAACGTATAACGTATAACGTATAACGTATAACTTATAAGGCATAACCTAGAACGTATACCGTATAACGTATAATCTATGACGTATAACGAATAACGTATAACGTATAACGCATAACGTATAACGTGTAACGTATGATGCATAGCCAATACTGTTTAACGTATAACGTATAACGTATAACGTATAACGTATAACGTATAACGTATAACGTATAACGTATAACGTATAACGTATAACGTATAACGTATAACGTGTAACGTATAACGTGTAACGTATAACGTATAACGTATAACGTATAACGTATAACGTATAACGTATAACGTTTAACGTGTAACGTATAACGTATAACGTATAACGTACAACGTTTAACGTATAACGTGTATCGTAAAGCGTATAACGTATAACGTATAACGTATAACGTGTAACGTATAACGTATAACGTATAACATATAACGTATAACGTATAACGTATATCGTATAACGTATAACGTATAAGGTATAACGTATAACGTATAACGTATAACGTATAACGTATAACGTATAACGTATAACGTATAACGTATAACGTATAACGTATAACGTATAACGTATAACGCATAACGTATAACGTGTAACGTATGATGCATAGCCTATACTGTATAACGTATAACGTATAACGTTTAACGTGTAACGTATAACGTATAACGTATAACGTATAACGTATAACGTATAACGTATAACGTTTAACGTATAACGTGTATCGTAAAGCGTTTAACGTATAACGTATAACGTATAACATATAACGTATAACGTATAACGTATAACGTTTAACGTATAACGTGTATCGTAAAGCGTATAACGTATAACGTGTAACGTATAACGTATAACGTATAACATATAACGTATAAGGTATAAAGTATATCGTATAACATATAACGTATAACGTATAACGTATAACGTATAACGTATAACGTATAACGTATAACGTATAACGTATAACGTATAACGTATAACGTATAACGTATAACGTATAACGTATAACGTATAACGTATAACGTATAACGTATAACGTATAACGTTTAACGTATAACGTGTATCGTAAAGCGTCTAACGTATAACGTATAACGTATAACGTATAACGTGTAACGTATAACGTATAACGTATAACATATAAAGTATAACGTACAACGTATATCGTATAACGTATAACGTATAACGTATAACGTATAACGTATAACGTATAACGTATAACGTATAACGTATAACGTATAACGTATAACGTATAACGTATAACGTATAACGTATAACGTATAACGTATAACGTATAACGTATAACGTATAACGTATAACGTATAACTTATAAGGCATAACCTAGAACGTAAACCGTATAACGTATAATGTATGACGTATAACGTATAACGCATAACGTATAACGTATAACGTATAACGTGTAACGTATAACGTATAACGTATAACGTGTAACGTATGATGCATAGCCTATACTGTATAACGTATGACGTATAACGTCTAACGTGTAACGTATAACGTATAACGTATAACGTATAACGTATAACATATAACGTATAACGTATAACGTATAACGTTTAATGTATAACGTGTATCGTAAAGCGTATAACGTATAACGTGTAACGTATAACGTATAACGTATAACATATAACGTATAAGGTATAAAGTATATCGTATAACATATAACGTATAACGTATAACGTATAACGTATAACGTATAACGTATAATGTATAACGTATAACGTATAACTTATAAGGCATAACCTAGAACGTATACCGTATAACGTATAACGTATAACGTATAACGTATAACGTATAACGTATAACGTATAACGTTTAACGTATAACGTGTATCGTAAAGCGTCTAACGTATAACGTATAACGTATAACATATAACGTATAACGTATAACGTATAACGTTTAACGTATAACGTGTATCGTAAAGCGTATAACGTATAACGTGTAACGTATAACGTATAACGTATAACGTACAACGTTTAACGTATAACGTGTATCGTAAAGCGTATAACGTATAACGTATAACGTATAACGTGTAACGAATAACGTATAACGTATAACATATAACGTATAACGTATAACGTATATCGTATAACGTATAACGTATAACGTATAACGTATAACGTATAACGTATAACGTATAACGTATAACGTATAACTTATAAGGCATAACCTAGAACGTATACCGTATAACGTATAATCTATGACGTATAACGAATAACGTATAACGTATAACGCATAACGTATAACGTGTAACGTATAACGTATAACGTATAACGTATAACGTATAACGTATAACGTATAACGTATAACGTGTAACGTGTAACGTGTAACGTGTAACGTGTAACGTGTAACGTGTAACGTGTAACGTGTAACGTATAACGTATAACGTATAACGTATAACGTATAACGTATAACGTATAACGTATAACGTATAACGTATAACGTATAACGTATAACGTATAACGTATAACGTATAACGTATAACGTATAACGTATAACGTATAACTTATAAGGCATAACCTAGAACGTATACCGTATAACGTATAATCTATGACGTATAACGAATAACGTATAACGTATAACGCATAACGTATAACGTGTAACGTATGATGCATAGCCAATACTGTTTAACGTATAACGTATAACGTATAACGTATAACGTATAACGTATAACGTGTAACGTATAACGTGTAACGTATAACGTATAACGTATAACGTATAACGTATAACGTATAACGTATAACGTATAACGTGTAACGTGTAACGTGTAACGTGTAACGTGTAACGTATAACGTATAACGTATAACGTATAACGTATAACGTATAACGTATAACGTATAACGTATAACGTATAACGTATAACGTATAACGTATAACGTATAACGTATAACGTATAACGTTTAACGTATAACGTATAACGTATAACGTATAACGTATAACGCATAACGTATAACGTGTAACGTATGATGCATAGCCTATACTGTATAACGTATAACGTATAACGTTTAACGTGTAACGTATAACGTATAACGTATAACGTACAACGTTTAACGTATAACGTGTATCGTAAAGCGTATAACGTATAACGTATAACGTATAACGTGTAACGAATAACGTATAACGTATAACATATAACGTATAACGTATAACGTATATCGTATAACGTATAACGTATAACGTATAACGTATAACGTATAACGTATAACGTATAACGTATAACGTATAACGTATAACGTATAACGTATAACGTATAACGTATAACGTATAACGTATAACGTATAACGTATAACGTATAACGTATAACGTATAACGTATAACGTATAACGTATAACGTATAACGTATAACGCATAACGTATAACGTATAACGTATAACGTTTAACGTATAACGTATAACGTATAACGTGTAACGTGTAACGTGTAACGTGTAACGTGTAACGTGTAACGTGTAACGTGTAACGTATAACGTGTAACGTATAACGTATAACGTATAACGTATAACGTATAACGTATAACGTATAACGTATAACATATAACGTATAACGTATAACGTATAACGTATAACGTATAACGTATAACGTATAACGTATAACGTATAACGTATAACGCATAACGTATAACGTGTAACGTATGATGCATAGCCTATACTGTATAACGTATAACGTATAACGTTTAACGTGTAACGTATAACGTATAACGTATAACGTACAACGTTTAACGTATAACGAGTATCGTAAAGCGTATAACGTATAACGTATAACGTATAACGTGTAACGTATAACGTATAACGTATAACGTATAACGTATAACGTATAACGTATAACGTATAACGTGTAACGTGTAACGTGTAACGTGTAACGTATAACGTATAACGTATAACGTATAACTTATAACGTATAACGTATAACGTATAACGTGTAACGTATAACGTATAACGTATAACGTATAACGTATAACGTATAACGTATAACGTTTAACGTATAACGTATAACGTATAACGTATAACGTATAACGCATAACGTATAACGTGTAACGTATGATGCATAGCCTATACTGTATAACGTATAACGTATAACGTTTAACGTGTAACGTATAACGTATAACGTATAACGTACAACGTTTAACGTATAACGTGTATCGTAAAGCGTATAACGTATAACGTATAACGTATAACGTGTAACGTATAACGTATAACGTATAACATATAACGTATAACGTATAACGTATATCGTATAACGTATAACGTATAAGGTATAACGTATAACGTATAACGTATAACGTATAACGTATAACGTATAACGTATAACGTATAACGTATAACGTATAACGTATAACGTATAACGTATAACGCATAACGTATAACGTGTAACGTATGATGCATAGCCTATACTGTATAACGTATAACGTATAACGTTTAACGTGTAACGTATAACGTATAACGTATAACGTACAACGTTTAACGTATAACGTGTATCGTAAAGCGTATAACGTATAACGTATAACGTATAACGTGTAACGTATAACGTATAACGTATAACATATAACGTATAACGTATAACGTATATCGTATAACGTATAACGTATAACGTATAACGTATAACGTATAACGTATAACGTATAACGTATAACGTATAACGTATAACGTATAACGTATAACTTATAAGGCATAACCTAGAACGTATACCGTATAACGTATAATCTATGACGTATAACGAATAACGTATAACGTATAACGCATAACGTATAACGTGTAACGTATGATGCATAGCCAATACTGTTTAACGTATAACGTATAACGTATAACGTATAACGTATAACGTATAACGTATAACGTATAACGTATAACGTATAACGTATAACGTATAACGTATAACGTGTAACGTATAACGTGTAACGTATAACGTATAACGTATAACGTATAACGTATAACGTATAACGTATAACGTTTAACGTGTAACGTATAACGTATAACGTATAACGTACAACGTTTAACGTATAACGTGTATCGTAAAGCGTATAACGTATAACGTATAACGTATAACGTGTAACGTATAACGTATAACGTATAACATATAACGTATAACGTATAACGTATATCGTATAACGTATAACGTATAAGGTATAACGTATAACGTATAACGTATAACGTATAACGTATAACGTATAACGTATAACGTATAACGTATAACGTATAACGTATAACGTATAACGTATAACGCATAACGTATAACGTGTAACGTATGATGCATAGCCTATACTGTATAACGTATAACGTATAACGTTTAACGTGTAACGTATAACGTATAACGTATAACGTACAACGTTTAACGTATAACGTGTATCGTAAAGCGTATAACGTATAACGTATAACGTATAACGTGTAACGTATAACGTATAACGTATAACATATAACGTATAACGTATAACGTATATCGTATAACGTATAACGTATAACGTATAACGTATAACGTATAACGTATAACGTATAACGTATAACGTATAACGTATAACGTATAACGTATAACTTATAAGGCATAACCTAGAACGTATACCGTATAACGTATAATCTATGACGTATAACGAATAACGTATAACGTATAACGCATAACGTATAACGTGTAACGTATGATGCATAGCCAATACTGTTTAACGTATAACGTATAACGTATAACGTATAACGTATAACGTATAACGAATAACGTATAACGTATAACGTATAACGTATAACGTATAACGTATAACGTGTAACGTATAACGTGTAACGTATAACGTATAACGTATAACGTATAACGTATAACGTATAACGTATAACGTATAACGTATAACGTATAACGTGTAACGTGTAACGTGTAACGTGTAACGTATAACGTATAACGTATAACGTATAACTTATAACGTATAACGTATAACGTATAACGTGTAACGTATAACGTATAACGTATAACGTATAACGTATAACGTATAACGTATAACGTTTAACGTATAACGTATAACGTATAACGTATAACGTATAACGCATAACGTATAACGTGTAACGTATGATGCATAGCCTATACTGTATAACGTATAACGTATAACGTTTAACGTGTAACGTATAACGTATAACGTATAACGTACAACGTTTAACGTATAACGTGCATCGTAAAGCGTATAACGTATAACGTATAACGTATAACGTGTAACGTATAACGTATAACGTATAACATATAACGTATAACGTATAACGTATATCGTATAACGTATAACGTATAAGGTATAACGTATAACGTATAACGTATAACGTATAACGTATAACGTATAACGTATAACGTATAACGTATAACGTATAACGTATAACGTATAACGTATAACGTATAACGTATAACGTATAACGTATAACGTATAACTTATAAGGCATAACCTAGAACGTATACCGTATAACGTATAATCTATGACGTATAACGAATAACGTATAACGTATAACGCATAACGTATAACGTGTAACGTATGATGCATAGCCAATACTGTTTAACGTATAACGTATAACGTATAACGTATAACGTATAACGTATAACGTGTAACGTGTAACGTGTAACGTATAACGTATAACGTATAACGTATAACTTATAACGTATAACGTATAACGTATAACGTGTAACGTATAACGTATAACGTATAACGTATAACGTATAACGTATAACGTATAACGTTTAACGTATAACGTATAACGTATAACGTATAACGTATAACGCATAACGTATAACGTGTAACGTATGATGCATAGCCTATACTGTATAACGTATAACGTATAACGTTTAACGTGTAACGTATAACGTATAACGTATAACGTACAACGTTTAACGTATAACGTGTATCGTAAAGCGTATAACGTATAACGTATAACGTATAACGTGTAACGTATAACGTATAACGTATAACATATAACGTATAACGTATAACGTATATCGTATAACGTATAACGTATATCGTATAACGTATAACGTATAAGGTATAACGTATAACGTATAACGTATAACGTATAACGTATAACGTATAACGTATAACGTATAACGTATAACGTATAACGTATAACGTATAACGTATAACGTATAACGTATAACGTATAACGTAAAACGTATAACTTATAAGGCATAACCTAGAACGTATACCGTATAACGTATAATGTATGACGTATAACGTATAACGTATAACGTATAACGTATAACGTATAACGTATAACGTGTAACGTATAACGTATAACGTATAACGTGTAACGTATGATGCATAGCCTATACTGTATAACGTATAACGTATAACGTCTAACGTGTAACGTATAACGTATAACGTATAACGTACAACGTTTAACGTATAACGTGTATCGTAAAGCGTATAACGTATAACGTATAACGTATAACGTATAACGTATAACGTATAACATATAACGTATAACGTATAACGTATAACGTATAACGTATAACGTATAACGTATAACGTATAACGTATAACGTATAACGCATAACGTATAACGTGTAACGTATGATGCATGGCCTATACTGTATAACGTATAACGTATAACGTTTAACGTGTAACGTATAACGTATAACGTATAACGTACAACGTTTAACGTATAACGTGTATCGTAAAGCGTATAACGTATAACGTATAACGTATAACGTGTAACGTATAACGTATAACGTATAACATATAACGTATAACGTATAACGTATATCGTATAACGTATAACGTATAACGTATAACGTATAACGTATAACGTATAACGTATAACGTATAACGTATAACGTATAACGTATAACGTATAACTTATAAGGCATAACCTAGAACGTATACCGTATAACGTATAATCTATGACGTATAACGAATAACGTATAACGTATAACGCATAACGTATAACGTGTAACGTATGATGCATAGCCAATACTGTTTAACGTATAACGTATAACGTATAACGTATAACGTATAACGTATAACGTGTAACGTATAACGTATATCGTATAACGTATAACGTATAACGTATAACGTATAACGTATAACGTATAACGTATAACGTATAACTTATAACGTATAACGTATAACGTATAACGTGTAACGTATAACGTATAACGTATAACGTATAACGTATAACGTATAACGTATAACGTTTAACGTATAACGTATAACGTATAACGTATAACGTATAACGCATAACGTATAACGTGTAACGTATGATGCATAGCCTATACTGTATAACGTATAACGTATAACGTTTAACGTGTAACGTATAACGTATAACGTATAACGTACAACGTTTAACGTATAACGTGCATCGTAAAGCGTATAACGTATAACGTATAACGTATAACGTGTAACGTATAACGTATAACGTATAACATATAACGTATAACGTATAACGTATATCGTATAACGTATAACGTATAAGGTATAACGTATAACGTATAACGTATAACGTATAACGTATAACGTATAACGTATAACGTATAACGTATAACGTATAACGTATAACGTATAACGTATAACGTATAACGTATAACGTATAACGTATAACGTATAACTTATAAGGCATAACCTAGAACGTATACCGTATAACGTATAATCTATGACGTATAACGAATAACGTATAACGTATAACGCATAACGTATAACGTGTAACGTATGATGCATAGCCAATACTGTTTAACGTATAACGTATAACGTATAACGTATAACGTATAACGTATAACGTGTAACGTGTAACGTGTAACGTATAACGTATAACGTATAACGTATAACTTATAACGTATAACGTATAACGTATAACGTGTAACGTATAACGTATAACGTATAACGTATAACGTATAACGTATAACGTATAACGTTTAACGTATAACGTATAACGTATAACGTATAACGTATAACGCATAACGTATAACGTGTAACGTATGATGCATAGCCTATACTGTATAACGTATAACGTATAACGTTTAACGTGTAACGTATAACGTATAACGTATAACGTACAACGTTTAACGTATAACGTGTATCGTAAAGCGTATAACGTATAACGTATAACGTATAACGTGTAACGTATAACGTATAACGTATAACATATAACGTATAACGTATAACGTATATCGTATAACGTATAACGTATATCGTATAACGTATAACGTATAAGGTATAACGTATAACGTATAACGTATAACGTATAACGTATAACGTATAACGTATAACGTATAACGTATAACGTATAACGTATAACGTATAACGTATAACGTATAACGTATAACGTATAACGTAAAACGTATAACTTATAAGGCATAACCTAGAACGTATACCGTATAACGTATAATGTATGACGTATAACGTATAACGTATAACGTATAACGTATAACGTATAACGTATAACGTGTAACGTATAACGTATAACGTATAACGTGTAACGTATGATGCATAGCCTATACTGTATAACGTATAACGTATAACGTCTAACGTGTAACGTATAACGTATAACGTATAACGTACAACGTTTAACGTATAACGTGTATCGTAAAGCGTATAACGTATAACGTATAACGTATAACGTATAACGTATAACGTATAACATATAACGTATAACGTATAACGTATAACGTATAACGTATAACGTATAACGTATAACGTATAACGTATAACGTATAACGCATAACGTATAACGTGTAACGTATGATGCATGGCCTATACTGTATAACGTATAACGTATAACGTTTAACGTGTAACGTATAACGTATAACGTATAACGTACAACGTTTAACGTATAACGTGTATCGTAAAGCGTATAACGTATAACGTATAACGTATAACGTGTAACGTATAACGTATAACGTATAACATATAACGTATAACGTATAACGTATATCGTATAACGTATAACGTATAACGTATAACGTATAACGTATAACGTATAACGTATAACGTATAACGTATAACGTATAACGTATAACGTATAACTTATAAGGCATAACCTAGAACGTATACCGTATAACGTATAATCTATGACGTATAACGAATAACGTATAACGTATAACGCATAACGTATAACGTGTAACGTATGATGCATAGCCAATACTGTTTAACGTATAACGTATAACGTATAACGTATAACGTATAACGTATAACGTGTAACGTATAACGTATATCGTATAACGTATAACGTATAACGTATAACGTATAACGTATAACGTATAACGTATAACGTATAACGTATAACGTATAACGTATAACGTATAACTTATAAGGCATAACCTAGAACGTATACCGTATAACGTATAATCTATGACGTATAACGAATAACGTATAACGTATAACGCATAACGTATAACGTGTAACGTATGATGCATAGCCAATACTGTTTAATGTATAACGTATAACGTATAACGTATAACGTATAACGTATAACGTGTAACGTATAACGTGTAACGTATAACGTATAACGTATAACGTATAACGTATAACGTATAACGTATAACGTATAACGTATAACGTATAACGTATAACGTGTAACGTGTAACGTGTAACGTGTAACGTATAACGTATAACGTATAACGTATAACTTATAACGTATAACGTATAACGTATAACGTGTAACGTATAACGTATAACGTATAACGTATAACGTATAACGTATAACGTATAACGGTTAACGTATAACGTATAACGTATAACGTATAACGTATAACGCATAACGTATAACGTGTAACGTATGATGCATAACTTATACTGTATAACGTATAACGTATAACGTTTAACGTGTAACGTATAACGTATAACGTATAACGTACAACGTTTAACGTATAACGTGTATCGTAAAGCGTATAACGTATAACGTATAACGTATAACGTGTAACGTATAACGTATAACGTATAACATATAACGTATAACGTATAACGTATATCGTATAACGTATAACGTATAAGGTATAACGTATAACGTATAACGTATAACGTATAACGTATAACGTATAACGTATAACGTATAACGTATAACGTATAACGTATAACGTATAACGCATAACGTATAACGTGTAACGTATGATGCATAGCCTATACTGTATAACGTATAACGTATAACGTTTAACGTGTAACGTATAACGTATAACGTATAACGTACAACGTTTAACGTATAACGTGTATCGTAAAGCGTATAACGTATAACGTATAACGTATAACGTGTAACGTATAACGTATAACGTATAACATATAACGTATAACGTATAACGTATATCGTATAACGTATAACGTATAACGTATAACGTATAACGTATAACGTATAACGTATAACGTATAACGTATAACGTATAACGTATAACGTATAACTTATAAGGCATAACCTAGAACGTATACCGTATAACGTATAATCTATGACGTATAACGAATAACGTATAACGTATAACGTATAACGTATAACGTATAACGTATAACGTATAACGTATAACGTATAACGTATAACGTATAACGTATAACGTATAACGTATAACGTATAACGTATAACGTATAACGTATAACTTATAAGGCATCACCTAGAATGTATACCGTATAACGTATAATCTATGACGTATAACGAATAACGTATAACGTATAACGCATAACGTATAACGTGTAACGTATGATGCATAGCCAATACTGTTTAACGTATAACGTATAACGTATAACGTATAACGTATAACGTATAACGTGTAACGTATAACGTGTAACGTATAACGTATAACGTATAACGAATAACGTATAACGTATAACGCATAACGTATAACGTGTAACGTATGATGCATAGCCAATACTGTTTAACGTATAACGTATAACGTATAACGTATAACGTATAACGTATAACGTATAACGTATAACGTGTAACGTATAACGTGTAACGTATAACGTATAACGTATAACGTATAACGTATAACGTATAACGTATAACATATAACGTATAACGTATAACGTATAACGTATAACGTATAACGTATAACGTATAACGTATACCGTATAACGTATAACGTATAACGTATAACGCATAACGTATAACGTGTAACGTATGATGCATAGCCTATACTGTATAACGTATAACGTATAACGTTTAACGTGTAACGTATAACGTATAACGTATAACGTACAACGTTTAACGTATAACGTGTATCGTAAAGCGTATAACGTATAACGTATAACGTATAACGTGTAACGTATAACGTATAACGTATAACATATAACGTATAACGTATAACGTATATCGTATAACGTATAACGTATAACGTATAACGTATAACGTATAACGTATAACGTATAACGTATAACGTATAACGTATAACGTATAACGTATAACTTATAAGGCATAACCTAGAACGTATACCGTATAACGTATAATCTATGACGTATAACGAATAACGTATAACGTATAACGCATAACGTATAACGTGTAACGTATGATGCATAGCCAATACTGTCTAACGTATAACGTATAACGTATAACGTATAACGTATAACGTATAACGTGTAACGTATAACGTGTAACGTATAACGTATAACGTATAACGTATAACGTATAACGTATAACGTGTAACGTATAACGTGTAACGTATAACGTATAACGTATAACGTATAACGTATAACGTATAACGTATAACGTATAACGTATAACGTATAACGTATAACGTGTAACGTGTAACGTGTAACGTGTAACGTATAACGTATAACGTATAACGTATAACTTATAACGTATAACGTATAACGTATAACGTGTAACGTATAACGTATAACGTATAACGTATAACGTATAACGTATAACGTATAACGTTTAACGTATAACGTATAACGTATAACGTATAACGTATAACGCATAACGTATAACGTGTAACGTATGATGCATAACTTATACTGTATAACGTATAACGTATAACGTTTAACGTGTAACGTATAACGTATAACGTATAACGTACAACGTTTAACGTATAACGTGTATCGTAAAGCGTATAACGTATAACGTATAACGTATAACGTGTAACGTATAACGTATAACGTATAACATATAACGTATAACGTATAACGTATATCGTATAACGTATAACGTATAAGGTATAACGTATAACGTATAACGTATAACGTATAACGTATAACGTATAACGTATAACGTATAACGTATAACGTATAACGTATAACGTATAACGCATAACGTATAACGTGTAACGTATGATGCATAGCCTATACTGTATAACGTATAACGTATAACGTTTAACGTGTAACGTATAACGTATAACGTATAACGTACAACGTTTAACGTATAACGTGTATCGTAAAGCGTATAACGTATAACGTATAACGTATAACGTGTAACGTATAACGTATAACGTATAACATATAACGTATAACGTATAACGTATATCGTATAACGTATAACGTATAACGTATAACGTATAACGTATAACGTATAACGTATAACGTATAACGTATAACGTATAACGTATAACTTATAAGGCATAACCTAGAACGTATACCGTATAACGTATAATCTATGACGTATAACGAATAACGTATAACGTATAACGTATAACGTATAACGTATAACGTATAACGTATAACGTATAACGTATAACGTATAACGTATAACGTATAACGTATAACGTATAACGTATAACGTATAACGTATAACGTATAACGTATAACGTATAACTTATAAGGCATAACCTAGAATGTATACCGTATAACGTATAATCTATGACGTATAACGAATAACGTATAACGTATAACGCATAACGTATAACGTGTAACGTATGATGCATAGCCAATACTGTTTAACGTATAACGTATAACGTATAACGTATAACGTATAACGTATAACGTGTAACGTATAACGTGTAACGTATAACGTATAACGTATAACGAATAACGTATAACGTATAACGCATAACGTATAACGTGTAACGTATGATGCATAGCCAATACTGTTTAACGTATAACGTATAACGTATAACGTATAACGTATAACGTATAACGTATAACGTATAACGTGTAACGTATAACGTGTAACGTATAACGTATAACGTATAACGTATAACGTATAACGTATAACGTATAACATATAACGTATAACGTATAACGTATAACGTATAACGTATAACGTATAACGTATAACGTATACCGTATAACGTATAACGTATAACGTATAACGTATAACCTATAACATATAACGTATAACGTATAAAGTATAACGTAGATCGTAAAGCGTGTAAAGTATATCGTATAACGTATAACGTATAACGTAAAACGTATAACGTATAACGTATAACGTATAACGTATAACGTATAACGTATAACGTATAACGTATAACGTATAACGTATAACGAATAACGTATAACGTACAACGTATAACGTATAACGTATAACGTATAACGTATAACGTATAACGTATAACGTATAACGTATAACGTATATAGTAAAGCGTATAACGTATAACGTATGTCGTAAAGCGTATAACGTATATCGCATAACGTATAACGTGTAACGTTTAACGTGTAACGTATAACGTATAACGTATAACATATAACGTATAACGTATAACGTATATCGTATAACGTATAACGTATAACGTATAACGTATAACGTATAACGTATAACGTATAACGTATAACGTGTAACGTTTAACGTGTAACGTATAACGTATAACGTATAACATATAACGTATAACGTATAACGTATATCGTATAACGTATAACGTATAACGTGTAACGTATAACGTGTAACGTATAACGTATAACGTATAACGTATAACGTATAACGTATAACGTATAACGTATAACGTATAACGTATAACGTATAACGTGTAACGTGTAACGTGTAACGTGTAACGTATAACGTATAACGTATAACGTATAACTTATAACGTATAACGTATAACGTATAACGTGTAACGTATAACGTATAACGTATAACGTATAACGTATAACGTATAACGTATAACGTTTAACGTATAACGTATAACGTATAACGTATAACGTATAACGCATAACGTATAACGTGTAACGTATGATGCATAGCCTATACTGTATAACGTATAACGTATAACGTTTAACGTGTAACGTATAACGTATAACGTATAACGTACAACGTTTAACGTATAACGTGTATCGTAAAGCGTATAACGTATAACGTATAACGTATAACGTGTAACGTATAACGTATAACGTATAACGTATAACGTATAACGTATAACGTATATCGTATAACGTATAACGTATAAGGTATAACGTATAACGTATAACGTATAACGTATAACGTATAACGTATAACGTATAACGTATAACGTATAACGTACAACGTATAACGTATAACGCATAACGTATAACGTGTAACGTATGATGCATAGCCTATACTGTATAACGTATAACGTATAACGTTTAACGTGTAACGTATAACGTATAACGTATAACGTACAACGTTTAACGTATAACGTGTATCGTAAAGCGTATAACGTATAACGTATAACGTATAACGTGTAACGTATAACGTATAACGTATAACATATAACGTATAACGTATAACGTATATCGTATAACGTATAACGTATAACGTATAACGTATAACGTATAACGTATAACGTATAACGTATAACGTATAACGTATAACGTATAACGTGTAACTTATAAGGCATAACCTAGAACGTATACCGTATAACGTATAATCTATGACGTATAACGAATAACGTATAACGTATAACGTATAACGTATAACGTATAACGTATAGCGTATAACGTATAACGTATAACGTATAACGTATAACGTATAACGTATAACGTATAACGTATAACGAATAACGTATAACGTATAACGTATAACTTATAAGGCATAACCTAGAATGTATACCGTATAACGTATAATCTATGACGTATAACGAATAACGTATAACGTATAACGCATAACGTATAACGTGTAACGTATGATGCATAGCCAATACTGTTTAACGTATAACGTATAACGTATAACGTATAACGTATAACGTATAACGTGTAACGTATAACGTGTAACGTATAACGTATAACGTATAACGAATAACGTATAACGTATAACGCATAACGTATAACGTGTAACGTATGATGCATAGCCAATACTGTTTAACGTATAACGTATAACGTATAACGTATAACGTATAACGTATAACGTATAACGTATAACGTATAACGTGTAACGTATAACGTGTAACGTATAACGTATAACGTATAACGTATAACGTATAACGTATAACGTATAACATATAACGTATAACGTATAACGTATAACGTATAACGTATAACGTATAACGTATAACGTATACCGTATAACGTATAACGTATAACGTATAACGTATAACCTATAACATATAACGTATAACGTATAAAGTATAACGTAGATCGTAAAGCGTGTAAAGTATATCGTATAACGTATATCGTATAACGTATAACGTATAACGTAAAACGTATAACGTATAACGTATAACGTATAACGTATAACGTATAACGTATAACGTATAACGTATAACGTATAACGTATAACGAATAACGTATAACGTACAACGTATAACGTATAACGTATAACGTATAACGTATAACGTATAACGTATATCGTATAACGTATATAGCAAAGCGTATAACGTATAACGTATGTCGTAAAGCGTATAACGTATATCGCATAACGTATAACGTGTAACGTTTAACGTGTAACGTATAACGTATAACGTATAACATATAACGTATAACGTATAACGTATATCGTATAACGTATAACGTATAACGTATAACGTATAACGTATAACGTATAACGTATAACGTATAACGTATAACGTATAACGTATAACGTATAACGTAAAACGTATAACTTATAAGGCATAACCTAGAACGTATACCGTATAACGTATAATGTATGACGTATAACGTATAACGTATAACGTATAACGTATAACGTATAACGTATAACGTATAACGTGTAACGTATAACGTATAACGTATAACGTGTAACGTATGATGCATAGCCTATACTGTATAACGTATAACGTATAACGTCTAACGTGTAACGTATAACGTATAACGTATAACGTACAACGTTTAACGTATAACGTGTATCGTAAAGCGTATAACGTATAACGTATAACGTATAACGTATAACGTATAACGTATAACGTATAACGTATAACATATAACGTATAACGTATAACGTATAACGTATAACGTATAACGTATAACGTATAACGTATAACGTATAACGTATAACGCATAACGTATAACGTGTAACGTATGATGCATAGCCTATACTGTATAACGTATAACGTATAACGTTTAACGTGTAACGTATAACGTATAACGTATAACGTACAACGTTTAACGTATAACGTGTATCGTAAAGCGTATAACGTATAACGTATAACGTATAACGTGTAACGTATAACGTATAACGTATAACATATAACGTATAACGTATAACGTATATCGTATAACGTATAACGTATAACGTATAACGTATAACGTATAACGTATAACGTATAACGTATAACGTATAACGTGTAACGTATAACGTATAACGTAAAACGTATAACTTATAAGGCATAACCTAGAACGTATACCGTATAACGTATAATGTATGACGTATAACGTATAACGTATAACGTATAACGTATAACGTATAACGTATAACGTATAACGTATAACGTATAACGCATAACGTATAACGTGTAACGTATGATGCATAGCCTATACTGTATAACGTATAACGTATAACGTTTAACGTGTAACGTATAACGTATAACGTATAACGTACAACGTTTAACGTATAACGTGTATCGTAAAGCGTATAACGTATAACGTATAACGTATAACGTATAACGTATAACGTATAACGTATAACGTATAACGTAAAACGTATAACTTATAAGGCATAACCTAGAACGTATACCGTATAACGTATAATGTATGACGTATAACGTATAACGTATAACGTATAACGTATAACGTATAACGTATAACGTATAACGTGTAACGTATAACGTATAACGTATAACGTGTAACGTATGATGCATAGCCTATACTGTATAACGTATAACGTATAACGTCTAACGTGTAACGTATAACGTATAACGTATAACGTACAACGTTTAACGTATAACGTGTATCGTAAAGCGTATAACGTATAACGTATAACGTATAACGTATAACGTATAACGTATAACGTATAACGTATAACATATAACGTATAACGTATAACGTATAACGTATAACGTATAACGTATAACGTATAACGTATAACGTATAACGTATAACGCATAACGTATAACGTGTAACGTATGATGCATAGCCTATACTGTATAACGTATAACGTATAACGTTTAACGTGTAACGTATAACGTATAACGTATAACGTACATCGTTTAACGTATAACGTGTATCGTAAAGCGTATAACGTATAACGTATAACGTATAACGTGTAACGTATAACGTATAACGTATAACATATAACGTATAACGTATAACGTATATCGTATAACGTATAACGTATAACGTATAACGTATAACGTATAACGTATAACGTATAACGTATAACGTATAACGTATAACGTATAACGTATAACTTATAAGGCATAACCTAGAACGTATACCGTATAACGTATAATCTATGACGTATAACGAATAACGTATAACGTATAACGCATAACGTATAACGTGTAACGTATGATGCATAGCCAATACTGTTTAACGTATAACGTATAACGTATAACGTATAACGTGTAACGTATAACGTATAACGTATAACATATAACGTATAACGTATAACGTATATCGTATAACGTATAACGTATAAGGTATAACGTATAACGTATAACGTATAACGTATAACGTATAACGTATAACGTATAACGTATAACGTATAACGTATAACGTATAACGTATAACGCATAACGTATAACGTGTAACGTATGATGCATAGCCTATACTGTATAACGTATAACGTATAACGTTTAACGTGTAACGTATAACGTATAACGTATAACGTACAACGTTTAACGTATAACGTGTATCGTAAAGCGTATAACGTATAACGTATAACGTATAACGTGTAACGTATAACGTATAACGTATAACATATAACGTATAACGTATAACGTATATTGTATAACGTATAACGTATAACGTATAACGTATAACGTATAACGTATAACGTATAACGTATAACGTATAACGTATAACGTATAACGTATAACTTATAAGGCATAACCTAGAACGTATACCGTATAACGTATAATCTATGACGTATAACGAATAACGTATAACGTATAACGCATAACGTATAACGTGTAACGTATGATGCATAGCCAATACTGTTTAACGTATAACGTATAACGTATAACGTATAACGTATAACGTATAACGTATAACGTATAACGTGTAACGTATAACGTGTAACGTATAACGTATAACGTATAACGTATAACGTATAACGTATAACGTATAACGTATAACGTATAACGTATAACGTGTAACGTGTAACGTGTAACGTGTAACGTATAACGTATAACGTATAACGTATAACTTATAACGTATAACGTATAACGTGTAACGTATAACGTATAACGTATAACGTATAACGTATAACGTATAACGTATAACGTTTAACGTATAACGTATAACGTATAACGTATAACGTATAACGCATAACGTATAACGTGTAACGTATGATGCATTGCCTATACTGTATAACGTATAACGTATAACGTTTAACGTGTAACGTATAACGTATAACGTATAACGTACAACGTTTAACGTATAACGTGTATCGTAAAGCGTATAACGTATAACGTATAACGTATAACGTGTAACGTATAACGTATAACGTATAACATATAACGTATAACGTATAACGTATATCGTATAACGTATAACGTATAAGGTATAACGTATAACGTATAACGTATAACGTATAACGTATAACGTATAACGTATAACGTATAACGTATAACGTATAACGTATAACGTATAACGTTTAACGTATAACGTATAACGTATAACGTATAACGTATAACGCATAACGTATAACGTGTAACGTATGATGCATAGCCTATACTGTATAACGTATAACGTATAACGTTTAACGTGTAACGTATAACGTATAACGCATAACGTATAACGTGTAACGTATGATGCATAGCCAATACTGTTTAACGTATAACGTATAACGTATAACGTATAACGTATAACGTATAACGTGTAACGTATAACGTGTAACGTATAACGTATAACGTATAACGAATAACGTATAACGTATAACGCATAACGTATAACGTGTAACGTATGATGCATAGCCAATACTGTTTAACGTATAACGTATAACGTATAACGTATAACGTATAACGTATAACGTATAACGTATAACGTGTAACGTATAACGTGTAACGTATAACGTATAACGTATAACGTATAACGTATAACGTATAACGTATAACATATAACGTATAACGTATAACGTATAACGTATAACGTATAACGTATAACGTATAACGTATACCGTATAACGTATAACGTATAACGTATAACGTATAACCTATAACATATAACGTATAACGTATAAAGTATAACGTAGATCGTAAAGCGTGTAAAGTATATCGTATAACGTATATCGTATAACGTATAACGTATAACGTAAAACGTATAACGTATAACGTATAACGTATAACGTATAACGTATAACGTATAACGTATAACGTATAACGTATAACGTATAACGAATAACGTATAACGTACAACGTATAACGTATAACGTATAACGTATAACGTATAACGTATAACGTATAACGTATAACGTATATAGTAAAGCGTATAACGTATAACGTATGTCGTAAAGCGTATAACGTATATCGCATAACGTATAACGTGTAACGTTTAACGTGTAACGTATAACGTATAACGTATAACATATAACGTATAACGTATAACGTATATCGTATAACGTATAACGTATAACGTATAACGTATAACGTATAACGTATAACGTATAACGTATAACGTATAACGTATAACGTATAACTTATAAGGCATAACCTAGAATGTATACCGTATAACGTATAATCTATGACGTATAACGAATAACGTATAACGTATAACGCATAACGTATAACGTGTAACGTATGATGCATAGCCAATACTGTTTAACGTATAACGTATAACGTATAACGTATAACGTATAACGTATAACGTATAACGTATAACGTATAACGTATAACGTATAACGTATAACGTATAACGTATAACGCATAACGTATAACGTGTAACGTATGATGCATAGCCTATACTGTATAACGTATAACGTATAACGTTTAACGTGTAACGTATAACGTATAACGTATAACGTACAACGTTTAACGTATAACGTGTATCGTAAAGCGTATAACGTATAACGTATAACGTATAACGTGTAACGTATAACGTATAACGTATAACATATAACGTATAACGTATAACGTATATTGTATAACGTATAACGTATAACGTATAACGTATAACGTATAACGTATAACGTATAACGTATAACGTATAACGTATAACTTATAAGGCATAACCTAGAACGTATACCGTATAACGTATAATCTATGACGTATAACGAATAACGTATAACGTATAACGCATAACGTATAACGTGTAACGTATGATGCATAGCCAATACTGTTTAACGTATAACGTATAACGTATAACGTATAACGTATAACGTATAACGTATAACGTGTAACGTATAACGTGTAACGTATAACGTATAACGTATAACGTATAACGTATAACGTATAACGTATAACGTATAACGTATAACGTATAACGTGTAACGTGTAACGTGTAACGTGTAACGTATAACGTATAACGTATAACGTATAACTTATAACGTATAACGTATAACGTATAACGTGTAACGTATAACGTATAACGTATAACGTATAACGTATAACGTATAACGTATAACGTTTAACGTATAACGTATAACGTATAACGTATAACGTATAACGTATAACGTATAACGTATAACGTATAACGTATAACGTATAACGTATAACGTATAACTTATAAGGCATAACCTAGAATGTATACCGTATAACGTATAATCTATGACGTATAACGAATAACGTATAACGTATAACGCATAACGTATAACGTGTAACGTATGATGCATAGCCAATACTGTTTAACGTATAACGTATAACGTATAACGTATAACGTATAACGTATAACGTATAACGTATAACGTATAACGTATAACGTATAACGTATAACGCATAACGTATAACGTGTAACGTATGATGCATAGCCTATACTGTATAACGTATAACGTATAACGTTTAACGTGTAACGTATAACGTATAACGTATAACGTACAACGTTTAACGTATAACGTGTATCGTAAAGCGTATAACGTATAACGTATAACGTATAACGTGTAACGTATAACGTATAACGTATAACATATAACGTATAACGTATAACGTATATTGTATAACGTATAACGTATAACGTATAACGTATAACGTATAACGTATAACGTATAACGTATAACGTATAACGTATAACGTATAACGTATAACGTATAACGTATAACTTATAAGGCATAACCTAGAACGTATACCGTATAACGTATAATCTATGACGTATAACGAATAACGTATAACGTATAACGCATAACGTATAACGTGTAACGTATGATGCATAGCCAATACTGTTTAACGTATAACGTATAACGTATAACGTATAACGTATAACGTATAACGTATAACGTGTAACGTATAACGTGTAACGTATAACGTATAACGTATAACGTATAACGTATAACGTATAACGTATAACGTATAACGTATAACGTATAACGTGTAACGTGTAACGTGTAACGTGTAACGTATAACGTATAACGTATAACGTATAACTTATAACGTATAACGTATAACGTATAACGTATAACGTATAACGTACAACGTTTAACGTATAACGTGTATCGTAAAGCGTATAACGTATAACGTATAACGTATAACGTGTAACGTATAACGTATAACGTATAACATATAACGTATAACGTATAACGTATATCGTATAACGTATAACGTATAAGGTATAACGTATAACGTATAACGTATAACGTATAACGTATAACGTATAACGTATAACGTATAACGTATAACGTATAACGTATAACGTATAACGTATAACGTATAACGTATAACGTATAACGTATAACGTATAACGTATAACGTATAACGTATAACTTATAAGGCATAACCTAGAATGTATACCGTATAACGTATAATCTATGACGTATAACGTATAACGTATAACGTATAACGTGTAACGTATAACGTGTAACGTATAACGTATAACGTATAACGTATAACGTATAACGTATAACGTATAACGTATAACGTATAACGTATAACGTGTAACGTGTAACGTATAACGTATAACGTATAACGTATAACGTATAACGTATAACGTATAACGTATAACGTATAACGTATAACGTATAACGTATAACGTATAACGTATAACGTATAACGTATAACGTATAACTTATAAGGCATAACCTAGAATGTATACCGTATAACGTATAATCTATGACGTATAACGAATAACGTATAACGTATAACGCATAACGTATAACGTGTAACGTATGATGCATAGCCAATACTGTTTAACGTATAACGTATAACGTATAACGTATAACGTATAACGTATAACGTATAACGTATAACGTGTAACGTATAACGTGTAACGTATAACGTATAACGTATAACGTATAACGTATAACGTATAACGTATAACATATAACGTATAACGTATAACGTATAACGTATAACGTATAACGTATAACGTATAACGTATACCGTATAACGTATAACGTATAACGTATAACGTATAACCTATAACATATAACGTATAACGTATAACGTATAACGTATAACGTATAACGAATAACGTATAACGTACAACGTATAACGTATAACGTATAACGTATAACGTATAACGTATAACGTATAACGTATAACGTATATAGTAAAGCGTATAACGTATAACGTATGTCGTAAAGCGTATAACGTATATCGCATAACGTATAACGTGTAACGTTTAACGTGTAACGTATAACGTATAACGTATAACATATAACGTATAACGTATAACGTATATCGTATAACGTATAACGTATAACGTATAACGTATAACGTATAACGTATAACGTATAACGTATAACGTATAACGTATAACGTATAACGTATAACGTAAAACGTATAACTTATAAGGCATAACCTAGAACGTATACCGTATAACGTATAATGTATGACGTATAACGTATAACGTATAACGTATAACGTATAACGTATAACGTATAACGTGTAACGTATAACGTATAACGTATAACGTGTAACGTATGATGCATAGCCTATACTGTATAACGTATAACGTATAACGTCTAACGTGTAACGTATAACGTATAACGTATAACGTACAACGTTTAACGTATAACGTGTATCGTAAAGCGTATAACGTATAACGTATAACGTATAACGTATAACGTATAACGTATAACATATAACGTATAACGTATAACGTATAACGTATAACGTATAACGTATAACGTATAACGTATAACGTATAACGTATAACGCATAACGTATAACGTGTAACGTATGATGCATAGCCTATACTGTATAACGTATAACGTATAACGTTTAACGTGTAACGTATAACGTATAACGTATAACGTACAACGTTTAACGTATAACGTGTATCGTAAAGCGTATAACGTATAACGTATAACGTATAACGTGTAACGTATAACGTATAACGTATAACATATAACGTATAACGTATAACGTATATCGTATAACGTATAACGTATAACGTATAACGTATAACGTATAACGTATAACGTATAACGTATAACGTATAACGTATAACGTATAACGTATAACGTATAACGTATAACGTATAACATATAACGTATAACGTATAACGTATAACGTATAACGTATAACGTATAACGTATAACGTATAACGTATAACGTGTAACGTATAACGTGTAACGTATAACGTGTAACGTATAACGTATAACGTATAACGTATAACGTATAACGTATAACGTATAACATATAACGTATAACGTATAACGTATAACGTATAACGTATAACGTATAACGTATAACGTATACCGTATAACGTATAACGTATAACGTATAACGTATAACCTATAACATATAACGTATAACGTATAAAGTATAACGTAGATCGTAAAGCGTGTAAAGTATATCGTATAACGTATATCGTATAACGTATAACGTATAACGTAAAACGTATAACGTATAACGTATAACGTATAACGTATAACGTATAACGTATAACGTATAACGTATAACGTATAACGAATAACGTATAACGTACAACGTATAACGTATAACGTATAACGTATAACGTATAACGTATAACGTATAACGTATAACGTATAACGTATATAGTAAAGCGTATAACGTATAACGTATGTCGTAAAGCGTATAACGTATATCGCATAACGTATAACGTGTAACGTTTAACGTGTAACGTATAACGTATAACGTATAACATATAACGTATAACGTATAACGTATATCGTATAACGTATAACGTATAACGTATAACGTATAACGTATAACGTATAACGTATAACGTATAACGTATAACGTATAACTTATAAGGCATAACCTAGAATGTATACCGTATAACGTATAATCTATGACGTATAACGAATAACGTATAACGTATAACGCATAACGTATAACGTGTAACGTATGATGCATAGCCAATACTGTTTAACGTATAACGTATAACGTATAACGTATAACGTATAACGTATAACGTATAACGTATAACGTATAACGTATAACGTATAACGTATAACGCATAACGTATAACGTGTAACGTATGATGCATAGCCTATACTGTATAACGTATAACGTATAACGTTTAACGTGTAACGTATAACGTATAACGTATAACGTACAACGTTTAACGTATAACGTGTATCGTAAAGCGTATAACGTATAACGTATAACGTATAACGTGTAACGTATAACGTATAACGTATAACATATAACGTATAACGTATAACGTATATTGTATAACGTATAACGTATAACGTATAACGTATAACGTATAACGTATAACGTATAACGTATAACGTATAACGTATAACGTATAACTTATAAGGCATAACCTAGAACGTATACCGTATAACGTATAATCTATGACGTATAACGAATAACGTATAACGTATAACGCATAACGTATAACGTGTAACGTATGATGCATAGCCAATACTGTTTAACGTATAACGTATAACGTATAACGTATAACGTATAACGTATAACGTATAACGTATAACGTGTAACGTATAACGTGTAACGTATAACGTATAACGTATAACGTATAACGTATAACGTATAACGTATAACGTATAACGTATAACGTATAACGTGTAACGTGTAACGTGTAACGTGTAACGTATAACGTATAACGTATAACGTATAACTTATAACGTATAACGTATAACGTATAACGTGTAACGTATGATGCATAGCCTATACTGTATAACGTATAACGTATAACGTTTAACGTGTAACGTATAACGTATAACGTATAACGTACAACGTTTAACGTATAACGTGTATCGTAAAGCGTATAACGTATAACGTATAACGTATAACGTGTAACGTATAACGTATAACGTATAACATATAACGTATAACGTATAACGTATATTGTATAACGTATAACGTATAACGTATAACGTATAACGTATAACGTATAACGTATAACGTATAACGTATAACGTATAACGTATAACGTATAACTTATAAGGCATAACCTAGAACGTATACCGTATAACGTATAATCTATGACGTATAACGAATAACGTATAACGTATAACGCATAACGTATAACGTGTAACGTATGATGCATAGCCAATACTGTTTAACGTATAACGTATAACGTATAACGTATAACGTATAACGTATAACGTATAACGTGTAACGTATAACGTGTAACGTATAACGTATAACGTATAACGTATAACGTATAACGTATAACGTATAACGTATAACGTATAACGTATAACGTGTAACGTGTAACGTGTAACGTGTAACGTATAACGTATAACGTATAACGTATAACTTATAACGTATAACGTATAACGTATAACGTGTAACGTATAACGTATAACGTATAACGTGTAACGTATAACGTATAACGTATAACGTTTAACGTATAACGTATAACGTATAACGTATAACGTATAACGCATAACGTATAACGTGTAACGTATGATGCATAGCCTATACTGTATAACGTATAACGTATAACGTTTAACGTGTAACGTATAACGTATAACGTATAACGTACAACGTTTAACGTATAACGTGTATCGTAAAGCGTATAACGTATAACGTATAACGTATAACGTGTAACGTATAACGTATAACGTATAACATATAACGTATAACGTATAACGTATATCGTATAACGTATAACGTATAAGGTATAACGTATAACGTATAACGTATAACGTATAACGTATAACGTATAACGTATAACGTATAACGTATAACGTATAACGTATAACGTATAACGTATAACGTATAACGTATAACGTATAACGTATAACGTATAACGTATAACGTATAACGTATAACGTATAACTTATAAGGCATAACCTAGAATGTATACCGTATAACGTATAATCTATGACGTATAACGAATAACGTATAACGTATAACGCATAACGTATAACGTGTAACGTATGATGCATAGCCAATACTGTTTAACGTATAACGTATAACGTATAACGTATAACGTATAACGTATAACGTATAACGTGTAACGTATAACGTGTAACGTATAACGTATAACGTATAACGAATAACGTATAACGTATAACGCATAACGTATAACGTGTAACGTATGATGCATAGCCAATACTGTTTAACGTATAACGTATAACGTATAACGTATAACGTATAACGTATAACGTATAACGTATAACGTATAACGTGTAACGTATAACGTGTAACGTATAACGTATAACGTATAACGTATAACGTATAACGTATAACGTATAACATATAACGTATAACGTATAACGTATAACGTATAACGTATAACGTATAACGTATAACGTATACCGTATAACGTATAACGTATAACGTATAACGTATAACCTATAACATATAACGTATAACGTATAAAGTATAACGTAGATCGTAAAGCGTGTAAAGTATATCGTATAACGTATATCGTATAACGTATAACGTATAACGTAAAACGTATAACGTATAACGTATAACGTATAACGTATAACGTATAACGTATAACGTATAACGTATAACGTATAACGAATAACGTATAGCGTACAACGTATAACGTATAACGTATAACGTATAACGTATAACGTATAACGTATAACGTATAACGTATATAGTAAAGCGTATAACGTATAACGTATGTCGTAAAGCGTATAACGTATATCGCATAACGTATAACGTGTAACGTTTAACGTGTAACGTATAACGTATAACGTATAACATATAAGGTATAACGTATAACGTATATCGTATAACGTATAACGTATAACGTATAACGTATAACGTATAACGTATAACGTATAACGTATAACGTATAACGTATAACGTATAACGTATAACGTAAAACGTATAACTTATAAGGCATAACCTAGAACGTATACCGTATAACGTATAATGTATGACGTATAACGTATAACGTATAACGTATAACGTATAACGTATAACGTATAACGTGTAACGTATAACGTATAACGTATAACGTGTAACGTATGATGCATAGCCTATACTGTATAACGTATAACGTATAACGTCTAACGTGTAACGTATAACGTATAACGTATAACGTACAACGTTTAACGTATAACGTGTATCGTAAAGCGTATAACGTATAACGTATAACGTATAACGTATAACGTATAACGTATAACATATAACGTATAACGTATAACGTATAACGTATAACGTATAACGTATAACGTATAACGTATAACGTATAACGTATAACGCATAACGTATAACGTGTAACGTATGATGCATAGCCTATACTGTATAACGTATAACGTATAACGTTTAACGTGTAACGTATAACGTATAACGTATAACGTACAACGTTTAACGTATAACGTGTATCGTAAAGCGTATAACGTATAACGTATAACGTATAACGTGTAACGTATAACGTATAACGTATAACATATAACGTATAACGTATAACGTATATCGTATAACGTATAACGTATAACGTATAACGTATAACGTATAACGTATAACGTATAACGTATAACGTATAACGTATAACGTATAACGTATAACGTATAACTTATAAGGCATAACCTAGAACGTATACCGTATAACGTATAATCTATGACGTATAACGAATAACGTATAACGTATAACGCATAACGTATAACGTGTAACGTATGATGCATAGCCAATACTGTTTAACGTATAACGTATAACGTATAACGTATAACGTATAACGTATAACGTGTAACGTATAACGTATAACGTATAACGTATAACGTATAACGTATAACGTGTAACGTATAACGTGTAACGTGTAACGTATAACGTATAACGTATAACGTATAACGTATAACGTATAACGTATAACGTATAACGTATAACGTATAACGTATAACGTGTAACGTGTAACGTGTAACGTGTAACGTATAACGTATAACGTATAACGTATAACTTATAACGTATAACGTATAACGTGTAACGTGTAACGTATAACGTATAACGTATAACGTATAACGTATAACGTATAACGTATAACGTTTAACGTATAACGTATAACGTATAACGTATAACGTATAACGCATAACGTATAACGTGTAACGTATGATGCATAGCCTATACTGTATAACGTATAACGTATAACGTTTAACGTGTAACGTATAACGTATAACGTATAACGTACAACGTTTAACGTATAACGTGTATCGTAAAGCGTATAACGTATAACGTATAACGTATAACGTATAACGTATAACGTATAACGTATAACGTATAACGTGTAACGTATAACGTATAACGTATAACGTATAACGTATAACGTATAACGTGTAACGTATAACGTGTAACGTATAACGTATAACGTATAACGTATAACGTATAACGTATAACGTATAACGTATAACGTATAACGTATAACGTATAACGTATAACGTGTAACGTGTAACGTGTAACGTGTAACGTATAACGTATAACGTATAACGTATAACTTATAACGTATAACGTATAACGTATAACGTGTAACGTATAACGTATAACGTATAACGTATAACGTATAACGTATAACGTATAACGTTTAACGTATAACGTATAACGTATAACGTATAACGTATAACGCATAACGTATAACGTGTAACGTATGATGCATAGCCTATACTGTATAACGTATAACGTATAACGTTTAACGTGTAACGTATAACGTATAACGTATAACGTACAACGTTTAACGTATAACGTGCATCGTAAAGCGTATAACGTATAACGTATAACGTATAACGTATAACGTATAACGTATAACTTATAAGGCATAACCTAGAACGTATACCGTATAACGTATAATCTATGACGTATAACGAATAACGTATAACGTATAACGCATAACGTATAACGTGTAACGTATGATGCATAGCCAATACTGTTTAACGTATAACGTATAACGTATAACGTATAACGTATAACGTATAACGTGTAACGTATAACGTGTAACGTATAACGTATAACGTATAACGAATAACGTATAACGTATAACGCATAACGTATAACGTGTAACGTATGATGCATAGCCAATACTGTTTAACGTATAACGTATAACGTATAACGTATAACGTATAACGTATAACGTGTAACGTATAACGTGTAACGTATAACGTATAACGTATAACGTATAACGTATAACGTATAACGTATAACATATAACGTATAACGTATAACGTATAACGTATAACGTATAACGTATAACGTATAACGTATACCGTATAACGTATAACGTATAACGTATAACGTATAACCTATAACATATAACGTATAACGTATAAAGTATAACGTAGATCGTAAAGCGTGTAAAGTATATCGTATAACGTATATCGTATAACGTATAACGTATAACGTAAAACGTATAACGTATAACGTATAACGTATAACGTATAACGTATAACGTATAACGTATAACGTATAACGTATAACGTATAACGTATAACGTATAACGTGTAACGTATAACGTGTAACGTATAACGTATAACGTATAACGAATAACGTATAACGTATAACGCATAACGTATAACGTGTAACGTATGATGCATAGCCAATACTGTTTAACGTATAACGTATAACGTATAACGTATAACGTATAACGTATAACGTGTAACGTATAACGTGTAACGTATAACGTATAACGTATAACGTATAACGTATAACGTATAACGTATAACATATAACGTATAACGTATAACGTATAACGTATAACGTATAACGTATAACGTATAACGTATACCGTATAACGTATAACGTATAACGTATAACGTATAACCTATAACATATAACGTATAACGTATAAAGTATAACGTAGATCGTAAAGCGTGTAAAGTATATCGTATAACGTATATCGTATAACGTATAACGTATAACGTAAAACGTATAACGTATAACGTATAACGTATAACGTATAACGTATAACGTATAACGTATAACGTATAACGTATAACGTATAACGTATAACGTAAAACGTTTAACTTATAAGGCATAACCTAGAACGTATACCGTATAACGTATAACGTATAACGTATAACGTATAACCTATAACATATAACGTATAACGTATAAAGTATAACGTAGATCGTAAAGCGTGTAAAGTATATCGTATAACGTATATCGTATAACGTATAACGTATAACGTAAAACGTATAACGTATAACGTATAACGTATAACGAATAACGTATAACGTACAACGTATAACGTATAACGTATAACGTATAACGTATAACGTATAACGTATAACGTATAACGTATATAGTAAAGCGTATAACGTATAACGTATGTCGTAAAGCGTATAACGTATATCGCATAACGTATAACGTGTAACGTTTAACGTGTAACGTATAACGTATAACGTATAACATATAACGTATAACGTATAACGTATATCGTATGCCGTATAACGTATAACGTATAACGTATAACGTATAACGTATAACGTATAACGTATAACGTATAACGTATAACGTATAACGTAAAACGTTTAACTTATAAGGCATAACCTAGAACGTATACCGTATAACGTATAATGTATGACGTATAACGTATAACGTATAACGTATAACGTATAACGTATAACGTGTAACGTATAACGTATAACGTATAACGTGTAACGTATGATGCATAGCCTATACTGTATAACGTATAACGTATAACGTCTAACGTGTAACGTATAACGTATAACGTATAACGTACAACGTTTAACGTATAACGTGTATCGTAAAGCGTATAACGTATAACGTATAACGTATAACGTATAACGTATAACGTATAACGTATATAGTAAAGCGTATAACGCATAACGTATATCGTAAAGCGTATAACGTATATCGCATAACGTATAACGTGTAACGTATAACGTGTAACGTATAACGTATAACGTATAACATATAACGTATAACGTATAACGTATATCGTATAACGTATAACGTATAACGTATAACATATAACGTATAACGTATAACGTATAACGTATAACGTATAACGTATAACGTATAACGTATAACTTATAAGCCATAACCTAGAACGTATACCGTATAACGTATAATGTATGACGTATAACGTATAACGTATAACGTATAACGTATAACGTATAACGTATAACGTATAACGTATAACGTATAACGTATAACGTGTAACGTATAACGTATAACGTATAACATATAACGTATAACGTATAACGTATATCGTATAACGTATAACGTATAACGTATAACGTATAACGTATAACGTATAACGTATAACGTATAGCGTATATCGTATAACGTATATCGTATAACGTATAACGTATAACGTATAACGTATAACGCATAACGTATAACGTGTAACGTATGATGCATAGCCTATACTGTATAACGTATAACGTATAACGTTTAACGTGTAACGTATAACATATAACGTATAACGTACAACGTTTAACGTATAACGTGTATCGTAAAGCGTATAACGTATAACGTATAACGTATAACGTGTAACGTATAACGTATAACGTATAACATATAACGTATAACGTGTAACGTATAACGTATAACGTGTAACGTATAACGTATAACGTATAACGTATATCGTATAACGTATAACGTATAACGTATAACGTATAACGTATAACGCATAACGCATAACGCATAACGCATAACGCATAACGCATAACGCATAACGCGTAACGCGTAACGTGTAACGTGTAACGTGTAACGTTTAACGTATAACGTATAACGTATAACGCATAACGCATAACGCATAACGCATAACGCATAACGCATAACGCATAACGCATAACGCATAACGCATCACGCATAACGCATAACGCATAACGCATAACGCATAACGCATAACGCATAACGCATAACGCATAACGCATAACGCATAACGCATAACGCATAACGCATAACGCATAACGCATAACGCATAACGCATAACGCATAACGCATAACGCATAACGCATAACGCATAACGCATAACGCATAACGCATAACGCCTAACGCGTAACGCGTAACGCGTAACGCGTAACGTGTAACGTATAACGTGTAACGTATGATGCATAGCCTATACTGTATAACGTATAACGTATAACGTTTAACGTGTAACGTATAACGTATAACGTTTAACGTGTAACGTATAACATATAACGTATAACGTACAACGTTTAACGTATAACGTGTATCGTAAAGCGTATAACGTATAACGTATAACGTATAACGTGTAACGTATAACGTATAACGTATAACATATAACGTATAACGTGTAACGTATAACGTATAACGTTTAACGTATAACGTATAACGTATAACGTATAACGTATAACGTATAACGTATAACGTATAACGTATAACGTATAACGTATAACGTATAACGTATAACGTATAACGTATAACGTAGAACGAATAACGTATAACGTGTAACGTATAACGTGTAACGTATAACGTATAAGGTATAACGTATAACGTATAACGTATAACGTATAAAGTATAACGTATAACGTATAACATATAACGTATAACGTATAACGTATATCGTATAACGTATAACGTATAACGTATAACGTATAACGTATAACGTGTAACGTGTAACGTGTAACGTGTAACGTGTAACGTGTAACGTGTAACGTGTAACGTGTAACGTGTAACGTGTAACGTGTAACGTGTAACGTGTAACGTGTAACGTATAACGTATAACGTATAACGTATAACGTATAACGTATAACGTATAACGTATAACGTATATAGTAAAGCGTATAACGTATAACGTATATCGTAAAGCGTATAACGTGTAACGTATAACGTATAACGAATAACGTATAACGTATAACGTATAACATATAACATATAACGCATAACGCATAACGCATAACGCATAACGCATAACGCATAACGCATAACGCATAACGCATAACGCATAACGCATAACGCATAACGCATAACGCATAACGCATAACGCATAACGCATAACGCATAACGCATAACGCATAACGCATAACGCATAACGCATAACGCATAACGCATAACGCATAACGCATAACGCATAACGCATAACGCATAACGCATAACGCATAACGCATAACGCATAACGCATAACGCATAACGCATAACGCATAACGCATAACGCATAACGCATAACGCATAACGCATAACGCATAACGCATAACGCATAACGCATAACGCATAACGCATAACGCATAACGCATAACGCATAACGCATAACGCATAACGCATAACGCATAACGCATAACGCATAACGCATAACGCATAACGCATAACGCATAACGCATAACGCATAACGCATAACGCATAACGCATAACGCATAACGCATAACGCATAACGCATAACGCATAACGCATAACGCATAACGCATAACGCATAACGCATAACGCATAACGCATAACGCATAACGCATAACGCATAACGCATAACGCATAACGCATAACGCATAACGCATAACGCATAACGCATAACGCATAACGCATAACGCATAACGCATAACGCATAACGCATAACGCATAACGCATAACGCATAACGCATAACGCATAACGCATAACGCATAACGCATAACGCATAACGCATAACGCATAACGCATAACGCATAACGCATAACGCATAACGCATAACGCATAACGCATAACGCATAACGCGTAACGCATAACGCGTAACGCATAACGTGTAACGTATAACGCGTAACGTATAACGTATAACGTATAACGTATAACGTATAACGTATAACGTATATCGTATAACGTATAACGTATAACGTATATAGTAAAGCGTATAACGTATAACGTATATCGTAAAGCGTATAACGTATATCGCATAACGTATAACGTGTAACGTATAACGTGTAACGTATAACGTATAACGTATAACATATAACGTATAACGTATAACGTATATCGTATAACGTATAACGTATAACATATAACGTATAACGTATAACGTATATCGTATAACGTATAACGTATAACGTATAACGTATAACGTATAACGTACAACGTTTAACGTATAACGTGTATCGTAAAGCGTATAACGTATAACGTATAACGTATAACGTATAACGTATAACGTGTAACGTATAACGTATAACGTATAACATATAACGTATAACGTATAACGTATATCGTATAACGTATAACGTGTAACGTATAACGCGTAACGTATAACGTATAACGTATAACGTATAACGTATAACGTATAACGTATCACGTATATAGTAAAGCGTATAACGTATAACGTATATCGTAAAGCGTATAACGTATATCGCATAACGTATAACGTGTAACGTATAACGTGTAACGTATAACGTATAACGTATAACATATAACGTATAACGTATAACGTATATCGTATAACGTATAACGTATAACGTATAACGTATAACGTATAACGTATAACGTATAACGTATAACGTATAACGTGTAACGTATAACGTACAACGTATAACGTATAACGTATAACGTATAACGTATAACGTATAACGTATAACGTATAACGTATAACGTATAACGTATATAGTAAAGCGTATAACGTATATCGTAAAGCGTATAACGTATATCGCATAACGTATAACGTGTAACGTATAACGTGTAACGTATAACGTATAACGTATAACATATAACGTATAACGTATAACGTATATCGTATAACGTATAACGTATAACGTATAACGTATATCGTATAACGTATAACGTATAACGTATAACGTATAACGTATAACGTATAACGTAGAACGAATAACGTATAACGTATAACGTATAACGTATAACTTATAACGTATAACGTATAACGTATATCGTATAACGTATAACGTATAACGTATAACATATAACGTATAACGTATAACGTATAACGTATAACGTATAACGTATAACGTATAACGTATAACTTATAAGCCATAACCTAGAACGTATACCGTATAACGTATAATGTATGACGTATAACGTATAACGTATAACGTATAACGTATAACGTATAACGTATAACGTATAACGTATAACGTATAACGTATAACGTGTAACGTATAACGTATAACGTATAACATATAACGTATAACGTATAACGTATATCGTATAACGTATAACGTATAACGTATAACGTATAACGTATAACGTATAACGTATAACGTATAACGTATAGCGTATATCGTATAACGTATATCGTATAACGTATAACGTATAACGTATAACGTATAACGCATAACGTATAACGTGTAACGTATGATGCATAGCCTATACTGTATAACGTATAACGTATAACGTTTAACGTGTAACGTATAACATATAACGTATAACGTACAACGTTTAACGTATAACGTGTATCGTAAAGCGTATAACGTATAACGTATAACGTATAACGTATAACGTGTAACGTATAACGTATAACGTATAACATATAACGTATAACGTGTAACGTATAACGTATAACGTGTAACGTATAACGTATAACGTATAACGTATATCGTATAACGTATAACGTATAACGTATAACGTATAACGTATAACGCATAACGCATAACGCATAACGCATAACGCATAACGCATAACGCATAACGCGTAACGCGTAACGTGTAACGTGTAACGTGTAACGTTTAACGTATAACGTATAACGTATAACGCATAACGCATAACGCATAACGCATAACGCATAACGCATAACGCATAACGCATAACGCATAACGCATCACGCATAACGCATAACGCATAACGCATAACGCATAACGCATAACGCATAACGCATAACGCATAACGCATAACGCATAACGCATAACGCATAACGCATAACGCATAACGCATAACGCATAACGCATAACGCATAACGCATAACGCATAACGCATAACGCATAACGCATAACGCATAACGCATAACGCCTAACGCGTAACGCGTAACGCGTAACGCGTAACGTGTAACGTATAACGTGTAACGTATGATGCATAGCCTATACTGTATAACGTATAACGTATAACGTTTAACGTGTAACGTATAACATATAACGTATAACGTACAACGTTTAACGTATAACGTGTATCGTAAAGCGTATAACGTATAACGTATAACGTATAACGTGTAACGTATAACGTATAACGTATAACATATAACGTATAACGTGTAACGTATAACGTATAACGTTTAACGTATAACGTATAACGTATAACGTATAACGTATAACGTATAACGTATAACGTATAACGTATAACGTATAACGTATAACGTATAACGTATAACGTATAACGTATAACGTAGAACGAATAACGTATAACGTGTAACGTATAACGTGTAACGTATAACGTATAAGGTATAACGTATAACGTATAACGTATAACGTATAAAGTATAACGTATAACGTATAACATATAACGTATAACGTATAACGTATATCGTATAACGTATAACGTATAACGTATAACGTATAACGTATAACGTGTAACGTGTAACGTGTAACGTGTAACGTGTAACGTGTAACGTGTAACGTGTAACGTGTAACGTGTAACGTGTAACGTGTAACGTGTAACGTGTAACGTGTAACGTATAACGTATAACGTATAACGTATAACGTATAACGTATAACGTATAACGTATAACGTATATAGTAAAGCGTATAACGTATAACGTATATCGTAAAGCGTATAACGTGTAACGTATAACGTATAACGAATAACGTATAACGTATAACGTATAACATATAACATATAACGCATAACGCATAACGCATAACGCATAACGCATAACGCATAACGCATAACGCATAACGCATAACGCATAACGCATAACGCATAACGCATAACGCATAACGCATAACGCATAACGCATAACGCATAACGCATAACGCATAACGCATAACGCATAACGCATAACGCATAACGCATAACGCATAACGCATAACGCATAACGCATAACGCATAACGCATAACGCATAACGCATAACGCATAACGCATAACGCATAACGCATAACGCATAACGCATAACGCATAACGCATAACGCATAACGCATAACGCATAACGCATAACGCATAACGCATAACGCATAACGCATAACGCATAACGCATAACGCATAACGCATAACGCATAACGCATAACGCATAACGCATAACGCATAACGCATAACGCATAACGCATAACGCATAACGCATAACGCATAACGCATAACGCATAACGCATAACGCATAACGCATAACGCATAACGCATAACGCATAACGCATAACGCATAACGCATAACGCATAACGCATAACGCATAACGCATAACGCATAACGCATAACGCATAACGCATAACGCATAACGCATAACGCATAACGCATAACGCATAACGCATAACGCATAACGCATAACGCATAACGCATAACGCATAACGCATAACGCATAACGCATAACGCATAACGCATAACGCATAACGCATAACGCATAACGCATAACGCATAACGCATAACGCATAACGCATAACGCATAACGCATAACGCATAACGCATAACGCATAACGCGTAACGCATAACGTGTAACGTATAACGCGTAACGTATAACGTATAACGTATAACGTATAACGTATAACGTATAACGTATATCGTATAACGTATAACGTATAACGTATATAGTAAAGCGTATAACGTATAACGTATATCGTAAAGCGTATAACGTATATCGCATAACGTATAACGTGTAACGTATAACGTGTAACGTATAACGTATAACGTATATCGTAAAGCGTATAACGTATATCGCATAACGTATAACGTGTAACGTATAACGTGTAACGTATAACGTATAACGTATAACATATAACGTATAACGTATAACGTATATCGTATAACGTATAACGTATAACATATAACGTATAACGTATAACGTATATCGTATAACGTATAACGTATAACGTATAACGTATAACGTATAACGTACAACGTTTAACGTATAACGTGTATCGTAAAGCGTATAACGTATAACGTATAACGTATAACGTATAACGTATAACGTGTAACGTATAACGTATAACGTATAACATATAACGTATAACGTATAACGTACATCGTATAACGTATAACGTGTAACGTATAACGCGTAACGTATAACGTATAACGTATAACGTATAACGTATAACGTATAACGTATCACGTATATAGTAAAGCGTATAACGTATAACGTATATCGTAAAGCGTATAACGTATATCGCATAACGTATAACGTGTAACGTATAACGTGTAACGTATAACGTATAACGTATAACATATAACGTATAACGTATAACGTATATCGTATAACGTATAACGTATAACGTATAACGTATAACGTATAACGTATAACGTATAACGTATAACGTATAACGTGTAACGTATAACGTATAACGTATAACGTATAACGTATAACGTATAACGTATAACGTATAACGTATAACGTATAACGTATAACGTATAACGTATATAGTAAAGCGTATAACGTATATCGTAAAGCGTATAACGTATATCGCATAACGTATAACGTGTAACGTATAACGTGTAACGTATAACGTATAACGTATAACATATAACGTATAACGTATAACGTATATCGTATAACGTATAACGTATAACGTATAACGTATATCGTATAACGTATAACGTATAACGTATAACGTATAACGTATAACGTATAACGTAGAACGAATAACGTATAACGTGTAACGTATAACGTGTAACGTATAACGTATAAGGTATAACGTATAACGTATAACGTATAACGTATAAAGTATAACGTATAACGTATAACGTATAACGTATAACGTATAACGTATAACTTATAACGTATAACGTATAACGTATATCGTATAACGTATAACGTATAACGTATAACGTATAACGTATAACGTATAACGTATAACGTACAACGTTTAACGTATAACGTATAACGTATAACGTATAACGTATAACGTATATAGTAAAGCGTATAACGTATAACGTATATCGTAAAGCGTATAACGTATATCGCATAACGTATAACGTGTAACGTATAACGTGTAACGTATAACGTATAACGTATAACATATAACGTATAACGTATAACGTATATCGTATAACGTATAACGTATAACATATAACGTATAACGTATAACGTATATCGTATAACGTATAACGTATAACGTATAACGTATAACGTATAACGTACAACGTTTAACGTATAACGTGTATCGTAAAGCGTATAACGTATAACGTATAACGTATAACGTATAACGTGTAACGTATAACGTATAACGTATAACATATAACGTATAACGTATAACGTATATCGTATAACGTATAACGTATAACGTATAACGTATAACGTATAACGTATAACGTATAACGTATAACGTATAACGTATAACGTATCACGTATATAGTAAAGCGTATAACGTATAACGTATATCGTAAAGCGTATAACGTATATCGCATAACGTATAACGTGTAACGTATAACGTGTAACGTATAACGTATAACGTATAACATATAACGTATAACGTGTAACGTATATCGTATAACGTATAACGTATAACGTATAACGTATAACGTATAACGTATAACGTATAACGTATAACGTATAACGTGTAACGTATAACGTACAACGTATAACGTATAACGTATAACGTATAACGTATAACGTATAACGTATAACGTATAACGTATAACGTATAACGTATATAGTAAAGCGTATAACGTATATCGTAAAGCGTATAACGTATATCGCATAACGTATAACGTGTAACGTATAACGTGTAACGTATAACGTATAACGTATAACATATAACGTATAACGTATAACGTATATCGTATAACGTATAACGTATAACGTATAACGTATATCGTATAACGTATAACGTATAACGTATAACGTATAACGTATAACGTATAACGTAGAACGAATAACGTATAACGTATAACGTATAACGTATAACTTATAACGTATAACGTATAACGTATATCGTATAACGTATAACGTATAACGTATAACGTATAACGTATAACGTATAACGTACAACGTTTAACGTATAACGTATAACGTATAACGTATAACGTATAACGTATATAGTAAAGCGTATAACGTATAACGTATATCGTAAAGCGTATAACGTATATCGCATAACGTATAACGTGTAACGTATAACGTGTAACGTATAACGTATAACGTATAACATATAACGTATAACGTATAACGTATATCGTATAACGTATAACGTATAACATATAACGTATAACGTATAACGTATATCGTATAACGTATAACGTATAACGTATAACGTATAACGTATAACGTACAACGTTTAACGTATAACGTGTATCGTAAAGCGTATAACGTATAACGTATAACGTATAACGTATAACGTGTAACGTATAACGTATAACGTATAACATATAACGTATAACGTATAACGTATATCGTATAACGTATAACGTATAACGTATAACGTATAACGTATAACGTATAACGTATAACGTATAACGTATAACGTATAACGTATCACGTATATAGTAAAGCGTATAACGTATAACGTATATCGTAAAGCGTATAACGTATATCGCATAACGTATAACGTGTAACGTATAACGTGTAACGTATAACGTATAACGTATAACATATAACGTATAACGTATAACGTATATCGTATAACGTATAACGTATAACGTATAACGTATAACGTATAACGTATAACGTATAACGTATAACGTATAACGTGTAACGTATAACGTACAACGTATAACGTATAACGTATAACGTATAACGTATAACGTATAACGTATAACGTATAACGTATAACGTATAACGTATATAGTAAAGCGTATAACGTATATCGTAAAGCGTATAACGTATATCGCAGAACGTATAACGTGTAACGTATAACGTGTAACGTATAACGTATAACGTATAACATATAACGTATAACGTATAACGTATATCGTATAACGTATAACGTATAACGTATAACGTATATCGTATAACGTATAACGTATAACGTATAACGTATAACGTATAACGTATAACGTAGAACGAATAACGTATAACGTGTAACGTATAACGTGTAACGTATAACGTATAACGTATAACGTATAACGTATAACGTATAACGTATAACGTATAACGTATAACGTATAACGTATAACGTATAACTTATAAAGCATAACCTAGAACGTATACCGTATAACGTATAATCTATGACGTATAACGAATAACGTATAACGTATAACGCATAACGTATAACGTGTAACGTATGATGCATAGCCAATACTGTTTAACGTATAACGTATAACGTATAACGTATAACGTATAACGTATAACGTGTAACGTATAACGTGTAACGTATAACGTATAACGTATAACGAATAACGTATAACGTATAACGCATAACGTATAACGTGTAACGTATGATGCATAGCCAATACTGTTTAACGTATAACGTATAACGTATAACGTATAACGTATAACGTATAACGTGTAACGTATAACGTGTAACGTATAACGTATAACGTATAACGTATAACGTATAACGTATAACGTATAACATATAACGTATAACGTATAACGTATAACGTATAACGTATAACGTATAACGTATAACGTATACCGTATAACGTATAACGTATAACGTATAACGTATAACCTATAACATATAACGTATAACGTATAAAGTATAACGTAGATCGTAAAGCGTGTAAAGTATATCGTATAACGTATATCGTATAACGTATAACGTATAACGTAAAACGTATAACGTATAACGTATAACGTATAACGTATAACGTATAACGTATAACGTATAACGTATAACGTATAACGTATAACGAATAACGTATAACGTACAACGTATAACGTATAACGTATAACGTATAACGTATAACGTATAACGTATAACGTATAACGTATATAGTAAAGCGTATAACGTATAACGTATGTCGTAAAGCGTATAACGTATATCGCATAACGTATAACGTGTAACGTTTAACGTGTAACGTATAACGTATAACGTATAACATATAACGTATAACGTATAACGTATATCGTATAACGTATAACGTATAACGTATAACGTATAACGTATAACGTATAACGTATAACGTATAACGTATAACGTATAACGTATAACGTAAAACGTATAACTTATAAGGCATAACCTAGAACGTATACCGTATAACGTATAATGTATGACGTATAACGTATAACGTATAACGTATAACGTATAACGTATAACGTATAACGTGTAACGTATAACGTATAACGTATAACGTGTAACGTATGATGCATAGCCTATACTGTATAACGTATAACGTATAACGTCTAACGTGTAACGTATAACGTATAACGTATAACGTACAACGTTTAATGTATAACGTGTATCGTAAAGCGTATAACGTATAACGTATAACGTATAACGTATAACGTATAACGTATAACGTATAACGTATATAGTAAAGCGTATAACGCATAACGTATATCGTAAAGCGTATAACGTATATCGCATAACGTATAACGTGTAACGTATAACGTGTAACGTATAACGTATAATGTATGACGTATAACGTATAACGTATAACGTATAACGTATAACGTATAACGTATAACGTATAGCGTGTAACGTATAACGTATAACGTATAACGTATATCGTATAACGTATAACGTATAACGTATAACGTATAACGTATAACGTATAACGTATAACGTATAACGTATAACGTATAACGTATAACGTATAACGTATAACGTATAACGTATAACATATAACGTATAACGTATAACGTATATCGTATAACGTATAACGTATAACGTATAACGTATATCGTATAACGTATAACGTATAACGTATAACGTATAACGTATAACGTATAACTTATAACGTATAACGTATAACGTATAACGTTTAACGTGTAACGTATAACGTATAACGTATAACGTACAACGTTTAACGTATAACGTGTATCGTAAAGCGTATAACGTATAACGTATAACGTATAACGTGTAACGTATAACGTATAACGTATAACATATAACGTATAACGTATAACGTATATCGTATAACGTATAACGTATAACGTATAACGTATAACGTATAACGTATAACGTATAACGTATAGCGTATATCGTATAACGTATATCGTATAACGTATAACGTATAACGTATAACGTATAACGCATAACGTATAACGTGTAACGTATGATGCATAGCCTATACTGTATAACGTATAACGTATAACGTTTAACGTGTAACGTATAACATATAACGTATAACGTACAACGTTTAACGTATAACGTGTATCGTAAAGCGTATAACGTATAACGTATAACGTATAACGTGTAACGTATAACGTATAACGTATAACATATAACGTATAACGTGTAACGTATAACGTATAACGTGTAACGTATAACGTATAACGTATAACGTATATCGTATAACGTATAACGTATAACGTATATCGTATAACGTATAACGTATAACGTATAACGTATAACGTATAACGTATAACGTAGAACGAATAACGTATAACGTGTAACGTATAACGTGTAACGTATAACGAATAAGGTATAACGTATAACGTATAACGTATAACGTATAAAGTATAACGTATAACGTATAACGTATAACGTATAACGTATAACGTATAACTTATAACGTATAACGTATAACGTATATCGTATAACGTATAACGTATAACGTATAACGTATAACGTATAACGTATAACGTACAACGTTTAACGTATAACGTATAACGTATAACGTATAACGTATATAGTAAAGCGTATAACGTATAACGTATATCGTAAAGCGTATAACGTATATCGCATAACGTATAACGTGTAACGTATAACGTGTAACGTATAACGTATAACGTATAACATATAACGTATAACGTATAACGTATATCGTATAACGTATAACGTATAACATATAACGTATAACGTATAACGTATATCGTATAACGTATAACGTATAACGTATAACGTATAACGTATAACGTACAACGTTTAACGTATAACGTGTATCGTAAAGCGTATAACGTATAACGTATAACGTATAACGTATAACGTGTAACGTATAACGTATAACGTATAACATATAACGTATAACGTATAACGTATATCGTATAACGTATAACGTATAACGTATATCGTATAACGTATAACGTATAACGTATAACGTATAACGTATAACGTATAACGTACAACGTTTAACGTATAACGTATAACGTATAACGTATAACGTATAACGTATATAGTAAAGCGTATAACGTATAACGTATATCGTAAAGCGTATAACGTATATCGCATAACGTATAACGTGTAACGTATAACGTGTAACGTATAACGTATAACGTATAACATATAACGTATAACGTATAACGTATATCGTATAACGTATAACGTATAACATATAACGTATAACGTATAACGTATATCGTATAACGTATAACGTATAACGTATAACGTATAACGTATAACGTACAACGTTTAACGTATAACGTGTATCGTAAAGCGTATAACGTATAACGTATAACGTATAACGTATAACGTGTAACGCATAACGTATAACGTATAACATATAACGTATAACGTATAACGTATATCGTATAACGTATAACGTATAACGTATAACGTATAACGTATAACGTATAACGTATAACGTATAACGTATAACGTATAACGTATCACGTATATAGTAAAGCGTATAACGTATAACGTATATCGTAAAGCGTATAACGTATATCGCATAACGTATAACGTGTAACGTATAACGTGTAACGTATAACGTATAACGTATAACATATAACGTATAACGTATAACGTATATCGTATAACGTATAACGTATAACGTATAACGTATAACGTATAACGTATAACGTATAACGTATAACGTATAACGTGTAACGTATAACGTACAACGTATAACGTATAACGTATAACGTATAACGTATAACGTATAACGTATAACGTATAACGTATAACGTATAACGTATAACGTATATAGTAAAGCGTATAACGTATATCGTAAAGCGTATAACGTATATCGCATAACGTATAACGTGTAACGTATAACGTGTAACGTATAACGTATAACGTATAACATATAACGTATAACGTATAACGTATATCGTATAACGTATAACGTATAACGTATAACGTATATCGTATAACGTATAACGTATAACGTATAACGTATAACGTATAACGTATAACGTAGAACGAATAACGTATAACGTGTAACGTATAACGTGTAACGTATAACGTATAAGGTATAACGTATAACGTATAACGTATAACGTATAAAGTATAACGTATAACGTATAACGTATAACGTATAACGTATAACGTATAACTTATAACGTATAACGTATAACGTATATCGTATAACGTATAACGTATAACGTATAACGTATAACGTATAACGTATAACGTATAACGTACAACGTTTAACGTATAACGTGTATCGTAAAGCGTATAACGTATAACGTATAACGTATAACGTATAACGTGTAACGTATAACGTATAACGTATAACATATAACGTATAACGTATAACGTATATCGTATAACGTATAACGTATAACGTATAACGTATAACGTATAACGTATAACGTATAACGTATAACGTATAACGTATCACGTATAACGTATACCGTATAACGTATAACGTATAACGTATAACGTATAACCTATAATATATAACGTATAACGTATAACGTATAACGTATAACGTATAACGTATAACGTATAACGTATAACGAATAACGTATAACGTATAACGTATAACGTATAACGTATAACGTATAACGTATAACGTATAACGTATAACGTATAACGTATAACGTATAACGTATATAGTAAAGCGTATAACGTATAACGTATATCGTAAAGCGTATAACGTGTAACGTGTAACGTGTAACGTGTAACGTGTAACGTGTAACGTGTAACGTGTAACGTGTAACGTGTAACGTGTAACGTGTAACGTGTAACGTGTAACGTGTAACGTGTAACGTGTAACGTATAACGTATAACGTATAACATATAACGTATAACGTATAACGTATAACGTATAACGTATAACGTATAACGTATAACGTATAACGTATAACGTATAACGTATATAGTAAAGCGTATAACGTATAACGTATATCGTAAAGCGTATAACGTATATCGCATAACGTATAACGTGTAACGTATAACGTGTAACGTATAACGTATAACGTATAACATATAACGTATAACGTATAACGTATATCGTATAACGTATAACGTATAACGTATAACGTATAACGTATAACGTATAACGTATAACGTATAACGTATAACGTATAACGTATCACGTATATAGTAAAGCGTATAACGTATAACGTATATCGTAAAGCGTATAACGTATATCGCATAACGTATAACGTGTAACGTATAACGTGTAACGTATAACGTATAACGTATAACATATAACGTATAACGTATAACGTATATCGTATAACGTATAACGTATAACGTATAACGTATAACGTATAACGTATAACGTATAACGTATAACGTATAACGTGTAACGTATAACGTACAACGTATAACGTATAACGTATAACGTATAACGTATAACGTATAACGTATAACGTATAACGTATAACGTATAACGTATAACGTATAACGTATATCGTATAACGTATAACGTATAACGTATAACGTAGAACGTGTAACGTATAACGTATAACGTATAACATATAACGTATAACGTATAACGTATATCGTATAACGTATAACGTGTAACGTATAACGTATAACGTATAACGTATAACGTATAACGTATAACGTATATCGTATAACGTATAACGTATAACGTATAACGTATAACGTATAACGTATAACGTATAACGTATAACGTATAACGTATAACGTATAACGTATAACGTATAACGTATAACGTATAACGTGTGACGTATAACGTATAACGTATAACGTATAACGTATAACGTATAACGTATAACGTATAACGTATAACGTATAACGTATAACGTATAACGTATAACGTATAACGTATATAGTAAAGCGTATAACGTATATCGTAAAGCGTATAACGTATATCGCATAACGTATAACGTGTAACGTATAACGTGTAACGTATAACGTATAACGTATAACATATAACGTATAACGTATAACGTATAACGTATATCGTATAACGTATAACGTATAACGTATAACGTATATCGTATAACGTATAACGTATAACGTATAACGTATAACGTATAACGTATATCGTATAACGTATAACGTATAACGTATAACGTAGAACGTATAACGTACAACGTTTAACGTATAACGTGTATCGTAAAGCGTATAACGTATAACGTATAACGTATAACGTGTAACGTATAACGTATAACGTATAACATATAACGTATAACGTATAACGTATATCGTATAACGTATAACGTATAACGTATAACGTATAACGTATAACGTATAACGTATAACGTATAACGTATAACGTATAACGTATACCGTATAACGTATAACGTATAACGTATAACGTATAACCTATAACATATAACGTATAACGTATAACGTATAACGTAGATCGTAAAGCGTGTAAAGTATATCGTATAACGTATAACGTATAACGTATAACGTATAACGTATAACGTATAACGTATAACGTATAACGTATAACGTATAACGTATAACGTATAACGTATAACGTATAACGTATAACGTATAACGTATAACGTATAACGTATAACGTATAACGTATAACGTATAACGTATAACGAATAACGTATAACGTATAACGTATAACGTATAACGTATAACGTATAACGTATAACGTATAACGTATAACGTATAACGTATAACGTATAACGTATATAGTAAAGCGTATAACGTATAACGTATATCGTAAAGCGTATAACGTATATCGCATAACGTATAACGTGCAACGTATAACGTGTAACGTATAACGTATAACGTATAACATATAACGTATAACGTATAACGTATATCGTATAACGTATAACGTATAACGTATAACGTATAACGCATAACGTATAACGTATAACTTATAAGGCATAACCTAGAACGTATACCGTATAACGTATAATGTATGACGTATAACGTATAACGTATAACGTATAACGTATAACGTATAACGTATAACGTATAACGTGTAACGTATAACGTATAACGTATAACGTGTAACGTATAACGTATAACGTATACCGTATAACGTATAACGTATAACGTATAACGTAGATCGTAAAGCGTGTAAAGTATATCGTATAACGTATAACGTATAACGTATAACGTATAACGTATAACGTATAACGTGTAACGTATAACGTATAACGTATAACATATAACGTATAACGTATAACGTATATCGTATAACGTATAACGTATAACGTATAACGTATAACGTATAACGTATAACGTATAACTTATAAGGCATAACCTAGAACGTATACCGTATAACGTATAATGTATGACGTATAACGTATAACGTATAACGTATAACGTATAACGTATAACGTATAACGTATAACGTATAACGTGTAACGTATAACGTATAACGTATAACGTGTAACGTATAACGTGTAACGTATAACGTATAACGTATAACGTATAACGTATAACGTATAACGTATAACGTATAACGTATAACGTATAACGTATAACGTGTAACGTATAACGTGTAACGTGTAACGTGTAACGTGTAACGTATAACGTATAACGTATAACGTATAACATATAACGTATAACGTATAACGTATAACGTATATCGTATAACGTATAACGTATAACGTATAACGTATATCGTATAACGTATAACGTATAACGTATAACGTATAACGTATAACGTATATCGTATAACGTATAACGTATAACGTATAACGTAGAACGTATAACGTACAACGTTTAACGTATAACGTGTATCGTAAAGCGTATAACGTATAACGTATAACGTATAACGTGTAACGTATAACGTATAACGTATAACATATAACGTATAACGTATAACGTATATCGTATAACGTATAACGTATAACGTATAACGTATAACGTATAACGTATAACGTATAACGTATAACGTATAACGTATAACGTATACCGTATAACGTATAACGTATAACGTATAACGTATAACCTATAACATATAACGTATAACGTATAACGTATAACGTAGATCGTAAAGCGTGTAAAGTATATCGTATAACGTATAACGTATAACGTATAACGTATAACGTATAACGTATAACGTATAACGTATAACGTATAACGTATAACGTATAACGTATAACGTATAACGTATAACGTATAACGTATAACGTATAACGTATAACGTATAACGTATAACGTATAACGTATAACGTATAACGAATAACGTATAACGTATAACGTATAACGTATAACGTATAACGTATAACGTATAACGTATAACGTATAACGTATAACGTATAACGTATAACGTATATAGTAAAGCGTATAACGTATAACGTATATCGTAAAGCGTATAACGTATATCGCATAACGTATAACGTGCAACGTATAACGTGTAACGTATAACGTATAACGTATAACATATAACGTATAACGTATAACGTATATCGTATAACGTATAACGTATAACGTATAACGTATAACGTATAACGTATAACGTATAACTTATAAGGCATAACCTAGAACGTATACCGTATAACGTATAATGTATGACGTATAACGTATAACGTATAACGTATAACGTATAACGTATAACGTATAACGTATAACGTGTAACGTATAACGTATAACGTATAACGTGTAACGTATAACGTATAACGTATACCGTATAACGTATAACGTATAACGTATAACGTAGATCGTAAAGCGTGTAAAGTATATCGTATAACGTATAACGTATAACGTATAACGTATAACGTATAACGTATAACGTGTAACGTGTAACGTGTAACGTGTAACGTATAACGTATAACGTATAACGTATAACGTGTAACGTATAACGTGTAACGTATAACGTATAACGTATAACATATAACGTATAACGTATAACGTATATCGTATAACGTATAACGTATAACGTATAACGTATAACGTATAACGTATAACGTATAACTTATAAGGCATAACCTAGAACGTATACCGTATAACGTATAATGTATGACGTATAACGTATAACGTATAACGTATAACGTATAACGTATAACGTATAACGTGTAACGTATAACCTATAACGTGTAACGTATAACGTATAACGTATAACGTATAACGTATAACGTATAACGTATAACGTATAACGTATATCGTATAACGTATATCGTATAACGTATAACGTATAACGTATAACGTATAACGCATAACGTATAACGTATAACGCATAACGTATAACGTGTAACGTATGATGCATGGCCAATACTGTTTAACGTATAACGTATAACGTATAACGTATAACGTATAACGTGTAACGTATAACGTGTAACGTATAACGTATAACGTATAACGTATAACGTATAACGTATAACGTATAACGTATAACGTATAACGTATAACGTATAACGTGTAACGTATAACGTGTAACGTGTAACGTGTAACGTGTAACGTATAACGTATAACGTATAACGTATAACGTATAACGTATAACGTATAACGTATAACGTATAACGTATAACGTATAACGTATAACGAATAACGTATAACGTATAACGTATAACGTATAACGTATAACGTATAACGTATAACGTATATCGTATAACGTATAACGTATAACGTATAACGTATAACGTATTACGTACAACGTTTAACGTATAACGTGTATCGTATGATGCATAGCCTATACTGTATAACGTATAACGTATAACGTTTAACGTGTAACGTATAACGTATAACGTATAACGTACAACGTTTAACGTATAACGTGTATCGTAAAGCGTATAACGTATAACGTATAACGTATAACGTATAACGTGTAACGTATAACGTATAACGTATAACGTATAACGTATAACGTATAACGTATAACGTATAACGTATAACGTATAACGTATAACCTATAACGTATAACGTATAACGGATAACATATAACGTATAACGTATAACGTATAACGTATAACGTATAACGTATAACGCATAACGTATAACGTGTAACGTATGATGCATAGCCTATACTGTATAACGTATAACGTATAACGTTTAACGTGTAACGTATAACGTATAACGTATAACGTACAACGTTTAACGTATAACGTGTATCGTAAAGCGTATAACGTATAACGTATAACGTATAACGTATAACGTGTAACGTATAACGTATAACGTATAACATATCACGTATAACGTATAACGTATATCGTATAACGTATAACGTATAACGTATAACGTATAACGTATAACGTATAACGTATAACGTATAACGTATAACGTATAACTTATAAGGCATAACCTAGAACGTATACCGTATAACGTATAATCTATGACGTATAACGAATAACGTATAACGTATAACGCATAACGTATAACGTGTAACGTATGATGCATAGCCAATACTGTTTAACGTATAACGTATAACGTATAACGTATAACGTATAACGTATAACGTATAACGTGTAACGTATAACGTGTAACGTATAACGTATAACGTATAACGTATAACGTATAACGTATAACGTATAACGTATAACGTATAACGTGTAACGTATAACGTGTAACGTGTAACGTGTAACGTATAACGTATAACGTATAACGTATAACGTATAACGTATAACGTATAACGTATAACGTATAACGTATAACGTATAACGTATAACGTATAACGTATAACGAATAACGTATAACGTATAACGTATAACGTATAACGTATAACGTATAACGTATAACGTATAACGTATAACGTATAACTTATAAGGCATAACCTAGAACGTATACCGTATAACGTATAATGTATGACGTATAACGTATAACGTATAACGTATAACGTATAACGTATAACGTATAACGTGTAACGTATAACGTATAACGTATAACGTGTAACGTATGATGCATAGCCTATACTGTATAACGTATAACGTATAACGTCTAACGTGTAACGTATAACGTATAACGTATAACGTACAACGTTTAACGTATAACGTGTATCGTAAAGCGTATAACGTATAACGTATAACGTATAACGTATAACGTATAACGTATAACGTATAACGTATAACGTATAACGTATATAGTAAAGCGTATAACGTATAACGTATATCGTAAAGCGTATAACGTATATCGCATAACGTATAACGTGTAACGTATAACGTGTAACGTATAACGTATAACGTATAACATATAACGTATAACGTATAACGTATATCGTATAACGTATAACGTATAACGTATAACGTATAACGTATAACGTATAACTTATAAGGCATAACCTAGAACGTATACCGTATAACGTATAATGTATAACGTATAACGAATAACGTATAACGTATAACGCATAACGTATAACGTGTAACGTATGATGCATAGCCAATACTGTTTAACGTATAACGTATAACGTATAACGTATAACGTATAACGTATAACGTGTAACGTATAACGTGTAACGTATAACGTATAACGTATAACGTATAACGTATAACGTACAACGTATAACGTATACCGTATAACGTATAACGTATAACGTATAACGTATAACCTATAACATATAACGTATAACGTATAAAGTATAACGTAGATCGTAAAGCGTGTAAAGTATATCGTATAACGTATAACGTATAACGTATAACGTATAACGTATAACGTATAACGTATAACGTATAACGTATAACGTATAACGTATAACGTATAACGTATAACGTATAACGTATAACGTATAACGTATAACGTATAACGTATAACGTATAACGTATAACGAATAACGTATAACGTATAACGTATAACGTATAACGTATAACGTATAACGTATAACGTATAACGTATAACGTATAACGTATAACGTATAACGTATAACGTATATTGTAAAGCGTATAACGTATAACGTATATCGTAGAGCGTATAACGTATATCGCATAACGTATAACGTGTAACGTATAACGTGTAACGTATAACGTATAACGTATAACATATAACGTATAACGTATAACGTATATCGTATAACGTATAACGTATAACGTATAACGTATAACGTAAAACGTATAACGTATAACGTATAACGTATAACGTATAACTTATAAGGCATAACCTAGAACGTATACCGTATAACGTATAATGTATGACGTATAACGTATAACGTATAACGTATAACGTATAACGTATAACGTGTAACGTATAACGTATAACGTATAACGTATAACGTATAACGTGTAACGTATAACGTGTAACGTATAACGTATAACGTATAACGTATAACGTATAACGTATAACGTATAACGTATAACGTATAACGTGTAACGTATAACGTGTAACGTATAACGTATAACGTATAACGTATAACGTATAACGTATAACGTATAACGTATAACGTATAACGTATAACGTATAACGTATAACGTATAACGTATAACGTATAACGTATAACGTATAACGTATAACGTATAACGTATAACGTATAACGTATAACGTATAACGTATATCGTATAACGTATAACGTATAACGTATAACGTATAACGTATAACGTATAACGTATAACGTATAACGTATAACGTATAACGTATAACGTATAACGTATAACGTATAACGTATAACGTATAACGTATAACGTATAACGTATAACGTATATCGTATAACGTATAACGTATAACGTATAACGTATAACGTATTACGTACAACGTTTAACGTATAACGTGTATCGTAAAGCGTATAACGTATAACGTATAACGTATAACGTGTAACGTGTAACGTGTAACGTATAACGTATAACGTATAACGTATAACGTATAACGTATAACGTATATCGTATAACGCATAACGTATAACGCATAACGCATAACGCATAACGCATAACGCATAACGCATAACGCATAACGCATAACGCATAACGCATAACGCATAACGCATAACGCATAACGCATAACGCATAACGCATAACGCATAACGCATAACGCATAACGCATAACGCATAACGCATAACGCATAACGCATAACGCATAACGCATAACGCATAACGCATAACGCATAACGCATAACGCATAACGCATAACGCATAACGCATAACGCATAACGCATAACGCATAACGCATAACGCATAACGCATAACGCATAACGCATAACGCATAACGCATAACGCATAACGCATAACGCATAACGCATAACGCATAACGCATAACGCATAACGCATAACGCATAACGCATAACGCATAACGCATAACGCATAACGCATAACGCATAACGCATAACGCATAACGCATAACGCATAACGCATAACGCATAACGCATAACGCATAACGCATAACGCATAACGCATAACGCATAACGCATAACGCATAACGCATAACGCATAACGCATAACGCATAACGCATAACGCATAACGTATAACGTATAACGTATAACGTATAACTTATAAGGCATAACCTAGAACGTATACCGTATAACGTATAATGTATGACGTATAACGTATAACGTATAACGTATAACGTATAACGTATAACGTGTAACGTATAACGTATAACGTATAACGTATAACGTATAACGTGTAACGTATAACGTGTAACGTATAACGTATAACGTATAACGTATAACGTATAACGTATAACGTATAACGTATAACGTATAACGTGTAACGTATAACGTGTAACGTATAACGTATAACGTATAACGTATAACGTATAACGTATAACGTATAACGTATAACGTATAACGTATAACGTATAACGTATAACGTATAACGTATAACGTATAACGTATAACGTATAACGTATAACGTATAACGTATAACGTATAACGTATAACGTATAACGTATAACGTATATCGTATAACGTATAACGTATAACGTATAACGTATAACGTATAACGTATAACGTATAACGTATAACGTATAACGTATAACGTATAACGTATAACGTATAACGTATAACGTATAACGTATAACGTATAACGTATAACGTATAACGTATATCGTATAACGTATAACGTATAACGTATAACGTATAACGTATTACGTACAACGTTTAACGTATAACGTGTATCGTAAAGCGTATAACGTATAACGTATAACGTATAACGTGTAACGTGTAACGTGTAACGTATAACGTATAACGTATAACGTATAACGTATAACGTATAACGTATATCGTATAACGCATAACGTATAACGCATAACGCATAACGCATAACGCATAACGCATAACGCATAACGCATAACGCATAACGCATAACGCATAACGCATAACGCATAACGCATAACGCATAACGCATAACGCATAACGCATAACGCATAACGCATAACGCATAACGCATAACGCATAACGCATAACGCATAACGCATAACGCATAACGCATAACGCATAACGCATAACGCATAACGCATAACGCATAAACGCATAACGCATAACGCATAACGCATAACGCATAACGCATAACGCATAACGCATAACGCATAACGCATAACGCATAACGCATAACGCATAACGCATAACGCATAACGCATAACGCATAACGCATAACGCATAACGCATAACGCATAACGCATAACGCATAACGCATAACGCATAACGCATAACGCATAACGCATAACGCATAACGCATAACGCATAACGCATAACGCATAACGCATAACGCATAACGCATAACGCATAACGCATAACGCATAACGCATAACGCATAACGCATAACGCATAACGCATAACGCATAACGCATAACGCATAACGCATAACGCATAACGCATAACGCATAACGCATAACGCATAACGCATAACGCATAACGCATAACGCATAACGCATAACGCATAACGCATAACGCATAACGCATAACGCATAACGCATAACGCATAACGCATAACGCGTAACGTGTAACGTGTAACGCATAACGCATAACGCATAACGCGTAACGCGTAACGCGTAACGTGTAACGTATAACGTGTAACGTATAACGTATAACGTATAACGTATAACGTATAACGTATATCGTATATCGTATAACGTATAACGTATAACGTATAACGTATAACGTATATCGTATAACGTATAACGTATAACGTATAACGTATAACGTATATAGTAAGGCGTATAACGTATATCGTAAAGCGTATAACGTATATCGCATAACGTATAACGTGTAACGTATAACGTGTGACGTATAACGTATAACGTATAACATATAACGTATAACGTATAACGTATATCGTATAACGTATAACGTATAACGTATAACGTATAACGAATAACGTATAACGTATAACGCATAACGTATAACGTGTAACGTATGATGCATAGCCAATACTGTTTAACGTATAACGTATAACGTATAACGTATAACGTATAACGTATAACTTATAAGGCATAACCTAGAACGTATACCGTATAACGTATAATCTATGACGTATAACGAATAACGTATAACGTATAAAGCATAACGTATAACGTATAACCTATAACGTATAACGTATAACGTATAACTTATAACGTATAACGTATAACGTATAACGTATATCGTATAACGTATAACGTATAACGTATAACGTATAACGTATAACGTACAACGTTTAACGTATAACGTGTATCGTAAAGCGTATAACGTATAACGTATAACGTATAACGTATAACGTGTAACGTATAACGTATAACGTATAACATATAACGTATAACGTATAACGTATATCGTATAACGTATAACGTATAACGTATAACGTATAACGTATAACGTATAACGTATAACGTATAACTTATAAGGCATAACCTAGAACGTATACCGTATAACGTATAATCTATGACGTATAACGAATAACGTATAACGTATAACGCATAACGTATAACGTGTAACGTATGATGCATAGCCAATACTGTTTAACGTATAACGTATAACGTATAACGTATAACGTATAACGTGTAACGTATAACGTGTAACGTATAACGTATAACGTATAACGTATAACGTATAACGTATAACGTATAACGTGTAACGTATAACGTGTAACGTATAACGTGTAACGTATAACGTGTAACGTATAACGCATAACGTATAACGTATAACGTATAACGTATAACGTATAACGTATAACGTATAACGTATAACCTATAACGTATAACGTATAACGTATAACGTATAACGTATAACGTATAACGTATAACGTATAACGTATAACGTATATCGTATAACGTATAACGTATAACGTATAACGTATAACGTATTACGTACAACGTTTAACGTATAACGTGTATCGTAAAGCGTATAACGTATAACGTATAACGTATAACGTGTAACGTATAACGTATAACGTATAACGTATAACATATAACGTATAACGTATAACGTATATCGTATAACGTATAACGTATAACGTGTAACGTATAACGTATAACGTATAACGCATAACGTATAACGTGTAACGTATGATGCATAGCCTATACTGTATAACGTATAACGTATAACGTTTAACGTGTAACGTATAACGTATAACGTATAACGTACAACGTTTAACGTATAACGTGTATCGTAAAGCGTATAACGTATAACGAATAACGTATAACGTGTAACGTATAACGTATAACGTATAACATATCACGTATAACGTATAACGTATATCGTATAACGTATAACGTATAACGTATAACGTATAACGTATAACGTATAACGTATAACGTATAACGTATAACTTATAAGGCATAACCTAGAACGTATACCGTATAACGTATAATCTATGACGTATAACGAATAACGTATAACGTATAACGCATAACGTATAACGTGTAACGTATGATGCATAGCCAATACTGTTTAACGTATAACGTATAACGTATAACGTATAACGTATAACGTATAACGTATAACGTGTAACGTATAACGTGTAACGTATAACGTATAACGTATAACGTATAACGTATAACGTATAACGTATAACGTATAACGTATAACGTATAACGTATAACGTATAACGTGTAACGTATAACGTGTAACGTGTAACGTGTAACGTATAACGTATAACGTATAACGTATAACGTATAACGTATAACGTATAACGTATAACGTATAACGTATAACGTACAACGTATAACGTATAACGTATAACGTATAACGAATAACGTATAACGTATAACGTATTACGTATAACGTATAACGTATAACGTATAACGTATAACGTATAACGTATAACGTATAACGTATAACTTATAAGGCATAACCTAGAACGTATACCGTATAACGTATAATCTATGACGTATAACGTATAACGTATAACGTATAACGTATAACGTATAACGTATAACGTATAACGTATAACGTATAACGTATAACGTATAACGTATAACGTATAACGTATAACGTATAACGTATAACGTATAACGTATAACGTATAACGTATAACGTGTAACGTATAACGTGTAACGTGTAACGTGTAACGTATAACGTATAACGTATAACGTATAACGTATAACGTATAACGTATAACGTATAACGTATAACGTATAACGTACAACGTATAACGTATAACGTATAACGTATAACGAATAACGTATAACGTATAACGTATAACGTATAACGTATAACGTATAACGTATAACGTATAACGTATAACGTATAACGTATAACGTATAACTTATAAGGCATAACCTAGAACGTATACCGTATAACGTATAATCTATGACGTATAACGTATAACGTATAACGTATAACGTATAACGTATAACGTATAACGTATAACGTATAACGTATAACGTATAACGTATAACGAATAACGTATAACGTATAACGTATAACGTATAACGTATAACGTATAACGTATAACGTATAACGTATAACGTATAACGTATAACGTATAACGTATAACGTATATTGTAAAGCGTATAACGTATAACGTATATCGTAGAGCGTATAACGTATATCGCATAACGTATAACGTGTAACGTATAACGTGTAACGTATAACGTATAACGTATAACATATAACGTATAACGTATAACGTATATCGTATAACGTATAACGTATAACGTATAACGTATAACGTATAACGTATAACGTATAACGTATAACGTATAACGTATAACTTATAAGGCATAACCTAGAACGTATACCGTATAACGTATAATCTATGACGTATAACGTATAACGTATAACGTATAACGTATAACGTATAACGTATAACGTATAACGTATAACGTATAACGTATAACGTATAACGAATAACGTATAACGTATAACGTATAACGTATAACGTATAACGTATAACGTATAACGTATAACGTATAACGTATAACGTATAACGTATAACGTATAACGTATATTGTAAAGCGTATAACGTATAACGTATATCGTAGAGCGTATAACGTATATCGCATAACGTATAACGTGTAACGTATAACGTGTAACGTATAACGTATAACGTATAACATATAACGTATAACGTATAACGTATATCGTATAACGTATAACGTATAACGTATAACGTATAACGTAAAACGTATAACGTATAACGTATAACGTATAACGTATAACTTATAAGGCATAACCTAGAACGTATACCGTATAACGTATAACGTATAACGTATAACGTATAACGTATAACGTATAACGTATAACGTATAACGTATAACGTATAACGTATAACGTATAACGAATAACGTATAACGTATAACGTATAACGTATAACGTATAACGTATAACGTATAACGTATAACGTATAACGTATAACGTATAACGTATAACGTATAACGTATATTGTAAAGCGTATAACGTATAACGTATATCGTAGAGCGTATAACGCATAACGCGTAACGCGTAACGCGTAACGTGTAACGTATAACGTGTAACGTATAACGTATAACGTATAACGTATAACGTATAACGTATATCGTATATCGTATAACGTATAACGTATAACGAATAACGTATAACGTATAACGTATAACGTATAACGTATAACGTATAACGTATAACGTATAACGTATAACGTATAACGTATAACGTACAACGTATAACGTATAACGTATAACGTATAACGAATAACGTATAACGTATAACGTATAACGTATAACGTATAACGTATAACGTATAACGTATAACGTATAACGTATAACGTATAACGTATAACTTATAAGGCATAACCTAGAACGTATACCGTATAACGTATAATCTATGACGTATAACGTATAACGTATAACGTATAACGTATAACGTATAACGTATAACGTATAACGTATAACGTATAACGTATAACGTATAACGAATAACGTATAACGTATAACGTATAACGTATAACGTATAACGTATAACGTATAACGTATAACGTATAACGTATAACGTATAACGTATAACGTATAACGTATATTGTAAAGCGTATAACGTATAACGTATATCGTAGAGCGTATAACGTATATCGCATAACGTATAACGTGTAACGTATAACGTGTAACGTATAACGTATAACGTATAACATATAACGTATAACGTATAACGTATATCGTATAACGTATAACGTATAACGTATAACGTATAACGTAAAACGTATAACGTATAACGTATAACGTATAACGTATAACTTATAAGGCATAACCTAGAACGTATACCGTATAACGTATAATGTATGACGTATAACGTATAACGTATAACGTATAACGTATAACGTATAACGTGTAACGTATAACGTGTAACGTATAACGTATAACGTATAACGTGTAACGTATAACGTGTAACGTATAACGTATAACGTATAACGTATAACGTATAACGTATAACGTATAACGTGTAACGTATAACGTGTAACGTATAACGTATAACGTATAACGTATAACGTATAACGTATAACGTATAACGTATAACGTATAACGTATAACGTATAACGTATAACGTATAACGTATAACGTATAACGTATAACGTATAACGTATAACGTATAACGTATAACGTATAACGTATAACGTATAACGTATATCGTATAACGTATAACGTATAACGTATAACGTATAACGTATAACGTATAACGTATAACGTATAACGTATAACGTATAACGTATAACGTATAACGTATAACGTATAACGTATAACGTATAACGTATAACGTATATCGTATAACGTATAACGTATAACGTATAACGTATAACGTATTACGTACAACGTTTAACGTATAACGTGTATCGTAAAGCGTATAACGTATAACGTATAACGTATAACGTGTAACGTGTAACGTGTAACGTATAACGTATAACGTATAACGTATAACGTATAACGTATAACGTATATCGTATAACGCATAACGTATAACGCATAACGCATAACGCATAACGCATAACGCATAACGCATAACGCATAACGCATAACGCATAACGCATAACGCATAACGCATAACGCATAACGCATAACGCATAACGCATAACGCATAACGCATAACGCATAACGCATAACGCATAACGCATAACGCATAACGCATAACGCATAACGCATAACGCATAACGCATAACGCATAACGCATAACGCATAACGCATAACGCATAACGCATAACGCATAACGCATAACACATAACGCATAACGCATAACGCATAACGCATAACGCATAACGCATAACGCATAACGCATAACGCATAACGCATAACGCATAACGCATAACGCATAACGCATAACGCGTAACGTGTAACGTGTAACGCATAACGCATAACGCATAACGCGTAACGCGTAACGCGTAACGTGTAACGTATAACGTGTAACGTATAACGTATAACGTATAACGTATAACGTATAACGTATATCGTATATCGTATAACGTATAACGTATAACGTATAACGTATAACGTATATCGTATAACGTATAACGTATAACGTATAACGTATAACGTATAACGTATATAGTAAGGCGTATAACGTATATCGTAAAGCGTATAACGTATATCGCATAACGTATAACGTGTAACGTATAACGTGTGACGTATAACGTATAACGTATAACATATAACGTATAACGTATAACGTATATCGTATAACGTATAACGTATAACGTATAACGTATAACGAATAACGTATAACGTATAACGCATAACGTATAACGTGTAACGTATGATGCATAGCCAATACTGTTTAACGTATAACGTATAACGTATAACGTATAACGTATAACGTGTAACGTATAACGTGTAACGTATAACGTATAACGTATAACGTATAACGTATAACGTATAACGTATAACGTATAACGTGTAACGTATAACGTGTAACGTATAACGTGTAACGTATAACGTGTAACGTATAACGCATAACGTATAACGTATAACGTATAACGTATAACGTATAACGTATAACGTATAACGTATAACCTATAACGTATAACGTATAACGTATAACGTATAACGTATAACGTATAACGTATAACGTATAACGTATAACGTATATCGTATAACGTATAACGTATAACGTATAACGTATAACGTATTACGTACAACGTTTAACGTATAACTTATAAGGCATAACCTAGAACGTATACCGTATAACGTATAATGTATGACGTATAACGTATAACGTATAACGTATAACGTATAACGTATAACGTGTAACGTATAACGTATAACGTATAACGTATAACGTATAACGTGTAACGTATAACGTGTAACGTATAACGTATAACGTATAACGTATAACGTATAACGTATAACGTATAACGTATAACGTATAACGTGTAACGTATAACGTGTAACGTATAACGTATAACGTATAACGTATAACGTATAACGTATAACGTATAACGTATAACGTATAACGTATAACGTATAACGTATAACGTATAACGTATAACGTATAACGTATAACGTATAACGTATAACGTATAACGTATAACGTATAACGTATAACGTATAACGTATATCGTATAACGTATAACGTATAACGTATAACGTATAACGTATAACGTATAACGTATAACGTATAACGTATAACGTATAACGTATAACGTATAACGTATAACGTATAACGTATAACGTATAACGTATAACGTATAACGTATAACGTATATCGTATAACGTATAACGTATAACGTATAACGTATAACGTATTACGTACAACGTTTAACGTATAACGTGTATCGTAAAGCGTATAACGTATAACGTATAACGTATAACGTGTAACGTGTAACGTGTAACGTATAACGTATAACGTATAACGTATAACGTATAACGTATAACGTATATCGTATAACGCATAACGCATAACGCATAACGCATAACGCATAACGCATAACGCATAACGCATAACGCATAACGCATAACGCATAACGCATAACGCATAACGCATAACGCATAACGCATAACGCATAACGCATAACGCATAACGCATAACGCATAACGCATAACGCATAACGCATAACGCATAACGCATAACGCATAACGCATAACGCATAACGCATAACGCATAACGCATAACGCATAACGCATAACGCATAACGCATAACGCATAACGCATAACGCATAACGCATAACGCATAACGCATAACGCATAACGCATAACGCATAACGCATAACGCATAACGCATAACGCATAACGCATAACGCATAACGCATAACGCATAACGCATAACGCATAACGCATAACGCATAACGCATAACGCATAACGCATAACGCATAACGCATAACGCATAACGCATAACGCATAACGCATAACGCATAACGCATAACGCATAACGCATAACGCATAACGCATAACGCATAACGCATAACGCATAACGCATAACGCATAACGCATAACGCATAACGCATAACGCATAACGCATAACGCATAACGCATAACGCATAACGCATAACGCATAACGCATAACGCATAACGCATAACGCATAACGCATAACGCATAACGCATAACGCATAACGCATAACGCATAACGCATAACGCATAACGCATAACGCATAACGCATAACGCATAACGCATAACGCATAACGCATAACGCATAACGCGTAACGCGTAACGCGTAACGTGTAACGCATAACGCATAACGCGTAACGCGTAACGCGTAACGCGTAACGTGTAACGTATAACGTGTAACGTATAACGTATAACGTATAACGTATAACGTATAACGTATATCGTATATCGTATAACGTATAACGTATAACGTATAACGTATAACGTATATCGTATAACGTATAACGTATAACGTATAACGTATAACGTATATAGTAAGGCGTATAACGTATATCGTAAAGCGTATAACGTATATCGTATAACGTATAACGTGTAACGTATAACGTGTGACGTATAACGTATAACGTATAACATATAACGTATAACGTATAACGTATATCGTATAACGTATAACGTATAACGTATAACGTATAACGAATAACGTATAACGTATAACGCATAACGTATAACGTGTAACGTATGATGCATAGCCAATACTGTTTAACGTATAACGTATAACGTATAACGTATAACGTATAACGTATAACTTATAAGGCATAACCTAGAACGTATACCGTATAACGTATAATCTATGACGTATAACGAATAACGTATAACGTATAAAGTATAACGTATAACGTATAACCTATAACGTATAACGTATAACGTATAACTTATAACGTATAACGTATAACGTATAACGTATATCGTATAACGTATAACGTATAACGTATAACGTATAACGTATAACGTACAACGTTTAACGTATAACGTGTATCGTAAAGCGTATAACGTATAACGTATAACGTATAACGTATAACGTGTAACGTATAACGTATAACGTATAACATATAACGTATAACGTATAACGTATATCGTATAACGTATAACGTATAACGTATAACGTATAACGTATAACGTATAACGTATAACGTATAACTTATAAGGCATAACCTAGAACGTATACCGTATAACGTATAATCTATGACGTATAACGAATAACGTATAACGTATAACGCATAACGTATAACGTGTAACGTATGATGCATAGCCAATACTGTTTAACGTATAACGTATAACGTATAACGTATAACGTATAACGTATAACTTATAAGGCATAACCTAGAACGTATACCGTATAACGTATAATCTATGACGTATAACGAATAACGTATAACGTATAAAGTATAACGTATAACGTATAACCTATAACGTATAACGTATAACGTATAACTTATAACGTATAACGTATAACGTATAACGTATATCGTATAACGTATAACGTATAACGTATAACGTATAACGTATAACGTATAACGTATAACGTATAACCTATAACGTATAACGTATAACGTATAACGTATAACGTATAACATATAACGTATAACGTATAACTTATAAGGCATAACCTAGAACGTATACCGTATAACGTATAATCTATGACGTATAACGAATAACGTATAACGTATAACGCATAACGTATAACGTGTAACGTATGATGCATAGCCAATACTGTTTAACGTATAACGTATAACGTATAACGTATAACGTATAACGTGTAACGTATAACGTGTAACGTATAACGTATAACGTATAACCTATAACGTATAACGTATAACGTATAACTTATAACGTATAACGTATAACGTATAACGTATATCGTATAACGTATAACGTATAACGTATAACGTATAACGTATAACGTACAACGTTTAACGTATAACGTGTATCGTAAAGCGTATAACGTATAACGTATAACGTATAACGTGTAACGTATAACGTATAACGTATAACGTATAACATATAACGTATAACGTATAACGTATATCGTATAACGTATAACGTATAACGTGTAACGTATAACGTATAACGTATAACGCATAACGTATAACGTGTAACGTATGATGCATAGCCTATACTGTATAACGTATAACGTATAACGTTTAACGTGTAACGTATAACGTATAACGTATAACGTACAACGTTTAACGTATAACGTGTATCGTAAAGCGTATAACGTATAACGAATAACGTATAACGTGTAACGTATAACGTATAACGTATAACATATCACGTATAACGTATAACGTATATCGTATAACGTATAACGTATAACGTATAACGTATAACGTATAACGTATAACGTATAACGTATAACGTATAACTTATAAGGCATAACCTAGAACGTATACCGTATAACGTATAATCTATGACGTATAACGAATAACGTATAACGTATAACGCATAACGTATAACGTGTAACGTATGATGCATAGCCAATACTGTTTAACGTATAACGTATAACGTATAACGTATAACGTATAACGTATAACGTATAACGTGTAACGTATAACGTGTAACGTATAACGTATAACGTATAACGTATAACGTATAACGTATAACGTATAACGTATAACGTATAACGTATAACGTATAACGTATAACGTGTAACGTATAACGTGTAACGTGTAACGTGTAACGTATAACGTATAACGTATAACGTATAACGTATAACGTATAACGTATAACGTATAACGTATAACGTATAACGTACAACGTATAACGTATAACGTATAACGTATAACGAATAACGTATAACGTATAACGTATAACGTATAACGTATAACGTATAACGTATAACGTATAACGTATAACGTATAACGTATAACGTATAACTTATAAGGCATAACCTAGAACGTATACCGTATAACGTATAATCTATGACGTATAACGTATAACGTATAACGTATAACGTATAACGTATAACGTATAACGTATAACGTATAACGTATAACGTATAACGTATAACGTATAACGTATAACGTATAACGTATAACGTATAACGTATAACGTATAACGTATAACGTATAACGTATAACGTGTAACGTATAACGTGTAACGTGTAACGTGTAACGTATAACGTATAACGTATAACGTATAACGTATAACGTATAACGTATAACGTATAACGTATAACGTATAACGTACAACGTATAACGTATAACGTATAACGTATAACGAATAACGTATAACGTATAACGTATAACGTATAACGTATAACGTATAACGTATAACGTATAACGTATAACGTATAACGTATAACGTATAACGTATAACGTATATCGTATAACGTATAACGTATAACGTATAACGTATAACGTATTACGTACAACGTTTAACGTATAACGTGTATCGTAAAGCGTATAACGTATAACGTATAACGTATAACGTGTAACGTGTAACGTGTAACGTATAACGTATAACGTATAACGTATAACGTATAACGTATAACGTATATCGTATAACGCATAACGTATAACGCATAACGCATAACGCATAACGCATAACGCATAACGCATAACGCATAACGCATAACGCATAACGCATAACGCATAACGCATAACGCATAACGCATAACGCATAACGCATAACGCATAACGCATAACGCATAACGCATAACGCATAACGCATAACGCATAACGCATAACGCATAACGCATAACGCATGACGCATAACGCATAACGCATAACGCATAACGCATAACGCATAACGCATAACGCATAACGCATAACGCATAACGCATAACGCATAACGCATAACGCATAACGCATAACGCATAACGCATAACGCATAACGCATAACGCATAACGCATAACGCATAACGCATAACGCATAACGCATAACGCATAACGCATAACGCATAACGCGTAACGTGTAACGTGTAACGCATAACGCATAACGCATAACGCGTAACGCGTAACGCGTAACGTGTAACGTATAACGTGTAACGTATAACGTATAACGTATAACGTATAACGTATAACGTATATCGTATATCGTATAACGTATAACGTATAACGTATAACGTATAACGTATATCGTATAACGTATAACGTATAACGTATAACGTATAACGTATATAGTAAGGCGTATAACGTATATCGTAAAGCGTATAACGTATATCGCATAACGTATAACGTGTAACGTATAACGTGTGACGTATAACGTATAACGTATAACATATAACGTATAACGTATAACGTATATCGTATAACGTATAACGTATAACGTATAACGTATAACGAATAACGTATAACGTATAACGCATAACGTATAACGTGTAACGTATGATGCATAGCCAATACTGTTTAACGTATAACGTATAACGTATAACGTATAACGTATAACGTATAACTTATAAGGCATAACCTAGAACGTATACCGTATAACGTATAATCTATGACGTATAACGAATAACGTATAACGTATAACGCATAACGTATAACGTGTAACGTATGATGCATAGCCAATACTGTTTAACGTATAACGTATAACGTATAACGTATAACGTATAACGTGTAACGTATAACGTGTAACGTATAACGTATAACGTATAACGTATAACGTATAACGTATAACGTATAACGTGTAACGTATAACGTATAACGTGTAACGTATAACGTGTAACGTATAACGTGTAACGTATAACGTGTAACGTATAACGCATAACGTATAACGTATAACGTATAATGTATAACGTATAACGTATAACGTATAACGTATAACCTATAACGTATAACGTATAACGTATAACGTATAACGTATAACGTATAACGTATAACGTATAACGTATAACGTATATCGTATAACGTATAACGTATAACGTATAACGTATAACGTATTACGTACAACGTTTAACGTATAACGTGTATCGTAAAGCGTATAACGTATAACGTATAACGTGTGACGTATAACGTATAACGTATAACATATAACGTATAACGTATAACGTATATCGTATAACGTATAACGTATAACGTATAACGTATAACGAATAACGTATAACGTATAACGCATAACGTATAACGTGTAACGTATGATGCATAGCCAATACTGTTTAACGTATAACGTATAACGTATAACGTATAACGTATAACGTATAACTTATAAGGCATAACCTAGAACGTATACCGTATAACGTATAATCTATGACGTATAACGAATAACGTATAACGTATAACGCATAACGTATAACGTGTAACGTATGATGCATAGCCAATACTGTTTAACGTATAACGTATAACGTATAACGTATAACGTATAACGTATAACGTATAACGTATAACGTGTAACGTATAACGTGTAACGTATAACGTATAACGTATAACGTATAACGTATAACGTATAACGTATAACGTATAACGTATAACGTATAACGTATAACGTATAACGTGTAACGTATAACGTGTAACGTGTAACGTGTAACGTATAACGTATAACGTATAACGTATAACGTATAACGTATAACGTATAACGTATAACGTATAACGTATAACGTACAACGTATAACGTATAACGTATAACGTATAACGAATAACGTATAACGTATAACGTATAACGTATAACGTATAACGTATAACGTATAACGTATAACGTATAACGTATAACGTATAACGTATAACTTATAAGGCATAACCTAGAACGTATACCGTATAACGTATAATCTATGACGTATAACGTATAACGTATAACGTATAACGTATAACGTATAACGTGTAACGTATAACGTATAACGTATAACGTGTAACGTATGATGCATAGCCTATACTGTATAACGTATAACGTATAACGTCTAACGTGTAACGTATAACGTATAACGTATAACGTACAACGTTTAACGTATAACGTGTATCGTAAAGCGTATAACGTATAACGTATAACGTATAACGTATAACGTATAACGTATAACGTATAACGTATAACGTATAACGTATATAGTAAAGCGTATAACGTATAACGTATATCGTAAAGCGTATAACGTATATCGCATACCGTATAACGTGTAACGTATAACGTGTAACGTATAACGTATAACGTATAACATATAACGTATAACGTATAACGTATATCGTATAACGTATAACGTATAACGTATAACGTATAACGTATAACGTATAACTTATAAGGCATAACCTAGAACGTATACCGTATAACGTATAATGTATAACGTATAACGTATAACGTATAACGTATAACGTATAACGTATAACGTATAACGTATAACGTATAACGTATAACTTATAAGGCATAACCTAGAACGTATACCGTATAACGTATAATCTATGACGTATAACGTATAACGTATAACGTATAACGTATAACGTATAACGTATAACGTATATAGTAAAGCGTATAACGTATAACGTATATCGTAAAGCGTATAACGTATATCGCATACCGTATAACGTGTAACGTATAACGTGTAACGTATAACGTATAACGTATAACGTATAACGTATAACGTATAACGTATAACGTATACCGTATAACGTATAACGTATAACGTATAACGTATAACGTATAACCTATAACATATAACGTATAACGTATAAAGTATAACGTAGATCGTAAAGCGTGTAAAGTATATCGTATAACGTATAACGTATAACGTATAACGTATAACGTATAACGTATAACGCATAACGTATAACGTATAACGTATAACGTATAACGTATAACGTATAACGTATAACGTATAACGTATAACGTATAACGTATAACGTATAACGTATAACGAATAACGTATAACGTATAACGTATAACGTATAACGTATAACGTATAACGTATAACGTATAACGTATAACGTATAACGTATAACGTATATAGTAAAGCGTATAACGTATAACGTATATCGTGAAGCGTATAACGTATATCGCATAACGTATAACGTGTAACGTATAACGTGTAACGTATAACGTATAACATATAACATATAACGTATAACGTATAACGTATATCGTATAACGTATAACGTATAACGTATAACGTATAACGTATAACGTATAACGTATAACGTATAACGTATAACGTATAACGTATAACGTATAACGTATAACGTATAACGTATAACGTATAACGTATAACGTATAACGTATATAGTAAAGCGTATAACGTATAACGTATATCGTGAAGCGTATAACGTATATCGCATAACGTATAACGTGTAACGTATAACGTGTAACGTATAACGTATAACGTATAACGTATAACGTATAACGTATAACGTATAACTTGTAACGTATAACGTATAACGTGTAACGTATAACGTATAACGTATAACGTATAACGTATAACGTATAACGTATAACGTATATCGTATAACGTATATCGTATAACGTATAACGTATAACGTATAACGTATAACGCATAACGTATAACGTGTAACGTATGATGCATAGCCTATACTGTATAACGTATAACGTATAACGTTTAACGTGTAACGTATAACGAATAACGTGTAACGTATAACGTATAACGTATAACATATAACGTATAACGTATAACGTATATCGTATAACGTATAACGTATAACGTATAACGTATAACGTATAACGTATAACGTATAACGTATAACGTGTAACGTATAACGTATAACGTATAACGTGTAACGTATAACGTATAACGTATAACGTATAACGTATAACGTATAACGTATAACGTATAACGTATAACGTATAACGTATAACTTATAAGGCATAACCTAGAACGTATACCGTATAACGTATAATGTATGACGTATAACGTATAACGTATAACGTATAACGTATAACGTATAACGTATAACTTGTAACGTATAACGTATAACGTGTAACGTATAACGTATAACGTATAACGTATAACGTATAACGTATAACGTATAACGTATATCGTATAACGTATATCGTATAACGTATAACGTATAACGTATAACGTATAACGCATAACGTATAACGTGTAACGTATAACGTATAACGTATAACGTATAACGTATAACGTATAACGTATAACGTATACCGTATAACGTATAACGTATAACGTATAACGTATAACGTATAACCTATAACATATAACGTATAACGTATAAAGTATAACGTAGATCGTAAAGCGTGTAAAGTATATCGTATAACGTATAACGTATAACGTATAACGTATAACGTATAACGTATAACGTATAACGTATAACGTATAACGTATATCGTATAACGTATAACGTATAACGTATAACGTATAACGTATTACGTACAACGTTTAAGGTATAACGTGTATCGTAAAGCGTATAACGTATAGCGTATAACGTATAACGTGTAACGTATAACGTATAACGTATAACGTATAACGTATAACGTATAACGTATAACGTATATCGTATAACGTATATCGTATAACGTATAACGTATAACGTATAACGTATAACGTATAACGCATAACGTATAACGTGTAACGTATGATGCATAGCCTATACTGTATAACGTATAACGTATAACGTTTAACGTGTAACGTATAACGTATAACGTATAACGTATAACGTACAACGTTTAACGTATAACGTGTATCGTAAAGCGTATAACGTATAACGTATAACGTATAACGTGTAACGTATAACGTATAACGTATAACATATAACGTATAACGTATAACGTATATCGTATAACGTATAACGTATAACGTATAACGTATAACGTACAACGTATAACGTGTAACGTATAACGTATAACGTGTAACGTGTAACGTGTAACGTGTAACGTATAACGTATAACGTATAACGTATAACGTATAACGTATAACGTATAACGTATAACGTATAACTTGTAACGTATAACGTTTAACGTGTAACGTATAACGAATAACGTGTAACGTATAACGTATAACGTATAACATATAACGTATAACGTATAACGTATATCGTATAACGTATAACGTATAACGTATAACGTATAACGTATAACGTATAACGTATAACGTATAACGTATAACGTATAACGTATATCGTATAACGTATAACGTATAACGTATAACGTATAACGTATTACGTACAACGTTTAAGGTATAACGTGTATCGTAAAGCGTATAACGTATAGCGTATAACGTATAACGTGTAACGTATAACGTATAACGTATAACGTATAACGTATAACGTATAACGTATAACGTATATCGTATAACGTATATCGTATAACGTATAACGTATAACGTATAACGTATAACGTGTAACGTATAACGTATAACGTATAACATATAACGTATAACGTATAACGTATATCGTATAACGTATAACGTATAACGTATAACGTATAACGTATAACTTATAAGGCATAACCTAGAACGTATACCGTATAACGTATAATCTATGACGTATAACGAATAACGTATAACGTATAACGCATAACGTATAACGTGTAACGTATGATGCATAGCCAATACTGTTTAACGTATAACGTATAACGTATAACGTATAACGTATAACGTGTAACGTATAACGTGTAACGTATAACGTATAACGTATAACGTATAACGTATAACGTATAACGTATAACGTATAACGTGTAACGTATAACGTGTAACGTATAACGTGTAACGTATAACGTATAACGTATAACGTATAACGTATAACCAATAACGTATAACGTATAACGTATAACGTATAACGTATAAAGTATAACGTAGATCGTAAAGCGTGTAACGTATAACGTATAACGTATAACGTATAACGTATAACGTATAACGTATAACGTATATCGTATAACGTATAACGTATAACGTATAACGTATAACGTATTACGTACAACGTTTAACGTATAACGTGTATCGTAAAGCGTATAACGTATAACGTATAACGTATAACGTGTAACGTATAACGTATAACGTATAACGTATAACATATAACGTATAACGTATAACGTATATCGTATAACGTATAACGTATAACGTATAACGTATAACGTATAACGTATAACGTATAACGCATAACGTATAACGTGTAACGTATGATGCATAGCCTATACTGTATAACGTATAACGTATAACGTTTAACGTGTAACGTATAACGTATAACGTATAACGTACAACGTTTAACGTATAACGTGTATCGTAAAGCGTATAACGTATAACGTATAACGTATAACGTGTAACGTATAACGTATAACGTATAACGTATAACATATCACGTATAACGTATAACGTATATCGTATAACGTATAACGTATAACGTATAACGTATAACGTATAACGTATAACGTATAACGTATAACGTATAACTTATAAGGCATAACCTAGAACGTATACCGTATAACGTATAATCTATGACGTATAACGAATAACGTATAACGTATAACGCATAACGTATAACGTGTAACGTATGATGCATAGCCAATACTGTTTAACGTATAACGTATAACGTATAACGTATAACGTATAACGTATAACGTATAACGTGTAACGTATAACGTGTAACGTATAACGTATAACGTATAACGTATAACGTATAACGTATAACGTATAACGTATAACGTATAACGTATAACGTATAACGTATAACGTGTAACGTATAACGTGTAACGTGTAACGTGTAACGTATAACGTATAACGTATAACGTATAACGTATAACGTATAACGTATAACGTATAACGTATAACGTATAACGTACAACGTATAACGTATAACGTATAACGTATAACGAATAACGTATAACGTATAACGTATAACGTATAACGTATAACGTATAACGTATAACGTATAACGTATAACGTATAACGTATAACGTATAACTTATAAGGCATAACCTAGAACGTATACCGTATAACGTATAATCTATGACGTATAACGTATAACGTATAACGTATAACGTATAACGTATAACGTATAACGTATAACGTATAACGTATAACGTATAACGTATAACGTATAACGTATAACGTATAACGTATAACGTATAACGTATAACGTATAACGTATAACGTGTAACGTATAACGTGTAACGTGTAACGTGTAACGTATAACGTATAACGTATAACGTATAACGTATAACGTATAACGTATAACGTATAACGTATAACGTATAACGTACAACGTATAACGTATAACGTATAACGTATAACGAATAACGTATAACGTATAACGTATAACGTATAACGTATAACGTATAACGTATAACGTATAACGTATAACGTATAACGTATAACGTATAACGTATAACTTATAAGGCATAACCTAGAACGTATACCGTATAACGTATAATCTATGACGTATAACGTATAACGTATAACGTATAACGTATAACGTATAACGTATAACGTATAACGTATAACGTATAACGTGTAACGTATAACGTATAACGTATAACGTATAACGTATAACGTGTAACGTATAACGTGTAACGTATAACGTATAACGTATAACGTATAACGTATAACGTATAACGTATAACGTATAACGTATAACGTGTAACGTATAACGTGTAACGTATAACGTATAACGTATAACGTATAACGTATAACGTATAACGTATAACGTATAACGTATAACGTATAACGTATAACGTATAACGTATAACGTATAACGTATAACGTATAACGTATAACGTATAACGTATAACGTATAACGTATAACGTATAACGTATATCGTATAACGTATAACGTATAACGTATAACGTATAACGTATAGCGTATAACGTATAACGTATAACGTATAACGTATAACGTATAACGTATAACGTATAACGTATAACGTATAACGTATAACGTATAACGTATATCGTATAACGTATAACGTATAACGTATAACGTATAACGTATTACGTACAACGTTTAACGTATAACGTGTATCGTAAAGCGTATAACGTATAACGTATAACGTATAACGTGTAACGTGTAACGTGTAACGTATAACGTATAACGTATAACGTATAACGTATAACGTATAACGTATATCGTATAACGCATAACGTATAACGCATAACGCATAACGCATAACGCATAACGCATAACGCATAACGCATAACGCATAACGCATAACGCATAACGCATAACGCATAACGCATAACGCATAACGCATAACGCATAACGCATAACGCATAACGCATAACGCATAACGCATAACGCATAACGCATAACGCATAACGCATAACGCATAACGCATAACGCATAACGCATAACGCATAACGCATAACGCATAACGCATAACGCATAACGCATAACGCATAACGCATAACGCATAACGCATAACGCATAACGCATAACGCATAACGCATAACGCATAACGCATAACGCATAACGCATAACGCATAACGCATAACGCATAACGCATAACGCATAACGCATAACGCATAACGCATAACGCATAACGCATAACGCATAACGCATAACGCATAACGCGTAACGTGTAACGTGTAACGCATAACGCATAACGCATAACGCGTAACGCGTAACGCGTAACGTGTAACGTATAACGTGTAACGTATAACGTATAACGTATAACGTATAACGTATAACGTATATCGTATATCGTATAACGTATAACGTATAACGTATAACGTATAACGTATATCGTATAACGTATAACGTATAACGTATAACGTATAACGTATATAGTAAGGCGTATAACGTATATCGTAAAGCGTATAACGTATATCGCATAACGTATAACGTGTAACGTATAACGTGTGACGTATAACGTATAACGTATAACATATAACGTATAACGTATAACGTATATCGTATAACGTATAACGTATAACGTATAACGTATAACGTATAACGAATAACGTATAACGTATAACGCATAACGTATAACGTGTAACGTATGATGCATAGCCAATACTGTTTAACGTATAACGTATAACGTATAACGTATAACGTATAACGTATAACTTATAAGGCATAACCTAGAACGTATACCGTATAACGTATAATCTATGACGTATAACGAATAACGTATAACGTATAACGCATAACGTATAACGTGTAACGTATGATGCATAGCCAATACTGTTTAACGTATAACGTATAACGTATAACGTATAACGTATAACGTGTAACGTATAACGTGTAACGTATAACGTATAACGTATAACGTATAACGTATAACGTATAACGTATAACGTGTAACGTATAACGTATAACGTGTAACGTATAACGTGTAACGTATAACGTGTAACGTATAACGTGTAACGTATAACGCATAACGTATAACGTATAACGTATAACGTATAACGTATAACGTATAACGTATAACGTATAACCTATAACGTATAACGTATAACGTATAACGTATAACGTATAACGTATAACGTATAACGTATAACGTATAACGTATATCGTATAACGTATAACGTATAACGTATAACGTATAACGTATTACGTACAACGTTTAACGTATAACGTGTATCGTAAAGCGTATAACGTATAACGTATAACGTGTGACGTATAACGTATAACGTATAACATATAACGTATAACGTATAACGTATATCGTATAACGTATAACGTATAACGTATAACGTATAACGAATAACGTATAACGTATAACGCATAACGTATAACGTGTAACGTATGATGCATAGCCAATACTGTTTAACGTATAACGTATAACGTATAACGTATAACGTATAACGTATAACTTATAAGGCATAACCTAGAACGTATACCGTATAACGTATAATCTATGACGTATAACGAATAACGTATAACGTATAACGCATAACGTATAACGTGTAACGTATGATGCATAGCCAATACTGTTTAACGTATAACGTATAACGTATAACGTATAACGTATAACGTATAACGTATAACGTGTAACGTATAACGTGTAACGTATAACGTATAACGTATAACGTATAACGTATAACGTATAACGTATAACGTATAACGTATAACGTATAACGTATAACGTATAACGTGTAACGTATAACGTGTAACGTGTAACGTGTAACGTATAACGTATAACGTATAACGTATAACGTATAACGTATAACGTATAACGTATAACGTATAACGTATAACGTATAACGTATAACGTACAACGTATAACGTATAACGTATAACGTATAACGAATAACGTATAACGTATAACGTATAACGTATAACGTATAACGTATAACGTATAACGTATAACGTATAACGTATAACGTATAACGTATAACTTATAAGGCATAACCTAGAACGTATACCGTATAACGTATAATCTATGACGTATAACGTATAACGTATAACGTATAACGTATAACGTATAACGTGTAACGTATAACGTATAACGTATAACGTGTAACGTATGATGCATAGCCTATACTGTATAACGTATAACGTATAACGTCTAACGTGTAACGTATAACGTATAACGTATAACGTACAACGTTTAACGTATAACGTGTATCGTAAAGCGTATAACGTATAACGTATAACGTATAACGTATAACGTATAACGTATAACGTATAACGTATAACGTATAACGTATATAGTAAAGCGTATAACGTATAACGTATATCGTAAAGCGTATAACGTATATCGCATACCGTATAACGTGTAACGTATAACGTGTAACGTATAACGTATAACGTATAACATATAACGTATAACGTATAACGTATATCGTATAACGTATAACGTATAACGTATAACGTATAACGTATAACGTATAACTTATAAGGCATAACCTAGAACGTATACCGTATAACGTATAATGTATAACGTATAACGTATAACGTATAACGTATAACGTATAACGTATAACGTATAACGTATAACGTATAACGTATAACTTATAAGGCATAACCTAGAACGTATACCGTATAACGTATAATCTATGACGTATAACGTATAACGTATAACGTATAACGTATAACGTATAACGTATAACGTATATAGTAAAGCGTATAACGTATAACGTATATCGTAAAGCGTATAACGTATATCGCATACCGTATAACGTGTAACGTATAACGTGTAACGTATAACGTATAACGTATAACGTATAACGTATAACGTATAACGTATAACGTATACCGTATAACGTATAACGTATAACGTATAACGTATAACGTATAACCTATAACATATAACGTATAACGTATAAAGTATAACGTAGATCGTAAAGCGTGTAAAGTATATCGTATAACGTATAACGTATAACGTATAACGTATAACGTATAACGTATAACGTATAACGCATAACGTATAACGTATAACGTATAACGTATAACGTATAACGTATAACGTATAACGTATAACGTATAACGTATAACGTATAACGTATAACGTATAACGAATAACGTATAACGTATAACGTATAACGTATAACGTATAACGTATAACGTATAACGTATAACGTATAACGTATAACGTATAACGTATATAGTAAAGCGTATAACGTATAACGTATATCGTGAAGCGTATAACGTATATCGCATAACGTATAACGTGTAACGTATAACGTGTAACGTATAACGTATAACATATAACATATAACGTATAACGTATAACGTATATCGTATAACGTATAACGTATAACGTATAACGTATAACGTATAACGTATAACGTATAACGTATAACGTATAACGTATAACTTATAAGGCATAACCTAGAACGTATACCGTATAACGTATAATGTATGACGTATAACGTATAACGTATAACGTATAACGTATAACGTATAACGTATAACTTGTAACGTATAACGTATAACGTGTAACGTATAACGTATAACGTATAACGTATAACGTATAACGTATAACGTATAACGTATATCGTATAACGTATATCGTATAACGTATAACGTATAACGTATAACGTATAACGCATAACGTATAACGTGTAACGTATGATGCATAGCCTATACTGTATAACGTATAACGTATAACGTTTAACGTGTAACGTATAACGAATAACGTGTAACGTATAACGTATAACGTATAACATATAACGTATAACGTATAACGTATATCGTATAACGTATAACGTATAACGTATAACGTATAACGTATAACGTATAACGTATAACGTATAACGTGTAACGTATAACGTATAACGTATAACGTGTAACGTATAACGTATAACGTATAACGTATAACGTATAACGTATAACGTATAACGTATAACGTATAACGTATAACGTATAACTTATAAGGCATAACCTAGAACGTATACCGTATAACGTATAATGTATGACGTATAACGTATAACGTATAACGTATAACGTATAACGTATAACGTATAACTTGTAACGTATAACGTATAACGTGTAACGTATAACGTATAACGTATAACGTATAACGTATAACGTATAACGTATAACGTATATCGTATAACGTATATCGTATAACGTATAACGTATAACGTATAACGTATAACGCATAACGTATAACGTGTAACGTATGATGCATAGCCTATACTGTATAACGTATAACGTATAACGTTTAACGTGTAACGTATAACGAATAACGTGTAACGTATAACGTATAACGTATAACATATAACGTATAACGTATAACGTATATCGTATAACGTATAACGTATAACGTATAACGTATAACGTATAACGTATAACGTATAACGTATAACGTATAACGTATAACGTATATCGTATAACGTATAACGTATAACGTATAACGTATAACGTATTACGTACAACGTTTAAGGTATAACGTGTATCGTAAAGCGTATAACGTATAGCGTATAACGTATAACGTGTAACGTATAACGTATAACGTATAACGTATAACGTATAACGTATAACGTATAACGTATATCGTATAACGTATATCGTATAACGTATAACGTATAACGTATAACGTATAACGCATAACGTATAACGTGTAACGTATGATGCATAGCCTATACTGTATAACGTATAACGTATAACGTTTAACGTGTAACGTATAACGTATAACGTATAACGTATAACGTACAACGTTTAACGTATAACGTGTATCGTAAAGCGTATAACGTATAACGTATAACGTATAACGTGTAACGTATAACGTATAACGTATAACATATAACGTATAACGTATAACGTATATCGTATAACGTATAACGTATAACGTATAACGTATAACGTACAACGTATAACGTGTAACGTATAACGTATAACGTGTAACGTGTAACGTGTAACGTGTAACGTATAACGTATAACGTATAACGTATAACGTATAACGTATAACGTATAACGTATAACGTATAACTTGTAACGTATAACGTATAACGTGTAACGTATAACGTATAACGTATAACGTATAACGTATAACGTATAACGTATAACGTATATCGTATAACGTATATCGTATAACGTATAACGTATAACGTATAACGTATAACGCATAACGTATAACGTGTAACGTATGATGCATAGCCTATACTGTATAACGTATAACGTATAACGTTTAACGTGTAACGTATAACGAATAACGTGTAACGTATAACGTATAACGTATAACATATAACGTATAACGTATAACGTATATCGTATAACGTATAACGTATAACGTATAACGTATAACGTATAACGTATAACGTATAACGTATAACGTATAACGTATAACGTATATCGTATAACGTATAACGTATAACGTATAACGTATAACGTATTACGTACAACGTTTAAGGTATAACGTGTATCGTAAAGCGTATAACGTATAGCGTATAACGTATAACGTGTAACGTATAACGTATAACGTATAACGTATAACGTATAACGTATAACGTATAACGTATATCGTATAACGTATATCGTATAACGTATAACGTATAACGTATAACGTATAACGTGTAACGTATAACGTATAACGTATAACATATAACGTATAACGTATAACGTATATCGTATAACGTATAACGTATAACGTATAACGTATAACGTATAACTTATAAGGCATAACCTAGAACGTATACCGTATAACGTATAATCTATGACGTATAACGAATAACGTATAACGTATAACGCATAACGTATAACGTGTAACGTATGATGCATAGCCAATACTGTTTAACGTATAACGTATAACGTATAACGTATAACGTATAACGTGTAACGTATAACGTGTAACGTATAACGTATAACGTATAACGTATAACGTATAACGTGTAACGTATAACGTGTAACGTATAACGTATAACGTATAACGTATAACGTATAACGTATAACGTATAACGTATAACGTATAACGTATAACGTATAAAGTATAACGTAGATCGTAAAGCGTGTAACGTATAACGTATAACGTATAACGTATAACGTATAACGTATAACGTATAACGTATATCGTATAACGTATAACGTATAACGTATAACGTATAACGTATTACGTACAACGTTTAACGTATAACGTGTATCGTAAAGCGTATAACGTATAACGTATAACGTATAACGTGTAACGTATAACGTATAACGTATAACGTATAACATATAACGTATAACGTATAACGTATATCGTATAACGTATAACGTATAACGTATAACGTATAACGTATAACGTATAACGTATAACGCATAACGTATAACGTGTAACGTATGATGCATAGCCTATACTGTATAACGTATAACGTATAACGTTTAACGTGTAACGTATAACGTATAACGTATAACGTACAACGTTTAACGTATAACGTGTATCGTAAAGCGTATAACGTATAACGTATAACGTATAACGTGTAACGTATAACGTATAAAGTATAACATATCACGTATAACGTATAACGTATATCGTATAACGTATAACGTATAACGTATAACGTATAACGTATAACGTATAACGTATAACGTATAACGTATAACGTATAACGTATAACTTATAAGGCATAACCTAGAACGTATACCGTATAACGTATAATCTATGACGTATAACGAATAACGTATAACGTATAACGCATAACGTATAACGTGTAACGTATGATGCATAGCCAATACTGTTTAACGTATAACGTATAACGTATAACGTATAACGTATAACGTATAACGTATAACGTATAACGTGTAACGTATAACGTGTAACGTATAACGTATAACGTATAACGTATAACGTATAGCGTATAACGTATAACGTATAACGTATAACGTATAACGTATAACGTATAACGTATAACGTATAACGTATAACGTATAACGTATAACTTATAAGGCATAACCTAGAACGTATACCGTATAACGTATAATGTATGACGTATAACGTATAACGTATAACGTATAACGTATAACGTATAACGTGTAACGTATAACGTATAACGTATAACGTATAACGTATAACGTATAACGTGTAACGTATAACGTATAACGTATAACGTATAACGTATAACGTATAACGTATAACGTATAACGTATAACGTGTAACGTATAACGTGTAACGTATAACGTATAACGTATAACGTATAACGTATAACGTATAACGTATAACGTATAACGTATAACGTATAACGTACAACGTATAACGTATAACGTATAACGTATAACGTATAACGTATAACGTATAACGTATAACGTATGACGTATAACGTATAACGTATAACGTATAACGTATAACGTATATCGTATAACGTATAACGTATAACGTATAACGTATAACGTATTACGTACAACGTTTAACGTATAACGTGTATCGTAAAGCGTATAACGTATAACGTATAACGTAAAACGTGTAACGTGTAACGTATAACGTATAACGTATAACGTATAACATATAACGTATAACGTATAACGTATATCGTATAACGTATAACGTATAACGTATAACGTATAACGTATAACGTATAACGCATAACGTATAACGTGTAACGTATGATGCATAGCCTATACTGTATAACGTATAACGTATAACGTTTAACGTGTAACGTATAACGTATAACCTATAACGTATAACGCATAACGTATAACGTGTAACGTATGATGCATAGCCTATACTGTATAACGTATAACGTATAACGTTTAACGTGTAACGTATAACGTATAACGTATAACGTACAACGTTTAACGTATAACGTGTATCGTAAAGCGTATAACGTATAACGTATAACGTATAACGTATAACGTATAACGTATAACGTATAACGTATAACGTATAACTTATAAGGCATAACCTAGAACGTATACCGTATAACGTATAATCTATGACGTATAACGAATAACGTATAACGTATAACGCATAACGTATAACGTGTAACGTATGATGCATAGCCAATACTGTTTAACGTATAACGTATAACGTATAACGTATAACGTATAACGTATAACGTATAACGTGTAACGTATAACGTGTAACGTATAACGTATAACGTATAACGTATAACGTATAACGTATAACGTATAACGTGTAACGTATAACGTGTAACGTATAACGTGTAACGTATAACGTGTAACGTATAACGTATAACGTATAACGTATAACGTATAACGTATAACGTATAACGTATAACGTATAACGTATAACGTATAACGTATAACGTATAACGTATAACGTATAACGTATAACGAATAACGTATAACGTATAACGTATAACGTATAACGTATAACGTATAACGTATAACGTATAACGTATAACGTATAACGTATAACGTATAACTTATAAGGCATAACCTAGAACGTATACCGTATAACGTATAATGTATGACGTATAACGTATAACGTATAACGTATAACGTATAACGTATAACGTGTAACGTATAACGTATAACGTATAACGTGTAACGTATAACGTATAACGTGTAACGTATGATGCATAGCCTATACTGTATAACGTATAACGTATAACGTCTAACGTGTAACGTATAACGTATAACGTATAACGTGTATCGTAAAGCGTATAACGTATAACGTATAACGTATAACGTATAACGTATAACGTATAACGTATAACGTATAACGTATAACGTATAACTTATAAGGCATAACCTAGAACGTATACCGTATAACGTATAATGTATAACGTATAACGTATAACGTATAACGTATAACGTATAACGTATAACGTATAACGTATAACGTATAACTTATAAGGCATAACCTAGAGCGTATACCGTATAACGTATAATCTATGACGTATAACGAATAACGTATAACGTATAACGCATAACGTATAACGTGTAACGTATGATGCATAGCCAATACTGTTTAACGTATAACGTATAACGTATAACGTATAACTTATAAGGCATAACCTAGAACGTATACCGTATAACGTATAATGTATAACGTATAACGTATAACGTGTAACGTATAACGTATAACGTATAACGTATAACGTATAACGTATAACGTATAACTTATAAGGCATAACCTAGAACGTATACCGTATAAAGTATAATGTATGACGTATAACGTATAACGTATAACGTATAACGTATAACGTATAACGTATAACGTGTAACGTATAACGTATAACGTGTAACGTATAACGTATAACGTATACCGTATAACGTATAACGTATAACGTATAACGTATAACCTATAACATATAACGTATAACGTATAACGTATAACGTATAACGTATAACGTATAACGTATAACGTGTAACGTGTAACGTGTAACGTGTAACGTATAACGTATAACGTATAACGTATAACGTGTAACGTATAACGTGTAACGTATAACGTATAACGTATAACATATAACGTATAACGTATAACGTATATCGTATAACGTATAACGTATAACGTATAACGTATAACGTATAACGTATAACGTATAACGTATAACTTATAAGGCATAACCTAGAACGTATACCGTATAACGTATAATGTATGACGTATAACGTATAACGTATAACGTATAACGAATAACGTATAACGTATAACTTGTAACGTACAACGTATAACGTGTAACGTATAACGTATAACGTATAACGTATAACGTATAACGTATAACGTATAACGTATATCGTATAACGTATATCGTATAACGTATAACGTATTACGTATAACGTATAACGCATAACGTATAACGTGTAACGTATGATGCATAGCCTATACTGTATAACGTATAACGTATAACGTTTAACGTGTAACGTATAACGAATAACGTGTAACGTATAACGTATAACGTATAACATATAACGTATAACGTATAACGTATATCGTATAACGTATAACGTATAACGTATAACGTATAACGTATAACGTATAACGTATAACGTATAACGTATAACGTATATCGTATAACGTATAACGTATAACGTATAACGTATAACGTATTACGTACAACGTTTAACGTATAACGTGTATCGTAAAGCGTATAACGTATAGCGTATAACGTATAACGTATAACGTATAACGTATAACGTATAACGTGTAACGTACAACGTATAACGTGTAACGTATAACGTATAACGTATAACGTATAACGTGTAACGAATAACGTATAACGTATAACGTATAACGTATAACGTACAACGTTTAACGTATAACGTCTATCGTAAAGCGTATAACGTATAACGTATAACGTATAACGTGTAACGTATAACGTATAACGTGTAACGTGTAACGTGTAACGTGTAACGTATAACGTATAACGTATAACGTATAACGTATAACGTATAAAGTATAACGTATAACGTATAACCTATAACGTATAACGTATAACGTATAACTTATAACGTATAACGTATAACGTATAACGTATAACGTATATCGTATAACGTATAACGTATAACGTATAACGTATAACGTACAACGTTTAACGTATAACGTGTATCGTAAAGCGTATAACGTATAACGTATAACGTATAACGTATAAAGTGTAACGTATAACGTATAACGTATAACATATAACGTATAACGTATAACGTATATCGTATAACGTATAACGTATAACGTATAACGTATAACGTATAACGTATAACTTATAAGGCATAACCTAGAACGTATACCGTATAACGTATAATCTATGACGTATAACGAATAACGTATAACGTATAACGCATAACGTATAACGTGTAACGTATGATGCATAGCCAATACTGTTTAACGTATAACGTATAACGTATAACGTATAACGTATAACGTATAACGTGTAACGTATAACGTGTAACGTATAACGTATAACGTATAACGTATAACGTATAACGTATAACGTATAACGTGTAACGTATAACGTGTAACGTATAACGTGTAACGTATAACGTATAACGTATAACGTATAACGTATAACGTATAACGTATAACGTATAACGTATAACGTATAACGTGTAACGTATAACGTATAACGTATAACGTATAACGTATAACGTATAACGTATAACGTATAACGTATAACGTGTAACGTATAACGTGTAACGTGTAACGTCTAACGTATAACGTATAACGTATAACGTATAACGTATAACGTATAACGTATAACGTATAACGTATAACGTATAACGTATAACGTATAACGTATAACGTATAACGAATAACGTATAACGTATAACGTATAACGTATAACGTATAACGTATAACGTATAACGTATAACGTATAACGTATAACGTATAACGTATAACTTATAAGGCATAACCGAGAACGTATACCGTATAACGTATAATGTATGACGTATAACGTATAACGTATAACGTATAACGTATAACGTATAACGTGTAACGTATAACGTATAACGTATAACGTGTAACGTATGATGCATAGCCTATACTGTATAACGTATAACGTATAACGTCTAACGTGTAACGTATAACGTATAACGTATAACGTACAACGTTTAACGTATAACGTGTATCGTAAAGCGTATAACGTATAACGTATATCGTAAAGCGTATAACGTATATCGCATAAGGTATAACGTGTAACGTATAACGTGTAACGTATAACGTATAACGTATAACATATAACGTATAACGTATAACGTATATCGTATAACGTATAACGTATAACGTATAACGTATAACGTATAACGTATAACTTATAAGGCATAACCTAGAACGTATACCGTATAACGTATAATGTATAACGTATAACGTATAACGTATAACGTATAACGTATAACGTATAACGTGTAACGTATAACGTATAACGTATAACGTACAACGTTTAACGTATAACGTGTATCGTAAAGCGTATAACGTATAACGTATAACGTATAACGTATAACGTATAACGTATAACGTATAACGTATAACGTATAACTTATAAGGCATAACCTAGAACGTATACCGTATAACGTATAATCTATGACGTATAACGAATAACGTATAACGTATAACGCATAACGTATAACGTGTAACGTATGATGCATAGCCAATACTGTTTAACGTATAACGTATAACGTATAACGTATAACGTATAACGTATAACGTATAACGTATAACGTGTAACGTATAACGTGTAACGTATAACGTATAACGTATAACGTATAACGTATAACGTATAACGTATAACGTGTAACGTATAACGTGTAACGTATAACGTGTAACGTATAACGTGTAACGTATAACGTATAACGTATAACGTATAACGTATAACGTATAACGTATAACGTATAACGTATAACGTATAACGTATAACGTATAACGTATAACGTATAACGTATAACGAATAACGTATAACGTATAACGTATAACGTATAACGTATAACGTATAACGTATAACGTATAACGTATAACGTATAACGTATAACTTATAAGGCATAACCTAGAACGTATACCGTATAACGTATAATGTATGACGTATAACGTATAACGTATAACGTATAACGTATAACGTATAACGTGTAACGTATAACGTATAACGTATAACGTGTAACGTATAACGTATAACGTGTAACGTATGATGCATAGCATATACTGTATAACGTATAACGTATAACGTCTAACGTGTAACGTATAACGTATAACGTATAACGTGTATCGTAAAGCGTATAACGTATAACGTATAACGTATAACGTATAACGTATAACGTATAACGTATAACGTATAACGTATAACGTATATAGTAAAGCGTATAACGTATAACGTATATCGTAAAGCGTATAACGTATATCGCATAACGTATAACGTGTAACGTATAACGTGTAACGTATAACGTATAACGTATAACATATAACGTATAACGTATAACGTATATCGTATAACGTATAACGTATAACGTATAACGTATAACGTATAACGTATAACGTATAACGTATAACGTATAACGTATAACTTATAAGGCATAACCTAGAACGTATACCGTATAACGTATAATGTATAACGTATAACGTATAACGTATAACGTATAACGTATAACGTATAACGTATAACGTATAACGTATAACTTATAAGGCATAACCTAGAACGTATACCGTATAACGTATAATCTATGACGTATAACGAATAACGTATAACGTATAACGCATAACATATAACGTGTAACGTATGATGCATAGCCAATACTGTTTAACGTATAACGTATAACGTATAACGTATAACGTATAACGTATAACGTGTAACGTATAACGTATAACGTATAACGTATAACGTATAACGTATAACGTATAACTTATAAGGCATAACCTAGAACGTATACCGTATAACGTATAATGTATGACGTATAACGTATAACGTATAACGTATAACGTATAACGTATAACGTATAACGTATAACGTGTAACGTATAACGTATAACGTGTAACGTATAACGTATAACGTATACCGTATAACGTATAACGTATAACGTATAACGTATAACCTATAACATATAACGTATAACGTATAACGTATAACGTAGATCGTAAAGCGTGTAAAGTATATCGTATAACGTATAACGTATAACGTATAACGTATAACGTATAACGTATAACGTGTAACGTGTAACGTGTAACGTGTAACGTATAACGTATAACGTATAACGTATAACGTGTAACGTATAACGTGTAACGTATAACGTATAACGTATAACATATAACGTATAACGTATAACGTATATCGTATAACGTATAACGTATAACGTATAACGTATAACGTATAACGTATAACGTATAACGTATAACTTATAAGGCATAACCTAGAACGTATACCGTATAACGTATAATGTATGACGTATAACGTATAACGTATAACGTATAACGAATAACATATAACGTATAACTTGTAACGTATAACGTATAACGTGTAACGTATAACGTATAACGTATAACGTATAACGTATAACGTATAACGTATAACGTATATCGTATAACGTATATCGTATAACGTATAACGTATTACGTATAACGTATAACGCATAACGTATAACGTGTAACGTATGATGCATAGCCTATACTGTATAACGTATAACGTATAACGTTTAACGTGTAACGTATAACGAATAACGTGTAACGTATAACGTATAACGTATAACATATAACGTATAACGTATAACGTATATCGTATAACGTATAACGTATAACGTATAACGTATAACGTATAACGTATAACGTATAACGTATAACGTATAACGTATATCGTATAACGTATAACGTATAACGTATAACGTATTACGTACAACGTTTAACGTATAACGTGTATCGTAAAGCGTATAACGTATAGCGTATAACGTATAACGTATAACGTATAACGTATAACGTATAACGTGTAACGTATAACGTATAACGTATAACGTATAACGTGTAACGTATAACGTATAACGTATAACGTATAACGTATAACGTACAACGTTTAACGTATAACGTGTATCGTAAAGCGTATAACGTATAACGTATAACGTATAACGTGTAACGTATAACGTATAACGTATAACATATAACGTATAACGTATAACGTATATCGTATAACGTATAACGTATAACGTATAACGTATAACGTATAACGTATAACGTGTAACGTATAACGTATAACGTGTAACGTGTAACGTGTAACGTGTAACGTATAACGTATAACGTATAACGTATAACGTATAACGTATAAAGTATAACGTATAACGTATAACCTATAACGTATAACGTATAACGTATAACTTATAACGTATAACGTATAACGTATAACGTATAACGTATATCGTATAACGTATAACGTATAACGTATAACGTATAACGTACAACGTTTAACGTATAACGTGTATCGTAAAGCGTATAACGTATAACGTATAACGTATAACGTATAACGTGTAACGTATAACGTATAACGTATAACATATAACGTATAACGTATAACGTATATCGTATAACGTATAACGTATAACGTATAACGTATAACGTATAACGTATAACTTATAAGGCATAACCTAGAACGTATACCGTATAACGTATAATCTATGACGTATAACGAATAACGTATAACGTATAACGCATAACGTATAACGTGTAACGTATGATGCATAGCCAATACTGTTTAACGTATAACGTATAACGTATAACGTATAACGTATAACGTATAACGTGTAACGTATAACGTGTAACGTATAACGTATAACGTATAACGTATAACGTATAACGTATAACGTATAACGTGTAACGTATAACGTGTAACGTATAACGTGTAACGTATAACGTATAACGTATAACGTATAACGTATAACGTATAACGTATAACGTATAACGTATAACGTATAACGTATAACGTATAACCTATAACGTATAACGTATAACGTATAACGTATAACGTATAACGTATAACGTATAACGTATAACGTATATCGTATAACGTATAACGTATAACGTATAACGTATAACGTATAACGTATATCGTATAACGTATAACGTATAACGCATAACGTATAACGTGTAACGTATGATGCATAGCCTATACTGTATAACGTATAACGTATAACGTTTAACGTGTAACGTATAACGTATAACGTATAACGTACAACGTTTAACGTATAACGTGTATCGTAAAGCGTATAACGTATAACGTATAACGTATAACGTGTAACGTATAACGTATAACGTATAACATATCACGTATAACGTATAACGTATATCGTATAACGTATAACGTATAACGTATAACGTATAACGTATAACGTATAACGTATAACGTATAACGTATAACGTATAACGTATAACTTATAAGGCATAACCTAGAACGTATACCGTATAACGTATAATCTATGACGTATAACGAATAACGTATAACGTATAACGCATAACGTATAACGTGTAACGTATGATGCATAGCCAATACTGTTTAACGTATAACGTATAACGTATAACGTATAACGTATAACGTATAACGTATAACGTATAACGTATAACGTGTAACGTATAACGTGTAACGTATAACGTATAACGTATAACGTATAACGTATAGCGTATAACGTATAACGTATAACGTATAACGTATAACGTATAACGTATAACGTATAACGTATAACGTATAACGTATAACGTATAACTTATAAGGCATAACCTAGAACGTATACCGTATAACGTATAATGTATGACGTATAACGTATAACGTATAACGTATAACGTATAACGTATAACGTGTAACGTATAACGTATAACGTATAACGTATAACGTATAACGTATAACGTGTAACGTATAACGTATAACGTATAACGTATAACGTATAACGTATAACGTATAACGTATAACGTATAACGTGTAACGTATAACGTGTAACGTATAACGTATAACGTATAACGTATAACGTATAACGTATAACGTATAACGTATAACGTATAACGTATAACGTACAACGTATAACGTATAACGTATAACGTATAACGTATAACGTATAACGTATAACGTATAACGTATGACGTATAACGTATAACGTATAACGTATAACGTATAACGTATATCGTATAACGTATAACGTATAACGTATAACGTATAACGTATTACGTACAACGTTTAACGTATAACGTGTATCGTAAAGCGTATAACGTATAACGTATAACGTAAAACGTGTAACGTGTAACGTATAACGTATAACGTATAACGTATAACATATAACGTATAACGTATAACGTATATCGTATAACGTATAACGTATAACGTATAACGTATAACGTATAACGTATAACGCATAACGTATAACGTGTAACGTATGATGCATAGCCTATACTGTATAACGTATAACGTATAACGTTTAACGTGTAACGTATAACGTATAACCTATAACGTATAACGCATAACGTATAACGTGTAACGTATGATGCATAGCCTATACTGTATAACGTATAACGTATAACGTTTAACGTGTAACGTATAACGTATAACGTATAACGTACAACGTTTAACGTATAACGTGTATCGTAAAGCGTATAACGTATAACGTATAACGTATAACGTATAACGTATAACGTATAACGTATAACGTATAACGTATAACTTATAAGGCATAACCTAGAACGTATACCGTATAACGTATAATCTATGACGTATAACGAATAACGTATAACGTATAACGCATAACGTATAACGTGTAACGTATGATGCATAGCCAATACTGTTTAACGTATAACGTATAACGTATAACGTATAACGTATAACGTATAACGTATAACGTGTAACGTATAACGTGTAACGTATAACGTATAACGTATAACGTATAACGTATAACGTATAACGTATAACGTGTAACGTATAACGTGTAACGTATAACGTGTAACGTATAACGTGTAACGTATAACGTATAACGTATAACGTATAACGTATAACGTATAACGTATAACGTATAACGTATAACGTATAACGTATAACGTATAACGTATAACGTATAACGTATAACGTATAACGAATAACGTATAACGTATAACGTATAACGTATAACGTATAACGTATAACGTATAACGTATAACGTATAACGTATAACGTATAACGTATAACTTATAAGGCATAACCTAGAACGTATACCGTATAACGTATAATGTATGACGTATAACGTATAACGTATAACGTATAACGTATAACGTATAACGTGTAACGTATAACGTATAACGTATAACGTGTAACGTATAACGTATAACGTGTAACGTATGATGCATAGCCTATACTGTATAACGTATAACGTATAACGTCTAACGTGTAACGTATAACGTATAACGTATAACGTGTATCGTAAAGCGTATAACGTATAACGTATAACGTATAACGTATAACGTATAACGTATAACGTATAACGTATAACGTATAACGTATAACTTATAAGGCATAACCTAGAACGTATACCGTATAACGTATAATGTATAACGTATAACGTATAACGTATAACGTATAACGTATAACGTATAACGTATAACGTATAACGTATAACTTATAAGGCATAACCTAGAGCGTATACCGTATAACGTATAATCTATGACGTATAACGAATAACGTATAACGTATAACGCATAACGTATAACGTGTAACGTATGATGCATAGCCAATACTGTTTAACGTATAACGTATAACGTATAACGTATAACTTATAAGGCATAACCTAGAACGTATACCGTATAACGTATAATGTATAACGTATAACGTATAACGTGTAACGTATAACGTATAACGTATAACGTATAACGTGTAACGTATAACGTATAACGTGTAACGTATAACGTATAACGTATACCGTATAACGTATAACGTATAACGTATAACGTATAACCTATAACATATAACGTATAACGTATAACGTATAACGTATAACGTATAACGTATAACGTATAACGTGTAACGTGTAACGTGTAACGTGTAACGTATAACGTATAACGTATAACGTATAACGTGTAACGTATAACGTGTAACGTATAACGTATAACGTATAACATATAACGTATAACGTATAACGTATATCGTATAACGTATAACGTATAACGTATAACGTATAACGTATAACGTATAACGTATAACGTATAACTTATAAGGCATAACCTAGAACGTATACCGTATAACGTATAATGTATGACGTATAACGTATAACGTATAACGTATAACGAATAACGTATAACGTATAACTTGTAACGTACAACGTATAACGTGTAACCTATAACGTATAACGTATAACGTATAACGTATAACGTATAACGTATAACGTATATCGTATAACGTATATCGTATAACGTATAACGTATTACGTATAATGTATAACGCATAACGTATAACGTGTAACGTATGATGCATAGCCTATACTGTATAACGTATAACGTATAACGTTTAACGTGTAACGTATAACGAATAACGTGTAACGTATAACGTATAACGTATAACATATAACGTATAACGTATAACGTATATCGTATAACGTATAACGTATAACGTATAACGTATAACGTATAACGTATAACGTATAACGTATAACGTATAACGTATATCGTATAACGTATAACGTATAACGTATAACGTATAACGTATTACGTACAACGTTTAACGTATAACGTGTATCGTAAAGCGTATAACGTATAGCGTATAACGTATAACGTATAACGTATAACGTATAACGTATAACGTGTAACGTACAACGTATAACGTGTAACGTATAACGTATAACGTATAACGTATAACGTGTAACGAATAACGTATAACGTATAACGTATAACGTATAACGTACAACGTTTAACGTATAACGTCTATCGTAAAGCGTATAACGTATAACGTATAACGTATAACGTGTAACGTATAACGTATAACGTGTAACGTGTAACGTGTAACGTGTAACGTATAACGTATAACGTATAACGTATAACGTATAACGTATAAAGTATAACGTATAACGTATAACCTATAACGTATAACGTATAACGTATAACTTATAACGTATAACGTATAACGTATAACGTATAACGTATATCGTATAACGTATAACGTATAACGTATAACGTATAACGTACAACGTTTAACGTATAACGTGTATCGTAAAGCGTATAACGTATAACGTATAACGTATAACGTATAAAGTGTAACGTATAACGTATAACGTATAACATATAACGTATAACGTATAACGTATATCGTATAACGTATAACGTATAACGTATAACGTATAACGTATAACGTATAACTTATAAGGCATAACCTAGAACGTATACCGTATAACGTATAATCTATGACGTATAACGAATAACGTATAACGTATAACGCATAACGTATAACGTGTAACGTATGATGCATAGCCAATACTGTTTAACGTATAACGTATAACGTATAACGTATAACGTATAACGTATAACGTGTAACGTATAACGTGTAACGTATAACGTATAACGTATAACGTATAACGTATAACGTATAACGTATAACGTGTAACGTATAACGTGTAACGTATAACGTGTAACGTATAACGTATAACGTATAACGTATAACGTATAACGTATAACGTATAACGTATAACGTATAACGTATAACGTGTAACGTATAACGTATAACGTATAACGTATAACGTATAACGTATAACGTATAACGTATAACGTATAACGTGTAACGTATAACGTGTAACGTGTAACGTCTAACGTATAACGTATAACGTATAACGTATAACGTATAACGTATAACGTATAACGTATAACGTATAACGTATAACGTATAACGTATAACGTATAACGTATAACGAATAACGTATAACGTATAACGTATAACGTATAACGTATAACGTATAACGTATAACGTATAACGTATAACGTATAACGTATAACGTATAACTTATAAGGCATAACCGAGAACGTATACCGTATAACGTATAATGTATGACGTATAACGTATAACGTATAACGTATAACGTATAACGTATAACGTGTAACGTATAACGTATAACGTATAACGTGTAACGTATGATGCATAGCCTATACTGTATAACGTATAACGTATAACGTCTAACGTGTAACGTATAACGTATAACGTATAACGTACAACGTTTAACGTATAACGTGTATCGTAAAGCGTATAACGTATAACGTATATCGTAAAGCGTATAACGTATATCGCATAAGGTATAACGTGTAACGTATAACGTGTAACGTATAACGTATAACGTATAACATATAACGTATAACGTATAACGTATATCGTATAACGTATAACGTATAACGTATAACGTATAACGTATAACGTATAACTTATAAGGCATAACCTAGAACGTATACCGTATAACGTATAATGTATAACGTATAACGTATAACGTATAACGTATAACGTATAACGTATAACGTGTAACGTATAACGTATAACGTATAACGTACAACGTTTAACGTATAACGTGTATCGTAAAGCGTATAACGTATAACGTATAACGTATAACGTATAACGTATAACGTATAACGTATAACGTATAACTTATAAGGCATAACCTAGAACGTATACCGTATAACGTATAATCTATGACGTATAACGAATAACGTATAACGTATAACGCATAACGTATAACGTGTAACGTATGATGCATAGCCAATACTGTTTAACGTATAACGTATAACGTATAACGTATAACGTATAACGTATAACGTATAACGTATAACGTGTAACGTATAACGTGTAACGTATAACGTATAACGTATAACTTATAACGTATAACGTATAACGTATAACGTGTAACGTATAACGTGTAACGTATAACGTGTAACGTATAACGTGTAACGTATAACGTATAACGTATAACGTATAACGTATAACGTATAACGTATAACGTATAACGTATAACGTATAACGTATAACGTATAACGTATAACGTATAACGTATAACGAATAACGTATAACGTATAACGTATAACGTATAACGTATAACGTATAACGTATAACGTATAACGTATAACGTATAACGTATAACTTATAAGGCATAACCTAGAACGTATACCGTATAACGTATAATGTATGACGTATAACGTATAACGTATAACGTATAACGTATAACGTATAACGTGTAACGTATAACGTATAACGTATAACGTGTAACGTATAACGTATAACGTGTAACGTATGATGCATAGCATATACTGTATAACGTATAACGTATAACGTCTAACGTGTAACGTATAACGTATAACGTATAACGTGTATCGTAAAGCGTATAACGTATAACGTATAACGTATAACGTATAACGTATAACGTATAACGTATAACGTATAACGTATAACGTATATAGTAAAGCGTATAACGTATAACGTATATCGTAAAGCGTATAACGTATATCGCATAACGTATAACGTGTAACGTATAACGTGTAACGTATAACGTATAACGTATAACATATAACGTATAACGTATAACGTATATCGTATAACGTATAACGTATAACGTATAACGTATAACGTATAACGTATAACGTATAACGTATAACGTATAACGTATAACTTATAAGGCATAACCTAGAACGTATACCGTATAACGTATAATGTATAACGTATAACGTATAACGTATAACGTATAACGTATAACGTATAACGTATAACGTATAACGTATAACTTATAAGGCATAACCTAGAACGTATACCGTATAACGTATAATCTATGACGTATAACGAATAACGTATAACGTATAACGCATAACATATAACGTGTAACGTATGATGCATAGCCAATACTGTTTAACGTATAACGTATAACGTATAACGTATAACGTATAACGTATAACGTGTAACGTATAACGTATAACGTATAACGTATAACGTATAACGTATAACGTATAACGTATAACGTATAACTTATAAGGCATAACCTAGAACGTATACCGTATAACGTATAATGTATGACGTATAACGTATAACGTATAACGTATAACGTATAACGTATAACGTATAACGTATAACGTGTAACGTATAACGTATAACGTGTAACGTATAACGTATAACGTATACCGTATAACGTATAACGTATAACGTATAACGTATAACCTATAACATATAACGTATAACGTATAACGTATAACGTAGATCGTAAAGCGTGTAAAGTATATCGTATAACGTATAACGTATAACGTATAACGTATAACGTATAACGTATAACGTGTAACGTGTAACGTGTAACGTGTAACGTATAACGTATAACGTATAACGTATAACGTGTAACGTATAACGTGTAACGTATAACGTATAACGTATAACATATAACGTATAACGTATAACGTATATCGTATAACGTATAACGTATAACGTATAACGTATAACGTATAACGTATAACGTATAACGTATAACTTATAAGGCATAACCTAGAACGTATACCGTATAACGTATAATGTATGACGTATAACGTATAACGTATAACGTATAACGAATAACATATAACGTATAACTTGTAACGTATAACGTATAACGTGTAACGTATAACGTATAACGTATAACGTATAACGTATAACGTATAACGTATAACGTATATCGTATAACGTATATCGTATAACGTATAACGTATTACGTATAACGTATAACGCATAACGTATAACGTGTAACGTATGATGCATAGCCTATACTGTATAACGTATAACGTATAACGTTTAACGTGTAACGTATAACGAATAACGTGTAACGTATAACGTATAACGTATAACATATAACGTATAACGTATAACGTATATCGTATAACGTATAACGTATAACGTATAACGTATAACGTATAACGTATAACGTATAACGTATAACGTATAACGTATATCGTATAACGTATAACGTATAACGTATAACGTATTACGTACAACGTTTAACGTATAACGTGTATCGTAAAGCGTATAACGTATAGCGTATAACGTATAACGTATAACGTATAACGTATAACGTATAACGTGTAACGTATAACGTATAACGTATAACGTATAACGTGTAACGTATAACGTATAACGTATAACGTATAACGTATAACGTACAACGTTTAACGTATAACGTGTATCGTAAAGCGTATAACGTATAACGTATAACGTATAACGTGTAACGTATAACGTATAACGTATAACATATAACGTATAACGTATAACGTATATCGTATAACGTATAACGTATAACGTATAACGTATAACGTATAACGTATAACGTGTAACGTATAACGTATAACGTGTAACGTGTAACGTGTAACGTGTAACGTATAACGTATAACGTATAACGTATAACGTATAACGTATAAAGTATAACGTATAACGTATAACCTATAACGTATAACGTATAACGTATAACTTATAACGTATAACGTATAACGTATAACGTATAACGTATATCGTATAACGTATAACGTATAACGTATAACGTATAACGTACAACGTTTAACGTATAACGTGTATCGTAAAGCGTATAACGTATAACGTATAACGTATAACGTATAACGTGTAACGTATAACGTATAACGTATAACGTATAACGTATAACGTATAACGTATATCGTATAACGTATAACGTATAACGTATAACGTATAACGTATAACGTATAACTTATAAGGCATAACCTAGAACGTATACCGTATAACGTATAATCTATGACGTATAACGAATAACGTATAACGTATAACGCATAACGTATAACGTGTAACGTATGATGCATAGCCAATACTGTTTAACGTATAACGTATAACGTATAACGTATAACGTATAACGTATAACGTGTAACGTATAACGTGTAACGTATAACGTATAACGTATAACGTATAACGTATAACGTATAACGTATAACGTGTAACGTATAACGTGTAACGTATAACGTGTAACGTATAACGTATAACGTATAACGTATAACGTATAACGTATAACGTATAACGTATAACGTATAACGTATAACGTATAACGTATAACCTATAACGTATAACGTATAACGTATAACGTATAACGTATAACGTATAACGTATAACGTATAACGTATATCGTATAACGTATAACGTATAACGTATAACGTATAACGTATTACGTACAACGTTTAACGTATAACGTGTATCGTAAAGCGTATAACGTATAACGTATAACGTATAACGTGTAACGTATAACGTATAACGTATAACGTATAACATATAACGTATAACGTATAACGTATATCGTATAACGTATAACGTGTAACGTATGATGCATAGCCAATACTGTTTAACGTATAACGTATAACGTATAACGTATAACGTATAACGTGTAACGTATAACGTGTAACGTATAACGTATAACGTATAACGTGTAACGTATAACGTATAACGTATAACGTATAACGCATAACGTATAACGTGTAACGTATGATGCATAGCCTATACTGTATAACGTATAACGTATAACGTATAACGTATAACGTATAACGTGTAACGTATAACGTATAACGTATAACGTACAACGTTTAACGTATAACGTGTATCGTAAAGCGTATAACGTATAACGTATAACGTATAACGTGTAACGTATAACGTATAACGTATAACATATCACGTATAACGTATAACGTATATCGTATAACGTATAACGTATAACGTATAACGTATAACGTATAACGTATAACGTATAACGTATAACGTATAACGTATAACTTATAAGGCATAACCTAGAACGTATACCGTATAACGTATAATCTATGACGTATAACGAATAACGTATAACGTATAACGCATAACGTATAACGTGTAACGTATGATGCATACCCAATACTGTTTAACGTATAACGTATAACGTATAACGTATAACGTATAACGTATAACGTATAACGTGTAACGTATAACGTGTAACGTATAACGTATAACGTATAACGTATAACGTATAACGTATAACGTATAACGTATAACGTATAACGTGTAACGTATAACGTGTAACGTGTAACGTGTAACGTATAACGTATAACGTATAACGTATAACGTATAACGTATAACGTATAACGTATAACGTATAACGTATAACGTATAACGTATAACGTATAACGTATAACGAATAACGTATAACGTATAACGTATAACGTATAACGTATAACGTATAACGTATAACGTATAACGTATAACGTATAACGTATAACGTATAACTTATAAGGCATAACCTAGAACGTATACCGTATAACGTATAATGTATGACGTATAACGTATAACGTATAACGTATAACGTATAACGTATAACGTGTAACGTATAACGTATAACGTATAACGTGTAACGTATGATGCATAGCCTATACTGTATAACGTATAACGTATAACGTCTAACGTGTAACGTATAACGTTTAACGTATAACGTACAACGTTTAACGTATAACGTGTATCGTAAAGCGTATAACGTATAACGTATATCGTAAAGCGTATAACGTATATCGCATAACGTATAACGTGTAACGTATAACGTGTAACGTATAACGTATAACGTATAACATATAACGTATAACGTATAACGTATATCGTATAACGTATAACGTATAACGTATAACGTATAACGTATAACGTATAACGTATAACTTATAAGGCATAACCTAGAACGTATACCGTATAACGTATAATGTATAACGTATAACGTATAACGTATAACGTATAACGTATAACGTATAACGTATAACGTATAACGTATAACTTATAAGGCATAACCTAGAACGTATACCGTATAACGTATAATCTATGACGTATAACGAATAACGTATAACGTATAACGCATAACGTATAACGTGTAACGTATGATGCATAACCAATACTGTTTAACGTATAACGTATAACGTATAACGTATAACGTATAACGTATAACGTATAACGTGTAACGTATAACGTGTAACGTATAACGTATAACGTATAACGTATAACGTATAACGTATAACGTATAACGTATACCGTATAACGTATAACGTATAACGAATTACGTATAACGTATAACGTATAACGTATAACGTATAACGTATAACGTATAACGTATAACGTATAACGTATAACGTATAACGTATAACTTATAAGGCATAACCTAGAACGTATACCGTATAACGTATAATGTATGACGTATAACGTATAACGTATAACGTATAACGTATAACGTATAACGTGTAACGTATAACGTATAACGTATAACGTGTAACGTATGATGCATAGCCTATACTGTATAACGTATAACGTATAACGTCTAACGTGTAACGTATAACGTTTAACGTATAACGTACAACGTTTAACGTATAACGTGTATCGTAAAGCGTATAACGTATAACGTATATCGTAAAGCGTATAACGTATATCGCATAACGTATAACGTGTAACGTATAACGTGTAACGTATAACGTATAACGTATAACATATAACGTATAACGTATAACGTATATCGTATAACGTATAACGTATAACGTATAACGTATAACGTATAACGTATAACGTATAACTTATAAGGCATAACCTAGAACGTATACCGTATAACGTATAATGTATAACGTATAACGTATAACGTATAACGTATAACGTATAACGTATAACGTATAACGTATAACGTATAACTTATAAGGCATAACCTAGAACGTATACCGTATAACGTATAATCTATGACGTATAACGAATAACGTATAACGTATAACGCATAACGTATAACGTGTAACGTATGATGCATAGCCAATACTGTTTAACGTATAACGTATAACGTATAACGTATAACGTATAACGTATAACGTGTAACGTATAACGTGTAACGTATAACGTATAACGTATAACGTATAACGTATAACGTATAACGTATAACGTATACCGTATAACGTATAACGTATAACGTATAACGTATAACGTATAACGTATAACGTATAACGTATAACGTATAACGTATAACGTATAACGTATAACGTATAACGTATAACGTATAACGAATAACGTATAACGTATAACGTATAACGTATAACGTGTAACGTATGATGCATAGCCAATACTGTTTAACGTATAACGTATAACGTATAACGTATGACGTGTAACGTATAACGTATAACGTATAAAGTATAACGTAGATCGTAAAGCGTGTAAAGTATATCGTACAACGTATAACGTATAACGTATAACGTATAACGTATAACGTATAACGTATAACGTATAACGTATAACGTATAACGTATAACGTATAACGTATAACGTATAACGTATAACGTATAACGTATAACGTATAACGTATAACGTATAACGTATAACGAATAACGTATAACGTATAACGTATAACGTATAACGTATAACGTATAACGTATAACGTATAACGTATAACGTATAACGTATAACGTATAACGTATAACGTATAACGTATAACGTATAACGTATAACGTATATAGTAAAGCGTATAACGTATAACGTATATCGTAAAGCGTATAACGTATATCGCATAACGTATAACGTGTAACGTATAACGTGTAACGTATAACGTATAACGTATAACATATAACGTATAACGTATAACGTATAACGTATAACGTATAACGTATAACGTATAACGTATAACGTATAACGTATAACGTGTAACGTATAACGTGTAACGTATAACGTATAACGTGTAACGTATAACGTATAACGTATAACGTATAACGTATAACGTATAACGTATAACGTATAACGTATAACGTGTAACGTATAACGTGTAACGTATAACGTATAACGTATAACGTATAACGTATAACGTATAACGTATAACGTATAACGTATAACGTATAACGTATAACGTGTAACGTATAACTTGTAACGTATAACGTATAACGTATAACGTATAACGTATAACGTATAACGTATAACGTATAACGTATAACGTATAACGTATAACGTATAACGTATAACGTATAACGTATAACGTATAACGTATAACGTATAACGTATAACGTATAACGTATAACGTATAACGTATAACGTATAACGTATAACGTATAACGTATAACGTATAACGTATAACGTATAACGTATAACGTATATCGTATAACGTATAACGTATAACGTATAACGTATAACGTATTACGTACAACGTTTAACGTATAACGTGTATCGTAAAGCGTATAACGTATAACGTATAACGTATAACGTGTAACGTATAACGTATAACGTATAACGTATAACGTATAACGTATAACGTATAACTTATAAGGCATAACCTAGAACGTATACCGTATAACGTATAATCTATGACGTATAACGAATAACGTATAACGTATAACGCATAACGTATAACGTGTAACGTATGATGCATAGCCAATACTGTTTAACGTATAACGTATAACGTATAACGTATAACGTATAACGTATAACGTATAACGTGTAACGTATAACGTGTAACGTATAACGCATAACGTATAACGTATAACGTATAACGTATAACGTATAACGTATAACGTATAACGTGTAACGTATAACGTGTAACGTGTAACGTGTAACGTATAACGTATAACGTATAACGTATAACTTATAACGTATAACGTATAACGTATAACGTATAACGTATAACGTATAACGTATAACGTATAACGTATAACGAATAACGTATAACGTATAACGTATAACGTATAACGTATAACGTATAACGTATAACGTATAACGTATAACGTATAACGTATAACTTATAAGGCATAACCTAGAACGTATACCGTATAACGTATAATGTATGACGTATAACGTATAACGTATAACGTATAACGTATAACGTATAACGTGTAACGTATAACGTATAACGTATAACGTATAACGTGTAACGTATGATGCATAGCCTATACTGTATAACGTATAACGTATAACGTCTAACGTGTAACGTATAACGTTTAACGTATAACGTACAACGTTTAACGTATAACGTGTATCGTAAAGCGTATAACGTATAACGTATATCGTAAAGCGTATAACGTATATCGCATAACGTATAACGTGTAACGTATAACGTGTAACGTATAACGTATAACGTATAACATATAACGTATAACGTATAACGTATAACGTATAACGTATAACTTATAAGGCATAACCTAGAACGTATACCGTATAACGTATAATCTATGACGTATAACGAATAACGTATAACGTATAACGCATAACGTATAACGTGTAACGTATAACTTATAAGGCATAACCTAGAATGTATACCGTATAACGTATAATCTATGACGTATAACGAATAACGTATAACGTATAACGCATAACGTATAACGTGTAACGTATGATGCATAGCCAATACTGTTTAACGTATAACGTATAACGTATAACGTATAACGTATAACGTATAACGTGTAACGTATAACGTGTAACGTATAACGTATAACGTATAACGTATAACGTATAACGTATAACGTATAAAGTATAACGTATAACGTATAACCTATAACGTATAACGTATAACGTATAACTTATAACGTATAACGTATAACGTATAACGTATAACGTATACCGTATAACGTATAACGTGTAACGTATAACGTGTAACGTATAACGTACAACGTTTAACGTATAACGTGTATCGTAAAGCGTATAACGTATAACGTATAACGTATAACGTATAACGTATAACGTATAACGTATAACGTATAACGTATAACGTATAACGTATAACGTATAACGTATAACGTATAACGTATAACGTATAACGTATAACGTATAACGTATAACGTATAACGTATAACGTATAACGTATAACGTATAACGTATAACGTATAACGTATACCGTATAACGCATAACGTATAACGTGTAACGTATGATGCATAGCCTATACTGTATAACGTATAACGTATAACGTTTAACGTGTAACGTATAACGTATAACGTATAACGTACAACGTTTAACGTATAACGTGTATCGTAAAGCGTATAACGTATAACGTATAACGTATAACGTGTAACGTATAACGTATAACGTATAACGTATAACATATAACGTATAACGTATAACGTATATCGTATAACGTATAACGTATAACGTATAACGTATAACGTATAACGTATAACGCATAACGTATAACGTGTAACGTATGATGCATAGCCTATACTGTATAACGTATAACGTATAACGTATAACGTATAACGTATAACGTATAACGTATAACGTATAACGTATAACGTAGAACGTAGAACGTATAACGTGTAACGTATAACGTGTAACGTATAACGCGTAACGTATAACGTATAACGTATAACGTATAACGTATAACGTATAACGTATATAGTAAAGCGTATAACGTATAACGTATATCGTAAAGCGTATAACGTATATCGCATAACGTATAACGTGTAACGTATAACGTGTAACGTATAACGTATAACGTATAACGTATAACGTATAACGTATAACGTATAACGTATAACGTATAACGTATAACGTATAACTTATAAGGCATAACCTAGAACGTATACCGTATAACGTATAATGTATGACGTATAACGTATAACGTATAACGTATAACGTATAACGTATAACGTGTAACGTATAACGTATAACGTATAACGTATAACGTATAACGTATAACGTATAACGTATAACGTATAACGTATAACGTATAACGTATAACGTATAACGTATAACGTATAACGTATATCGCATAACGTATAACGTGTAACGTATAACGTGTAACGTATAACGTGTAACGTATAACGTATAACGTATAACATGTAACGTATAACGTATAACGTATATCGTATAACGTATAACGTATAACGTATAACGTATAACGTATAACGTATAACGTATAACGTATAACGTATAACGTATAACGTATAACTTATAAGGCATAACCTAGAACGTATACCGTATAACGTATAATGTATGACGTATAACGTATAACGTATAACGTATAACGTATAACGTATAACGTGTAACGTATAACGTATAACGTATAACGTATAACGTATAACGTATAACGTATAACGTATAACGTATAACGTATAACGTATAACGTATAACGTATAACGTATAACTTATAAGGCATAACCTAGAACGTATACCGTATAACGTATAATGTATGACGTATAACGTATAACGTATAACGTATAACGTATAACGTATAACGTGTAACGTATAACGTATAACGTATAACGTGTAACGTATGATGCATAGCCTATACTGTATAACGTATAACGTATAACGTGTAACGTATAACGTGTAACGTATAACGTATAACGTATAACATGTAACGTATAACGTATAACGTATATCGTATAACGTATAACGTATAACGTATAACGTATAACGTATAACGTATAACGTATAACGTATAACGTATAACGTATAACGTATAACGTATAACTTATAAGGCATAACCTAGAACGTATACCGTATAACGTATAATGTATGACGTATAACGTATAACGTATAACGTATAACGTATAACGTATAACGTGTAACGTATAACGTTTAACGTATAACGTGTATCGTAAAGCGTATAACGTATAACGTATATCGTAAAGCGTATAACGTATATCGCATAACGTATAACGTGTAACGTATAACGTGTAACGTATAACGTATAACGTATAACATATAACGTATAACGTATAACGTATAACGTATAACGTATAACTTATAAGGCATAACCTAGAACGTATACCGTATAACGTATAATCTATGAAGTATAACGAATAACGTATAACGTATAACGCATAACGTATAACGTGTAACGTATAACTTATAAGGCATAACCTAGAACGTATACCGTATAACGTATAATCTATGACGTATAACGAATAACGTATAACGTATAACGCATAACGTATAACGTGTAACGTATGATGCATAGCCAATACTGTTTAACGTATAACGTATAACGTATAACGTATAACGTATAACGTATAACGTGTAACGTATAACGTGTAACGTATAACGTATAACGTATAACGTATAACGTATAACGTATAACGTATAACGTATACCGTATAACGTATAACGTATAACGTATAACGTATAACGTATAACGCATAACGTATAACGTATAACGTATAACGTATAACGTATAACGTATAACGTATAACGTATAACGTATAACGTATAACGTGTAACGTATAACGTATAACGTATAAAGTATAACGTAGATTGTAAAGCGTGTAAAGTATATCGTATAACGTATAACGTATAACGTATAACGTATAACGTATAACGTATAACGTATAACGTATAACGTATAACGTATAACGTATAACGTATAACGTATAACGTATAACGTATAACGTATAACGTATAACGTATAACGTATAACGTATAACGTATAACGTATAACGTATAACGAATAACGTATAACGTATAACGTATAACGTATAACGTATAACGTATAACGTATAACGTATAACGTATAACGTATAACGTATAACGTATAACGTATATAGTAAAGCGTATAACGTATAACGTATATCGTAAAGCGTATAACGTATATCGCATAACGTATAACGTGTAACGTATAACGTGTAACGTATAACGTATAACGTATAACATATAACGTATAACGTATAACGTATATCGTATAACGTATAACGTATAACGTATAACGTATAACGTATAACGTATAACGTATAACGTATAACGTATAACGTATAACGTATAACGTATAACGTATAACGTGTAACGTATAACGTATAACGTATAACGTATGACGTATAACGTATAACGTATAACGTATAACGTATAACGTATAACGTATAACGTATAACGTATAACGTATAACGTATAACGTATAACGTATATCGCATAACGTATAACGTGTAACGTATAACGTGTAACGTATAACGTATAACGTATAACATGTAACGTATAACGTATAACGTATATCGTATAACGTATAACGTATAACGTATAACGTATAACGTATAACGTATAACGTATAACGTATAACGTATAACGCATAACGTATAACTTATAAGGCATAACCTAGAACGTATACCGTATAACGTATAATGTATGACGTATAACGTATAACGTATAACGTATAACGTATAACGTATAACGTGTAACGTATAACGTATAACGTATAACGTATAACGTATAACGTATAACGTGTAACGTATAACGTGTAACGTATAACGTATAACGTATAACGTATAACGTATAACGTATAACGTATAACGTGTAACGTATAACGTGTAACGTATAACGTGTAACGTATAACGTGTAACGTATAACGTATAACGTATAACGTATAACGTATAACGTATAACGTATAACGTATAACGTATAACGTATAACGTATAACGTATAACGTATAACGTATAACGTATAACGTATAACGTATAACGTATAACGTATAACGTATAACGTATAACGTATAACGTATAACGTATAACGTATATCGTATAACGTATAACGTATAACGTATAACGTATAACGTATAACGTATTACGTACAACGTTTAACGTATAACGTGTATCGTAAAGCGTATAACGTATAACGTATAACGTATAACGTGTAACGTATAACGTATAACGTATAACGTATAACATATAACGTATAACGTATAACGTATATCGTATAACGTATAACGTATAACGTATAACGTATAACGTATAACGTATAACGCATAACGTATAACGTGTAACGTATGATGCATAGCCTATACTGTATAACGTATAACGTATAACGTTTAACGTGTAACGTATAACGTATAACGTATAACGTACAACGTTTAACGTATAACGTGTATCGTAAAGCGTATAACGTATAACGTATAACGTATAACGTATAACGTATAACGTATAACGTATAACGTATAACGTATAACGTATAACGTATAACGTATAACTTATATGGCATAACCTAGAACGTATACCGTATAACGTATAATCTATGACGTATAACGAATAACGTATAACGTATAACGCATAACGTATAACGTGTAACGTATGATGCATAGCCAATACTGTTTAACGTATAACGTATAACGTATAACGTATACCGTATAACGTATAACGTATAACGTATAACGTGTAACGTATAACGTGTAACGTATAACGTATAACGTATAACGTATAACGTATAACGTATAACGTATAACGTATAACGTATAACGCATAACGTATAACGTGTAACGTATGATGCATAGCCAATACTGTTTAACGTATAACGTATAACGTATAACGTATACCGTATAACGTATAACGTATAACGTATAACGTGTAACGTATAACGTGTAACGTATAACGTATAACGTATAACGTATAACGTATAACGTATAACGTATAACGTATAACGTATAACGTATAACGTATAACGTATAACGTATAACGTATAACGTATAACGTATAACGTATAACGTATAACGTATAACGTAGAACGTATAACGTATAACGTGTAACGTGCAACGTGTAACGTGTAACGTATAACGTATAACGTATAACGTATAACGTATAACGTATAACGTATAAAGTATAACGTATAACGTATAACCTATAACGTATAACGTATAACGTATAACTTATAACGTATAACGTATAACGTATAACGTATAACGTATACCGTATAACGTATAACGTGTAACGTATAACGTGTAACGTATAACGTACAACGTTTAACGTATAACGTGTATCGTAAAGCGTATAACGTATAACGTATAACGTATAACGTATAACGTATAACGTATAACGTATAACGTATAACGTATAACGTATAACGTATAACGTATAACGTATAACGTATAACGTATAACGTATAACGTATAACGTATAACGTATAACGTATAACGTATAACGTATAACGTATAACGTATAACGTATAACGTATAACGTATAACGTATACCGTATAACGCATAACGTATAACGTGTAACGTATGATGCATAGCCTATACTGTATAACGTATAACGTATAACGTTTAACGTGTAACGTATAACGTATAACGTATAACGTACAACGTTTAACGTATAACGTGTATCGTAAAGCGTATAACGTATAACGTATAACGTATAACGTGTAACGTATAACGTATAACGTATAACGTATAACATATAACGTATAACGTATAACGTATATCGTATAACGTATAACGTATAACGTATAACGTATAACGTATAACGTATAACGCATAACGTATAACGTGTAACGTATGATGCATAGCCTATACTGTATAACGTATAACGTATAACGTATAACGTATAACGTATAACGTATAACGTATAACGTATAACGTATAACGTAGAACGTAGAACGTATAACGTGTAACGTATAACGTGTAACGTATAACGCGTAACGTATAACGTATAACGTATAACGTATAACGTATAACGTATAACGTATATAGTAAAGCGTATAACGTATAACGTATATCGTAAAGCGTATAACGTATATCGCATAACGTATAACGTGTAACGTATAACGTGTAACGTATAACGTATAACGTATAACGTATAAGGTATAACGTATAACGTATAACGTATATAGTAAAGCGTATAACGTATAACGTATATCGTAAAGCGTATAACGTATATCGCATAACGTATAACGTGTAACGTATAACGTGTAACGTATAACGTATAACGTATAACGTATAAGGTATAACGTATAACGTATAACGTATATAGTAAAGCGTATAACGTATAACGTATATCGTAAAGCGTATAACGTATATCGCATAACGTATAACGTGTAACGTATAACGTATAACGTGTAACGTATAACGTATAACGTATAACGTATAACGTATATCGTAAAGCGTATAACGTATATCGCATAACGTATAACGTGTAACGTATAACGTATAACGTATAAGGTATAACGTATAACGTATAACGTATATAGTAAAGCGTATAACGTATAACGTATATCGTAAAGCGTATAACGTATATCGCATAACGTATAACGTGTAACGTATAACGTGTAACGTATAACGTGTAACGTATAACGTACAACGTTTAACGTATAACGTGTATCGTAAAGCGTATAACGTATAACGTATAACGTATAACGTATAACGTATAACGTATAACGTATAACGTATAACGTATAACGTATAACGTATAACGTATAACGTATAACGTATAACGTATAACGTATAACGTATAACGTATAACGTATAACGTATAACGTATAACGTATAACGTATAACGTATAACGTATAACGTATACCGTATAACGCATAACGTATAACGTGTAACGTATGATGCATAGCCTATACTGTATAACGTATAACGTATAACGTTTAACGTGTAACGTATAACGTATAACGTATAACGTACAACGTTTAACGTATAACGTGTATCGTAAAGCGTATAACGTATAACGTATAACGTATAACGTGTAACGTATAACGTATAACGTATAACGTATAACATATAACGTATAACGTATAACGTATATCGTATAACGTATAACGTATAACGTATAACGTATAACGTATAACGTATAACGCATAACGTATAACGTGTAACGTATGATGCATAGCCTATACTGTATAACGTATAACGTATAACGTATAACGTATAACGTATAACGTATAACGTATAACGTATAACGTATAACGTAGAACGTAGAACGTATAACGTGTAACGTATAACGTGTAACGTATAACGCGTAACGTATAACGTATAACGTATAACGTATAACGTATAACGTATAACGTATATAGTAAAGCGTATAACGTATAACGTATATCGTAAAGCGTATAACGTATATCGCATAACGTATAACGTGTAACGTATAACGTGTAACGTATAACGTATAACGTATAACGTATAACGTATAACGTATAACGTATAACGTATAACGTATAACGTATAACGTATAACTTATAAGGCATAACCTAGAACGTATACCGTATAACGTATAATGTATGACGTATAACGTATAACGTATAACGTATAACGTATAACGTATAACGTGTAACGTATAACGTATAACGTATAACGTATAACGTATAACGTATAACGTATAACGTATAACGTATAACGTATAACGTATAACGTATAACGTATAACGTATAACGTATAACGTATATCGCATAACGTATAACGTGTAACGTATAACGTGTAACGTATAACGTATAACGTATAACATGTAACGTATAACGTATAACGTATATCGTATAACGTATAACGTATAACGTATAACGTATAACGTATAACGTATAACGTATAACGTATAACGTATAACGTATAACGTATAACTTATAAGGCATAACCTAGAACGTATACCGTATAACGTATAATGTATGACGTATAACGTATAACGTATAACGTATAACGTATAACGTATAACGTGTAACGTATAACGTATAACGTATAACGTATAACGTATAACGTATAACGTATAACGTATAACGTATAACGTATAACGTATAACGTATAACGTATAACGTATAACTTATAAGGCATAACCTAGAACGTATACCGTATAACGTATAATGTATGACGTATAACGTATAACGTATAACGTATAACGTATAACGTATAACGTGTAACGTATAACGTATAACGTATAACGTGTAACGTATGATGCATAGCCTATACTGTATAACGTATAACGTATAACGTGTAACGTATAACGTGTAACGTATAACGTATAACGTATAACATGTAACGTATAACGTATAACGTATATCGTATAACGTATAACGTATAACGTATAACGTATAACGTATAACGTATAACGTATAACGTATAACGTATAACGTATAACGTATAACGTATAACTTATAAGGCATAACCTAGAACGTATACCGTATAACGTATAATGTATGACGTATAACGTATAACGTATAACGTATAACGTATAACGTATAACGTGTAACGTATAACGTTTAACGTATAACGTGTATCGTAAAGCGTATAACGTATAACGTATATCGTAAAGCGTATAACGTATATCGCATAACGTATAACGTGTAACGTATAACGTGTAACGTATAACGTATAACGTATAACATATAACGTATAACGTATAACGTATAACGTATAACGTATAACTTATAAGGCATAACCTAGAACGTATACCGTATAACGTATAATCTATGAAGTATAACGAATAACGTATAACGTATAACGCATAACGTATAACGTGTAACGTATAACTTATAAGGCATAACCTAGAACGTATACCGTATAACGTATAATCTATGACGTATAACGAATAACGTATAACGTATAACGCATAACGTATAACGTGTAACGTATGATGCATAGCCAATACTGTTTAACGTATAACGTATAACGTATAACGTATAACGTATAACGTATAACGTGTAACGTATAACGTGTAACGTATAACGTATAACGTATAACGTATAACGTATAACGTATAACGTATAACGTATACCGTATAACGTATAACGTATAACGTATAACGTATAACGTATAACGCATAACGTATAACGTATAACGTATAACGTATAACGTATAACGTATAACGTATAACGTATAACGTATAACGTATAACGTGTAACGTATAACGTATAACGTATAAAGTATAACGTAGATTGTAAAGCGTGTAAAGTATATCGTATAACGTATAACGTATAACGTATAACGTATAACGTATAACGTATAACGTATAACGTATAACGTATAACGTATAACGTATAACGTATAACGTATAACGTATAACGTATAACGTATAACGTATAACGTATAACGTATAACGTATAACGTATAACGTATAACGTATAACGTATAACGAATAACGTATAACGTATAACGTATAACGTATAACGTATAACGTATAACGTATAACGTATAACGTATAACGTATAACGTATAACGTATAACGTATATAGTAAAGCGTATAACGTATAACGTATATCGTAAAGCGTATAACGTATATCGCATAACGTATAACGTGTAACGTATAACGTGTAACGTATAACGTATAACGTATAACATATAACGTATAACGTATAACGTATATCGTATAACGTATAACGTATAACGTATAACGTATAACGTATAACGTATAACGTATAACGTATAACGTATAACGTATAACGTATAACGTATAACGTATAACGTGTAACGTATAACGTATAACGTATAACGTATAACGTATAACGTATAACGTATAACGTATAACGTATAACGTATAACGTATAACGTATAACGTATAACGTATAACGTATAACGTATAACGTATATCGCATAACGTATAACGTGTAACGTATAACGTGTAACGTATAACGTATAACGTATAACATGTAACGTATAACGTATAACGTATATCGTATAACGTATAACGTATAACGTATAACGTATAACGTATAACGTATAACGTATAACGTATAACGTATAACGCATAACGTATAACTTATAAGGCATAACCTAGAACGTATACCGTATAACGTATAATGTATGACGTATAACGTATAACGTATAACGTATAACGTATAACGTATAACGTGTAACGTATAACGTATAACGTATAACGTATAACGTATAACGTATAACGTGTAACGTATAACGTGTAACGTATAACGTATAACGTATAACGTATAACGTATAACGTATAACGTATAACGTGTAACGTATAACGTGTAACGTATAACGTGTAACGTATAACGTGTAACGTATAACGTATAACGTATAACGTATAACGTATAACGTATAACGTATAACGTATAACGTATAACGTATAACGTATAACGTATAACGTATAACGTATAACGTATAACGTATAACGTATAACGTATAACGTATAACGTATAACGTATAACGTATAACGTATAACGTATAACGTATAACGTATAACGTATATCGTATAACGTATAACGTATAACGTATAACGTATAACGTATAACGTATTACGTACAACGTTTAACGTATAACGTGTATCGTAAAGCGTATAACGTATAACGTATAACGTATAACGTGTAACGTATAACGTATAACGTATAACGTATAACATATAACGTATAACGTATAACGTATATCGTATAACGTATAACGTATAACGTATAACGTATAACGTATAACGTATAACGCATAACGTATAACGTGTAACGTATGATGCATAGCCTATACTGTATAACGTATAACGTATAACGTTTAACGTGTAACGTATAACGTATAACGTATAACGTATAACGTATAACGTATAACGTATAACGTATAACGTATAACGTATAACGTATAACGTATAACGTATAACGTATAACGTATAACGTATATCGTATAACGTATAACGTATAACGTATAACGTATAACGTATAACGTATTACGTACAACGTTTAACGTATAACGTGTATCGTAAAGCGTATAACGTATAACGTATAACGTATAACGTGTAACGTATAACGTATAACGTATAACGTATAACATATAACGTATAACGTATAACGTATATCGTATAACGTATAACGTATAACGTATAACGTATAACGTATAACGTATAACGTGTAACGTATAACGTGTAACGTATAACGTATAACGTATAACGTATAACGTATAACGTATAACGTATAACGTGTAACGTATAACGTGTAACGTATAACGTGTAACGTATAACGTGTAACGTATAACGTATAACGTATAACGTATAACGTATAACGTATAACGTACAACGTTTAACGTATAACGTGTATCGTAAAGCGTATAACGTATAACGTATAACGTATAACGTATAACGTATAACGTATAACGTATAACGTATAACGTATAACGTATAACGTATAACGTATAACTTATATGGCATAACCTAGAACGTATACCGTATAACGTATAATCTATGACGTATAACGAATAACGTATAACGTATAACGCATAACGTATAACGTGTAACGTATGATGCATAGCCAATACTGTTTAACGTATAACGTATAACGTATAACGTATACCGTATAACGTATAACGTATAACGTATAACGTGTAACGTATAACGTGTAACGTATAACGTATAACGTATAACGTATAACGTATAACGTATAACGTATAACGTATAACGTATAACGTATAACGCATAACGTATAACGTGTAACGTATGATGCATAGCCAATACTGTTTAACGTATAACGTATAACGTATAACGTATACCGTATAACGTATAACGTATAACGTATAACGTGTAACGTATAACGTGTAACGTATAACGTATAACGTATAACGTATAACGTATAACGTATAACGTATAACGTATAACGTATAACGTATAACGTATAACGTATAACGTATAACGTATAACGTATAACGTATAACGTATAACGTATAACGTAGAACGTATAACGTATAACGTGTAACGTGCAACGTGTAACGTGTAACGTATAACGTATAACGTATAACGTATAACGTATAACGTATAACGTATAAAGTATAACGTATAACGTATAACCTATAACGTATAACGTATAACGTATAACTTATAACGTATAACGTATAACGTATAACGTATAACGTATACCGTATAACGTATAACGTGTAACGTATAACGTGTAACGTATAACGTACAACGTTTAACGTATAACGTGTATCGTAAAGCGTATAACGTATAACGTATTACGTATAACGTATAACGTATAACGTATAACGTATAACGTATAACGTATAACGTATAACGTATAACGTATAACGTATAACGTATAACGTATAACGTATAACGTATAACGTATAACGTATAACGTATAACGTATAACGTATAACGTATAACGTATAACGTATAACGTATACCGTATAACGCATAACGTATAACGTGTAACGTATGATGCATAGCCTATACTGTATAACGTATAACGTATAACGTTTAACGTGTAACGTATAACGTATAACGTATAACGTACAACGTTTAACGTATAACGTGTATCGTAAAGCGTATAACGTATAACGTATAACGTATAACGTGTAACGTATAACGTATAACGTATAACGTATAACATATAACGTATAACGTATAACGTATATCGTATAACGTATAACGTATAACGTATAACGTATAACGTATAACGTATAACGCATAACGTATAACGTGTAACGTATGATGCATAGCCTATACTGTATAACGTATAACGTATAACGTATAACGTATAACGTATAACGTATAACGTATAACGTATAACGTATAACGTAGAACGTAGAACGTATAACGTGTAACGTATAACGTGTAACGTATAACGCGTAACGTATAACGTATAACGTATAACGTATAACGTATAACGTATAACGTATATAGTAAAGCGTATAACGTATAACGTATATCGTAAAGCGTATAACGTATATCGCATAACGTATAACGTGTAACGTATAACGTGTAACGTATAACGTATAACGTATAACGTATAAGGTATAACGTATAACGTATAACGTATATAGTAAAGCGTATAACGTATAACGTATATCGTAAAGCGTATAACGTATATCGCATAACGTATAACGTGTAACGTATAACGTGTAACGTATAACGTATAACGTATAACGTATAAGGTATAACGTATAACGTATAACGTATATAGTAAAGCGTATAACGTATAACGTATATCGTAAAGCGTATAACGTATATCGCATAACGTATAACGTGTAACGTATAACGTATAACGTGTAACGTATAACGTATAACGTATAACGTATAACGTATATCGTAAAGCGTATAACGTATATCGCATAACGTATAACGTGTAACGTATAACGTGTAACGTATAACGTATAACGTATAACGTATAACGTATAACGTATAACGTATAACGTGTAACGTATAACGTATAACGTATAACGTATAACGTATAACGTATAACGTATAACGTGTAACGTATAACGTATAACGTATAACGTATAACGTATAACGTATAACGTATAACGTGTAACGTATAACGTATAACGTATAACGTATAACGTATAACGTATAACGTATAACGTATAACGTATAACGTATAACGTATACCGTATAACGTATAACGTGTAACGTATAACGTGTAACGTATAACGTATAACGTATAACGTATAACGTATAACGTATAACGTGTAACGTATAACGTATAACGTATAACGTATAACGTATAACGTATAACGTATATCGTATAACGTATAACGTATAACGTATAACGTATAACGTATAACGTATAACGTATAACGTATAACTTATAAGGCATAACCTAGAACGTATACCGTATAACGTATAATGTATAACGTATAACGTATAACGTATAACGTATAACGTATAACGTATAACGAATAACGTATAACGTATAACGTATAACGTATAACGTATAACGTATAACGTATAACGTGTAACGTACAACGTATAACGTATAACGTATAACGTAGATCGTAAAGCGTATAACGTATATCGCATAACGTATAACGTGTAACGTATAACGTGTAACGTATAACGTATAACGTATAACGTATAACGTATAACGTATAACGTATAACGTGTAACGTATAACGTGTAACGTATAACGTATAACGTATAACGTATAACGTATAACGTATAACGTATAACGTATAACGTATAACGTATAACGTGTAACGTGTAACGTGTAACGTATAACGTATAACGTATAACGTATAACTTATAACGTATAACGTATAACGTATAACGTATAACGTATAACGTATAACGTATAACGTATAACGTATAACGAATAACGTATAACGTATAACGTATAACGTATAACGTATAACGTATAACGTATAACGTATAACGTATAACGTATAACGTATAACTTATAAGGCATAACCTAGAACGTATACCGTATAACGTATAATGTATGACGTATAACGTATAACGTATAACGTATAACGTATAACGTATAACGTATAACGTGTAACGTATAACGTATAACGTATAACGTGTAACGTATGATGCATAGCCTATACTGTATAACGTATAACGTATAACGTCTAACGTGTAACGTATAACGTTTAACGTATAACGTACAACGTTTAACGTATAACGTGTATCGTAAAGCGTATAACGTATAACGTATATCGTAAAGCGTATAACGTATATCGCATAACGTATAACGTGTAACGTATAACGTGTAACGTATAACGTATAACGTATAACATATAACGTATAACGTATAACGTATAACGTATAACGTATAACTTATAAGGCATAACCTAGAACGTATACCGTATAACGTATAATCTATGACGTATAACGAATAACGTATAACGTATAACGCATAACGTATAACGTGTAACGTATAACTTATAAGGCATAACCTAGAACGTATACCGTATAACGTATAATCTATGACGTATAACGAATAACGTATAACGTATAACGCATAACGTATAACGTGTAACGTATGATGCATAGCCAATACTGTTTAACGTATAACGTATAACGTATAACGTATAACGTATAACGTATAACGTGTAACGTATAACGTGTAACGTATAACGTATAACGTATAACGTATAACGTATAACGTATAACGTATAACGTATACCGTATAACGTATAACGTATAACGTATAACGTATAACGTATAACGTATAACGTATAACGTATAACGTATAACGTATAACGTATAACGTATAACGTATAACGTATAACGTATAACGTGTAACGTATAACGTATAACGTATAAAGTATAACGTAGATTGTAAAGCGTGTAAAGTATATCGTATAACGTATAACGTATAACGTATAACGTATAACGTATAACGTATAACGTATAACGTATAACGTATAACGTATAACGTATAACGTATAACGTATAACGTATAACGTATAACGTATAACGTATAACGTATAACGAATAACGTATAACGTATAACGTATAACGTATAACGTATAACGTATAACGTATAACGTATAACGTATACCGTATAACGTATAACGTGTAACGTATAACGTGTAACGTATAACGTATAACGTATAACGTATAACGTATAACGTATAACGTATAACGTATAACGTATAACGTATAACGTATAACGTATACCGTATAACGTATAACGTGTAACGTATAACGTGTAACGTATAACGTATAACGTATAACGTGTAACGTATAACGTGTAACGTATAACGTGTAACGTATAACGTATAACGTATAACGTATAACGTATATCGTAAAGCGTATAACGTATATCGCATAACGTATAACGTGTAACGTATAACGTGTAACGTATAACGTATAACGTATAACGTATAACGTATAACGTATAACGTATATAGTAAAGCGTATAACGTATAACGTATATCGTAAAGCGTATAACGTATATCGCATAACGTATAACGTGTAACGTATAACGTATAACGTGTAACGTATAACGTATAACGTATAACGTATAACGTATATCGTAAAGCGTATAACGTATATCGCATAACGTATAACGTGTAACGTATAACGTGTAACGTATAACGTATAACGTATAACGTATAACGTATAACGTATAACGTGTAACGTATAACGTATAACGTATAACGTATAACGTATAACGTATAACGTATAACGTATAACGTATAACGTATAACGTATAACGTATACCGTATAACGTATAACGTGTAACGTATAACGTGTAACGTATAACGTATAACGTATAACGTATAACGTATAACGTATAACGTATAACTTATAAGGCATAACCTAGAACGTATACCGTATAACGTATAATCTATGACGTATAACGAATAACGTATAACGTATAACGCATAACGTATAACGTGTAACGTATGATGCATAGCCAATACTGTTTAACGTATAACGTATAACGTATAACGTATAACGTATAACGTATAACGTATAACGTATAACGTATAACGTGTAACGTATAACGTGTAACGTATAACGTATAACGTATAACGTATAACGTATAACGTATAACGTATAACGTATAACGTATAACGTATAACGTATAACGTATAACGTGTAACGTGCAACGTGTAACGTGTAACGTATAACGTATAACGTATAACGTATAACGTATAACGTATAACGTATAAAGTATAACGTATAACGTATAACCTATAACGTATAACGTATAACGTATAACTTATAACGTATAACGTATAATGTATATCGTATAACGTATAACGTATAACGTATAACGTATAACGTATAACGTACAACGTTTAACGTATAACGTGTATCGTAAAGCGTATAACGTATAACGTATAACGTAAACGTATAACGTGTAACGTATAACGTATAACGTATAACATATAACGTATAACGTATAACATATATCGTATAACGTATAACGTATAACGTATAACGTATAACGTATAACGTATAACGTATAACGTATAACTTATAAGGCATAACCTAGAACGTATACCGTATAAGGTATAATCTATGACGTATAACGAATAACGTATAACGTATAACGCATAACGTATAACGTGTAACGTATGATGCATAGCCAATACTGTTTAACGTATAACGTATAACGTATAACGTATAACGTATAACATGTAACGTATAACGTGTAACGTATAACGTATAACGTATAACGTATAACGTATAACGTATAACGTATAACGTGTAACGTATAACGTGTAACGTATAACATGTAACGTATAACGTATAACGTATAACGTATAACGTATAACGTATAACGTATAACGTATAACGTATAACGTATAACCTATAACGTATAACGTATAACGTATAACGTATAACGTATAACGTATAACGTATAACGTATAACGTATAACGTATATCGTATAACAAATAACGTATAACGTATAACGTATAACGTATTACGTACAACGTTTAACGTATAACGTGTATCGTAAAGCGTATAACGTATAACGTATAACGTATAACGTGTAACGTATAACGTATAACGTATAACGTATAACATATAACGTATAACGTATAACGTATATCGTATAACGTATAACGTATAACGTATAACGTATAACGTATAACGTATAACGCATAACGCATAACGTGTAACGTATGATGCATAGCCTATACTGTATAACGTATAACGTATAACGTTTAACGTGTAACGTATAACGTATAACGTATAACGTACAACGTTTAACGTATAACGTGTATCGTAAAGCGTATAACGTATAACGTATAACGTATAACGTGTAACGTATAACGTATAACGTATAACATATCACGTATAACGTATAACGTATATCGTATAACGTATAACGTATAACGTATAACGTATAACGTATAACGTATAACGTATAACGTATAACGTATAACGTATAACGTATAACGTATAACTTATAAGGCATAACCTAGAACGTATACCGTATAACGTATAATCTATGACGTATAACGAATAACGTATAACGTATAACGCATAACGTATAACGTGTAACGTATGATGCATAGCCAATACTGTTTAACGTATAACGTATAACGTATAACGTATAACGTATAACGTATAACGTATAACGTGTAACGTATAACGTGTAACGTATAACGTATAACGTATAACGTATAACGTATAACGTATAAAGTATAACGTATAACGTATAACGTGTAACGTATAACGTGTAACGTGTAACGTGTAACGTATAACGTATAACGTATAACGTATAACGTATAACGTATAACGTATAACGTATAACGTATAACGTATAACGTATAACGTATAACGTATAACGTATAACGAATAACGTATAACGTATAACGTATAACGTATAACGTATAACGTATAACGTATAACGTATAACGTATAACGTATAACTTATAAGGCATAACCTAGAACGTATACCGTATAACGTATAATGTATGACGTATAACGTATAACGTATAACGTATAACGTATAACGTATAACGTGTAACGTATAACGTATAACGTATAACGTGTAACGTATGATGCATAGCCTATACTGTATAACGTATAACGTATAACGTCTAACGTGTAACGTATAACGTATAACGTATAACGTACAACGTTTAACGTATAACGTGTATCGTAAAGCGTATAACGTATAACGTATAACGTATAACGTATAACGTATAACGTATAACGTATATAGTAAAGCGTATAACGTATAACGTATATCGTAAAGCGTATAACGTATATCGCATAACGTATAACGTGTAACGTATAACGTGTAACGTATAACGTATAACGTATAACATATAACGTATAACGTATAACGTATATCGTATAACGTATAACGTATAACGTATAACGTATAACGTATAACGTATAACGTATAACGTATAACGTATAACGTATAACTTATAAGGCATAACCTAGAACGTATACCGTATAACGTATAATCTATGACGTATAACGAATAACGTATAACGTATAACGCATAACGTATAACGTGTAACGTATGATGCATAGCCAATACTGTTTAACGTATAACGTATAACGTATAACGTATAACGTATAACGTATAACGTGTAACGTATAACGTGTAACGTATAACGTATAACGTATAACGTATAACGTATAACGTATAACGTATAACGTATACCGTATAACGTATAACGTATAACGTATAACGTATAACCTATAACATATAACGTATAACGTATAAAGTATAACGTAGATCGTAAAGCGTGTAAAGTATATCGTATAACGTATAACGTATAACGTATAACGTATAACGTATAACGTATAACGTATAACGTATAACGTATAACGTATAACGTATAACGTATAACGTATAACGTATAACGTATAACGTATAACGTATAACGTATAACGAATAACGTATAACGTATAACGTATAACGTATAACGTATAACGTATAACGTATAACGTATAACGTATAACGTATAACTTATAAGGCATAACCTAGAACGTATACCGTATAACGTATAATGTATGACGTATAACGTATAACGTATAACGTATAACGTATAACGTATAACGTATAACGTGTAACGTATAACGTATAACGTATAACGTGTAACGTATGATGCATAGCCTATACTGTATAACGTATAACGTATAACGTCTAACGTGTAACGTATAACGTATAACGTATAACGTACAACGTTTAACGTATAACGTGTATCGTAAAGCGTATAACGTATAACGTATAACGTATAACGTATAAGGTATAACGTATAACGTATAACGTATAACGTATAACGTATAACGTATATAGTAAAGCGTATAACGTATAACGTATATCGTAAAGCGTATAACGTATATCGCATAACGTATAACGTGTAACGTATAACGTGTAACGTATAACGTATAACGTATAACGTATAACATATAACGTATAACGTATAACGTATATCGTATAACGTATAACGTATAACGTATAACGTATAACGTATAACGTATAACGTATAACTTATAAGGCATAACCTAGAACGTATACCGTCTAACGTATAATGTATAACGTATAACGTATAACGTATAACGTATAACGTATAACGTGTAACGTATGATGCATAGCCTATACTGTATAACGTATAACGTATAACGTCTAACGTGTAACGTATAACGTATAACGTATAACGTACAACGTTTAACGTATAACGTGTATCGTAAAGCGTATATCGTATAACGTATAACGTATAACGTATAACGTATAACGTATAACGTATAACTTATAAGGCATAACCTAGAACGTATACCGTATAACGTATAATGTATAACGTATAACGTATAACGTATAACGTATAACGTATAACGTATAACGTATAACGTATAACGTATAACGTATAACTTATAAGGCATAACCTAGAACGTATACCGTATAACGTATAATCTATGACGTATAACGAATAACGTATAACGTATAACGCATAACGTATAACGTGTAACGTATGATGCATAGCCAATACTGTTTAACGTATAACGTATAACGTATAACGTATAACGTATAACGTATAACGTGTAACGTATAACGTGTAACGTATAACGTATAACGTATAACGTATAACGTATAACGTATAACGTATAACGTATACCGTATAACGTATAACGTATAACGTATAACGTATAACCTATAACATATAACGTATAACGTATAAAGTGTAACGTAGATCGTAAAGCGTGTAAAGTATATCGTATAACGTATAACGTATAACGTATAACCTATAACGTATAACGTATAACGTATAACGTATAACGTATAACGTATAACGTATAACGTATAACGTATAACGTATAACGTATAACGTATAACGTATAACGTATAACGTATAACGAATAACGTATAACGTATAACGTATAACGTATAACGTATAACGTATAACGTATAACGTATAACGTATAACGTATAACTTATAAGGCATAACCTAGAACGTATACCGTATAACGTATAATGTATGACGTATAACGTATAACGTATAACGTATAACGTATAACGTATAACGTATAACGTATAACGTGTAACGTATAACGTATAACGTATAACGTGTAACGTATGATGCATAGCCTATACTGTATAACGTATAACGTATAACGTCTAACGTGTAACGTATAACGTATAACGTATAACGTACAACGTTTAACGTATAACGTGTATCGTAAAGCGTATAACGTATAACGTATAACGTATAACGTATAACGTATAACGTATAACGTATAACGTATAACGTATAACGTATAACGTATATAGTAAAGCGTATAACGTATAACGTATATCGTAAAGCGTATAACGTATATCGCATAACGTATAACGTGTAACGTATAACGTGTAACGTATAACGTATAACGTATAACGTATAACATATAACGTATAACGTATAACGTATATCGTATAACGTATAACGTATAACGTATAACGTATAACGTATAACGTATAACGTATAACTTATAAGGCATAACCTAGAACGTATACCGTCTAACGTATAATGTATAACGTATAACGTATAACGTATAACGTATAACGTATAACGTATAACGTATAACGTATAACGTATAACTTATAAGGCATAACCTAGAACGTATACCGTATAACGTATAATCTATGACGTATAACGAATAACGTATAACGTATAACGCATAACGTATAACGTGTAACGTATAACGTATAACGTATACCGTATAACGTATAACGTATAACGTATAACGTATAACCTATAACATATAACGTATAACGTATAAAGTATAACGTAGATCGTAAAGCGTGTAAAGTATATCGTATAACGTATAACGTATAACGTATAACGTATAACGTATAACGTATAACGTATAACGTATAACGTATAACGTATAACGTATAACGTATAACGTATAACGTATAACGTATAACGTATAACGTATAACGTGTAACGTATAACGTATAACGTATAACATATAACGTATAACGTATAACGTATAACGTATACCGTATAACGTATAACGTATAACGTATAACGTATAACCTATAACATATAACGTATAACGTATAAAGTATAACGTAGATCGTAAAGCGTGTAAAGTATATCGTATAACGTATAACGTATAACGTATAACGTATAACGTATAACGTATAACGTATAACGTATAACGTATAACGTATAACGTATAACGTATAACGTATAACGTATAACGTATAACGTATAACGTATAACGTGTAACGTATAACGTATAACGTATAACATATAACGTATAACGTATAACGTATATCGTATAACGTATAACGTATAACGTATAACGTATAACGTATAACGTATAACGTATAACGTATAACGTATAACGTATAACGTATAACTTATAAGGCATAACCTAGAACGTATACCGTATAACGTATAATGTATGACGTATAACGTATAACGTATAACGTATAACGTATAACGTATAACGTGTAACGTATAACGTATAACGTATAACGTATAACGTGTAACGTGTAACGTATAACGTGTAACGTATAACGTATAACGTATAACGTATAACGTATAACGTATACCGTATAACGTATAACGTATAACGTATAACGTATAACGTATAACGTATAACGTGTAACGTATAACGTGTAACGTATAACGTATAACGTATAACGTATAACGTATAACGTATAACGTATAACGTATACCGTATAACGTATAACGTATAACGTATAACGTATAACCTATAACATATAACGTATAACGTATAAAGTATAACGTAGATCGTAAAGCGTGTAAAGTATATCGTATAACGTATAACGTATAACGTATAACGTATAACGTATAACGTATAACGTATAACGTATAACGTATAACGTATAACGTATAACGTATAACGTATAACGTATAACGTATAACGTATAACGTATAACGTGTAACGTATAACGTATAACGTATAACATATAACGTATAACGTATAACGTATATCGTATAACGTATAACGTATAACGTATAACGTATAACGTATAACGTATAACGTATAACGTATAACGTATAACGTATAACGTATAACTTATAAGGCATAACCTAGAACGTATACCGTATAACGTATAATGTATGACGTATAACGTATAACGTATAACGTATAACGTATAACGTATAACGTGTAACGTATAACGTATAACGTATAACGTATAACGTGTAACGTGTAACGTATAACGTGTAACGTATAACGTATAACGTATAACGTATAACGTATAACGTATAACGTGTAACGTGTAACGTGTAACGTGTAACGTGTAACGTGTAACGTGTAACGTGTAACGTATAACGTATAACGTATAACGTATAACGTATAACGTATAACGTATAACGTATAACGTATAACGTATAACGTATAACGTATAACGTATAACGTATAACGTATAACGTATAACGTATAACGTATAACGTATAACGTATAACGTATAACGTATAACGTATATCGTATAACGTATAACGTATAACGTATAACGTATAACGTATAACGTATAACGTATAACGTATAACGTATAACGTATAACGTATAACGTATAACGTATAACGTATAACGTATAACGTATAACGTATAACGTATAACGTATAACGTATATCGTATAACGTATAACGTATAACGTATAACGTATAACGTATAACGTATTACGTACAACGTTTAACGTATAACGTGTGTCGTAAAGCGTATAACGTATAACGTATAACGTATAACGTGTAACGTGTAACGTGTAACGTATAACGTATAACGTATAACGTATAACGTATAACGTATAACGTATAACGTATATCGTATAACGCATAACGCATAACGCATAACGCATAACGCATAACGCATAACGCATAACGCATAACGCATAACGCATAACGCATAACGCATAACGCATAACGCATAACGCATAACGCATAACGCATAACGCATAACGCATAACGCATAACGCATAACGTATAACGTATAACGTATAACGTATAACGTATAACTTATAAGGCATAACCTAGAACGTATACCGTATAACGTATAATGTATGACGTATAACGTATAACGTATAACGTATAACGTATAACGTATAACGTGTAACGTATAACGTATAACGTATAACGTGTAACGTATGATGCATAGCCTATACTGTATAACGTATAACGTATAACGTCTAACGTGTAACGTATAACGTATAACGTATAACGTACAACGTTTAACGTATAACGTGTATCGTAAAGCGTATAACGTATAACGTATAACGTATAACGTATAACGTATAACGTATAACGTATATAGTAAAGCGTATAACGTATAACGTATATCGTAAAGCGTATAACGTATATCGCATAACGTATAACGTGTAACGTATAACGTGTAACGTATAACGCATAACGTATAACGTATAACGTATAACGTATAACGTATAACTTATAAGGCATAACCTAGAACGTATACCGTATAACGTATAATGTATAACGTATAACGTATAACGTATAACGTATAACGTATAACGTATAACGTATAACGTATAACGTATAACGTATAACGTATAACTTATAAGGCATAACCTAGAACGTATACCGTATAACGTATAATCTATGACGTATAACGAATAACGTATAACGTATAACGCATAACGTATAACGTGTAACGTATGATGCATAGCCAATACTGTTTAACGTATAACGTATAACGTATAACGTATAACGTATAACGTATAACGTATAACGTATAACGTATAACGTATAACGTATAACGTATAACGTATAACGTATAACGTATAACGTATAACGAATAACGTATAACGTATAACGTATAACGTATAACGTATAACGTATAACGTATAACGTATAACGTATAACGTATAACGTATAACGTATAACGTATAACGAATAACGTATAACGTATAACGTATAACGTATAACGTATAACGTATAACGTATAACGTATAACGTATAACGTATAACTTATAAGGCATAACCTAGAACGTATACCGTATAACGTATAATGTATGACGTATAACGTATAACGTATAACGTATAACGTATAACGTATAACGTATAACGTGTAACGTATAACGTATAACGTATAACGTGTAACGTATGATGCATAGCCTATACTGTATAACGTATAACGTATAACGTATAACGTGTAACGTATAACGTATAACGTATAACGTGTAACGTATGATGCATAGCCTATACTGTATAACGTATAACGTATAACGTCTAACGTGTAACGTATAACGTATAACGTATAACGTACAACGTTTAACGTATAACGTGTATCGTAAAGCGTATAACGTATAACGTATAACGTATAACGTATAACGTATAACGTATAACGTATATAGTAAAGCGTATAACGTATAACGTATATCGTAAAGCGTATAACGTATATCGCATAACGTATAACGTGTAACGTATAACGTGTAACGTATAACGCATAACGTATAACGTATAACGTATAACGTATAACGTATAACTTATAAGGCATAACCTAGAACGTATACCGTATAACGTATAATGTATAACGTATAACGTATAACGTATAACGTATAACGTATAACGTATAACGTATAACGTATAACGTATAACGTATAACGTATAACTTATAAGGCATAACCTAGAACGTATACCGTATAACGTATAATCTGTGACGTATAACGAATAACGTATAACGTATAACGCATAACGTATAACGTGTAACGTATGATGCATAGCCAATACTGTTTAACGTATAACGTATAACGTATAACGTATAACGTATAACGTATAACGTATAACGTATAACGTATAACGTATAACGTATAACGTATAACGTATAACGTATAACGTATAACGTATAACGAATAACGTATAACGTATAACGTATAACGTATAACGTATAACGTATAACGTATAACGTATAACGTATAACGTATAACGTATAACGTATAACGTATAACGAATAACGTATAACGTATAACGTATAACGTATAACGTATAACGTATAACGTATAACGTATAACGTATAACGTATAACTTATAAGGCATAACCTAGAACGTATACCGTATAACGTATAATGTATGACGTATAACGTATAACGTATAACGTATAACGTATAACGTATAACGTATAACGTGTAACGTATAACGTATAACGTATAACGTGTAACGTATGATGCATAGCCTATACTGTATAACGTATAACGTATAACGTCTAACGTGTAACGTATAACGTATAACGTATAACGTACAACGTTTAACGTATAACGTGTATCGTAAAGCGTATAACGTATAACGTATAACGTATAACGTATAACGTATAACGTATAACGTATAACGTATAACGTATAACGTATATAGTAAAGCGTATAACGTATAACGTATATCGTAAAGCGTATAACGTATATCGCATAACGTATAACGTGTAACGTATAACGTGTAACGTATAACGTATAACGTATAACGTATAACATATAACGTATAACGTATAACGTATATCGTATAACGTATAACGTATAACGTATAACGTATAACGTATAACGTATAACGTATAACTTATAAGGCATAACCTAGAACGTATAACGTCTAACGTATAATGTATAACGTATAACGTATAACGTATAACGTATAACGTATAACGTATAACGTATAACGTATAACGTATAACTTATAAGGCATAACCTAGAACGTATACCGTATAACGTATAATCTATGACGTATAACGAATAACGTATAACGTATAACGCATAACGTATAACGTGTAACGTATGATGCATAGCCAATACTGTTTAACGTATAACGTATAACGTATAACGTATAACGTATAACGTATAACGTGTAACGTATAACGTGTAACGTATAACGTATAACGTATAACGTATAACGTATAACGTATAACGTATAACGTATACCGTATAACGTATAACGTATAACGTATAACGTATAACCTATAACATATAACGTATAACGTATAAAGTATAACGTAGATCGTAAAGCGTGTAAAGTATATCGTATAACGTATAACGTATAACGTATAACGTATAACGTATAACGTATAACGTATAACGTATAACGTATAACGTATAACGTATAACGTATAACGTATAACGTATAACGTATAACGTATAACGTATAACGTATAACGTATAACGTATAACGAATAACGTATAACGTATAACGTATAACGTATAACGTATAACGTATAACGTATAACGTATAACGTATAACGTATAACGTATAACGTATATAGTAAAGCGTATAACGTATAACGTATATCGTAGAGCGTATAACGTATATCGCATAACGTATAACGTGTAACGTATAACGTGTAACGTATAACGTATAACGTATAACATATAACGTATAACGTATAACGTATATCGTATAACGTATAACGTATAACGTATAACGTATAACGTATAACGTATAACGTATAACGTATAACGTATAACGTATAACGTATAACGTATAACTTATAAGGCATAACCTAGAACGTATACCGTATAACGTATAATGTATGACGTATAACGTATAACGTATAACGTATAACGTATAACGTATAACGTGTAACGTATAACGTATAACGTATAACGTATAACGTGTAACGTGTAACGTATAACGTGTAACGTATAACGTATAACGTATAACGTATAACGTATAACGTATAACGTGTAACGTGTAACGTGTAACGTGTAACGTGTAACGTGTAACGTGTAACGTGTAACGTATAACGTATAACGTATAACGTATAACGTATAACGTATAACGTATAACGTATAACGTATAACGTATAACGTATAACGTATAACGTATAACGTATAACGTATAACGTATAACGTATAACGTATAACGTATAACGTATAACGTATAACGTATAACGTATAACGTATATCGTATAACGTATAACGTATAACGTATAACGTATAACGTATAACGTATAACGTATAACGTATAACGTATAACGTATAACGTATAACGTATAACGTATAACGTATAACGTATAACGTATAACGTATAACGTATAACGTATAACGTATATCGTATAACGTATAACGTATAACGTATAACGTATAACGTATAACGTATAACGTGTAACGTGTAACGTATAACGTGTAACGTGTAACGTATAACGTGTAACGTATAACGTATAACGTATAACGTATAACGTATAACGTATAACGTATAACGTATAACGTGTAACGTATGATGCATAGCCAATACTGTTTAACGTATAACGTATAACGTATAACGTATAACGTATAACGTATAACGTATAACGTGTAACGTATAACGTGTAACGTATAACGTATAACGTATAACGTATAACGTATAACGTATAACGTATAACGTATACCGTATAACGTATAACGTATAACGTATAACGTATAACCTATAACATATAACGTATAACGTATAAAGTATAACGTAGATCGTAAAGCGTGTAAAGTATATCGTATAACGTATAACGTATAACGTATAACGTATAACGTATAACGTATAACGTATAACGTATAACGTATAACGTATAACGTATAACGTATAACGTATAACGTATAACGTATATCGTATAACGTATAACGTATAACGTATAACGTATAACGTATAACGTATATCGTATAACGTATAACGTATAACGTATAACGTAGAACGTATAACGTACAACGTTTAACGTATAACGTGTATCGTAAAGCGTATAACGTATAACGTATAACGTATAACGTGTAACGTATAACGTACAACGTATAACATATAACGAATAACGTATAACGTATATCGTATAACGTATAACGTATAACGTATAACGTATAACGTATAACGTATAAGGTATAACGTATAACGTATAACGTATAACGTATAACGTATACCGTATAACGTATAACGTATAACGTATAACGTATAACCTATAACATATAACGTATAACGTACAACGTATAACGTAGATCGTAAAGCGTGTAAAGTATATCGTATAACGTATAACGTATAACGTATAACGTATAACGTATAACGTATAACGTATAACGTATAACGTATAACGTATAACGTATAACTTATAAGGCATAACCTAGAACGTATACCGTATAACGTATAATGTATGACGTATAACGTATAACGTATAACGTATAACGTATAACGTATAACGTATAACGTGTAACGTATAACGTATAACGTGTAACGTATAACGTATAACGTATACCGTATAACGTATAACGTATAACGTATAACGTATAACGTATAACCTATAACATATAACGTATAACGTATAACGTATAACGTAGATCGTAAAGCGTGTAAAGTATATCGTATAACGTATAACGTATAACGTATAACGTATAACGTATAACGTGTAACGTGTAACGTGTAACGTGTAACGTGTAACGTATAACCTATAACGTGTAACGTATAACGTATAACGTATAACGTATAACGTATAACGTATAACGTATAACGTATATCGTATAACGTATATCGTATAACGTATAACGTATAACGTATAACGTATAACGCATAACGTATAACGTGTAACGTATGATGCATAGCCTATACTGTATAACGTATAACGTATAACGTTTAACGTGTAACGTATAACGTATAACGTATAACGTATAACGTATAACGTATAACGTATAACGTATATCGTATAACGTATATCGTATAACGTATAACATATAACGTATAACGTATAACGCATAACGTATAACGTGTAACGTATGATGCATAGCCTATACTGTATAACGTATAACGTATAACGTTTAACGTGTAACGTATAACGTATAACGTATAACGTATAACGTACAACGTTTAACGTATAACGTGTATCGTAAAGCGTATAACGTATAACGTATAACGTATAACGTGTAACGTATAACGTATAACGTATAACATATAACGTATAACGTATAACGTATATCGTATAACGTATAACGTATAACGTATAACGTATAACGTATAACGTATAACGTATAACGTATAACGTATAACGTGTAACGTGCAACGTGTAACGTGTAACGTATAACGTATAACGTATAACGTATAACGTATAACGTATAAAGTATAACGTATAACGTATAACCTATAACGTATAACGTATAACGTATAACTTATAACGTATAACGTATAATGTATATCGTATAACGTATAACGTATAACGTATAACGTATAACGTATAACGTACAACGTTTAACGTATAACGTGTATCGTAAAGCGTATAACGTATAACGTATAACGTATAACGTATAACGTGTAACGTATAACGTATAACGTATAACATATAACGTATAACGTATAACATATATCGTATAACGTATAACGTATAACGTATAACGCATAACGTATAACGTGTAACGTATGATGCATAGCCAATACTGTTTAACGTATAACGTATAACGTATAACGTATAACGTATAACGTATAACATGTAACGTATAACGTGTAACGTATAACGTATAACGTATAACGTATAACGTATAACGTATAACGTATAACGTATAACGTGTAACGTATAACGTGTAACGTATAACGTGTAACGTATAACGTATAACGTATAACGTATAACGTATAACGTATAACGTATAACGTATAACGTATAACGTATAACCTATAACGTATAACGTATAACGTATAACGTATAACGTATAACGTATAACGTATAACGTATAACGTATAACGTATATCGTATAACGTATAACGTATAACGTATAACGTATAACGTATAACGTGTAACGTGTAACGTGTAACGTGTAACGTATAACGTATAACGTATAACGTATAACGTGTAACGTATAACGTGTAACGTATAACGTATAACGTATAACATATAACGTATAACGTATAACGTATATCGTATAACGTATAACGTATAACGTATAACGTATAACGTATAACGTATAACGTATAACGTATAACTTATAAGGCATAACCTAGAACGTATACCGTATAACGTATAATCTATGACGTATAACGAATAACGTATAACGTATAACGCATAACGTATAACGTGTAACGTATGATGCATAGCCAATACTGTTTAACGTATAACGTATAACGTATAACGTATAACGTATAACGTATAACGTATAACGTGTAACGTGTAACGTGTAACGTGTAACGTATAACGTATAACGTATAACGTATAACGTGTAACGTATAACGTGTAACGTATAACGTATAACGTATAACATATAACGTATAACGTATAACGTATATCGTATAACGTATAACGTATAACGTATAACGTGTAACGTATAACGTGTAACGTATAACGTATAACGTATAACGTATAATGTATATCGTATAACGTATAACGTATAACGTATAACGTATAACGTATAACGTACAACGTATAACGTATAACGTATAACGTATAACTTATAAGGCATAACCTAGAACGTATACCGTATAACGTATAATGTATGACGTATAACGTATAACGTATAACGTATAACGTATAACGTATAACGTATAACGTGTAACGTATAACCTATAACGTGTAACGTATAACGTATAACGTATAACGTATAACGTATAACGTATAACGTATAACGTATATCGTATAACGTATATCGTATAACGTATAACGTATAACGTATAACGTATAACGCATAACGTATAACGTGTAACGTATGATGCATAGCCTATACTGTATAACGTATAACGTATAACGTTTAACGTGTAACGTATAACGTATAACGTATAACGTATAACGTATAACGTATAACGTATAACGTATATCGTATAACGTATATCGTATAACGTATAACGTATAACGTATAACGTATAACGCATAACGTATAACGTGTAACGTATGATGCATAGCCTATACTGTATAACGTATAACGTATAACGTTTAACGTGTAACGTATAACGTATAACGTATAACGTATAACGTACAACGTTTAACGTATAACGTGTATCGTAAAGCGTATAACGTATAACGTATAACGTATAACGTGTAACGTATAACGTATAACGTATAACATATAACGTATAACGTATAACTTATAACGTATAACGTATAATGTATATCGTATAACGTATAACGTATAACGTATAACGTATAACGTATAACGTACAACGTTTAACGTATAACGTGTATCGTAAAGCGTATAACGTATAACGTATAACGTATAACGTATAACGTATAACGTGTAACGTATAACGTATAACGTATAACATATAACGTATAACGTATAACATATATCGTATAACGTATAACGTATAACGTATAACGTAGATCGTAAAGCGTGTAAAGTATATCGTATAACGTATAACGTATAACGTATAACGTATAACGTATAACGTGTAACGTGTAACGTGTAACGTGTAACGTATAACGTATAACGTATAACGTATAACGTGTAACGTATAACGTGTAACGTATAACGTATAACGTATAACATATAACGTATAACGTATAACGTATATCGTATAACGTATAACGTATAACGTATAACGTATAACGTACAACGTTTAGCGTATAACGTGTATCGTAAAGCGTATAACGTATAACGTATAACGTATAACGTATAACGTATAACGTGTAACGTATAACGTATAACGTATAACATATAACGTATAACGTATAACATATATCGTGTAACGTATAACGTATAACGTATAACGTATAACGTATAACGTATAACGTATAACGTATAACTTATAAGGCATAACCTAGAACGTATACCGTATAACGTATAATCTATGACGTATAACGAATAACGTATAACGTATAACGCATAACGTATAACGTGTAACGTATGATGCATAGCCAATACTGTTTAACGTATAACGTATAACGTATAACGTATAACGTATAACATGTAACGTATAACGTGTAACGTATAACGTATAACGTATAACGTATAACATGTAACGTATAACGTGTAACGTATAACGTATAACGTATAACGTATAACGCATAACGTATAACGTGTAACGTATGATGCATAGCCTATACAGTATAACGTATAACGTATAACGTTTAACGTGTAACGTATAACGTATAACGTATAACGTACAACGTTTAACGTATAACGTGTACCGTAAAGCGTATAACGTATAACGTATAACGTATAACGTGTAACGTATAACGTATAACGTATAACGTATAACGTATAACATATCACGTATAACGTATAACGTATATCGTATAACGTATAACGTATAACGTATAACGTATAACGTATAACGTATAACGTATAACGTATAACGTATAACGTATAACTTATAAGGCATAACCTAGAACGTATACCGTATAACGTATAATCTATGACGTATAACGAATAACGTATAACGTATAACGCATAACGTATAACGTGTAACGTATGATGCATAGCCAATACTGTTTAACGTATAACGTATAACGTATAACGTATAACGTATAACGTATAACGTATAACGTGTAACGTATAACGTGTAACGTATAACGTATAACGTATAACGTATGACGTATAACGTATAAAGTATAACGTATAACGTATAACGTGTAACGTATAACGTGTAACGTGTAACGTGTAACGTATAACGTATACCGTATAACGTATAACGTATAACGTATAACGTATAACGTATAACGTATAACGTATAACGTATAACGTATAACGTATAACGAATAACGTATAACGTATAACGTATAACGTATAACGTATAACGTATAACGTATAACGTATAACGTATAACGTATAACGTATAACGTATAACTTATAAGGCATAACCTAGAACGTATACCGTATAACGTATAATGTATGACGTATAACGTATAACGTATAACGTATAACGTATAACGTATAACGTGTAACGTATAACGTATAACGTATAACGTGTAACGTATCATGCATAGCCTATACTGTATAACGTATAACGTATAACGTCTAACGTGTAACGTATAACGTATAACGTATAACGTACAACGTTTAACGTATAACGTCTATCGTAAAGCGTATAACGTATAACGTATAACGTATAACGTATAACGTATAACGTATAACGTATAACGTATAACGTATAACGTATATAGTAAAGCGTATAACGTATAACGTATATCGTAAAGCGTATAACGTATATCGCATAACGTATAACGTGTAACGTATAACGTGTAACGTATAACGTATAACGTATAACATATAACGTATAACGTATAACGTATATCGTATAACGTATAACGTATAACGTATAACGTATAACGTATAACGTATAACTTATAAGGCATAACCTAGAACGTATACCGTATAACGTATAATGTATAACGTATAACGTATAACGTATAACGTATAACGTATAACGTATAACGTATAACGTATAACGTATAACGTATAACGTATAACGTATAACGTATAACGTATAACGTATAACGTATAACGTATAACGAATAACGTATAACGTATAACGTATAACGTATAACGAATAACGTATAACGTATAACGTATAACGTATAACGTATAACGTATAACGTATAACGTATATAGTAAAGCGTATAACGTATAACGTATATCGTAGAGCGTATAACGTATATCGCATAACGTATAACGTGTAACGTATAACGTGTAACGTATAACGTATAACGTATAACATATAACGTATAACGTATAACGTATAACGTATTACGTACAACGTTTAACGTATAACGTGTATCGTAAAGCGTATAACGTATAACGTATAACGTATAACGTATAACGTATAACGTATAACGTATAACGTATAACGTATATAGTAAAGCGTATAACGTATAACGTATATCGTAAAGCGTATAACGTATATCGCATAACGTATAACGTGTAACGTATAACGTGTAACGTATAACGTATAACGTATAACATATAACGTATAACGTATAACGTATATCGTATAACGTATAACGTATAACGTATAACGTATAACGTATAACGTATAACGTATAACGTATAACGTATAACGTATAACTTATAAGGCATAACCTAGAACGTATACCGTATAACGTATAATGTATAACGTATAACGTATATCGTATAACGTATAACGTATAACGTATAACGTATATCGTATAACGTATAACGTATAACGTATAACGTATAACGTATAACGTATAACGTATAACGTATAACGTAGAACGTATAACGTATAACGTGTAACGTATAACGTGTAACGTATAACGCGTAACGTATAACGTATAACGTATAACGTATAACGTATAACGTATAACGTATATAGTAAAGCGTATAACGTATAACGTATATCGTAAAGCGTATAACGTATATCGCATAACGTATAACGTGTAACGTATAACGTGTAACGTATAACGTATAACGTATAACGTATAAGGTATAACGTATAACGTATAACGTATATAGTAAAGCGTATAACGTATAACGTATATCGTAAAGCGTATAACGTATATCGCATAACGTATAACGTGTAACGTATAACGTATAACGTATAACGTATAACGTATAACGTATAACGTATAACGTATAACGTATAACGTATAACGTATAACGTATACCGTATAACGTATAACGTATAACGTATAACGTATAACGTATAACCTATAACATATAACGTATAACGTATAACGTATAACGTAGATCGTAAAGCGTGTAAAGTATATCGTATAACGTATAACGTATAACGTATAACGTATAACGTATAACGTATAACGTATAACATATAACGTATAACGTATAACGTATAACGTATAACGTATAACGTATAACGTATAACGTATAACGTATAACGTATAACGTATAACGTATAACGTATAACGTATAACGTATAACGTATAACGTATAACGTATAACTTATAAGGCATAACCTAGAACGTATACCGTATAACGTATAATGTATAACGTATAACGTATAACGTATAACGTATAACGTATAACGTATAACGTATAACGTATAACGTATAACGTATAACGTATAACTTATAAGGCATAACCTAGAACGTATACCGTATAACGTATAATGTATAACGTATAACGTATAACGTATAACGTATAACGTATAACGTATAACGTGTAACGTATAACGTATAACGTATAACGTATAACGTATATCGTAAAGCGTATAACGTATATCGCATAACGTATAACGTGTAACGTATAACGTGTAACGTATAACGTATAACGTATAACGTATAACGTATAACGTGTAACGTATAACGTGTAACGTATAACGTGTAACGTATAACGTGTAACGTATAACGTATAACGTATAACGTATAACGTATAACGTATAACGTATAACGTATAACGTATAACGTATAACGTATAACGTATAACGTATAACGTATAACGTATAACGTATAACGTATAACGTATAACGTATAACGTATAACGTATAACGTATAACGTATAACGTATAACGTATATCGTATAACGTATAACGTATAACGTGTAACGTGTAACGTGTAACGTGTAACGTGTAACGTGTAACGTGTAACGTGTAACGTGTAACGTGTAACGTATAACGTATAACGTATAACGTATAACGTATAACGTATAACGTATAACGTATAACGTATAACGTATAACGTATAACGTATAACGTATATAGTAAAGCGTATAACGTATATCGTAAAGCGTATAACGTATATCGCATAACGTATAACGTGTAACGTATAACGTGTAACGTATAACGTATAACGTATAACATATAACGTATAACGTATAACGTATATCGTATAACGTATAACGTATAACGTATAACGTATAACGTATAACGTATAACGTATAACGTATAACGTATAACGTATAACGTATAACGTATAACGTATATCGTATAACGTATAACGTATAACGTATAACGTATAACGCATAACGTATAACGTGTAACGTATGATGCATAGCCTATACTGTATAACGTATAACGTATAACGTTTAACGTGTAACGTATAACGTATAACGTATAACGTATAACGTATAACGTATAACGTATAACGTATATCGTATAACGTATATCGTATAACGTATAACGTATAACGTATAACGTATAACGCATAACGTATAACGTGTAACGTATGATGCATAGCCTATACTGTATAACGTATAACGTATAACGTTTAACGTGTAACGTATAACGTATAACGTATAACGTATAACGTACAACGTTTAACGTATAACGTGTATCGTAAAGCGTATAACGTATAACGTATAACGTATAACGTGTAACGTATAACGTATAACGTATAACATATAACGTATAACGTATAACTTATAACGTATAACGTATAATGTATATCGTATAACGTATAACGTATAACGTATAACGTATAACGTATAACGTACAACGTTTAACGTATAACGTGTATCGTAAAGCGTATAACGTATAACGTATAACGTATAACGTATAACGTATAACGTGTAACGTATAACGTATAACGTATAACATATAACGTATAACGTATAACATATATCGTATAACGTATAACGTATAACGTATAACGTAGATCGTAAAGCGTGTAAAGTATATCGTATAACGTATAACGTATAACGTATAACGTATAACGTATAACGTGTAACGTGTAACGTGTAACGTGTAACGTATAACGTATAACGTATAACGTATAACGTGTAACGTATAACGTGTAACGTATAACGTATAACGTATAACATATAACGTATAACGTATAACGTATATCGTATAACGTATAACGTATAACGTATAACGTATAACGTACAACGTTTAGCGTATAACGTGTATCGTAAAGCGTATAACGTATAACGTATAACGTATAACGTATAACGTATAACGTGTAACGTATAACGTATAACGTATAACATATAACGTATAACGTATAACATATATCGTGTAACGTATAACGTATAACGTATAACGTATAACGTATAACGTATAACGTATAACGTATAACTTATAAGGCATAACCTAGAACGTATACCGTATAACGTATAATCTATGACGTATAACGAATAACGTATAACGTATAACGCATAACGTATAACGTGTAACGTATGATGCATAGCCAATACTGTTTAACGTATAACGTATAACGTATAACGTATAACGTATAACATGTAACGTATAACGTGTAACGTATAACGTATAACGTATAACGTATAACATGTAACGTATAACGTGTAACGTATAACGTATAACGTATAACGTATAACGCATAACGTATAACGTGTAACGTATGATGCATAGCCTATACAGTATAACGTATAACGTATAACGTTTAACGTGTAACGTATAACGTATAACGTATAACGTACAACGTTTAACGTATAACGTGTACCGTAAAGCGTATAACGTATAACGTATAACGTATAACGTGTAACGTATAACGTATAACGTATAACGTATAACGTATAACATATCACGTATAACGTATAACGTATATCGTATAACGTATAACGTATAACGTATAACGTATAACGTATAACGTATAACGTATAACGTATAACGTATAACGTATAACTTATAAGGCATAACCTAGAACGTATACCGTATAACGTATAATCTATGACGTATAACGAATAACGTATAACGTATAACGCATAACGTATAACGTGTAACGTATGATGCATAGCCAATACTGTTTAACGTATAACGTATAACGTATAACGTATAACGTATAACGTATAACGTATAACGTGTAACGTATAACGTGTAACGTATAACGTATAACGTATAACGTATGACGTATAACGTATAAAGTATAACGTATAACGTATAACGTGTAACGTATAACGTGTAACGTGTAACGTGTAACGTATAACGTATACCGTATAACGTATAACGTATAACGTATAACGTATAACGTATAACGTATAACGTATAACGTATAACGTATAACGTATAACGAATAACGTATAACGTATAACGTATAACGTATAACGTATAACGTATAACGTATAACGTATAACGTATAACGTATAACGTATAACGTATAACTTATAAGGCATAACCTAGAACGTATACCGTATAACGTATAATGTATGACGTATAACGTATAACGTATAACGTATAACGTATAACGTATAACGTGTAACGTATAACGTATAACGTATAACGTGTAACGTATCATGCATAGCCTATACTGTATAACGTATAACGTATAACGTCTAACGTGTAACGTATAACGTATAACGTATAACGTACAACGTTTAACGTATAACGTCTATCGTAAAGCGTATAACGTATAACGTATAACGTATAACGTATAACGTATAACGTATAACGTATAACGTATAACGTATAACGTATATAGTAAAGCGTATAACGTATAACGTATATCGTAAAGCGTATAACGTATATCGCATAACGTATAACGTGTAACGTATAACGTGTAACGTATAACGTATAACGTATAACATATAACGTATAACGTATAACGTATATCGTATAACGTATAACGTATAACGTATAACGTATAACGTATAACGTATAACTTATAAGGCATAACCTAGAACGTATACCGTATAACGTATAATGTATAACGTATAACGTATAACGTATAACGTATAACGTATAACGTATAACGTATAACGTATAACGTATAACGTATAACGTATAACGTATAACGTATAACGTATAACGTATAACGTATAACGTATAACGAATAACGTATAACGTATAACGTATAACGTATAACGAATAACGTATAACGTATAACGTATAACGTATAACGTATAACGTATAACGTATAACGTATATAGTAAAGCGTATAACGTATAACGTATATCGTAGAGCGTATAACGTATATCGCATAACGTATAACGTGTAACGTATAACGTGTAACGTATAACGTATAACGTATAACATATAACGTATAACGTATAACGTATAACGTATTACGTACAACGTTTAACGTATAACGTGTATCGTAAAGCGTATAACGTATAACGTATAACGTATAACGTATAACGTATAACGTATAACGTATAACGTATAACGTATATAGTAAAGCGTATAACGTATAACGTATATCGTAAAGCGTATAACGTATATCGCATAACGTATAACGTGTAACGTATAACGTGTAACGTATAACGTATAACGTATAACATATAACGTATAACGTATAACGTATATCGTATAACGTATAACGTATAACGTATAACGTATAACGTATAACGTATAACGTATAACGTATAACGTATAACGTATAACTTATAAGGCATAACCTAGAACGTATACCGTATAACGTATAATGTATAACGTATAACGTATATCGTATAACGTATAACGTATAACGTATAACGTATATCGTATAACGTATAACGTATAACGTATAACGTATAACGTATAACGTATAACGTATAACGTATAACGTAGAACGTATAACGTATAACGTGTAACGTATAACGTGTAACGTATAACGCGTAACGTATAACGTATAACGTATAACGTATAACGTATAACGTATAACGTATATAGTAAAGCGTATAACGTATAACGTATATCGTAAAGCGTATAACGTATATCGCATAACGTATAACGTGTAACGTATAACGTGTAACGTATAACGTATAACGTATAACGTATAAGGTATAACGTATAACGTATAACGTATATAGTAAAGCGTATAACGTATAACGTATATCGTAAAGCGTATAACGTATATCGCATAACGTATAACGTGTAACGTATAACGTATAACGTATAACGTATAACGTATAACGTATAACGTATAACGTATAACGTATAACGTATAACGTATAACGTATACCGTATAACGTATAACGTATAACGTATAACGTATAACGTATAACCTATAACATATAACGTATAACGTATAACGTATAACGTAGATCGTAAAGCGTGTAAAGTATATCGTATAACGTATAACGTATAACGTATAACGTATAACGTATAACGTATAACGTATAACATATAACGTATAACGTATAACGTATAACGTATAACGTATAACGTATAACGTATAACGTATAACGTATAACGTATAACGTATAACGTATAACGTATAACGTATAACGTATAACGTATAACGTATAACGTATAACTTATAAGGCATAACCTAGAACGTATACCGTATAACGTATAATGTATAACGTATAACGTATAACGTATAACGTATAACGTATAACGTATAACGTATAACGTATAACGTATAACGTATAACGTATAACTTATAAGGCATAACCTAGAACGTATACCGTATAACGTATAATGTATAACGTATAACGTATAACGTATAACGTATAACGTATAACGTATAACGTGTAACGTATAACGTATAACGTATAACGTATAACGTATATCGTAAAGCGTATAACGTATATCGCATAACGTATAACGTGTAACGTATAACGTGTAACGTATAACGTATAACGTATAACGTATAACGTATAACGTGTAACGTATAACGTGTAACGTATAACGTGTAACGTATAACGTGTAACGTATAACGTATAACGTATAACGTATAACGTATAACGTATAACGTATAACGTATAACGTATAACGTATAACGTATAACGTATAACGTATAACGTATAACGTATAACGTATAACGTATAACGTATAACGTATAACGTATAACGTATAACGTATAACGTATAACGTATAACGTATATCGTATAACGTATAACGTATAACGTGTAACGTGTAACGTGTAACGTGTAACGTGTAACGTGTAACGTGTAACGTGTAACGTGTAACGTGTAACGTATAACGTATAACGTATAACGTATAACGTATAACGTATAACGTATAACGTATAACGTATAACGTATAACGTATAACGTATAACGTATATAGTAAAGCGTATAACGTATATCGTAAAGCGTATAACGTATATCGCATAACGTATAACGTGTAACGTATAACGTGTAACGTATAACGTATAACGTATAACATATAACGTATAACGTATAACGTATATCGTATAACGTATAACGTATAACGTATAACGTATAACGTATAACGTATAACGTATAACGTATAACGTATAACGTATAACGTATAACGTATAACGTATAACGTATAACGTATAACGTATATCGTATAACGTATAACGTATAACATATAACGTGTAACGTGTAAAGTGTAACGTGTAACGTGTAACGTGTAACGTGTAACGTGTAACGTATAACATATAACGTATAACGTATAACGTATAACGTATAACGTATAACGTATAACGTATAACGTATAACGTATAACGTATAACGTATAACGTATAACGTATAACGTATAACTTATATAGTAAAGCGTATAACGTATATCGTAAAGCGTATAACGTATATCGCATAACGTATAACGTGTAACGTATAACGTGTAACGTATAACGTATAACGTATAACATATAACGTATAACGTATAACGTATATCGTATAACGTATAACGTATAACGTATAACGTATATCGTATAACGTATAACGTATAACGTATAACGTATAACGTATAACGTATAACGTATAACGCAGAACGTATAACGTATAACGTGTAACGTATAACGTGTAACGTATAACGCGTAACGTATAACGTATAACGTATAACGTATAACGTATAACGTATAACGTATAACGTATAACGTATAACGTATAACGTATAACTTATAACGTATAACGTATAACGTATATCGTATAACGTATAACGTATAACGTATAACGTATAACGTATAACGTACAACGTTTAACGTATAACGTGTATCGTAAAGCGTATAACGTATAACGTATAACGTATAACGTATAACGTGTAACGTATAACGTATAACGTATAACGTATAACATATAACGTATAACGTATAACGTATATCGTATAACGTATAACGTATAACGTATAACGTATAACGTATAACGTATAACGTATAACGTATAACGTATAACGTATAACGTATACCGTATAACGTATAACGTATAACGTATAACGTATAACCTATAACATATAACGTATAACGTATAACGTATAACGTAGATCGTAAAGCGTGTAAAGTATATCGTATAACGTATAACGTATAACGTATAACGTATAACGTATAACGTATAACGCATAACGTATAACGTATAACGTATAACGTATAACGTATAACGTATAACGTATAACGTATAACGTATAACGTATAACGTATAACGTATAACGTATAACGTATAACGTATAACGTATAACGTATAACTCATAACGTATAACGTATAACGTATAACGTATAACGTATAACGTATAACGTATAACGTATAACGTATAACGCATAACGTATAACGTATAACGTATATAGTAAAGCGTATAACGTATAACGTATATCGTAAAGCGTATAACGTATATCGCATAACGTATAACGTGTAACGTATAACGTGTAACGTATAACGTATAACGTATAACATATAACGTATAACGTATAACGTATAACGTATAACGTGTAACGTATAACGTGTAACGTATAACGTATAACGTATAACGTATAACGTATAACGTATAACGTATATCGTATAACTTATAAGGCATAACCTAGAACGTATAACGTATAACGTATATAGTAAAGCGTATAACGTATATCGTAAAGCGTATAACGTATATCGCATAACGTATAACGTGTAACGTATAACGTGTAACGTATAACGTATAACGTATAACATATAACGTATAACGTATAACGTATATCGTATAACGTATAACGTATAACGTATAACGTATATCGTATAACGTATAACGTATAACGTATAACGTATAACGTATAACGTATAACGTAGAACGTATAACGTATAACGTGTAACGTATAACGTGTAACGTATAACGTATAACGTATAACGTATAACGTATAACGTATAAAGTATAACGTATAACGTATAACGTATAACGTATAACGTATAACGTATAACTTATAACGTATAACGTATAACGTATATCGTATAACGTATATCGTATAACGTATAACCTATAACATATAACGTATAACGTAGATCGTAAAGCGTGTAAAGTATATCGTATAACGTATAACGTATAACGTATAACGTATAACGTATAACGTATAACGTATAACGTATAACGTATAACGTATAACGTATAACGTATAACGTATAACGTATAACGTATAACGTATAACGTATAACGTATAACGTATAACGTATAACGTATAACGTATAACGTATAACGTATAACGTATAACGTATAACGTATAACGTATAACGTATAACGTATAACGTATAACGTATAACGTATAACGTATAACGTATAACGTATAACGTATAACGTATAACTTATAAGGCATAACCTAGAACGTATACCGTATAACGTATAATGTATAACGTATAACGTATAACGTATAACGTATAACGTATAACGTATAACGTATAACGTATAACGTATAACGTATAACGTATAACGTATAACTTATAAGGCATAACCTAGAACGTATACCGTATAACGTATAATCTATGACGTATAACGAATAACGTATAACGTATAACGCATAACGTATAACGTGTAACGTATGATGCATAGCCAATACTGTTTAACGTATAACGTATAACGTATAACGTATAACGTATAACGTATAACGTGTAACGTATAACGTGTAACGTATAACGTATAACGTATAACGTATAACGTATAACGTATAACGTATAACGTATACCGTATAACGTATAACGTATAACGTATAACGTATAACCTATAACATATAACGTATAACGTATAAAGTATAACGTAGATCGTAAAGCGTGTAAAGTATATCGTATAACGTATAACGTATAACGTATAACGTATAACGTATAACGTATAACGTATAACGTATAACGTATAACGTATAACGTATAACGTATAACGTATAACGTATAACGTATAACGTACAACGTACAACGTACAACGTATAACGTATAACGAATAACGTATAACGTATAACGTATAACGTATAACGTATAACGTATAACGTATAACGTATAACGTATAACGTATAACGTATAACGTATAACGAATAACGTATAACGTATAACGTATAACGTATAACGTATAACGTATAACGTATAACGTATAACGTATAACTTATAAGGCATAACCTAGAACGTATACCGTATAACGTATAATGTATGACGTATAACGTATAACGTATAACGTATAACGTATAACGTATAACGTATAACGTGTAACGTATAACGTATAACGTATAACGTGTAACGTATGATGCATAGCCTATACTGTATAACGTATAACGTATAACGTCTAACGTGTAACGTATAACGTATAACGTATAACGTACAACGTTTAACGTATAACGTGTATCGTAAAGCGTATAACGTATAACGTATAACGTATAACGTATAACGTATAACGTATAACGTATATAGTAAAGCGTATAACGTATAACGTATATCGTAAAGCGTATAACGTATATCGCATAACGTATAACGTGTAACGTATAACGTGTAACGTATAACGTATAACGTATAACATATAACGTATAACGTATAACGTATATCGTATAACGTATAACGTATAACGTATAACGTATAACGTATAACGTATAACTTATAAGGCATAACCTACAACGTATACCGTATAACGTATAATGTATAACGTATAACGTATAACGTATAACGTATAACGTATAACGTATAACGTATAACGTATAACGTATAACTTATAAGGCATAACCTAGAACGTATACCGTATAACGTATAATCTATGACGTATAACGAATAACGTATAACGTATAACGCATAACGTATAACGTGTAACGTATGATGCATAGCCAATACTGTTTAACGTATAACGTATAACGTATAACGTATAACGTATAACGTATAACGTGTAACGTATAACCTGTAACGTATAACGTATAACGTATAACGTATAACGTATAATGTATAACGTATAACGTATAACGTATAACGTATAACGTATAACGTATAACGTATAACGTATAACGTATAACGTATAACGTATAACGTATAACCTATAACATATAACGTATAACGTATAAAGTATAACGTAGATCGTAAAGCGTGTAAAGTATATCGTATAACGTATAACGTATAACGTATAACGTATAACGTATAACGTATAACGTATAACGTATAACGTGTAACGTATAACGTGTAACGTATAACGTATAACGTATAACGTATAACGTATAACGTATAACGTATAACGAATAACGTATAACGTATAACGTATAACGTATAACGTATAACGTATAACGTATAACGTATAACGTATAACGTATAACGTATAACGTATAACGTATAACGTATATAGTAAAGCGTATAACGTATAACGTATATCGTAGAGCGTATAACGTATATCGCATAACGTATAACGTGTAACGTATAACGTATAACGTATAACGTATAACGTATAACGTATAACGTATAACGTGTAACGTGTAACGTATAACGTATAACGTATAACGTATAACGTATAACGTATAACGTATAACGTATAACGTATAACGTATAACGTATAACGTATAACGTATAACGTATAACGTATAACGTATAACGTATAACGTATAACGTATAACGTATAACGTATAACGTATAACGTATATCGTATAACGTATAACGTATAACGTATAACGTATAACGTATAACGTATAACGTATAGCGTATAACGTATAACGTATAACGTATAACGTATAACGTATAACGTATAACGTATAACGTATAACGTATAACGTATAACGTATAACGTATATCGTATAACGTATAACGTATAACGTATAACGTATAACGTATAACGTATTACGTACAACGTTTAACGTATAACGTGTATCGTAAAGCGTATAACGTATAACGTATAACGTATAACGTGTAACGTGTAACGTGTAACGTATAACGTATAACGTATAACGTATAACGTATAACGTATAACGTATATCGTATAACGCATAACGCATAACGCATAACGCATAACGCATAACGCATAACGCATAACGCATAACGCATAACGCATAACGCATAACGCATAACGCATAACGCATAACGCATAACGCATAACGCATAACGCATAACGCATAACGCATAACGCATAACGCATAACGCATAACGCATAACGCATAACGCATAACGCATAACGCATAACGCATAACGCATAACGCATAACGCATAACGCATAACGCATAACGCATAACGCATAACGCATAACGCATAACGCATAACGCATAACGCATAACGCATAACGCATAACGCATAACGCATAACGCATAACGCATAACGCATAACGCATAACGCATAACGCATAACGCATAACGCATAACGCATAACGCATAACGCATAACGCATAACGCATAACGCATAACGCATAACGCATAACGCATAACGCATAACGCATAACGCATAACGCATAACGCATAACGCATAACGCATAACGCATAACGCATAACGCATAACGCATAACGCATAACGCATAACGCATAACGCATAACGCATAACGCATAACGCATAACGCATAACGCATAACGCATAACGCATAACGCATAACGCATAACGCATAACGCATAACGCATAACGCATAACGCATAACGCATAACGCATAACGCATAACGCATAACGCATAACGCATAACGCATAACGCATAACGCATAACGCATAACGCATAACGCATAACGCATAACGCATAACGCATAACGCATAACGCATAACGCATAACGCATAACGCATAACGCATAACGCATAACGCATAACGCATAACGCATAACGCATAACGCATAACGCATAACGCATAACGCATAACGCATAACGCATAACGCATAACGCATAACGCATAACGCATAACGCATAACGCATAACGCATAACGCATAACGCATAACGCATAACGCATAACGCATAACGCATAACGCATAACGCATAACGCATAACGCATAACGCATAACGCATAACGCATAACGCATAACGCATAACGCATAACGCATAACGCATAACGCATAACGCATAACGCATAACGCATAACGCATAACGCATAACGCGTAACGTGTAACGCGTAACGCATAACGTATAACGTATAACATATAACGTATAACGTATAACGTATAACGTATAACGTATAACGTATATCGTATAACGTATAACGTATAACGTATAACGTATATCGTATAACGTATAACGTATAACGTATAACGTATAACGTATATAGTAAAGCGTATAACGTATATCGTAAAGCGTATAACGTATATCGCATAACGTATAACGTGTAACGTATAACGTGTAACGTATAACGTATAACGTATAACATATAACGTATAACGTATAACGTATATCGTATAACGTATAACGTATAACGTATAACGTATATCGTATAACGTATAACGTATAACGTATAACGTATAACGTATAACGTATAACGTATAACGTAGAACGAATAACGTATAACGTGTAACGTATAACGTGTAACGTATAACGTATAACGTATAACGTATAACGTATAACGTATAACGTATAAAGTATAACGTATAACGTATAACGTATAACGTATAACGTATAACGTATAACTTATAACGTATAACGTATAACCTATATCGTATAACGTATAACGTATAACGTATAACGTATAACGTATAACGTACAACGTTTAACGTATAACGTGTATCGTAAAGCGTATAACGTATAACGTATAACGTATAACGTGTAACGTATAACGTATAACGTATAACATACAACGTATAACGTATAACGTATAACGTATAACGTATAACGTATAACGTATAACGTATATAGTAAAGCGTATAACGTATAACGTATATCGTAAAGCGTATAACGTGTAACGTGTAACGTGTAACGTGTAACGTGTAACGTGTAACGTGTAACGTGTAACGTGTAACGTGTAACGTGTAACGTGTAACGTATAACGTATAACGTATAACGTATAACGTATAACGTATAACGTATAACGTATAACGTATAACGTATATCGTAAAGCGTATAACGTGTAACGTGTAACGTGTAACGTGTAACGTGTAACGTGTAACGTGTAACGTGTAACGTGTAACGTGTAACGTGTAACGTGTAACGTATAACGTATAACGTATAACGTATAACGTATAACGTATAACGTATAACGTATAACGTATAACGTATAACGTATAACGTATAACGTATAACGTATAACGTATAACGTACAACGTTTAACGTATAACGTGTATCGTAAAGCGTATAACGTATAACGTGTAACGTGTAACGTGTAACGTGTAACGTATAACGTATAACGTATAACGTATAACGTATAACGTATAACGTATAACGTATAACGTATAACGTATAACGTATAACGTATAACGTATAACGTATAACGTATAACGTATAACGTATATCGTAAAGCGTATAACGTGTAACGTGCAACGTGTAACGTGTAACGTGTAACGTGTAACGTGTAACGTGTAACGTATAACGTGTAACGTATAACGTATAACGTATAACATATAACGTATAACGTATAACGTATATCGTATAACGTATAACGTATAACGTATAACGTATAACGTATAACGTATAACGTGTAACGTATAACGTGTAACGTATAACGTATAACGTATAATGTATAACGTATAACGTATAACGTATAACGTATAACGTATAACGTATAACGTATAACGTATAACGTATAACGTATATAGTAAAGCGTATAACGTATATCGTAAAGCGTATAACGTATATCGCATAACGTATAACGTGTAACGTATAACGTGTAACGTATAACGTATAACGTATAACATATAACGTATAACGTATAACGTATAACGTATAACGTATAACGTATAACGTATAACGTATAACGTATAACGTATAACGTATAACGTATAACGTATAACGTATATCGTAAAGCGTATAACGTGTAACGTGTAACGTGTAACGTGTAACGTGTAACGCATAACGTATAACGTGTAACGTATAACGTGTAACGTATAACGTATAACGTATAACATATAACGTATAACGTATAACGTATATCGTATAACGTATAACGTATAACGTATAACGTATAACGTATAACGTATAACTTATAAGGCATAACCTACAACGTATACCGTATAACGTATAATGTATAACGTATAACGTATAACGTATAACGTATAACGTATAACGTATAACGTATAACGTATAACGTATAACTTATAAGGCATAACCTAGAACGTATACCGTATAACGTATAATCTATGACGTATAACGAATAACGTATAACGTATAACGCATAACGTATAACGTGTAACGTATGATGCATAGCCAATACTGTTTAACGTATAACGTATAACGTATAACGTATAACGTATAACGTATAACGTGTAACGTATAACCTGTAACGTATAACGTATAACGTATAACGTATAACGTATAATGTATAACGTATAACGTATAACGTATAACGTATAACGTATAACGTATAACGTATAACGTATAACGTATAACGTATAACGTATAACGTATAACCTATAACATATAACGTATAACGTATAAAGTATAACGTAGATCGTAAAGCGTGTAAAGTATATCGTATAACGTATAACGTATAACGTATAACGTATAACGTATAACGTATAACGTATAACGTATAACGTGTAACGTATAACGTGTAACGTATAACGTATAACGTATAACGTATAACGTATAACGTATAACGTATAACGAATAACGTATAACGTATAACGTATAACGTATAACGTATAACGTATAACGTATAACGTATAACGTATAACGTATAACGTATAACGTATAACGTATAACGTATATAGTAAAGCGTATAACGTATAACGTATATCGTAGAGCGTATAACGTATATCGCATAACGTATAACGTGTAACGTATAACGTATAACGTATAACGTATAACGTATAACGTATAACGTATAACGTGTAACGTGTAACGTATAACGTATAACGTATAACGTATAACGTATAACGTATAACGTATAACGTATAACGTATAACGTATAACGTATAACGTATAACGTATAACGTATAACGTATAACGTATAACGTATAACGTATAACGTATAACGTATAACGTATAACGTATAACGTATATCGTATAACGTATAACGTATAACGTATAACGTATAACGTATAACGTATAACGTATAGCGTATAACGTATAACGTATAACGTATAACGTATAACGTATAACGTATAACGTATAACGTATAACGTATAACGTATAACGTATAACGTATATCGTATAACGTATAACGTATAACGTATAACGTATAACGTATAACGTATTACGTACAACGTTTAACGTATAACGTGTATCGTAAAGCGTATAACGTATAACGTATAACGTATAACGTGTAACGTGTAACGTGTAACGTATAACGTATAACGTATAACGTATAACGTATAACGTATAACGTATATCGTATAACGCATAACGCATAACGCATAACGCATAACGCATAACGCATAACGCATAACGCATAACGCATAACGCATAACGCATAACGCATAACGCATAACGCATAACGCATAACGCATAACGCATAACGCATAACGCATAACGCATAACGCATAACGCATAACGCATAACGCATAACGCATAACGCATAACGCATAACGCATAACGCATAACGCATAACGCATAACGCATAACGCATAACGCATAACGCATAACGCATAACGCATAACGCATAACGCATAACGCATAACGCATAACGCATAACGCATAACGCATAACGCATAACGCATAACGCATAACGCATAACGCATAACGCATAACGCATAACGCATAACGCATAACGCATAACGCATAACGCATAACGCATAACGCATAACGCATAACGCATAACGCATAACGCATAACGCATAACGCATAACGCATAACGCATAACGCATAACGCATAACGCATAACGCATAACGCATAACGCATAACGCATAACGCATAACGCATAACGCATAACGCATAACGCATAACGCATAACGCATAACGCATAACGCATAACGCATAACGCATAACGCATAACGCATAACGCATAACGCATAACGCATAACGCATAACGCATAACGCATAACGCATAACGCATAACGCATAACGCATAACGCATAACGCATAACGCATAACGCATAACGCATAACGCATAACGCATAACGCATAACGCATAACGCATAACGCATAACGCATAACGCATAACGCATAACGCATAACGCATAACGCATAACGCATAACGCATAACGCATAACGCATAACGCATAACGCATAACGCATAACGCATAACGCATAACGCATAACGCATAACGCATAACGCATAACGCATAACGCATAACGCATAACGCATAACGCATAACGCATAACGCATAACGCATAACGCATAACGCATAACGCATAACGCATAACGCATAACGCATAACGCATAACGCATAACGCATAACGCATAACGCATAACGCATAACGCATAACGCATAACGCATAACGCATAACGCATAACGCATAACGCATAACGCATAACGCATAACGCATAACGCATAACGCATAACGCGTAACGTGTAACGCGTAACGCATAACGTATAACGTATAACATATAACGTATAACGTATAACGTATAACGTATAACGTATAACGTATATCGTATAACGTATAACGTATAACGTATAACGTATAACGTATATCGTATAACGTATAACGTATAACGTATAACGTATAACGTATATAGTAAAGCGTATAACGTATATCGTAAAGCGTATAACGTATATCGCATAACGTATAACGTGTAACGTATAACGTGTAACGTATAACGTATAACGTATAACATATAACGTATAACGTATAACGTATATCGTATAACGTATAACGTATAACGTATAACGTATATCGTATAACGTATAACGTATAACGTATAACGTATAACGTATAACGTATAACGTATAACGTAGAACGAATAACGTATAACGTGTAACGTATAACGTGTAACGTATAACGTATAACGTATAACGTATAACGTATAACGTATAACGTATAAAGTATAACGTATAACGTATAACGTATAACGTATAACGTATAACGTATAACTTATAACGTATAACGTATAACCTATATCGTATAACGTATAACGTATAACGTATAACGTATAACGTATAACGTACAACGTTTAACGTATAACGTGTATCGTAAAGCGTATAACGTATAACGTATAACGTATAACGTGTAACGTATAACGTATAACGTATAACATACAACGTATAACGTATAACGTATAACGTATAACGTATAACGTATAACGTATAACGTATATAGTAAAGCGTATAACGTATAACGTATATCGTAAAGCGTATAACGTGTAACGTGTAACGTGTAACGTGTAACGTGTAACGTGTAACGTGTAACGTGTAACGTGTAACGTGTAACGTGTAACGTGTAACGTATAACGTATAACGTATAACGTATAACGTATAACGTATAACGTATAACGTATAACGTATAACGTATATCGTAAAGCGTATAACGTGTAACGTGTAACGTGTAACGTGTAACGTGTAACGTGTAACGTGTAACGTGTAACGTGTAACGTGTAACGTGTAACGTGTAACGTATAACGTATAACGTATAACGTATAACGTATAACGTATAACGTATAACGTATAACGTATAACGTATAACGTATAACGTATAACGTATAACGTATAACGTATAACGTACAACGTTTAACGTATAACGTGTATCGTAAAGCGTATAACGTATAACGTGTAACGTGTAACGTGTAACGTGTAACGTATAACGTATAACGTATAACGTATAACGTATAACGTATAACGTATAACGTATAACGTATAACGTATAACGTATAACGTATAACGTATAACGTATAACGTATAACGTATAACGTATATCGTAAAGCGTATAACGTGTAACGTGCAACGTGTAACGTGTAACGTGTAACGTGTAACGTGTAACGTGTAACGTATAACGTGTAACGTATAACGTATAACGTATAACATATAACGTATAACGTATAACGTATATCGTATAACGTATAACGTATAACGTATAACGTATAACGTATAACGTATAACGTGTAACGTATAACGTGTAACGTATAACGTATAACGTATAATGTATAACGTATAACGTATAACGTATAACGTATAACGTATAACGTATAACGTATAACGTATAACGTATAACGTATATAGTAAAGCGTATAACGTATATCGTAAAGCGTATAACGTATATCGCATAACGTATAACGTGTAACGTATAACGTGTAACGTATAACGTATAACGTATAACATATAACGTATAACGTATAACGTATAACGTATAACGTATAACGTATAACGTATAACGTATAACGTATAACGTATAACGTATAACGTATAACGTATAACGTATATCGTAAAGCGTATAACGTGTAACGTGTAACGTGTAACGTGTAACGTGTAACGTGTAACGTGTAACGTGTAACGTGTAACGTGTAACGTGTAACGTGTAACGTATAACGTATAACGTATAACGTATAACGTATAACGTATAACGTATAACGTATAACGTATAACGTATAACGTATAACGTATAACGTATAACGTATAACGTATAACGTACAACGTTTAACGTATAACGTGTATCGTAAAGCGTATAACGTATAACGTGTAACGTGTAACGTGTAACGTGTAACGTATAACGTATAACGTATAACGTATAACGTATAACGTATAACGTATAACGTATAACGTATAACGTATAACGTATAACGTATAACGTATAACGTATAACGTATAACGTATAACGTATATCGTAAAGCGTATAACGTGTAACGTGCAACGTGTAACGTGTAACGTGTAACGTGTAACGTGTAACGTGTAACGTATAACGTGTAACGTATAACGTATAACGTATAACATATAACGTATAACGTATAACGTATATCGTATAACGTATAACGTATAACGTATAACGTATAACGTATAACGTATAACGTGTAACGTATAACGTGTAACGTATAACGTATAACGTATAATGTATAACGTATAACGTATAACGTATAACGTATAACGTATAACGTATAACGTATAACGTATAACGTATAACGTATATAGTAAAGCGTATAACGTATATCGTAAAGCGTATAACGTATATCGCATAACGTATAACGTGTAACGTATAACGTGTAACGTATAACGTATAACGTATAACATATAACGTATAACGTATAACGTATAACGTATAACGTGTAACGTATAACGTATAACGTATAACATATAACGTATAACGTATAACGTATAACGTATATCGTAAAGCGTATAACGTGTAACGTGTAACGTGTAACGTGTAACGTGTAACGTGTAACGTGTAACGTGTAACGTGTAACGTGTAACGTGTAACGTGTAACGTGTAACGTATAACGTATAACGTATAACGTAGATCGTAAAGCGTGTAAAGTATATCGTATAACGTATAACGTATAACGTATAACGTATAACGTATAACGTGTAACGTGTAACGTGTAACGTGTAACGTATAACGTATAACGTATAACGTATAACGTGTAACGTATAACGTGTAACGTATAACGTATAACGTATAACATATAACGTATAACGTATAACGTATATCGTATAACGTATAACGTATAACGTATAACGTATAACATATAACGTATAACGTATAACTTATAAGGCATAACCTAGAACGTGTACCGTATAACGTATAATGTATAACGTATAACGTATAACGTATAACGTATAACGTATAACGTATAACGTATAACGTATAACGTATAACTTATAAGGCATAACCTAGAACGTATACCGTATAACGTATAATCTATGACGTATAACGAATAACGTATAACGTGTAACGTGTAACGTGTAACGTGTAACGTATAACGTATAACATATAACGTATAACGTATAACGTATAACGTATAACGTATAACGTATAAGGTATAACGTATAACGTATAACGTATAACGTATAACGTATAACGTATAACGTATAACGTATATAGTAAAGCGTATAACGTATAACGTATATCGTAAAGCGTATAACGTATATCGCATACCGTATAACGTGTAACGTATAACGTGTAACGTATAACGTATAACGTATAACATATAACGTATAACGTATAACGTATATCGTATAACGTATAACGTATAACGTATAACGTATAACGTATAACGTATAACTTATAAGGCATAACCTAGAACGTATACCGTATAACGTATAATGTATAACGTATAACGTATAACGTATAACGTATAACGTATAACGTATAACGTATAACGTATAACGTATAACGTATAACTTATAAGGCATAACCTAGAACGTATACCGTATAACGTATAATCTATGACGTATAACGAATAACGTATAACGTATAACGCATAACGTATAACGTGTAACGTATGATGCATAGCCAATACTGTTTAACGTATAACGTATAACGTATAACGTATAACGTATAACGTATAACGTGTAACGTATAACGTGTAACGTATAACGTATAACGTATAACGCATAACGTATAACGTATAACGTATAACGTATACCGTATAACGTATAACGTATAACGTATAACGTATAACGTATAACCTATAACATATAACGTATAACGTATAAAGTATAACGTAGATCGTAAAGCGTGTAAAGTATATCGTATATCGTATAACGTATAACGTATAACGTATAACGTATAACGTATAACGTATAACGTATAACGTATAACGTATAACGTATAACGTATAACGTATAACGTATAACGTATAACGTATAACGTACAACGAATAACGTATAACGTATAACGTATAACGTATAACGTATAACGTATAACGTATAACGTATAACGTATAACGTATAACGTATAACGTATATAGTAAAGCGTATAACGTATAACGTATATCGTAAAGCGTATAACGTATATCGCATAACGTATAACGTGTAACGTATAACGTGTAACGTATAACGTATAACGTATAACATATAACGTATAACGTATAACGTATATCGTATAACGTATAACGTATAACGTATAACGTATAACGTATAGCGTATAACGTATAACGTATAACGTATAACGTATAACTTATAAGGCATAACCTAGAACGTATACCGTATAACGTATAATGTATGACGTATAACGTATAACGTATAACGTATAACGTATAACGTATAACGTGTAACGTATAACGTATAACGTATAACGTATAACGTATAACGTGTAACGTATAACGTGTAACGTATAACGTATAACGTATAACGTATAACGTATAACGTATAACGTATAACGTATAACGTATAACGTGTAACGTATAACGTGTAACGTATAACGTATAACGTATAACGTATAACGTATAACGTATAACGTATAACGTATAACGTATAACGTATATCGTATAACGTATAACGTATAACGTATAACGTATAACGTATAACGTATAACGTATAACGTATAACGTATAACGTATAACTTATAAGGCATAACCTAGAACGTATACCGTATAACGTATAATGTATGACGTATAACGTATAACGTATAACGTATAACGTATAACGTATAACGTGTAACGTATAACGTATAACGTATAACGTATAACGTATAACGTGTAACGTATAACGTGTAACGTATAACGTATAACGTATAACGTATAACGTATAACGTATAACGTATAACGTATAACGTATAACGTATAACGTATAACGTATAACGTATAACGTATAACGTATAACGTATAACGTATAACGTATAACGTATATCGTATAACGTATAACGTATAACGTATAACGTATAACGTATAACGTATGACGTACTACGTTTAACGTATAACGTGTATCGTAAAGCGTATAACGTATAACGTATAACGTATAACGTGTAACGTATAACGTATAACGTATAACGTTTAACATATAACGTATAACGTATAACGTATATCGTATAACGTATAACGTATAACGCATAACGTATAACGTATAACGTATAACGTATACCGTATAACGTATAACGTATAACGTATAACGTATAACGTATAACCTATAACATATAACGTATAACGTATAAAGTATAACGTAGATCGTAAAGCGTGTAAAGTATATCGTATAACGTATAACGTATAACGTATAACGTATAACGTATAACGTATAACGTATAACGTATAACGTATAACGTATAACGTATAACGTATAACGTATAACGTATAACGTATAACGTATAACGTATAACGTATAACTTATAAGGCATAACCTAGAACGTATACCGTATAACGTATAATCTATGACGTATAACGAATAACGTATAACGTATAACGCATAACGTATAACGTGTAACGTATGATGCATAGCCAATACTGTTTAACGTATAACGTATAACGTATAACGTATAACGTATAACGTATAACGTGTAACGTATAACGTGTAACGTATAACGTATAACGTATAACGCATAACGTATAACGTATAACGTATAACGTATACCGTATAACGTATAACGTATAACGTATAACGTATAACGTATAACCTATAACATATAACGTATAACGTATAAAGTATAACGTAGATCGTAAAGCGTGTAAAGTATATCGTATAACGTATAACGTATAACGTATAACGTATAACGTATAACGTATAACGTATAACGTATAACGTATAACGTATAACGTATAACGTATAACGTATAACGTATAACGTATAACGTATAACGTATAACGAATAACGTATAACGTATAACGTATAACGTATAACGTATAACGTATAACGTATAACGTATAACGTATAACGTATAACGTATAACGTATATAGTAAAGCGTATAACGTATAACGTATATCGTAAAGCGTATAACGTATATCGCATAACGTATAACGTGTAACGTATAACGTGTAACGTATAACGTATAACGTATAACATATAACGTATAACGTATAACGTATATCGTATAACGTATAACGTATAACGTATAACGTATAACGTATAACGTATAACGTATAACGTATAACGTATAACGTATAACGTATAACTTATAAGGCATAACCTAGAACGTATACCGTATAACGTATAATGTATGACGTATAACGTATAACGTATAACGTATAACGTATAACGTATAACGTATAACGTGTAACGTATAACGTATAACGTATAACGTATAACGTATAACGTGTAACGTATAACGTGTAACGTATAACGTATAACGTATAACGTATAACGTATAACGTATAACGTATAACGTATAACGTATAACGTGTAACGTATAACGTGTAACGTATAACGTATAACGTATAACGTATAACGTATAACGTATAACGTATAACGTATAACGTATAACGTATATCGTATAACGTATAACGTATAACGTATAACGTATAACGTATAACGTATAACGTATAACGTATAACGTATAACGTATAACTTATAAGGCATAACCTAGAACGTATACCGTATAACGTATAATGTATGACGTATAACGTATAACGTATAACGTATAACGTATAACGTATAACGTGTAACGTATAACGTATAACGTATAACGTATAACGTATAACGTGTAACGTATAACGTGTAACGTATAACGTATAACGTATAACGTATAACGTATAACGTATAACGTATAACGTATAACGTATAACGTATAACGTATAACGTATAACGTATAACGTATAACGTATAACGTATAACGTATAACGTATAACGTATATCGTATAACGTATAACGTATAACGTATAACGTATAACGTATAACGTATGACGTACTACGTTTAACGTATAACGTGTATCGTAAAGCGTATAACGTATAACGTATAACGTATAACGTGTAACGTATAACGTATAACGTATAACGTTTAACATATAACGTATAACGTATAACGTATATCGTATAACGTATAACGTATAACGTATAACGTATAACGTATAACGTATAACGTATAACGCATAACGTATAACGTGTAACGTATGATGCATAGCCTATACTGTATAACGTATAACGTATAACGTTTAACGTGTAACGTATAACGTATAACGTATAACGTACAACGTTTAACGTATAACGTGTATCGTAAAGCGTATAACGTATAACGTATAACGTATAACGTATAACGTATAACGTATAACGTATAACGTATAACGTATAACGTATAACGTATAACTTATAAGGCATAACCTAGAACGTATACCGTATAACGTATAATCTATGACGTATAACGAATAACGTATAACGTATAACGCATAACGTATAACGTGTAACGTATGATGCATAGCCAATACTGTTTAACGTATAACGTATAACGTATAACGTATAACGTATAACGTGTAACGTATAACGTGTAACGTATAACGTGTAACGTATAACGTATAACGTATAACGTGTAACGTATAACGTGTAACGTATAACGTGTAACGTATAACGTGTAACGTATAACGTGTAACGTATAACGTGTAACGTATAACGTGTAACGTATAACGTGTAACGTATAACGTGTAACGTATAACGTGTAACGTATAACGTATAACGTATAACGTATAACGTATAACGTATAACGTATAACGTATAACGTATAACGTATAACGTATAACGTATAACGTATAACGTATAACGTATAACGTATAACGTATAACGTATAACGTATAACTTATAAGGCATAACCTAGAACGTATACCGTATAACGTATAATCTATGACGTATAACGAATAACGTATAACGTATAACGCATAACGTATAACGTGTAACGTATGATGCATAGCCAATACTGTTTAACGTATAACGTATAACGTATAACGTATAACGTATAACGTATTACGTACAACGTATAACGTATAACGTATAACGTATAACGTATAACGTATAACCTATAACGTATAACGTATAACGTATAACGTATAACGTATAACGTATAACGTATAACGTGTAACGTGTAACGTGTAACGTGTAACGTATAACGTATAACGTATAACGTATAACGTATAACGTATAAAGTATAACGTATAACGTATAACCTATAACGTATAACGTATAACGTATAACTTATAACGTATAACGTATAACGTATAACGTATAACGTATAACGTATAACGTATAACATATAACGTATAACGTATAACGTATATCGTATAACGTATAACGTATAACGTATAACGTATAACGTATAACGTATAACGCATAACGTATAACATATCACGTATAACGTATAACGTATATCGTATAACGTATAACGTATAACGTATAACGTATAACTTATAAGGCATAACCTAGAACGTATACCGTATAACGTATTATCTATGACGTATAACGAATAACGTATAACGTATAACGCATAACGTATAACGTGTAACGTATGATGCATAGCCTATACTGTATAACGTATAACGTATAACGTTTAACGTGTAACGTATAACGTATAACGTATAACGTTCAACGTTTAACGTATAACGTGTATCGTAAAGCGTATAACGTATAACGTATAACGTATAACGTGTAACGTATAACGTATAACGTATAACATATCACGTATAACGTATAACGTATATCGTATAACGTATAACGTATAACGTATAACGTATAACGTATAACGTATAACGTATAACGTATAACGTATAACGTATAACGTATAACTTATAAGGCATAACCTAGAACGTATACCGTATAACGTATAATCTATGACGTATAACGAATAACGTATAACGTATAACGCATAACGTATAACGTGTAACGTATGATGCATAGCCAATACTGTTTAACGTATAACGTATAACGTATAACGTATAACGTATAACGTATAACGTATAACGTGTAACGTATAACGTGTAACGTATAACGTATAACGTATAACGTATAACGTATAACGTATAACGTATAACGTATAACGTATAACGTGTAACGTATAACGTGTAACGTGTAACGTGTAACGTATAACGTATAACGTATAACGTATAACGTATAACGTATAACGTATAACGTATAACGCATAACGTATAACGTATAACGTATAACGTATAACGTATAACGTATAACTTATAAGGCATAACCTAGAACGTATACCGTATAACGTATAATGTATGACGTATAACGTATAACGTATAACGTATAACGTATAACGTATAACGTGTAACGTATAACGTATAACGTATAACGTGTAACGTATGATGCATAGCCTATACTGTATAACGTATAACGTATAACGTCTAACGTGTAACGTATAACGTATAACGTATAACGTACAACGTTTAACGTATAACGTGTATCGTAAAGCGTATAACGTATAACGTATAACGTATAACGTATAACGTATAACGTATAACGTATAACGTATAACGTATAACGTATATAGTAAAGCGTATAACGTATAACGTATATCGTAAAGCGTATAACGTATATCGCATAACGTATAACGTGTAACGTATGATGCATAGCCAATACTGTTTAACGTATAACGTATAACGTATAACGTATAACGTATAACGTGTAACGTATAACGTGTAACGTATAACGTGTAACGTATAACGTATAACGTATAACGTATAACGTATAACGTATAACGTATAACGTATAACGTATAACGTATAACGTATAACGTATATCGTATAACGTATAACGTATAACGTATAACGTATAACGTATTACGTACAACGTTTAACGTATAACGTGTATCGTAAAGCGTATAACGTATAACGTATAACGTATAACGTGTAACGTATAACGTATAACGTATAACGTATAACATATAACGTATAACGTATAACGTTTATCGTATAACGTATAACGTATAACGTATAACGTATAACGTATAACGTATAACGTATAACGCATAACGTATAACGTGTAACGTATGATGCATAGCCTATACTGTATAACGTATAACGTATAACGTTTAACGTGTAACGTATAACGTATAACGTATAACGTACAACGTTTAACGTATAACGTGTATCGTAGAGCGTATAACGTATAACGTATAACGTATAACGTATAACGTATAACGTATAACGTATAACGTATAACGTATAACGTATAACGTATAACTTATAAGGCATAACCTAGAACGTATACCGTATAACGTATAATCTATGACGTATAACGAATAACGTATAACGTATAACGCATAACGTATAACGTGTAACGTATGATGCATAGCCAATACTGTTTAACGTATAACGTATAACGTATAACGTATAACGTATAACGTGTAACGTATAACGTGTAACGTATAACGTGTAACGTATAACGTATAACGTATAACGTATAACGTATAACGTGTAACGTATAACGTGTAACGTATAACGTGTAACGTATAACGTGTAACGTATAACGTATAACGTATAACGTATAACGTATAACGTGTAACGTATAACGTGTAACGTATAACGTGTAACGTATAACGTGTAACGTATAACGTGTAACGTATAACGTGTAACGTATAACGTATAACGTATAACGTATAACGTATAACGTATAACGTATAACGTATAACGTATAATGTATGACGTATAACGTATAACGTATAACGTATAACGTATAACGTATAACGTGTAACGTATAACGTATAACGTATAACGTATAACGTATAACGTGTAACGTATAACGTGTAACGTATAACGTATAACGTATAACGTATAACGTATAACGTATAACGTATAACGTATAACGTATAACGTATAACGTATAACGTATAACGTATAACGTATAACGTATAACGTATAACGTATAACGTATAACGTATATCGTATAACGTATAACGTATAACGTATAACGTATAACGTATAACGTATGACGTACTACGTTTAACGTATAACGTGTATCGTAAAGCGTATAACGTATAACGTATAACGTATAACGTGTAACGTATAACGTATAACGTATAACGTTTAACATATAACGTATAACGTATAACGTATATCGTATAACGTATAACGTATAACGCATAACGTATAACGTATAACGTATAACGTATACCGTATAACGTATAACGTATAACGTATAACGTATAACGTATAACCTATAACATATAACGTATAACGTATAAAGTATAACGTAGATCGTAAAGCGTGTAAAGTATATCGTATAACGTATAACGTATAACGTATAACGTATAACGTATAACGTATAACGTATAACGTATAACGTATAACGTATAACGTATAACGTATAACGTATAACGTATAACGTATAACGTATAACGTATAACGTATAACTTATAAGGCATAACCTAGAACGTATACCGTATAACGTATAATCTATGACGTATAACGAATAACGTATAACGTATAACGCATAACGTATAACGTGTAACGTATGATGCATAGCCAATACTGTTTAACGTATAACGTATAACGTATAACGTATAACGTATAACGTATAACGTGTAACGTATAACGTGTAACGTATAACGTATAACGTATAACGCATAACGTATAACGTATAACGTATAACGTATACCGTATAACGTATAACGTATAACGTATAACGTATAACGTATAACCTATAACATATAACGTATAACGTATAAAGTATAACGTAGATCGTAAAGCGTGTAAAGTATATCGTATAACGTATAACGTATAACGTATAACGTATAACGTATAACGTATAACGTATAACGTATAACGTATAACGTATAACGTATAACGTATAACGTATAACGTATAACGTATAACGTATAACGTATAACGTATAACGAATAACGTATAACGTATAACGTATAACGTATAACGTATAACGTATAACGTATAACGTATAACGTATAACGTATAACGTATAACGTATATAGTAAAGCGTATAACGTATAACGTATATCGTAAAGCGTATAACGTATATCGCATAACGTATAACGTGTAACGTATAACGTGTAACGTATAACGTATAACGTATAACATATAACGTATAACGTATAACGTATATCGTATAACGTATAACGTATAACGTATAACGTATAACGTATAACGTATAACGTATAACGTATAACGTATAACGTATAACTTATAAGGCATAACCTAGAACGTATACCGTATAACGTATAATGTATGACGTATAACGTATAACGTATAACGTATAACGTATAACGTATAACGTATAACGTGTAACGTATAACGTATAACGTATAACGTATAACGTATAACGTGTAACGTATAACGTGTAACGTATAACGTATAACGTATAACGTATAACGTATAACGTATAACGTATAACGTATAACGTATAACGTGTAACGTATAACGTGTAACGTATAACGTATAACGTATAACGTATAACGTATAACGTATAACGTATAACGTATAACGTATAACGTATATCGTATAACGTATAACGTATAACGTATAACGTATAACGTATAACGTATAACGTATAACGTATAACGTATAACGTATAACTTATAAGGCATAACCTAGAACGTATACCGTATAACGTATAATGTATGACGTATAACGTATAACGTATAACGTATAACGTATAACGTATAACGTGTAACGTATAACGTATAACGTATAACGTATAACGTATAACGTGTAACGTATAACGTGTAACGTATAACGTATAACGTATAACGTATAACGTATAACGTATAACGTATAACGTATAACGTATAACGTATAACGTATAACGTATAACGTATAACGTATAACGTATAACGTATAACGTATAACGTATAACGTATATCGTATAACGTATAACGTATAACGTATAACGTATAACGTATAACGTATGACGTACTACGTTTAACGTATAACGTGTATCGTAAAGCGTATAACGTATAACGTATAACGTATAACGTGTAACGTATAACGTATAACGTATAACGTTTAACATATAACGTATAACGTATAACGTATATCGTATAACGTATAACGTATAACGTATAACGTATAACGTATAACGTATAACGTATAACGCATAACGTATAACGTGTAACGTATGATGCATAGCCTATACTGTATAACGTATAACGTATAACGTTTAACGTGTAACGTATAACGTATAACGTATAACGTACAACGTTTAACGTATAACGTGTATCGTAAAGCGTATAACGTATAACGTATAACGTATAACGTATAACGTATAACGTATAACGTATAACGTATAACGTATAACGTATAACGTATAACTTATAAGGCATAACCTAGAACGTATACCGTATAACGTATAATCTATGACGTATAACGAATAACGTATAACGTATAACGCATAACGTATAACGTGTAACGTATGATGCATAGCCAATACTGTTTAACGTATAACGTATAACGTATAACGTATAACGTATAACGTGTAACGTATAACGTGTAACGTATAACGTGTAACGTATAACGTATAACGTATAACGTGTAACGTATAACGTGTAACGTATAACGTGTAACGTATAACGTGTAACGTATAACGTGTAACGTATAACGTGTAACGTATAACGTGTAACGTATAACGTGTAACGTATAACGTGTAACGTATAACGTATAACGTATAACGTATAACGTATAACGTATAACGTATAACGTATAACGTATAACGTATAACGTATAACGTATAACGTATAACGTATAACGTATAACGTATAACGTATAACGTATAACGTATAACGTATAACGTATAACTTATAAGGCATAACCTAGAACGTATACCGTATAACGTATAATCTATGACGTATAACGAATAACGTATAACGTATAACGCATAACGTATAACGTGTAACGTATGATGCATAGCCAATACTGTTTAACGTATAACGTATAACGTATAACGTATAACGTATAACGTATTACGTACAACGTATAACGTATAACGTATAACGTATAACGTATAACGTATAACCTATAACGTATAACGTATAACGTATAACGTATAACGTATAACGTATAACGTATAACGTGTAACGTGTAACGTGTAACGTGTAACGTATAACGTATAACGTATAACGTATAACGTATAACGTATAAAGTATAACGTATAACGTATAACCTATAACGTATAACGTATAACGTATAACTTATAACGTATAACGTATAACGTATAACGTATAACGTATAACGTATAACGTATAACATATAACGTATAACGTATAACGTATATCGTATAACGTATAACGTATAACGTATAACGTATAACGTATAACGTATAACGCATAACGTATAACATATCACGTATAACGTATAACGTATATCGTATAACGTATAACGTATAACGTATAACGTATAACTTATAAGGCATAACCTAGAACGTATACCGTATAACGTATTATCTATGACGTATAACGAATAACGTATAACGTATAACGCATAACGTATAACGTGTAACGTATGATGCATAGCCTATACTGTATAACGTATAACGTATAACGTTTAACGTGTAACGTATAACGTATAACGTATAACGTTCAACGTTTAACGTATAACGTGTATCGTAAAGCGTATAACGTATAACGTATAACGTATAACGTGTAACGTATAACGTATAACGTATAACATATCACGTATAACGTATAACGTATATCGTATAACGTATAACGTATAACGTATAACGTATAACGTATAACGTATAACGTATAACGTATAACGTATAACGTATAACGTATAACTTATAAGGCATAACCTAGAACGTATACCGTATAACGTATAATCTATGACGTATAACGAATAACGTATAACGTATAACGCATAACGTATAACGTGTAACGTATGATGCATAGCCAATACTGTTTAACGTATAACGTATAACGTATAACGTATAACGTATAACGTATAACGTATAACGTGTAACGTATAACGTGTAACGTATAACGTATAACGTATAACGTATAACGTATAACGTATAACGTATAACGTATAACGTATAACGTGTAACGTATAACGTGTAACGTGTAACGTGTAACGTATAACGTATAACGTATAACGTATAACGTATAACGTATAACGTATAACGTATAACGCATAACGTATAACGTATAACGTATAACGTATAACGTATAACGTATAACTTATAAGGCATAACCTAGAACGTATACCGTATAACGTATAATGTATGACGTATAACGTATAACGTATAACGTATAACGTATAACGTATAACGTGTAACGTATAACGTATAACGTATAACGTGTAACGTATGATGCATAGCCTATACTGTATAACGTATAACGTATAACGTCTAACGTGTAACGTATAACGTATAACGTATAACGTACAACGTTTAACGTATAACGTGTATCGTAAAGCGTATAACGTATAACGTATTACGTACAACGTTTAACGTATAACGTGTATCGTAAAGCGTATAACGTATAACGTATAACGTATAACGTGTAACGTATAACGTATAACGTATAACGTATAACATATAACGTATAACGTATAACGTTTATCGTATAACGTATAACGTATAACGTATAACGTATAACGTATAACGTATAACGTATAACGCATAACGTATAACGTGTAACGTATGATGCATAGCCTATACTGTATAACGTATAACGTATAACGTTTAACGTGTAACGTATAACGTATAACGTATAACGTACAACGTTTAACGTATAACGTGTATCGTAGAGCGTATAACGTATAACGTATAACGTATAACGTATAACGTATAACGTATAACGTATAACGTATAACGTATAACGTATAACGTATAACTTATAAGGCATAACCTAGAACGTATACCGTATAACGTATAATCTATGACGTATAACGAATAACGTATAACGTATAACGCATAACGTATAACGTGTAACGTATGATGCATAGCCAATACTGTTTAACGTATAACGTATAACGTATAACGTATAACGTATAACGTGTAACGTATAACGTGTAACGTATAACGTGTAACGTATAACGTATAACGTATAACGTATAACGTATAACGTGTAACGTATAACGTGTAACGTATAACGTGTAACGTATAACGTATAACGTATAACGTATAACGTATAACGTATAACGTATAACGTGTAACGTATAACGTGTAACGTATAACGTGTAACGTATAACGTGTAACGTATAACGTGTAACGTATAACGTGTAACGTATAACGTATAACGTATAACGTATAACGTATAACGTATAACGTATAACGTATAACGTATAACGTATAACGTATAACGTATAACGTATAACGTATAACGTATAACGTATAACGTATAACGTATAACGCATAACGTATAACGTGTAACGTATGATGCATAGCCTATACTGTATAACGTATAACGTGTAACGTATAACGTGTAACGTATAACGTGTAACGTATAACGTATAACGTATAACGTATAACGTATAACGTATAACGTATAACGTATAACGTATAACGTATAACTTATAAGGCATAACCTAGAACGTATACCGTATAACGTATAATCTATGACGTATAACGAATAACGTATAACGTATAACGCATAACGTATAACGTGTAACGTATGATGCATAGCCAATACTGTTTAACGTATAACGTATAACGTATAACGTATAACGTATAACGTGTAACGTATAACGTGTAACGTATAACGTGTAACGTATAACGTATAACGTATAACGTATAACGTATAACGTATAACGTATAACGTATAACGTATAACGTATAACGTATAACGTATAACGTATAACGTATAACGTATAACGTATAACGTATATCGTATAACGTATAACGTATAACGTATAACGTATAACGTATTACGTACAACGTTTAACGTATAACGTGTATCGTAAAGCGTATAACGTATAACGTATAACGTATAACGTGTAACGTGTAACGTGTAACGTATAACGTATAACGTATAACGTATAACGTATAACGTACAACGTATAACGTATAACTTATAAGGCATAACCTAGAACGTATACCGTATAACGTATAATCTATGACGTATAACGAATAACGTATAACGTATAACGCATAACGTATAACGTGTAACGTATGATGCATAGCCAATACTGTTTAACGTATAACGTATAACGTATAACGTATAACGTATAACGTATAACGTATAACGTATAACGTGTAACGTATAACGTGTAACGTATAACGTATAACGTATAACGTATAACGTGTAACGTGTAACGTGTAACGTGTAACGTGTAACGTGTAACGTGTAACGTGTAACGTGTAACGTGTAACGTGTAACGTGTAACGTGTAACGTGTAACGTGTAACGTATAACGTGTAACGTATAACGTGTAACGTATAACGTATAACGTATAACGTATAACGTATAACGTATAACGTATAACGTGTAACGTATAACGTGTAACGTATAACGTGTAACGTATAACGTGTAACGTATAACGTGTAACGTATAACGTGTAACGTATAACGTGTAACGTATAACGTGTAACGTATAACGTGTAACGTATAACGTATAACGTATAACGTATAACGTATAACGTATAACGTATAACGTATAACGTATAACGTATAACGTATAACGTATAACGTATAACGTATAACGTATAACGTGTAACGTATAACGTGTAACGTATAACGTGTAACGTATAACGTATAACGTATAACGTATAACGTATAACGTGTAACGTATAACGTGTAACGTATAACGTGTAACGTATAACGTGTAACGTATAACGTGTAACGTATAACGTGTAACGTATAACGTGTAACGTATAACGTGTAACGTATAACGTGTAACGTATAACGTATAACGTATAACGTATAACGTATAACGTATAACGTATAACGTATAACGTATAACGTATAACGTATAACGTGTAACGTATAACGTATATCGTATAACGTATAACGTATAACGTATAACGTATAACGTATAACGTATAACGTGTAACGTATAACGTGTAACGTATAACGTGTAACGTATAACGTATAACGTATAACGTATAACGTATAACGTGTCAAACGGGCCAAGGCCCAGAGCTGGAAGGAGCTCCTCGAGACCCTCGAGCGGGATCCATGGGGGCGCCCATACCGGATAGTTCTGAATAAACTCCGGCCATGGGCGCCCCCGATCACCGAGGGTCTCGACCCCCAGCTCTTGAGGGACGTGGTCGACACGCTCTTCCCGATCGTGGGGGAGAGCGGGCCACGTCCCTCTGCGGACCCGACCACCTGGTCCGCGGAGCTGGGGGTCTCGGCTGGGGAGCTAGCCGCGGCCATCCGAAGACTCGGGGCGAAGGATACTGCCCCGGGTCCTTCGGGAGTGCCCGGCCGAGTCTTGGTCTTGGCCGCGGACGTCCTGTGTGACGGCCTCCGGGAGCTATTCGACCGCTGCCTGGAGGCCGGGCGATTCCCCTCCGCATGGAAGGTGGCCCGAATGGTCCTCCTCCGGAAAGAGGGTAGGCCCGCGGACTCTCCGTCAGCGTACCGGCCGATTTGCCTGCTCGACGATGTGGGCAAGCTCCTAGAAAGAGTCGTGGCGGCCCGCATCGTCGGGCACCTGTCGCGGGGTGGGCCCGGGCTGGCGGAGTGCCAGTTCGGGTTCCGGGAGGGCCGGTCGACGATCGACGCGATTCGACGCGTCCGGTCCCTCTCGGCCTCGGCGGTCTCCCGGGGTGGGGTGGCATTGGCGGTGTCCTTGGACATCGCCAATGCGTTTAACACCCTACCCTGGGCGGCGATTAGGCGGGGGCTTGAGGAACATCGAGTCCCCGCCTACCTTAGGGCAGTCGTCGAGGACTACCTCCGCGACAGGTGGATCGAGTATCCGGGCCGGTGCGGGACGGAGAGGAGAGCGGTGTACTCCGGGGTTCCGCAGGGGTCGGTGTTAGGACCCCTGCTGTGGAACCTCGGGTACGACACCGTCCTGCGGGCCGAAGACCTCCCCGACGGCGTCAGTCTGACATGTTACGCGGACGACACCTTGTTGTTGGCCGTCGGGGGGGACTGGAGGGGGGCTGTTCGGGCCGCCGAGGACGGTGTCCGGCGCGTCGTCTCCCGGATCAGGGGGATCGGTTTGGAGGTGGCTCTCCACAAAACCGAGGTACTCGGGATGTATAGACCCCGGGGAGAGCCGCCTCCCCCCCTGATCCGGGTGGGTGAGACAGACGTCGAGGTGAGGTCTCAGATGAAATATCTGGGACTTCACCTCGACAGCCACTGGCGCTTCGAGGGCCATTTCCGGGCCCTGGCCCCGCGGTTGGAGAGGATAGTTGGCGCTTTGGGCCGTATCCTCCCCAACCTGCGGGGCCCGAGTGACCGGGTTCGCCGCCTCTACGCGGGAATGGTCCACTCGGTGGCCCTATACGGGGCCCCCGTTTGGGCGGGCGACCTGGCCGCCTCCCGACGCAGCAAGGTATTGCTGCGCCGGGTTCAAAGGCGGCTTGCACTGCGGATCGCCCGGGGGTACCGGACCGTTTCGTACGAGGCGGCGAGCGTCCTGTCAGGGCTACCCCCGGCGGACTTGATCGCGGGCGCGCATGCGGCTTTCTACGAGGGCCGCATGCGCGCCCGCGAGGATGGGGTGGTCCTGGCGGGCTGCGAGGTGGAGGCCCTGAGGCGCCAGGCCCGGGAGTCCATGCTGCAGCTTTGGCAGCAGCGGCTGGCCGAGCCGTTGTTCGGCCAGAGGACTGTCCGGGCTATCCGGCCGGTCCTGTTTGAGTGGCTGGGTAGGCGCTTCGGCTCACTCACCTACCGGTTGGTGCAGGTGCTGTCCGGGCACGGATGCTTCGGTCAGTACCTGTGCCGGATCGGTGTGGAAGAGGCGGCGCGCTGCTGGCACTGTCCAGCGGACGAGGACACGGCGCAACACACCCTCGAGGTGTGTCCGGCCTGGGGGGTGGAGCGCCGTGTCCTCACGGCCGTGATTGGGGCGGACCTATCGCTGCCGGGCGTGGTACAGGCCATGCTCGGCAGCGAGACGAAGTGGCGGGCCGTGGCCTCCTTCTGCGAGGAGGTAATCTCGCGGAAGGAGGCCGCGAGCCGCATTCGCGAGAGCGGGAGACCGCGAGCGAGGCCTCGTCCGAGGCCGGGGGCGGGTGGGCCTCCGGAAGGGCTGGGGAGGCCACCCTGAGAGCGGCGGGCGGGGGTGCGTAGCCCTTGAGGCTCGTGCCACCGCCCGTCGTCTGAGGGGTGGGAGGAATAAGGGACGGCGACGCTCTCGAGGGCGGAGAGGCCAGAGCCGCCCTCGGGAGCGTACGAGCCGGGGTGCGGCCGCGCCGACGGCACGGTCCCAGGGCCGTGCCTCCGGCGCGGCTATGGGGGCCGTGGGCGGTCGCGAGTGTGGGACTCGCGGCCGCCCTCGGGCGGCCCCCGGGAGTGGGACGTCGGAGCAGTGTGGCCCTGCTCCGACGTCGGGCGCCAGAGCGCCGAGGAGAAAACAGGGAAGGGAGGGTGAAGTACCCCCTCCCTTCACTGGAACGGGAGGACACGGGCGCGAGAGCCCTGCACGGGGGAGCACCTGATGTTATGATGTCTTCGGTCCCAGGTGCTCCCCCTGCATAGTGCGAGGATGGCCACCGTGGTGGGTTTTAGTGGGTAGGTCCCGCGCCCGATGGGTTTCCTTCAGGGCGCGGGGAATCCCACACTCCCCCCGCCCCTCCCCAGGCGGCTGGGGGGTCTTTCGAAGATTTCCCCCACGTTAATAAAAAAAAAAAAAAAAAAAAAAAAACGTATAACGTGTAACGTATAACGTGTAACGTATAACGTGTAACGTATAACGTGTAACGTATAACGTGTAACGTATAACGTGTAACGTATAACGTGTAACGTATAACGTGTAACGTATAACGTGTAACGTATAACGTGTAACGTATAACGTATAACGTATAACGTATAACGTATAACGTATAACGTATAACGTATAACGTATAACGTATAACGTATAACGTATAACGTATAACGTATAACGTATAACGTATAACGTATAACGTATAACGTATAACGTATAACGTATAACGTATAACGTATAACGTATAACGTATAACGTATAACTTATAAGGCATAACCTAGAACGTATACCGTATAACGTATAATCTATGACGTATAACGAATAACGTATAACGTATAACGCATAACGTATAACGTGTAACGTATGATGCATAGCCAATACTGTTTAACGTATAACGTATAACGTATAACGTATAACGTATAACGTATAACGTATAACGTATAACGTATAACGTATAACGTGTAACGTATAACGTGTAACGTATAACGTATAACGTATAACGTATAACGTGTAACGTGTAACGTGTAACGTGTAACGTGTAACGTGTAACGTGTAACGTGTAACGTGTAACGTGTAACGTGTAACGTGTAACGTGTAACGTGTAACGTGTAACGTATAACGTATAACGTATAACGTATAACGTATAACGTATAACGTATAACGTATAACGTATAACGTATAACGTATAACGTATAACGTATAACGTATAACGTATAACGTATATCGTATAACGTATAACGTATAACGTATAACGTATAACGTATTACGTACAACGTTTAACGTATAACGTGTATCGTAAAGCGTATAACGTATAACGTATAACGTATAACGTGTAACGTATAACGTATAACGTATAACGTATAACATATAACGTATAACGTATAACGTATATCGTATAACGTATAACGTATAACGTATAACGTATAACGTATAACGTATAACGCATAACGTATAACGTGTAACGTATGATGCATAGCCTATACTGTATAACGTATAACGTATAACGTTTAACGTGTAACGTATAACGTATAACGTATAACGTATAACGTGTAACGTATAACGTGTAACGTATAACGTGTAACGTATAACGTATAACGTATAACGTATAACGTATAACGTATAACGTATAACGTATAACGTATAACGTATTACGTACAACGTATAACGTATAACGTATAACGTATAACGTATAACGTATAACGTATAACCTATAACGTATAACGTATAACGTATAACGTATAACGTATAACGTATAACGTATAACGTGTAACGTGTAACGTGTAACGTGTAACGTATAACGTATAACGTATAACGTATAACGTATAACGTATAAAGTATAACGTATAACGTATAACCTATAACGTATAACGTATAACGTATAACTTATAACGTATAACGTATAACGTATAACGTATATCGTATAACGTATAACGTATAACGTATAACGTATAACGTATAACGTACAACGTTTAACGTATAACGTGTATCGTAAAGCGTATAACGTATAACGTATAACGTATAACGTATAACGTGTAACGTATAACGTATAACGTATAACATATAACGTATAACGTACAACGTATATCGTATAACGTATAACGTATAACGTATAACGTATAACGTATAACGTATAACGTATAACGTATAACGTATAACCTATAACGTATAACGTATAACGTATAACGTATAACGTATAACGTATAACGTATATCGTATAACGTATAACGTATAACGTATAACGTATAACGTATTACGTACAACGTTTAACGTATAACGTGTATCGTAAAGCGTATAACGTATAACGTATAACGTATAACGTATAACGTATAACGTATAACGTATAACGTATAACGTATAACGTGTAACGTGTAACGTGTAACGTGTAACGTATAACGTATAACGTATAACGTATAACGTATAACGTATAAAGTATAACGTATAACGTATAACCTATAACTTATAACGTATAACGTATAACTTATAACGTATAACGTATAACGTATAACGTATATCGTATAACGTATAACGTATAACGTATAACGTATAACGTATAACGTATAACGTATAACGTATAACGAATAACGTATATCGTATAACGTATAACGTATAACGTATAACGTATAACGTATTACGTACAACGTTTAACGTATAACGTGTATCGTAAAGCGTATAACGTATAACGTATAACGTATAACGTGTAACGTATAACGTATAACGTATAACGTATAACATATAACGTATAACGTATAACGTATATCGTATAACGTATAACGTATAACGTATAACGTATAACGTATAACGTATAACGCATAACGTATAACGTGTAACGTATGATGCATAGCCTATACTGTATAACGTATAACGTATAACGTTTAACGTGTAACGTATAACGTATAACGTATAACGTACAACGTTTAACGTATAACGTGTATCGTAAAGCGTATAACGTATAACGTATAACGTATAACGTGTAACGTATAACGTATAACGTATAACATATCACGTATAACGTATAACGTATATCGTATAACGTATAACGTATAACGTATAACGTATAACGTATAACGTATAACGTATAACGTATAACGTATAACGTATAACTTATAAGGCATAACCTAGAACGTATACCGTATAACGTATAATCTATGACGTATAACGAATAACGTATAACGTATAACGCATAACGTATAACGTGTAACGTATGATGCATAGCCAATACTGTTTAACGTATAACGTATAACGTATAACGTATAACGTATAACGTATAACGTATAACGTGTAACGTATAACGTGTAACGTATAACGTATAACGTATAACGTATAACGTATAACGTATAACGTATAACGTATAACGTATAACGTGTAACGTATAACGTGTAACGTGTAACGTGTAACGTATAACGTATAACGTATAACGTATAACGTATAACGTATAACGTATAACGTATAACGCATAACGTATAACGTATAACGTATAACGTATAACGTATAACGTATAACGTATAACGTATAACGTATAACGTATAACGTATAACGTATAACGTATAACGTATAACGTATAACGTATAACGTATAACGTATAACGTATAACGTATAACTTATAAGGCATAACCTAGAACGTATACCGTATAACGTATAATCTATGACGTATAACGAATAACGTATAACGTATAACGCATAACGTATAACGTGTAACGTATGATGCATAGCCAATACTGTTTAACGTATAACGTATAACGTATAACGTATAACGTATAACGTATAACGTATAACGTATAACGTATATCGTATAACGTATAACGTATAACGTATAACGTATAACGTATTACGTACAACGTTTAACGTATAACGTGTATCGTAAAGCGTATAACGTATAACGTATAACGTATAACGTGTAACGTATAACGTATAACGTATAACGTATAACATATAACGTATAACGTATAACGTATATCGTATAACGTATAACGTATAACGTATAACGTATAACGTATAACGTATAACGCATAACGTATAACGTGTAACGTATGATGCATAGCCTATACTGTATAACGTATAACGTATAACGTTTAACGTGTAACGCATAACGTATAACGTATAACGTACAACGTTTAACGTATAACGTGTATCGTAAAGCGTATAACGTATAACGTATAACGTATAACGTGTAACGTATAACGTATAACGTATAACATATCACGTATAACGTATAACGTATATCGTATAACGTATAACGTATAACGTATAACGTATAACGTATAACGTATAACGTATAACGTATAACGTATAACGTATAACTTATAAGGCATAACCTAGAACGTATACCGTATAACGTATAATCTATGACGTATAACAAATAACGTATAACGTATAACGCATAACGTATAACGTGTAACGTATGATGCATAGCCAATACTGTTTAACGTATAACGTATAACGTATAACGTATAACGTATAACGTATAACGTATAACGTGTAACGTATAACGTGTAACGTATAACGTATAACGTATAACGTATAACGTATAACGTATAACGTATAACGTATAACGTATAACGTGTAACGTATAACGTGTAACGTGTAACGTGTAACGTATAACGTATAACGTATAACGTATAACGTATAACGTATAACGTATAACGTATAACGCATAACGTATAACGTATAACGTATAACGTATAACGTATAACGAATAACGTATAACGTATAACGTATAACGTATAACGTATAACGTATAACGTATAACGTATAACGTATAACGTATAACGTATAACGTATAACTTATAAGGCATAACCTAGAACGTATACCGTATAACGTATAAAGTATGACGTATAACGTATAACGTATAACGTATAACGTATAACGTATAACGTGTAACGTATAACGTATAACGTATAACGTATAACGTGTAACGTATGATGCATAGCCTATACTGTATAACGTATAACGTATAACGTCTAACGTGTAACGTATAACGTATAACGTATAACGTACAACGTTTAACGTATAACGTGTATCGTAAAGCGTATAACGTATAACGTATAACGTATAACGTATAACGTATAACGTATAACGTATAACGTATAACGTATAACGTATATAGTAAAGCGTATAACGTATAACGTATATCGTAAAGCGTATAACGTATATCGCATAACGTATAACGTATAACGTATAACGTATAACGCATAACGTATAACGTATAACGTATAACGTATAACGTATAACGAATAACGTATAACGTATAACGTATAACGTATAACGTATAACGTATAACGTATAACGTATAACGTATAACGTATAACGTATAACTTATAAGGCATAACCTAGAACGTATACCGTATAACGTATAATGTATGACGTATAACGTATAACGTATAACGTATAACGTATAACGTATAACGTGTAACGTATAACGTATAACGTATAACGTGTATAGTATGATGCATAGCCTATACTGTATAACGTATAACGTATAACGTCTAACGTGTAACGTATAACGTATAACGTATAACGTACAACGTTTAACGTATAACGTGTATCGTAAAGCGTATAACGTATAACGTATAACGTATAACGTATAACGTATAACGTATAACGTATAACGTATAACGTATAACGTATATAGTAAAGCGTATAACGTATAACGTATATCGTAAAGCGTATAACGTATATCGCATAACGTATAACGTGTAACGTATAACGTGTAACGTATAACGTATAACGTATAACATATAACGTATAACGTATAACGTATATCGTATAACGTATAACGTATAACGTATAACGTATAACGTATAACTTATAAGGCATAACCTAGAGCGTATACCGTATAACGTATAATGTATAACGTATAACGTATAACGTATAACGTATAACGTATAACGTATAACGTATAACGTATAACGTATAACGTATAACTTATAAGGCATAACCTAGAACGTATACCGTATAACGTATAATCTATGACGTATAACGAATAACGTATAACGTATAACGTGTAACGTATGATGCATAGCCAATACTGTTTAACGTATAACGTATAACGTATAACGTATAACGTATAACGTATAACGTATAACGTGTAACGTATAACGTGTAACGTATAACGTATAACGTATAACGTATAACGTATAACGTATAACGTATAACGTATAACGTATAACGTATAACGTATAACGAATAACGTATAACGTATAACGTATAACGTATAACGTGTAACGTATGATGCATAGCCAATACTGTTTAACGTATAACGTATAACGTATAACGTATAACGTATAACGTATAACGTGTAACGTATAACTTATAACGTATAAAGTATAACGTAGATCGTAAAGCGTGTAAAGTATATCGTATAACGTATAACGTATAACGTATAACGTATAACGTATAACGTATAACGTATAACGTATAACGTATAACGTATAACGTATAACGAATAACGTATAACGTATAACGTATAACGTATAACGTATAACGTATAACGTATAACGTATAACGTATAACGTATAACGTATAACGTATAACTTATAAGGCATAACCTAGAACGTATACCGTATAACGTATAATGTATGACGTATAACGTATAACGTATAACGTATAACGTATAACGTATAACGTATAACGTGTAACGTATAACGTATAACGTATAACGTGTAACGTATGATGCATAGCCTATACTGTATAACGTATAACGTATAACGTCTAACGTGTAACGTATAACGTATAACGTATAACGTACAACGTTTAACGTATAACGTGTATCGTAAAGCGTATAACGTATAACGTATAACGTATAACGTATAACGTATAACGTATAACGTATAACGTATAACGTATAACGTATAACGTATAACGTATATAGTAAAGCGTATAACGTATAACGTATATCGTAAAGCGTATAACGTATATCGCATAACGTATAACGTATAACGTATAACGTATAACGTGTAACGTATGATGCATAGCCTATACTGTATAACGTATAACGTATAACGTCTAACGTGTAACGTATAACGTATAACGTATAACGTACAACGTTTAACGTATAACGTGTATCGTAAAGCGTATAACGTATAACGTATAACGTATAACGTATAACGTATAACGTATAACGTATAACGTATAACGTATAACGTATATAGTAAAGCGTATAACGTATAACGTATATCGTAAAGCGTATAACGTATATCGCACAACGTATAACGTATAACGTATAACGTATAACGCATAACGTATAACGTATAATGTATAACGTATAACGTATAACTAATAACGTATAACGTATAACGTATAACGTATAACGTATAACGTATAACGTATAACGTATAACGTATAACGTATAACGTATAACTTATAAGGCATAACCTAGAACGTATACCGTATAACGTATAATGTATGACGTATAACGTATAACGAATAACGTATAACGTATAACGTATAACGTGTAACGTATAACGTATAACGTATAACGTGTAACGTATGATGCATAGCCTATACTGTATAACGTATAACGTATAACGTCTAACGTGTAACGTATAACGTATAACGTATAACGTACAACGTTTAACGTATAACGTGTATCGTAAAGCGTATAACGTATAACGTATAACGTATAACGTATAACGTATAACGTATAACGTATAACGTATAACGTATAACGTATATAGTAAAGCGTATAACGTATAACGTATATCGTAAAGCGTATAACGTATATCGCATAACGTATAACGTGTAACGTATAACGTGTAACGTATAACGTATAACGTATAACATATAACGTATAACGTATAACGTATATCGTATAACGTATAATCTATGACGTATAACGAATAACGTATAACGTATAACGTGTAACGTATGATGCATAGCCAATACTGTTTAACGTATAACGTATAACGTATAACGTATAACGTATAACGTATAACGTATAACGCATAACGTGTAACGTATAACGTATAACGTATAACGTGTAACGTATGATGCATAGCCTATACTGTATAACGTATAACGTATAACGTCTAACGTGTAACGTATAACGTATAACGTATAACGTACAACGTTTAACGTATAACGTGTATCGTAAAGCGTATAACGTATAACGTATAACGTATAACGTATAACGTATAACGTATAACGTATAACGTATAACGTATAACGTATATAGTAAAGCGTATAACGTATAACGTATATCGTAAAGCGTATAACGTATATCGCATAACGTATAACGTATAACGTATAACGTATAACGCATAACGTATAACGTATAACGTATAACGTATAACGTATAACGAATAACGTATAACGTATAACGTATAACGTATAACGTATAACGTATAACGTATAACGTATAACGTATAACGTATAACGTATAACTTATAAGGCATAACCTAGAACGTATACCGTATAACGTATAATGTATGACGTATAACGTATAACGTATAACGTATAACGTATAACGTATAACGTGTAACGTATAACGTATAACGTATAACGTGTAACGTATGATGCATAGCCTATACTGTATAACGTATAACGTATAACGTCTAACGTGTAACGTATAACGTATAACGTATAACGTACAACGTTTAACGTATAACGTATAACGTATAACGTATAACGTATAACGTATACCGTATAACGTATAACGTATAACGTATAACGTATAACGTATAACGTATAACGTATAACGTATAACGTATAACGTATAACGTATAACGTATAACGTATAACGTATAACGTATAACGTATAACGAATAACGTATAACGTATAACGTATAACGTATAACGTGTAACGTATGATGCATAGCCAATACTGTTTAACGTATAACGTATAACGTATAACGTATAACGTATAACGTATAACGTGTAACGTATAACGTATAACGTATAAAGTATAACGTAGATCGTAAAGCGTGTAAAGTATATCGTATAACGTATAACGTATAACGTATAACGTGTAACGTATAACGTGTAACGTATAACGTATAACGTATAACATATAACGTATAACGTATAACGTATATCGTATAACGTATAACGTATAACGTATAACGTATAACGTATAACTTATAAGGCATAACCTAGAACGTATACCGTATAACGTATAATGTATAACGTATAACGTATAACGTATAACGTATAACGTATAACGTATAACGTATAACGTATAACGTATAACGTATAACTTATAAGGCATAACCTAGAACGTATACCGTATAACGTATAATCTATGACGTATAACGAATAACGTATAACGTATAACGTGTAACGTATGATGCATAGCCAATACTGTTTAACGTATAACGTATAACGTATAACGTATAACGTATAACGTATAACGTATAACGTATAACGTGTAACGTATAACGTGTAACGTATAACGTATAACGTATAACGTATAACGTATAACGTATAACGTATAACGTATAACGTATAACGTATAACGTATAACGAATAACGTATAACGTATAACGTATAACGTATAACGTGTAACGTATGATGCATAGCCAATACTGTTTAACGTATAACGTATAACGTATAACGTATAACGTATAACGTATAACGTATAACGTGTAACGTATAACTTATAACGTATAAAGTATAACGTAGATCGTAAAGCGTGTAAAGTATATCGTATAACGTATAACGTATAACGTATAACGTATAACGTATAACGTATAACGTATAACGTATAACGTATAACGTATAACGAATAACGTATAACGTATAACGTATAACGTATAACGTATAACGTATAACGTATAACGTATAACGTATAACGTATAACGTATATCGTATAACGTATAACGTATAACGTATAACGTATAACGTATTACGTACAACGTTTAACGTATAACGTGTATCGTAAAGCGTATAACGTATAACGTATAACGTATAACGTGTAACGTATAACGTATAACGTATAACGTATAACATATAACGTATAACGTATAACGTATATCGTATAACGTATAACGTATAACGTATAACGTATAACGTATAACGTATAACGCATAACGTATAACGTGTAACGTATGATGCATAGCCTATACTGTATAACGTATAACGTATAACGTTTAACGTGTAACGTATAACGTATAACGTATAACGTATAACGTGTAACGTATAACGTGTAACGTATAACGTGTAACGTATAACGTATAACGTATAACGTATAACGTATAACGTATAACGTATAACGTATAACGTATAACGTATTACGTACAACGTATAACGTATAACGTATAACGTATAACGTATAACGTATAACGTATAACCTATAACGTATAACGTATAACGTATAACGTATAACGTATAACGTATAACGTATAACGTGTAACGTGTAACGTGTAACGTGTAACGTATAACGTATAACGTATAACGTATAACGTATAACGTATAAAGTATAACGTATAACGTATAACCTATAACGTATAACGTATAACGTATAACTTATAACGTATAACGTATAACGTATAACGTATATCGTATAACGTATAACGTATAACGTATAACGTATAACGTATAACGTACAACGTTTAACGTATAACGTGTATCGTAAAGCGTATAACGTATAACGTATAACGTATAACGTATAACGTGTAACGTATAACGTATAACGTATAACATATAACGTATAACGTACAACGTATATCGTATAACGCATAACGTATAACGTATAACGTATAACGTATAACGTATAACGTATAACGTATAACGTATAACCTATAACGTATAACGTATAACGTATAACGTATAACGTATAACGTATAACGTATATCGTATAACGTATAACGTATAACGTATAACGTATAACGTATTACGTACAACGTTTAACGTATAACGTGTATCGTAAAGCGTATAACGTATAACGTATAACGTATAACGTATAACGTATAACGTATAACGTATAACGTATAACGTATAACGTGTAACGTGTAACGTGTAACGTGTAACGTATAACGTATAACGTATAACGTATAACGTATAACGTATAAAGTATAACGTATAACGTATAACCTATAACTTATAACGTATAACGTATAACTTATAACGTATAACGTATAACGTATAACGTATATCGTATAACGTATAACGTATAACGTATAACGTATAACGTATAACGTATAACGTATAACGTATAACGTATAACGTATATCGTATAACGTATAACGTATAACGTATAACGTATAACGTATTACGTACAACGTTTAACGTATAACGTGTATCGTAAAGCGTATAACGTATAACGTATAACGTATAACGTGTAACGTATAACGTATAACGTATAACGTATAACATATAACGTATAACGTATAACGTATATCGTATAACGTATAACGTATAACGTATAACGTATAACGTATAACGTATAACGCATAACGTATAACGTGTAACGTATGATGCATAGCCTATACTGTATAACGTATAACGTATAACGTTTAACGTGTAACGTATAACGTATAACGTATAACGTACAACGTTTAACGTATAACGTGTATCGTAAAGCGTATAACGTATAACGTATAACGTATAACGTGTAACGTATAACGTATAACGTATAACATATCACGTATAACGTATAACGTATATCGTATAACGTATAACGTATAACGTATAACGTATAACGTATAACGTATAACGTATAACGTATAACGTATAACGTATAACTTATAAGGCATAACCTAGAACGTATACCGTATAACGTATAATCTATGACGTATAACGAATAACGTATAACGTATAACGCATAACGTATAACGTGTAACGTATGATGCATAGCCAATACTGTTTAACGTATAACGTATAACGTATAACGTATAACGTATAACGTATAACGTATAACGTGTAACGTATAACGTGTAACGTATAACGTATAACGTATAACGTATAACGTATAACGTATAACGTATAACGTATAACGTATAACGTGTAACGTATAACGTGTAACGTGTAACGTGTAACGTATAACGTATAACGTATAACGTATAACGTATAACGTATAACGCATAACGTATAACGTATAACGTATAACGTATAACGTATAACGTATAACGTATAACGTATAACGTATAACGTATAACGTATAACGTATAACGTATAACGTATAACGTATAACGTATAACGTATAACGTATAACTTATAAGGCATAACCTAGAACGTATACCGTATAACGTATAATCTATGACGTATAACGAATAACGTATAACGTATAACGCATAACGTATAACGTGTAACGTATGATGCATAGCCAATACTGTTTAACGTATAACGTATAACGTATAACGTATAACGTATAACGTATAACGTATAACGTATAACGTATAACGTATAACGTATAACGTATAACGTATAACGTATAACGTATATCGTATAACGTATAACGTATAACGTATAACGTATAACGTATTACGTACAACGTTTAACGTATAACGTGTATCGTAAAGCGTATAACGTATAACGTATAACGTATAACGTGTAACGTATAACGTATAACGTATAACGTATAACATATAACGTATAACGTATAACGTATATCGTATAACGTATAACGTATAACGTATAACGTATAACGTATAACGTATAACGCATAACGTATAACGTGTAACGTATGATGCATAGCCAATACTGTTTAACGTATAACGTATAACGTATAACGTATAACGTATAACGTATAACGTATATCGTATAACGTATAACGTATAACGTATAACGTATAACGTATTACGTACAACGTTTAACGTATAACGTGTATCGTAAAGCGTATAACGTATAACGTATAACGTATAACGTGTAACGTATAACGTATAACGTATAACGTATAACATATAACGTATAACGTATAACGTATATCGTATAACGTATAACGTATAACGTATAACGTATAACGTATAACGTATAACGCATAACGTATAACGTGTAACGTATGATGCATAGCCAATACTGTTTAACGTATAACGTATAACGTATAACGTATAACGTATAACGTATAACGTATAACGTATAACGTATAACGTATAACGTATAACGTATAACGTATAACGTATAACGTATAACGTATAACTTATAAGGCATAACCTAGAACGTATACCGTATAACGTATAATGTATGACGTATAACGTATAACGTATAACGTATAACGTATAACGTATAACGTGTAACGTATAACGTATAACGTATAACGTGTAACGTATGATGCATAGCCTATACTGTATAACGTATAACGTATAACGTCTAACGTGTAACGTATAACGTATAACGTATAACGTACAACGTTTAACGTATAACGTGTATCGTAAAGCGTATAACGTATAACGTATAACGTATAACGTATAACGTATAACGTATAACGTATAACGTATAACGTATAACGTATATAGTAAAGCGTATAACGTATAACGTATATCGTAAAGCGTATAACGTATATCGCATAACGTATAACGTATAACGTATAACGTATAACGCATAACGTATAACGTATAACGTATAACGTATAACGTATAACGAATAACGTATAACGTATAACGTATAACGTATAACGTATAACGTATAACGTATAACGTATAACGTATAACGTATAACGTATAACTTATAAGGCATAACCTAGAACGTATACCGTATAACGTATAATGTATGACGTATAACGTATAACGTATAACGTATAACGTATAACGTATAACGTGTAACGTATAACGTATAACGTATAACGTGTAACGTATGATGCATAGCCTATACTGTATAACGTATAACGTATAACGTCTAACGTGTAACGTATAACGTATAACGTATAACGTACAACGTTTAACGTATAACGTATAACGTATAACGTATAACGTATAACGTATACCGTATAACGTATAACGTATAACGTATAACGTATAACGTATAACGTATAACGTATAACGTATAACGTATAACGTATAACGTATAACGTATAACGTATAACGTATAACGTATAACGTATAACGAATAACGTATAACGTATAACGTATAACGTATAACGTGTAACGTATGATGCATAGCCAATACTGTTTAACGTATAACGTATAACGTATAACGTATAACGTATAACGTATAACGTGTAACGTATAACGTATAACGTATAAAGTATAACGTAGATCGTAAAGCGTGTAAAGTATATCGTATAACGTATAACGTATAACGTATAACGTGTAACGTATAACGTGTAACGTATAACGTATAACGTATAACATATAACGTATAACGTATAACGTATATCGTATAACGTATAACGTATAACGTATAACGTATAACGTATAACTTATAAGGCATAACCTAGAACGTATACCGTATAACGTATAATGTATAACGTATAACGTATAACGTATAACGTATAACGTATAACGTATAACGTATAACGTATAACGTATAACGTATAACGTATAACGTATAACTTATAAGGCATAACCTAGAACGTATACCGTATAACGTATAATCTATGACGTATAACGAATAACGTATAACGTATAACGTGTAACGTATGATGCATAGCCAATACTGTTTAACGTATAACGTATAACGTATAACGTATAACGTATAACGTATAACGTATAACGTATAACGTGTAACGTATAACGTGTAACGTATAACGTATAACGTATAACGTATAACGTATAACGTATAACGTATAACGTATAACGTATAACGTATAACGTATAACGAATAACGTATAACGTATAACGTATAACGTATAACGTGTAACGTATGATGCATAGCCAATACTGTTTAACGTATAACGTATAACGTATAACGTATAACGTATAACGTATAACGTATAACGTGTAACGTATAACTTATAACGTATAAAGTATAACGTAGATCGTAAAGCGTGTAAAGTATATCGTATAACGTATAACGTATAACGTATAACGTATAACGTATAACGTATAACGTATAACGTATAACGTATAACGTATAACGAATAACGTATAACGTATAACGTATAACGTATAACGTATAACGTATAACGTATAACGTATAACGTATAACGTATAACGTATATCGTATAACGTATAACGTATAACGTATAACGTATAACGTATTACGTACAACGTTTAACGTATAACGTGTATCGTAAAGCGTATAACGTATAACGTATAACGTATAACGTGTAACGTATAACGTATAACGTATAACGTATAACATATAACGTATAACGTATAACGTATATCGTATAACGTATAACGTATAACGTATAACGTATAACGTATAACGTATAACGCATAACGTATAACGTGTAACGTATGATGCATAGCCTATACTGTATAACGTATAACGTATAACGTTTAACGTGTAACGTATAACGTATAACGTATAACGTATAACGTGTAACGTATAACGTGTAACGTATAACGTGTAACGTATAACGTATAACGTATAACGTATAACGTATAACGTATAACGTATAACGTATAACGTATAACGTATTACGTACAACGTATAACGTATAACGTATAACGTATAACGTATAACGTATAACGTATAACCTATAACGTATAACGTATAACGTATAACGTATAACGTATAACGTATAACGTATAACGTGTAACGTGTAACGTGTAACGTGTAACGTATAACGTATAACGTATAACGTATAACGTATAACGTATAAAGTATAACGTATAACGTATAACCTATAACGTATAACGTATAACGTATAACTTATAACGTATAACGTATAACGTATAACGTATATCGTATAACGTATAACGTATAACGTATAACGTATAACGTATAACGTACAACGTTTAACGTATAACGTGTATCGTAAAGCGTATAACGTATAACGTATAACGTATAACGTATAACGTGTAACGTATAACGTATAACGTATAACATATAACGTATAACGTACAACGTATATCGTATAACGTATAACGTATAACGTATAACGTATAACGTATAACGTATAACGTATAACGTATAACGTATAACCTATAACGTATAACGTATAACGTATAACGTATAACGTATAACGTATAACGTATATCGTATAACGTATAACGTATAACGTATAACGTATAACGTATTACGTACAACGTTTAACGTATAACGTGTATCGTAAAGCGTATAACGTATAACGTATAACGTATAACGTATAACGTATAACGTATAACGTATAACGTATAACGTATAACGTGTAACGTGTAACGTGTAACGTGTAACGTATAACGTATAACGTATAACGTATAACGTATAACGTATAAAGTATAACGTATAACGTATAACCTATAACTTATAACGTATAACGTATAACTTATAACGTATAACGTATAACGTATAACGTATATCGTATAACGTATAACGTATAACGTATAACGTATAACGTATAACGTATAACGTATAACGTATAACGTATAACGTATAACGTATATCGTATAACGTATAACGTATAACGTATAACGTATAACGTATTACGTACAACGTTTAACGTATAACGTGTATCGTAAAGCGTATAACGTATAACGTATAACGTATAACGTGTAACGTATAACGTATAACGTATAACGTATAACATATAACGTATAACGTATAACGTATATCGTATAACGTATAACGTATAACGTATAACGTATAACGTATAACGTATAACGCATAACGTATAACGTGTAACGTATGATGCATAGCCTATACTGTATAACGTATAACGTATAACGTTTAACGTGTAACGTATAACGTATAACGTATAACGTACAACGTTTAACGTATAACGTGTATCGTAAAGCGTATAACGTATAACGTATAACGTATAACGTGTAACGTATAACGTATAACGTATAACATATCACGTATAACGTATAACGTATATCGTATAACGTATAACGTATAACGTATAACGTATAACGTATAACGTATAACGTATAACGTATAACGTATAACGTATAACTTATAAGGCATAACCTAGAACGTATACCGTATAACGTATAATCTATGACGTATAACGAATAACGTATAACGTATAACGCATAACGTATAACGTGTAACGTATGATGCATAGCCAATACTGTTTAACGTATAACGTATAACGTATAACGTATAACGTATAACGTATAACGTATAACGTGTAACGTATAACGTGTAACGTATAACGTATAACGTATAACGTATAACGTATAACGTATAACGTATAACGTATAACGTATAACGTGTAACGTATAACGTGTAACGTGTAACGTGTAACGTATAACGTATAACGTATAACGTATAACGTATAACGTATAACGTATAACGTATAACGCATAACGTATAACGTATAACGTATAACGTATAACGTATAACGTATAACGTATAACGTATAACGTATAACGTATAACGTATAACGTATAACGTATAACGTATAACGTATAACGTATAACGTATAACGTATAACGTATAACTTATAAGGCATAACCTAGAACGTATACCGTATAACGTATAATCTATGACGTATAACGAATAACGTATAACGTATAACGCATAACGTATAGCGTGTAACGTATGATGCATAGCCAATACTGTTTAACGTATAACGTATAACGTATAACGTATAACGTATAACGTATAACGTATAACGTATAACGTATAACGTATAACGTGTAACGTATAACGTGTAACGTATAACGTATAACGTATAACGTATAACGTATAAAGTATAACGTATAACGTATAACCTATAACTTATAACGTATAACGTATAACTTATAACGTATAACGTATAACGTATAACGTATATCGTATAACGTATAACGTATAACGTATAACGTATAACGTATAACGTATAACGTATAACGTATAACGTATAACGTATATCGTATAACGTATAACGTATAACGTATAACGTATAACGTATTACGTACAACGTTTAACGTATAACGTGTATCGTAAAGCGTATAACGTATAACGTATAACGTATAACGTGTAACGTATAACGTATAACGTATAACGTATAACATATAACGTATAACGTATAACGTATATCGTATAACGTATAACGTATAACGTATAACGTATAACGTATAACGTATAACGCATAACGTATAACGTGTAACGTATGATGCATAGCCTATACTGTATAACGTATAACGTATAACGTTTAACGTGTAACGTATAACGTATAACGTATAACGTACAACGTTTAACGTATAACGTGTATCGTAAAGCGTATAACGTATAACGTATAACGTATAACGTGTAACGTATAACGTATAACGTATAACATATCACGTATAACGTATAACGTATATCGTATAACGTATAACGTATAACGTATAACGTATAACGTATAACGTATAACGTATAACGTATAACGTATAACGTATAACTTATAAGGCATAACCTAGAACGTATACCGTATAACGTATAATCTATGACGTATAACAAATAACGTATAACGTATAACGCATAACGTATAACGTGTAACGTATGATGCATAGCCAATACTGTTTAACGTATAACGTATAACGTATAACGTATAACGTATAACGTATAACGTGTAACGTATGATGCATAGCCTATACTGTATAACGTATAACGTATAACGTCTAACGTGTAACGTATAACGTATAACGTATAACGTACAACGTTTAACGTATAACGTGTATCGTAAAGCGTATAACGTATAACGTATAACGTATAACGTATAACGTATAACGTATAACGTATAACGTATAACGTATAACGTATATAGTAAAGCGTATAACGTATAACGTATATCGTAAAGCGTATAACGTATATCGCATAACGTATAACGTATAACGTATAACGTATAACGCATAACGTATAACGTATAACGTATAACGTATAACGTATAACGAATAACGTATAACGTATAACGTATAACGTATAACGTATAACGTATAACGTATAACGTATAACGTATAACGTATAACGTATAACTTATAAGGCATAACCTAGAACGTATACCGTATAACGTATAATGTATGACGTATAACGTATAACGTATAACGTATAACGTATAACGTATAACGTGTAACGTATAACGTATAACGTATAACGTGTATAGTATGATGCATAGCCTATACTGTATAACGTATAACGTATAACGTCTAACGTGTAACGTATAACGTATAACGTATAACGTACAACGTTTAACGTATAACGTGTATCGTAAAGCGTATAACGTATAACGTATAACGTATAACGTATAACGTATAACGTATAACGTATAACGTATAACGTATAACGTATATAGTAAAGCGTATAACGTATAACGTATATCGTAAAGCGTATAACGTATATCGCATAACGTATAACGTGTAACGTATAACGTGTAACGTATAACGTATAACGTATAACATATAACGTATAACGTATAACGTATATCGTATAACGTATAACGTATAACGTATAACGTATAACGTATAACTTATAAGGCATAACCTAGAGCGTATACCGTATAACGTATAATGTATAACGTATAACGTATAACGTATAACGTATAACGTATAACGTATAACGTATAACGTATAACGTATAACGTATAACGTATAACTTATAAGGCATAACCTAGAACGTATACCGTATAACGTATAATCTATGACGTATAACGAATAACGTATAACGTATAACGTGTAACGTATGATGCATAGCCAATACTGTTTAACGTATAACGTATAACGTATAACGTATAACGTATAACGTATAACGTATAACGTATAACGTGTAACGTATAACGTGTAACGTATAACGTATAACGTATAACGTATAACGTATAACGTATAACGTATAACGTATAACGTATAACGTATAACGTATAACGAATAACGTATAACGTATAACGTATAACGTATAACGTGTAACGTATGATGCATAGCCAATACTGTTTAACGTATAACGTATAACGTATAACGTATAACGTCTAACGTATAACGTATAACGTGTAACGTATAACTTATAACGTATAAAGTATAACGTAGATCGTAAAGCGTGTAAAGTATATCGTATAACGTATAACGTATAACGTATAACGTATAACGTATAACGTATAACGTATAACGTATAACGTATAACGTATAACGAATAACGTATAACGTATAACGTATAACGTATAACGTATAACGTATAACGTATAACGTATAACGTATAACGTATAACGTATAACGTATAACGTATAACTTATAAGGCATAACCTAGAACGTATACCGTATAACGTATAATGTATGACGTATAACGTATAACGTATAACGTATAACGTATAACGTATAACGTGTAACGTATAACGTATAACGTATAACGTGTAACGTATGATGCATAGCCTATACTGTATAACGTATAACGTATAACGTCTAACGTGTAACGTATAACGTATAACGTATAACGTACAACGTTTAACGTATAACGTGTATCGTAAAGCGTATAACGTATAACGTATAACGTATAACGTATAACGTATAACGTATAACGTATAACGTATAACGTATAACGTATATAGTAAAGCGTATAACGTATAACGTATATCGTAAAGCGTATAACGTATATCGCATAACGTATAACGTATAACGTATAACGTATAACGCATAACGTATAACGTATAACGTATAACGTATAACGTATAACGAATAACGTATAACGTATAACGTATAACGTATAACGTATAACGTATAACGTATAACGTATAACGTATAACGTATAACGTATAACTTATAAGGCATAACCTAGAACGTATACCGTATAACGTATAATGTATGACGTATAACGTATAACGTATAACGTATAACGTATAACGTATAACGTGTAACGTATAACGTATAACGTATAACGTGTAACGTATGATGCATAGCCTATACTGTATAACGTATAACGTATAACGTCTAACGTGTAACGTATAACGTATAACGTATAACGTACAACGTTTAACGTATAACGTATAACGTATAACGTATAACGTATAACGTATACCGTATAACGTATAACGTATAACGTATAACGTATAACGTATAACGTATAACGTATAACGTATAACGTATAACGTATAACGTATAACGTATAACGTATAACGTATAACGTATAACGTATAACGAATAACGTATAACGTATAACGTATAACGTATAACGTGTAACGTATGATGCATAGCCAATACTGTTTAACGTATAACGTATAACGTATAACGTATAACGTATAACGTATAACGTATAACGTATAACGTATAACGTATAACGTATAACGTATAACGTATAACGTATAACGTATAACGTATAACTTATAAGGCATAACCTAGAACGTATACCGTATAACGTATAATGTATGACGTATAACGTATAACGTATAACGTATAACGTATAACGTATAACGTGTAACGTATAACGTATAACGTATAACGTGTAACGTATGATGCATAGCCTATACTGTATAACGTATAACGTATAACGTCTAACGTGTAACGTATAACGTATAACGTATAACGTACAACGTTTAACGTATAACGTGTATCGTAAAGCGTATAACGTATAACGTATAACGTATAACGTATAACGTATAACGTATAACGTATAACGTATAACGTATAACGTATATAGTAAAGCGTATAACGTATAACGTATATCGTAAAGCGTATAACGTATATCGCATAACGTATAACGTATAACGTATAACGTATAACGCATAACGTATAACGTATAACGTATAACGTATAACGTATAACGAATAACGTATAACGTATAACGTATAACGTATAACGTATAACGTATAACGTATAACGTATAACGTATAACTTATAAGGCATAACCTAGAACGTATACCGTATAACGTATAATGTATGACGTATAACGTATAACGTATAACGTATAACGTATAACGTATAACGTGTAACGTATAACGTATAACGTATAACGTGTAACGTATGATGCATAGCCTATACTGTATAACGTATAACGTATAACGTCTAACGTGTAACGTATAACGTATAACGTATAACGTACAACGTTTAACGTATAACGTATAACGTATAACGTATAACGTATAACGTATACCGTATAACGTATAACGTATAACGTATAACGTATAACGTATAACGTATAACGTATAACGTATAACGTATAACGTATAACGTATAACGTATAACGTATAACGTATAACGTATAACGTATAACGAATAACGTATAACGTATAACGTATAACGTATAACGTGTAACGTATGATGCATAGCCAATACTGTTTAACGTATAACGTATAACGTATAACGTATAACGTATAACGTATAACGTGTAACGTATAACGTATAACGTATAAAGTATAACGTAGATCGTAAAGCGTGTAAAGTATATCGTATAACGTATAACGTATAACGTATAACGTGTAACGTATAACGTGTAACGTATAACGTATAACGTATAACATATAACGTATAACGTATAACGTATATCGTATAACGTATAACGTATAACGTATAACGTATAACGTATAACTTATAAGGCATAACCTAGAACGTATACCGTATAACGTATAATGTATAACGTATAACGTATAACGTATAACGTATAACGTATAACGTATAACGTATAACGTATAACGTATAACGTATAACTTATAAGGCATAACCTAGAACGTATACCGTATAACGTATAATCTATGACGTATAACGAATAACGTATAACGTATAACGTGTAACGTATGATGCATAGCCAATACTGTTTAACGTATAACGTATAACGTATAACGTATAACGTATAACGTATAACGTATAACGTATAACGTGTAACGTATAACGTGTAACGTATAACGTATAACGTATAACGTATAACGTATAACGTATAACGTATAACGTATAACGTATAACGTATAACGTATAACGAATAACGTATAACGTATAACGTATAACGTATAACGTGTAACGTATGATGCATAGCCAATACTGTTTAACGTATAACGTATAACGTATAACGTATAACGTATAACGTATAACGTATAACGTGTAACGTATAACTTATAACGTATAAAGTATAACGTAGATCGTAAAGCGTGTAAAGTATATCGTATAACGTATAACGTATAACGTATAACGTATAACGTATAACGTATAACGTATAACGTATAACGTATAACGTATAACGAATAACGTATAACGTATAACGTATAACGTATAACGTATAACGTATAACGTATAACGTATAACGTATAACGTATATCGTATAACGTATAACGTATAACGTATAACGTATAACGTATTACGTACAACGTTTAACGTATAACGTGTATCGTAAAGCGTATAACGTATAACGTATAACGTATAACGTGTAACGTATAACGTATAACGTATAACGTATAACATATAACGTATAACGTATAACGTATATCGTATAACGTATAACGTATAACGTATAACGTATAACGTATAACGTATAACGCATAACGTATAACGTGTAACGTATGATGCATAGCCTATACTGTATAACGTATAACGTATAACGTTTAACGTGTAACGTATAACGTATAACGTATAACGTATAACGTGTAACGTATAACGTGTAACGTATAACGTGTAACGTATAACGTATAACGTATAACGTATAACGTATAACGTATAACGTATAACGTATAACGTATAACGTATTACGTACAACGTATAACGTATAACGTATAACGTATAACGTATAACGTATAACGTATAACCTATAACGTATAACGTATAACGTATAACGTATAACGTATAACGTATAACGTATAACGTGTAACGTGTAACGTGTAACGTGTAACGTATAACGTATAACGTATAACGTATAACGTATAACGTATAAAGTATAACGTATAACGTATAACCTATAACGTATAACGTATAACGTATAACTTATAACGTATAACGTATAACGTATAACGTATATCGTATAACGTATAACGTATAACGTATAACGTATAACGTATAACGTACAACGTTTAACGTATAACGTGTATCGTAAAGCGTATAACGTATAACGTATAACGTATAACGTATAACGTGTAACGTATAACGTATAACGTATAACATATAACGTATAACGTACAACGTATATCGTATAACGTATAACGTATAACGTATAACGTATAACGTATAACGTATAACGTATAACGTATAACGTATAACCTATAACGTATAACGTATAACGTATAACGTATAACGTATAACGTATAACGTATATCGTATAACGTATAACGTATAACGTATAACGTATAACGTATTACGTACAACGTTTAACGTATAACGTGTATCGTAAAGCGTATAACGTATAACGTATAACGTATAACGTATAACGTATAACGTATAACGTATAACGTATAACGTATAACGTGTAACGTGTAACGTGTAACGTGTAACGTATAACGTATAACGTATAACGTATAACGTATAACGTATAAAGTATAACGTATAACGTATAACCTATAACTTATAACGTATAACGTATAACTTATAACGTATAACGTATAACGTATAACGTATATCGTATAACGTATAACGTATAACGTATAACGTATAACGTATAACGTATAACGTATAACGTATAACGTATAACGTATATCGTATAACGTATAACGTATAACGTATAACGTATAACGTATTACGTACAACGTTTAACGTATAACGTGTATCGTAAAGCGTATAACGTATAACGTATAACGTATAACGTGTAACGTATAACGTATAACGTATAACGTATAACATATAACGTATAACGTATAACGTATATCGTATAACGTATAACGTATAACGTATAACGTATAACGTATAACGTATAACGCATAACGTATAACGTGTAACGTATGATGCATAGCCTATACTGTATAACGTATAACGTATAACGTTTAACGTGTAACGTATAACGTATAACGTATAACGTACAACGTTTAACGTATAACGTGTATCGTAAAGCGTATAACGTATAACGTATAACGTATAACGTGTAACGTATAACGTATAACGTATAACATATCACGTATAACGTATAACGTATATCGTATAACGTATAACGTATAACGTATAACGTATAACGTATAACGTATAACGTATAACGTATAACGTATAACGTATAACTTATAAGGCATAACCTAGAACGTATACCGTATAACGTATAATCTATGACGTATAACGAATAACGTATAACGTATAACGCATAACGTATAACGTGTAACGTATGATGCATAGCCAATACTGTTTAACGTATAACGTATAACGTATAACGTATAACGTATAACGTATAACGTATAACGTGTAACGTATAACGTGTAACGTATAACGTATAACGTATAACGTATAACGTATAACGTATAACGTATAACGTATAACGTATAACGTGTAACGTATAACGTGTAACGTGTAACGTGTAACGTATAACGTATAACGTATAACGTATAACGTATAACGTATAACGTATAACGTATAACGCATAACGTATAACGTATAACGTATAACGTATAACGTATAACGTATAACGTATAACGTATAACGTATAACGTATAACGTATAACGTATAACGTATAACGTATAACGTATAACGTATAACGTATAACTTATAAGGCATAACCTAGAACGTATACCGTATAACGTATAATCTATGACGTATAACGAATAACGTATAACGTATAACGCATAACGTATAACGTGTAACGTATGATGCATAGCCAATACTGTTTAACGTATAACGTATAACGTATAACGTATAACGTATAACGTATAACGTATAACGTATAACGTATAACGTATAACGTGTAACGTATAACGTGTAACGTATAACGTATAACGTATAACGTATAACGTATAAAGTATAACGTATAACGTATAACCTATAACTTATAACGTATAACGTATAACTTATAACGTATAACGTATAACGTATAACGTATATCGTATAACGTATAACGTATAACGTATAACGTATAACGTATAACGTATAACGTATAACGTATAACGTATAACGTATATCGTATAACGTATAACGTATAACGTATAACGTATAACGTATTACGTACAACGTTTAACGTATAACGTGTATCGTAAAGCGTATAACGTATAACGTATAACGTATAACGTGTAACGTATAACGTATAACGTATAACGTATAACATATAACGTATAACGTATAACGTATATCGTATAACGTATAACGTATAACGTATAACGTATAACGTATAACGTATAACGCATAACGTATAACGTGTAACGTATGATGCATAGCCTATACTGTATAACGTATAACGTATAACGTTTAACGTGTAACGTATAACGTATAACGTATAACGTACAACGTTTAACGTATAACGTGTATCGTAAAGCGTATAACGTATAACGTATAACGTATAACGTGTAACGTATAACGTATAACGTATAACATATCACGTATAACGTATAACGTATATCGTATAACGTATAACGTATAACGTATAACGTATAACGTATAACGTATAACGTATAACGTATAACGTATAACGTATAACTTATAAGGCATAACCTAGAACGTATACCGTATAACGTATAATCTATGACGTATAACAAATAACGTATAACGTATAACGCATAACGTATAACGTGTAACGTATGATGCATAGCCAATACTGTTTAACGTATAACGTATAACGTATAACGTATAACGTATAACGTATAACGTATAACGTGTAACGTATAACGTGTAACGTATAACGTATAACGTATAACGTATAACGTATAACGTATAACGTATAACGTATAACGTATAACGTGTAACGTATAACGTGTAACGTGTAACGTGTAACGTATAACGTATAACGTATAACGTATAACGTATAACGTATAACGTATAACGTATAACGCATAACGTATAACGTATAACGTATAACGTATAACGTATAACGAATAACGTATAACGTATAACGTATAACGTATAACGTATAACGTATAACGTATAACGTATAACGTATAACGTATAACGTATAACGTATAACTTATAAGGCATAACCTAGAACGTATACCGTATAACGTATAAAGTATGACGTATAACGTATAACGTATAACGTATAACGTATAACGTATAACGTGTAACGTATAACGTATAACGTATAACGTATAACGTGTAACGTATGATGCATAGCCTATACTGTATAACGTATAACGTATAACGTCTAACGTGTAACGTATAACGTATAACGTATAACGTACAACGTTTAACGTATAACGTGTATCGTAAAGCGTATAACGTATAACGTATAACGTATAACGTATAACGTATAACGTATAACGTATAACGTATAACGTATAACGTATATAGTAAAGCGTATAACGTATAACGTATATCGTAAAGCGTATAACGTATATCGCATAACGTATAACGTATAACGTATAACGTATAACGCATAACGTATAACGTATAACGTATAACGTATAACGTATAACGAATAACGTATAACGTATAACGTATAACGTATAACGTATAACGTATAACGTATAACGTATAACGTATAACGTATAACGTATAACTTATAAGGCATAACCTAGAACGTATACCGTATAACGTATAATGTATGACGTATAACGTATAACGTATAACGTATAACGTATAACGTATAACGTGTAACGTATAACGTATAACGTATAACGTGTATAGTATGATGCATAGCCTATACTGTATAACGTATAACGTATAACGTCTAACGTGTAACGTATAACGTATAACGTATAACGTACAACGTTTAACGTATAACGTGTATCGTAAAGCGTATAACGTATAACGTATAACGTATAACGTATAACGTATAACGTATAACGTATAACGTATAACGTATAACGTATATAGTAAAGCGTATAACGTATAACGTATATCGTAAAGCGTATAACGTATATCGCATAACGTATAACGTGTAACGTATAACGTGTAACGTATAACGTATAACGTATAACATATAACGTATAACGTATAACGTATATCGTATAACGTATAACGTATAACGTATAACGTATAACGTATAACTTATAAGGCATAACCTAGAGCGTATACCGTATAACGTATAATGTATAACGTATAACGTATAACGTATAACGTATAACGTATAACGTATAACGTATAACGTATAACGTATAACGTATAACTTATAAGGCATAACCTAGAACGTATACCGTATAACGTATAATCTATGACGTATAACGAATAACGTATAACGTATAACGTGTAACGTATGATGCATAGCCAATACTGTTTAACGTATAACGTATAACGTATAACGTATAACGTATAACGTATAACGTATAACGTGTAACGTATAACGTGTAACGTATAACGTATAACGTATAACGTATAACGTATAACGTATAACGTATAACGTATAACGTATAACGTATAACGTATAACGAATAACGTATAACGTATAACGTATAACGTATAACGTGTAACGTATGATGCATAGCCAATACTGTTTAACGTATAACGTATAACGTATAACGTATAACGTATAACGTATAACGTGTAACGTATAACTTATAACGTATAAAGTATAACGTAGATCGTAAAGCGTGTAAAGTATATCGTATAACGTATAACGTATAACGTATAACGTATAACGTATAACGTATAACGTATAACGTATAACGTATAACGTATAACGTATAACGAATAACGTATAACGTATAACGTATAACGTATAACGTATAACGTATAACGTATAACGTATAACGTATAACGTATAACGTATAACGTATAACTTATAAGGCATAACCTAGAACGTATACCGTATAACGTATAATGTATGACGTATAACGTATAACGTATAACGTATAACGTATAACGTATAACGTATAACGTGTAACGTATAACGTATAACGTATAACGTGTAACGTATGATGCATAGCCTATACTGTATAACGTATAACGTATAACGTCTAACGTGTAACGTATAACGTATAACGTATAACGTACAACGTTTAACGTATAACGTGTATCGTAAAGCGTATAACGTATAACGTATAACGTATAACGTATAACGTATAACGTATAACGTATAACGTATAACGTATAACGTATAACGTATAACGTATATAGTAAAGCGTATAACGTATAACGTATATCGTAAAGCGTATAACGTATATCGCATAACGTATAACGTATAACGTATAACGTATAACGTGTAACGTATGATGCATAGCCTATACTGTATAACGTATAACGTATAACGTCTAACGTGTAACGTATAACGTATAACGTATAACGTACAACGTTTAACGTATAACGTGTATCGTAAAGCGTATAACGTATAACGTATAACGTATAACGTATAACGTATAACGTATAACGTATAACGTATAACGTATAACGTATATAGTAAAGCGTATAACGTATAACGTATATCGTAAAGCGTATAACGTATATCGCATAACGTATAACGTATAACGTATAACGTATAACGCATAACGTATAACGTATAACGTATAACGTATAACGTATAACGAATAACGTATAACGTATAACGTATAACGTATAACGTATAACGTATAACGTATAACGTATAACGTATAACGTATAACGTATAACTTATAAGGCATAACCTAGAACGTATACCGTATAACGTATAATGTATGACGTATAACGTATAACGAATAACGTATAACGTATAACGTATAACGTGTAACGTATAACGTATAACGTATAACGTGTAACGTATGATGCATAGCCTATACTGTATAACGTATAACGTATAACGTCTAACGTGTAACGTATAACGTATAACGTATAACGTACAACGTTTAACGTATAACGTGTATCGTAAAGCGTATAACGTATAACGTATAACGTATAACGTATAACGTATAACGTATAACGTATAACGTATAACGTATAACGTATATAGTAAAGCGTATAACGTATAACGTATATCGTAAAGCGTATAACGTATATCGCATAACGTATAACGTGTAACGTATAACGTGTAACGTATAACGTATAACGTATAACATATAACGTATAACGTATAACGTATATCGTATAACGTATAACGTATGACGTATAACGTATAACGTATAACTTATAAGGCATAACCTAGAACGTATACCGTATAACGTATAATGTATAACGTATAACGTATAACGTATAACGTATAACGTATAACGTATAACGTATAACGTATAACGTATAACGTATAACGTATAACTTATAAGGCATAACCTAGAACGTATACCGTATAACGTATAATCTATGACGTATAACGAATAACGTATAACGTATAACGTATATAGTAAAGCGTATAACGTATAACGTATATCGTAAAGCGTATAACGTATATCGCATAACGTATAACGTATAACGTATAACGTATAACGCATAACGTATAACGTATAACGTATAACGTATAACGTATAACGAATAACGTATAACGTATAACGTATAACGTATAACGTATAACGTATAACGTATAACGTATAACGTATAACGTATAACGTATAACTTATAAGGCATAACCTAGAACGTATACCGTATAACGTATAATGTATGACGTATAACGTATAACGAATAACGTATAACGTATAACGTATAACGTGTAACGTATAACGTATAACGTATAACGTGTAACGTATGATGCATAGCCTATACTGTATAACGTATAACGTATAACGTCTAACGTGTAACGTATAACGTATAACGTATAACGTACAACGTTTAACGTATAACGTGTATCGTAAAGCGTATAACGTATAACGTATAACGTATAACGTATAACGTATAACGTATAACGTATAACGTATAACGTATAACGTATATAGTAAAGCGTATAACGTATAACGTATATCGTAAAGCGTATAACGTATATCGCATAACGTATAACGTGTAACGTATAACGTGTAACGTATAACGTATAACGTATAACATATAACGTATAACGTATAACGTATATCGTATAACGTATAACGTATGACGTATAACGTATAACGTATAACTTATAAGGCATAACCTAGAACGTATACCGTATAACGTATAATGTATAACGTATAACGTATAACGTATAACGTATAACGTATAACGTATAACGTATAACGTATAACGTATAACGTATAACTTATAAGGCATAACCTAGAACGTATACCGTATAACGTATAATCTATGACGTATAACGAATAACGTATAACGTATAACGTGTAACGTATGATGCATAGCCAATACTGTTTAACGTATAACGTATAACGTATAACGTATAACGTATAACGTATAACGTATAACGTATAACGTGTAACGTATAACGTGTAACGTATAACGTATAACGTATAACGTATAACGTATAACGTATAACGTATAACGTATAACGTATAACGTATAACGTATAACGAATAACGTATAACGTATAACGTATAACGTATAACGTGTAACGTATGATGCATAGCCAATACTGTTTAACGTATAACGTATAACGTATAACGTATAACGTATAACGTATAACGTATAACGTGTAACGTATAACTTATAACGTATAAAGTATAACGTAGATCGTAAAGCGTGTAAAGTATATCGTATAACGTATAACGTATAACGTATAACGTATAACGTATAACGTATAACGTATAACGTATAACGTATAACGTATAACGAATAACGTATAACGTATAACGTATAACGTATAACGTATAACGTATAACGTATAACGTATAACGTATAACGTATAACGTATAACGTATAACGTATAACTTATAAGGCATAACCTAGAACGTATACCGTATAACGTATAATGTATGACGTATAACGTATAACGTATAACGTATAACGTATAACGTATAACGTGTAACGTATAACGTATAACGTATAACGTGTAACGTATGATGCATAGCCTATACTGTATAACGTATAACGTATAACGTCTAACGTGTAACGTATAACGTATAACGTATAACGTACAACGTTTAACGTATAACGTGTATCGTAAAGCGTATAATGTATAACGTATAACGTATAACGTGTAACGTATAACGTATAACGTATAACGTATAACATATAACGTATAACGTATAACGTATATCGTATAACGTATAACGTATAACGTATAACGTATAACGTATAACGTATAACGCATAACGTATAACGTGTAACGTATAACGTATAACGTATAACGTATAACGTATAACGTATAACGTATAACGTATAACGTGTAACGTATAACGTGTAACGTATAACGTATAACGTATACCGTATAACGTATAATGTATGACGTATAACGTATAACGTATAACGTATAACGTATAACGTATAACGTGTAACGTATAACGTATAACGTATAACGTGTAACGTATGATGCATAGCCTATACTGTATAACGTATAACGTATAACGTCTAACGTGTAACGTATAACGTATAACGTATAACGTACAACGTTTAACGTATAACGTATAACGTATAACGTATAACGTATAACGTATACCGTATAACGTATAACGTATAACGTATAACGTATAACGTATAACGTATAACGTATAACGTATAACGTATAACGTATAACGTATAACGTATAACGTATAACGTATAACGTATAACGTATAACGAATAACGTATAACGTATAACGTATAACGTATAACGTGTAACGTATAACGTATAACGTATAACGTATAACGTATAACGTATAACGTATAACGTATAACGTATAACGTATAACGTATAACGAATAACGTATAACGTATAACGTATAACGTATAACGTGTAACGTATGATGCATAGCCAATACTGTTTAACGTATAACGTATAACGTATAACGTATAACGTATAACGTATAACGTATAACGTATAACGTATAACGTATAACGTATAACGTATAACGTATAACGTATAACGTATAACGTATAACTTATAAGGCATAACCTAGAACGTATACCGTATAACGTATAATGTATGACGTATAACGTATAACGTATAACGTATAACGTATAACGTATAACGTGTAACGTATAACGTATAACGTATAACGTGTAACGTATGATGCATAGCCTATACTGTATAACGTATAACGTATAACGTCTAACGTGTAACGTATAACGTATAACGTATAACGTACAACGTTTAACGTATAACGTGTATCGTAAAGCGTATAACGTATAACGTATAACGTATAACGTATAACGTATAACGTATAACGTATAACGTATAACGTATAACGTATATAGTAAAGCGTATAACGTATAACGTATATCGTAAAGCGTATAACGTATATCGCATAACGTATAACGTATAACGTATAACGTATAACGCATAACGTATAACGTATAACGTATAACGTATAACGTATAACGAATAACGTATAACGTATAACGTATAACGTATAACGTATAACGTATAACGTATAACGTATAACGTATAACTTATAAGGCATAACCTAGAACGTATACCGTATAACGTATAATGTATGACGTATAACGTATAACGTATAACGTATAACGTATAACGTATAACGTGTAACGTATAACGTATAACGTATAACGTGTAACGTATGATGCATAGCCTATACTGTATAACGTATAACGTATAACGTCTAACGTGTAACGTATAACGTATAACGTATAACGTACAACGTTTAACGTATAACGTATAACGTATAACGTATAACGTATAACGTATACCGTATAACGTATAACGTATAACGTATAACGTATAACGTATAACGTATAACGTATAACGTATAACGTATAACGTATAACGTATAACGTATAACGTATAACGTATAACGTATAACGTATAACGAATAACGTATAACGTATAACGTATAACGTATAACGTGTAACGTATGATGCATAGCCAATACTGTTTAACGTATAACGTATAACGTATAACGTATAACGTATAACGTATAACGTGTAACGTATAACGTATAACGTATAAAGTATAACGTAGATCGTAAAGCGTGTAAAGTATATCGTATAACGTATAACGTATAACGTATAACGTGTAACGTATAACGTGTAACGTATAACGTATAACGTATAACATATAACGTATAACGTATAACGTATATCGTATAACGTATAACGTATAACGTATAACGTATAACGTATAACTTATAAGGCATAACCTAGAACGTATACCGTATAACGTATAATGTATAACGTATAACGTATAACGTATAACGTATAACGTATAACGTATAACGTATAACGTATAACGTATAACGTATAACTTATAAGGCATAACCTAGAACGTATACCGTATAACGTATAATCTATGACGTATAACGAATAACGTATAACGTATAACGTGTAACGTATGATGCATAGCCAATACTGTTTAACGTATAACGTATAACGTATAACGTATAACGTATAACGTATAACGTATAACGTATAACGTGTAACGTATAACGTGTAACGTATAACGTATAACGTATAACGTATAACGTATAACGTATAACGTATAACGTATAACGTATAACGTATAACGTATAACGAATAACGTATAACGTATAACGTATAACGTATAACGTGTAACGTATGATGCATAGCCAATACTGTTTAACGTATAACGTATAACGTATAACGTATAACGTATAACGTATAACGTATAACGTGTAACGTATAACTTATAACGTATAAAGTATAACGTAGATCGTAAAGCGTGTAAAGTATATCGTATAACGTATAACGTATAACGTATAACGTATAACGTATAACGTATAACGTATAACGTATAACGTATAACGTATAACGAATAACGTATAACGTATAACGTATAACGTATAACGTATAACGTATAACGTATAACGTATAACGTATAACGTATATCGTATAACGTATAACGTATAACGTATAACGTATAACGTATTACGTACAACGTTTAACGTATAACGTGTATCGTAAAGCGTATAACGTATAACGTATAACGTATAACGTGTAACGTATAACGTATAACGTATAACGTATAACATATAACGTATAACGTATAACGTATATCGTATAACGTATAACGTATAACGTATAACGTATAACGTATAACGTATAACGCATAACGTATAACGTGTAACGTATGATGCATAGCCTATACTGTATAACGTATAACGTATAACGTTTAACGTGTAACGTATAACGTATAACGTATAACGTATAACGTGTAACGTATAACGTGTAACGTATAACGTGTAACGTATAACGTATAACGTATAACGTATAACGTATAACGTATAACGTATAACGTATAACGTATAACGTATTACGTACAACGTATAACGTATAACGTATAACGTATAACGTATAACGTATAACGTATAACCTATAACGTATAACGTATAACGTATAACGTATAACGTATAACGTATAACGTATAACGTGTAACGTGTAACGTGTAACGTGTAACGTATAACGTATAACGTATAACGTATAACGTATAACGTATAAAGTATAACGTATAACGTATAACCTATAACGTATAACGTATAACGTATAACTTATAACGTATAACGTATAACGTATAACGTATATCGTATAACGTATAACGTATAACGTATAACGTATAACGTATAACGTACAACGTTTAACGTATAACGTGTATCGTAAAGCGTATAACGTATAACGTATAACGTATAACGTATAACGTGTAACGTATAACGTATAACGTATAACATATAACGTATAACGTACAACGTATATCGTATAACGTATAACGTATAACGTATAACGTATAACGTATAACGTATAACGTATAACGTATAACGTATAACCTATAACGTATAACGTATAACGTATAACGTATAACGTATAACGTATAACGTATATCGTATAACGTATAACGTATAACGTATAACGTATAACGTATTACGTACAACGTTTAACGTATAACGTGTATCGTAAAGCGTATAACGTATAACGTATAACGTATAACGTATAACGTATAACGTATAACGTATAACGTATAACGTATAACGTGTAACGTGTAACGTGTAACGTGTAACGTATAACGTATAACGTATAACGTATAACGTATAACGTATAAAGTATAACGTATAACGTATAACCTATAACTTATAACGTATAACGTATAACTTATAACGTATAACGTATAACGTATAACGTATATCGTATAACGTATAACGTATAACGTATAACGTATAACGTATAACGTATAACGTATAACGTATAACGTATAACGTATATCGTATAACGTATAACGTATAACGTATAACGTATAACGTATTACGTACAACGTTTAACGTATAACGTGTATCGTAAAGCGTATAACGTATAACGTATAACGTATAACGTGTAACGTATAACGTATAACGTATAACGTATAACATATAACGTATAACGTATAACGTATATCGTATAACGTATAACGTATAACGTATAACGTATAACGTATAACGTATAACGCATAACGTATAACGTGTAACGTATGATGCATAGCCTATACTGTATAACGTATAACGTATAACGTTTAACGTGTAACGTATAACGTATAACGTATAACGTACAACGTTTAACGTATAACGTGTATCGTAAAGCGTATAACGTATAACGTATAACGTATAACGTGTAACGTATAACGTATAACGTATAACATATCACGTATAACGTATAACGTATATCGTATAACGTATAACGTATAACGTATAACGTATAACGTATAACGTATAACGTATAACGTATAACGTATAACGTATAACTTATAAGGCATAACCTAGAACGTATACCGTATAACGTATAATCTATGACGTATAACGAATAACGTATAACGTATAACGCATAACGTATAACGTGTAACGTATGATGCATAGCCAATACTGTTTAACGTATAACGTATAACGTATAACGTATAACGTATAACGTATAACGTATAACGTGTAACGTATAACGTGTAACGTATAACGTATAACGTATAACGTATAACGTATAACGTATAACGTATAACGTATAACGTATAACGTGTAACGTGTAACGTATAACGTGTAACGTGTAACGTGTAACGTATAACGTATAACGTATAACGTATAACGTATAACGTATAACGTATAACGTATAACGCATAACGTATAACGTATAACGTATAACGTATAACGTATAACGTATAACGTATAACGTATAACGTATAACGTATAACGTATAACGTATAACGTATAACGTATAACGTATAACGTATAACGTATAACTTATAAGGCATAACCTAGAACGTATACCGTATAACGTATAATCTATGACGTATAACGAATAACGTATAACGTATAACGCATAACGTATAACGTGTAACGTATGATGCATAGCCAATACTGTTTAACGTATAACGTATAACGTATAACGTATAACGTATAACGTATAACGTATAACGTATAACGTATAACGTATAACGTGTAACGTATAACGTGTAACGTATAACGTATAACGTATAACGTATAACGTATAAAGTATAACGTATAACGTATAACCTATAACTTATAACGTATAACGTATAACTTATAACGTATAACGTATAACGTATAACGTATATCGTATAACGTATAACGTATAACGTATAACGTATAACGTATAACGTATAACGTATAACGTATAACGTATAACGTATATCGTATAACGTATAACGTATAACGTATAACGTATAACGTATTACGTACAACGTTTAACGTATAACGTGTATCGTAAAGCGTATAACGTATAACGTATAACGTATAACGTGTAACGTATAACGTATAACGTATAACGTATAACATATAACGTATAACGTATAACGTATATCGTATAACGTATAACGTATAACGTATAACGTATAACGTATAACGTATAACGCATAACGTATAACGTGTAACGTATGATGCATAGCCTATACTGTATAACGTATAACGTATAACGTTTAACGTGTAACGTATAACGTATAACGTATAACGTACAACGTTTAACGTATAACGTGTATCGTAAAGCGTATAACGTATAACGTATAACGTATAACGTGTAACGTATAACGTATAACGTATAACATATCACGTATAACGTATAACGTATATCGTATAACGTATAACGTATAACGTATAACGTATAACGTATAACGTATAACGTATAACGTATAACGTATAACGTATAACTTATAAGGCATAACCTAGAACGTATACCGTATAACGTATAATCTATGACGTATAACAAATAACGTATAACGTATAACGCATAACGTATAACGTGTAACGTATGATGCATAGCCAATACTGTTTAACGTATAACGTATAACGTATAACGTATAACGTATAACGTATAACGTATAACGTGTAACGTATAACGTGTAACGTATAACGTATAACGTATAACGTATAACGTATAACGTATAACGTATAACGTATAACGTATAACGTGTAACGTATAACGTGTAACGTGTAACGTGTAACGTATAACGTATAACGTATAACGTATAACGTATAACGTATAACGTATAACGTATAACGCATAACGTATAACGTATAACGTATAACGTATAACGTATAACGAATAACGTATAACGTATAACGTATAACGTATAACGTATAACGTATAACGTATAACGTATAACGTATAACGTATAACGTATAACGTATAACTTATAAGGCATAACCTAGAACGTATACCGTATAACGTATAAAGTATGACGTATAACGTATAACGTATAACGTATAACGTATAACGTATAACGTGTAACGTATAACGTATAACGTATAACGTATAACGTGTAACGTATGATGCATAGCCTATACTGTATAACGTATAACGTATAACGTCTAACGTGTAACGTATAACGTATAACGTATAACGTACAACGTTTAACGTATAACGTGTATCGTAAAGCGTATAACGTATAACGTATAACGTATAACGTATAACGTATAACGTATAACGTATAACGTATAACGTATAACGTATATAGTAAAGCGTATAACGTATAACGTATATCGTAAAGCGTATAACGTATATCGCATAACGTATAACGTATAACGTATAACGTATAACGCATAACGTATAACGTATAACGTATAACGTATAACGTATAACGAATAACGTATAACGTATAACGTATAACGTATAACGTATAACGTATAACGTATAACGTATAACGTATAACGTATAACGTATAACTTATAAGGCATAACCTAGAACGTATACCGTATAACGTATAATGTATGACGTATAACGTATAACGTATAACGTATAACGTATAACGTATAACGTGTAACGTATAACGTATAACGTATAACGTGTATAGTATGATGCATAGCCTATACTGTATAACGTATAACGTATAACGTCTAACGTGTAACGTATAACGTATAACGTATAACGTACAACGTTTAACGTATAACGTGTATCGTAAAGCGTATAACGTATAACGTATAACGTATAACGTATAACGTATAACGTATAACGTATAACGTATAACGTATAACGTATATAGTAAAGCGTATAACGTATAACGTATATCGTAAAGCGTATAACGTATATCGCATAACGTATAACGTGTAACGTATAACGTGTAACGTATAACGTATAACGTATAACATATAACGTATAACGTATAACGTATATCGTATAACGTATAACGTATAACGTATAACGTATAACGTATAACTTATAAGGCATAACCTAGAGCGTATACCGTATAACGTATAATGTATAACGTATAACGTATAACGTATAACGTATAACGTATAACGTATAACGTATAACGTATAACGTATAACGTATAACTTATAAGGCATAACCTAGAACGTATACCGTATAACGTATAATCTATGACGTATAACGAATAACGTATAACGTATAACGTGTAACGTATGATGCATAGCCAATACTGTTTAACGTATAACGTATAACGTATAACGTATAACGTATAACGTATAACGTATAACGTGTAACGTATAACGTGTAACGTATAACGTATAACGTATAACGTATAACGTATAACGTATAACGTATAACGTATAACGTATAACGTATAACGTATAACGAATAACGTATAACGTATAACGTATAACGTATAACGTGTAACGTATGATGCATAGCCAATACTGTTTAACGTATAACGTATAACGTATAACGTATAACGTATAACGTATAACGTGTAACGTATAACTTATAACGTATAAAGTATAACGTAGATCGTAAAGCGTGTAAAGTATATCGTATAACGTATAACGTATAACGTATAACGTATAACGTATAACGTATAACGTATAACGTATAACGTATAACGTATAACGTATAACGAATAACGTATAACGTATAACGTATAACGTATAACGTATAACGTATAACGTATAACGTATAACGTATAACGTATAACGTATAACGTATAACTTATAAGGCATAACCTAGAACGTATACCGTATAACGTATAATGTATGACGTATAACGTATAACGTATAACGTATAACGTATAACGTATAACGTATAACGTGTAACGTATAACGTATAACGTATAACGTGTAACGTATGATGCATAGCCTATACTGTATAACGTATAACGTATAACGTCTAACGTGTAACGTATAACGTATAACGTATAACGTACAACGTTTAACGTATAACGTGTATCGTAAAGCGTATAACGTATAACGTATAACGTATAACGTATAACGTATAACGTATAACGTATAACGTATAACGTATAACGTATAACGTATAACGTATATAGTAAAGCGTATAACGTATAACGTATATCGTAAAGCGTATAACGTATATCGCATAACGTATAACGTATAACGTATAACGTATAACGTGTAACGTATGATGCATAGCCTATACTGTATAACGTATAACGTATAACGTCTAACGTGTAACGTATAACGTATAACGTATAACGTACAACGTTTAACGTATAACGTGTATCGTAAAGCGTATAACGTATAACGTATAACGTATAACGTATAACGTATAACGTATAACGTATAACGTATAACGTATAACGTATATAGTAAAGCGTATAACGTATAACGTATATCGTAAAGCGTATAACGTATATCGCATAACGTATAACGTATAACGTATAACGTATAACGCATAACGTATAACGTATAACGTATAACGTATAACGTATAACGAATAACGTATAACGTATAACGTATAACGTATAACGTATAACGTATAACGTATAACGTATAACGTATAACGTATAACGTATAACTTATAAGGCATAACCTAGAACGTATACCGTATAACGTATAATGTATGACGTATAACGTATAACGAATAACGTATAACGTATAACGTATAACGTGTAACGTATAACGTATAACGTATAACGTGTAACGTATGATGCATAGCCTATACTGTATAACGTATAACGTATAACGTCTAACGTGTAACGTATAACGTATAACGTATAACGTACAACGTTTAACGTATAACGTGTATCGTAAAGCGTATAACGTATAACGTATAACGTATAACGTATAACGTATAACGTATAACGTATAACGTATAACGTATAACGTATATAGTAAAGCGTATAACGTATAACGTATATCGTAAAGCGTATAACGTATATCGCATAACGTATAACGTGTAACGTATAACGTGTAACGTATAACGTATAACGTATAACATATAACGTATAACGTATAACGTATATCGTATAACGTATAACGTATGACGTATAACGTATAACGTATAACTTATAAGGCATAACCTAGAACGTATACCGTATAACGTATAATGTATAACGTATAACGTATAACGTATAACGTATAACGTATAACGTATAACGTATAACGTATAACGTATAACGTATAACTTATAAGGCATAACCTAGAACGTATACCGTATAACGTATAATCTATGACGTATAACGAATAACGTATAACGTATAACGTGTAACGTATGATGCATAGCCAATACTGTTTAACGTATAACGTATAACGTATAACGTATAACGTATAACGTATAACGTATAACGTATAACGTGTAACGTATAACGTGTAACGTATAACGTATAACGTATAACGTATAACGTATAACGTATAACGTATAACGTATAACGTATAACGTATAACGTATAACGAATAACGTATAACGTATAACGTATAACGTATAACGTATAACGTGTAACGTATGATGCATAGCCAATACTGTTTAACGTATAACGTATAACGTATAACGTATAACGTATAACGTATAACGTATAACGTGTAACGTATAACTTATAACGTATAAAGTATAACGTAGATCGTAAAGCGTGTAAAGTATATCGTATAACGTATAACGTATAACGTATAACGTATAACGTATAACGTATAACGTATAACGTATAACGTATAACGTATAACGAATAACGTATAACGTATAACGTATAACGTATAACGTATAACGTATAACGTATAACGTATAACGTATAACGTATAACGTATAACGTATAACGTATAACTTATAAGGCATAACCTAGAACGTATACCGTATAACGTATAATGTATGACGTATAACGTATAACGTATAACGTATAACGTATAACGTATAACGTGTAACGTATAACGTATAACGTATAACGTGTAACGTATGATGCATAGCCTATACTGTATAACGTATAACGTATAACGTCTAACGTGTAACGTATAACGTATAACGTATAACGTACAACGTTTAACGTATAACGTGTATCGTAAAGCGTATAATGTATAACGTATAACGTATAACGTGTAACGTATAACGTATAACGTATAACGTATAACATATAACGTATAACGTATAACGTATATCGTATAACGTATAACGTATAACGTATAACGTATAACGTATAACGTATAACGCATAACGTATAACGTGTAACGTATAACGTATAACGTATAACGTATAACGTATAACGTATAACGTATAACGTATAACGTGTAACGTATAACGTGTAACGTATAACGTATAACGTATACCGTATAACGTATAATGTATGACGTATAACGTATAACGTATAACGTATAACGTATAACGTATAACGTGTAACGTATAACGTATAACGTATAACGTGTAACGTATGATGCATAGCCTATACTGTATAACGTATAACGTATAACGTCTAACGTGTAACGTATAACGTATAACGTATAACGTACAACGTTTAACGTATAACGTATAACGTATAACGTATAACGTATAACGTATACCGTATAACGTATAACGTATAACGTATAACGTATAACGTATAACGTATAACGTATAACGTATAACGTATAACGTATAACGTATAACGTATAACGTATAACGTATAACGTATAACGTATAACGAATAACGTATAACGTATAACGTATAACGTATAACGTGTAACGTATGATGCATAGCCAATACTGTTTAACGTATAACGTATAACGTATAACGTATAACGTATAACGTATAACGTATAACGTATAACGTATAACGTATAACGTATAACGTATAACGTATAACGTATAACGTATAACGTATAACTTATAAGGCATAACCTAGAACGTATACCGTATAACGTATAATGTATGACGTATAACGTATAACGTATAACGTATAACGTATAACGTATAACGTGTAACGTATAACGTATAACGTATAACGTGTAACGTATGATGCATAGCCTATACTGTATAACGTATAACGTATAACGTCTAACGTGTAACGTATAACGTATAACGTATAACGTACAACGTTTAACGTATAACGTGTATCGTAAAGCGTATAACGTATAACGTATAACGTATAACGTATAACGTATAACGTATAACGTATAACGTATAACGTATAACGTATATAGTAAAGCGTATAACGTATAACGTATATCGTAAAGCGTATAACGTATATCGCATAACGTATAACGTATAACGTATAACGTATAACGCATAACGTATAACGTATAACGTATAACGTATAACGTATAACGAATAACGTATAACGTATAACGTATAACGTATAACGTATAACGTATAACGTATAACGTATAACGTATAACTTATAAGGCATAACCTAGAACGTATACCGTATAACGTATAATGTATGACGTATAACGTATAACGTATAACGTATAACGTATAACGTATAACGTGTAACGTATAACGTATAACGTATAACGTGTAACGTATGATGCATAGCCTATACTGTATAACGTATAACGTATAACGTCTAACGTGTAACGTATAACGTATAACGTATAACGTACAACGTTTAACGTATAACGTATAACGTATAACGTATAACGTATAACGTATACCGTATAACGTATAACGTATAACGTATAACGTATAACGTATAACGTA